>NW_022436943.1:35078072-35164284 GCF_009761245.1 Sapajus apella | reverse complement strand
GCTGGAGTGCAATGGCGCGATCTCGGCTCACCGCAACCTCCGCCTCCTGGGTTCAGGCAATTCTCCTGCCTCAGCCTCCTGAGTAGCTGGGATTACAGGCACGCGCCACCATGCCCAGCTAATGTTTTGTATTTTTAGTAGAGACGGGGTTTCACCATGTTGACCAGGATGGTCTCGATCTCTTGACCTCGTGATCCACCCACCTCGGCCTCCCAAAGTGCTGGGATTACAGGCTTGAGCCACCGCGCCCGGCCTGATAGTGACATTTTTTAATAAAAGGAACACTAGAAGGAAATTATTTGTAGGGGAAATATTACATTCTACTTTCATTTGTTGAATTAAAATTTATTACATTAAAAATATATTTTAAGTATGTGGTTAGATATTTTGGCAGGAGATGGATGTATACATGTGAGGGTGTTCAGAATATAGTTGTTCAATTATAGTAATTTGGGTATTCTCCTTTGAGATGAACTAAGGAAAGGAAAGTGACCCAAGGGCAAAGTCTGAGGATCAGTTAAGGTTCATCTAGGCAAGGGGGGGAAAGACCTTGGGCAAGAATATTATTAAAATGAGTATATATGAAACATGTAACAGCATACAGAGAAATGAAGATGGCAATTTCTCACACAATGAGACAGAAGAAAGGAGACGCTAAATAGGAAGGGGTTAACATAACTAAAACATACCTAGAAATGGTCTTATAGAATTGCCTTGTGGGTTGTTTGGAAATGTCAAAGACCTGACTCTGAATGTTTTTGGAAGCATGTTAGGGGCTTTCTGACATCACATCCTGTGAGGCATCCCAATTAAACTTGCCTCAGAAAAGTCTAGTAGATGGTGTCCTATTCAGAATACAGTACAAGCTAACCTAGAGGAATATACAGTATACTTCAGATGTTTCAAAAAATTCTCAAGAAAATTAGTAATGAAAAATCCTGCTAACAATTCTACTTACAGAAATTTAAATAAATTAACTCAAAAAAATCCAACTATAATCTTTATCCAACTCTGGATAAAGAACAGAACACATCTATCTTACTGGAACTTGTAATAAAATAAAATTACCAGGGATCAAAAGCAAAGCAGTATCAGGGTTCTAAAGTGGAAAAATAATTTTAAGACCCTAATGAATGTAAGGTTCTTTGACAGAATCCAGTGCCTAAGCATTATGCTTTAATGTTCATATAGAGAAGAAGATGTGTTCTTTGCCAGAGTCCAATGCCTAAGCATAATGTTCATATAGAGAAGATGAGGTGTTCTTTGCCAGAATCCGATGCCTAAGAAAAATTAGATTATTATGCCAAAAAGACACATGTACACATATGTTGAACATGGCACTATTCACAACAGCAAAGTCATGGGATAAACCAATTTGCCAATCAATGGTAGGCTAGACAATGAAGATCTGATACATAAACATAATGGAATAATACATAGCCATAAAACAGAACAAAATCATGTCTTTTGCAGCAACATGGAAATAGCTGAAAGCTATTATCCTAAGCAAACTAATGCAGGAACAGAAAACTAAATGCTGTATGTGCTCTCTAAAATGTGAGAACTAAACACTGAATACACATGAATAGAAAGATGGGAACAACAGGCACTGGGAGATGTCCCCTTGAGAGGAAAGGGTAATTGGTGTATGGGTTGGAAGGCTACCTATCAGGTACTGTGTTCTCTACTTAGGTGATGGGATCATTTGTACCCTAAGCTTCAGTAACACTCAATTTACACATGCAACAAATCTGCCCATCTATACCCAGAACCTAAAATAAAAGTAGAAAAGAACAAACTATAAACAAAAATAAAAAGTATGAACAAACTATAAAAAAATAAAAAGTGTAAAATAAATTCTAAACAAAAATAAACTACATATATAATTTATATCATTTATAGTTTGTCATTTATAAATGACAAATATATACATATACATATATATATATATATATATATATATATATATTGTTTTACACATGATAGCTAAAGCAGAAGCAATACAAGAATGAAGAAGCACCATGGGATGGAAGTGAATCCGTGACCGTGAGGTCCACTGATGTAGCATATATCATAACATCAAGAAGACTGGAGGATTTACCCAGAGGTTATTGCTGTTGTCATGGTTGAGCCGGGAAAACTTTAACATGCAAAACAGCATGCATAGGTCAAATAGAAAATCCAGTATTCATTGTATTAGTCTACAAACCTGATATTTAAATTTACTAATTAAAGTAAGGATTATGATGAGGCAAAATTGCCAAGCTAAAGGAAAAAACTTTTTTATTAGCATTCTCATCAATATTTACATTGATTGTTTCTTTGATTCTTATTATTTCAACTTAACTTCAGTATATGCTTTATATTGTCTATTTTTGTTAATGACATCGGTTATAATGATTGCTGGGGCAAAGTTTAATAGGATGATGTGTACGTTTAGAATTTACACACACACACACACACACACACACACACACACACACACACACAGATTACTTTCATAGAATTCTTCCACAACTATGCATAGGCAAAATAAATTTCTGTGTTTGGAAATTCTAATATAATAACTAGTTGCATGGAGGTGCATGTTAGACTAAAATTATTTGATGAACTTAAAACGTATACACAAGATGTTGTTACTTTTAAGCTTTACTTTCCAACGATGGTCAGGCTAACTGCATGTTGAATTATTAAATGTTTCTCAAAGTAAATGAAGGATATTCCAACAATCAGAGAAATTTTACTGTTACAATGAAGAGCTTTATTCTGAGAAAATTTTACTTACTGTTAGGTGATTAAAAACAATGCTATGTTCTTGGAATGCACATAAATGCTGACAATAAAGAATATTAATTTATAAAGCTAGAAAGTTGTTACAAAAACTGTATTATGGTGGCAGAAAAAGGAGAATCATCTTTGAAATCTAAAATAGGATGTAAAAAAATGCCAAAGTTTAGATACATGGATTACAAAACTTAGTTAAAAACGTAAATTAGATATGCGTCAAATAAATGTGCCCCATATGTATACAGCATTAGTTCACTGAGCTTATTTGATTGGTTTATTTAATGTTATGATGATATAAACTGTTTTATTAATTTTCTTGGTTTTTGAATATTAAAAATAAAATACAACGTAATGAAATATTTTTATAAGAAAGCAGCATTAGAGAACTCTAATCTGTCAATGAAGAAAAATTGTTGTAGCTTATACCATTGTACTGTTAAAGGTCAACTCCAAATCCCAGTTCAATTGCCTGCAGTTTAGAAATCCAACGCTGCATGAGTGAGTAAGTTGAGAAATCTACACCAAAGGGAATCACCTTTCTAGAAGTTAAATCAAGGAATATTTGACAGAGCAGAATAAAATAGTTTTTGTTCTTTATTTAAGGGAAAAACAAATACTGTTCTAACAGATATTTTCTTCACAGGAAAATATAGTATGTTGTAAAATATTTTCAGTTTGTGTCTCATACAATATTTAAAAATGAAATAGTCATAATACATAAACAATAATTTAAAAATCATTTGACCTTTAATTGTATATTAACATTTCAGTTTGTTTCCACTTTTCACTTGTAAAGTTTAATGTTTTAACATATTCTAGTTGTAAACAAAAGAAATCTTTAAAAATAATATACAAATTCTTAGTAAATTTTGGATATAATATAAATATCTACTTCATGTTAAAGAAGTGCATATTACATCTCCTTTATGTTAAAGAAATAGACATTTATAAAAATATCTATATAAATTTGTAAAAGCAATTGTATTAAAGTCAGGAAAATACAGTATATTGGAATATGTTATTATGCATATTTCAAAATAGGTATAGATTATGAATGTTTAAAATTAGCCATTCACAGCTTGTGAAATTTTGGGATTTACTTTGGAAAAAAATTTACAACTGTGCTTTATGTTTATCTTAAATAACAAAAATTTGAAAATATTATTAAGATATTTATTGATTATAACTCGATGATATACAATGTCAAGTCTCTTGACCATTAATAAGAATATGAGATTTGCTCACATAATGTATTAAAGGAAATTCGTTTAACTATCGATCAACTGGAAGTGTAGTTATATGCTCTGAGACAGATTTTTATTAAAGATTTAGCTTGGACAACTTTATGTAAACCTCACAGATGACACATGGCTCATAAGTCCTCAGATACTGTCATTGGCTTTGTCTGTTCCCTGTGACTGAAAGGTCAACTTTTTTTCTGAATTTGAAAGTCCCTGATGCATCGACGTTTTTGTGATTCCTGACGTCTGAACCTCACTCAAAAATAAAACAATAATTTGGACAAGTTTTGACTTACTGAATTTTGAAGATGGAAGAGATCAGTAAAACTTTCTTATTTATAAATCTATAGATAGGAAAAAAGCTCAGAAGTTTTAAGTGGCTAAATTTGTCTAAGGCAAAACTGACTCAAAAAACTAGGATGTATTTAACTGTTAGTTTCTACTTTCACATTACCTTTTAATTTTCTTCCCAAGAATAAGAAAAGAATCCAGTCATGTGAACAGCAGTGTATATTTTTAAATGTTACCTCCCACATCTTTCTCTGTTCACTGGCATCTCTCCACTACTAGTAGTGAGTTCAGCGTCAAGAGTGAGCCCAAAAGTAGTCTGACTATAGAACTAGAGCTTTGTTCTCCTCTGTCTCAGGAGTGTCACTTCAGCAGAGCTGACAACTCAGGTATTAGGTGCTAAGTGTCCATAGCTGGCAAGACAGGCATCTGGTATAAACAAAAAGCACAAAGAGGCAACATCCTAGGCTTTGAAGAATTTATGTTTTGGCTATCAAAATAAAAAGGGACAAATGAAATATAAATAGACAAAGGTATGTGGGCGTGGGTATGTCCAGAAACTAAAAAGGTGCTTGAGGAATGATGCAGGCATGTTCAAACACGATAAAAGCAAACTTGTCTGGGATGTACCTACAAACTACCGGACAACTTGAATATCAATATATGTCACGGTAATGGCAGGCTGTAACTTAAAGTAGAATTTAGGAGGCTATACTGATATAAATAATATATAAATAAATGTTAAAGAAAAAATAGTTCTTCCATAAAGTGGAATCCCAGGTGGTAAATGTGTAAGAAGTGATGAAATTAGAGTCACCATTTGGCAACAATAGTTATAATTGAGCAGAGAAAATTCATCAATTGATGTTATAATTATTGGGTGAAAAAGTAAGAAGAAATAGAACTTTAGTATCAAAGAATCTTTCCACAAAAGACTTTTTAATTAGATACATAAGTTAGAAACATTGATTAGAAAATAGCAACAGGAGAAATTTGGCAGATGCGATTTTAACTATATGACCAAAATTAACAGCACCAGTAATGAAAGATTGGTGCCACCTGGTACCACCTGGTAAGATAATGAGAATACAGTATCACTTCTGTGATATTTTTGTCTATAATGTGTAACTTGCAATCTAAGCAGGGGAGGAAGAAGTATCAGATAACCGTAAACTAAATGATATTCAACAAAATGGAAGCTTAAGGCCTTTAAAGATACTAAGATCATGAAAGACAAGACTGAATTGTTCTAAATTGATGGTGACTAAGTAGGCATGACAAATTAATATTAGATGTGGTCCTGGATGGACGTTTTAGCTGAGTTCTTTATTGGAAAACGAGGTAAAATGTGAATAGAATTTATAGATTAGATGAGTAGCATAATTATGAATATTAATTTCATAAATTTTATAGTTATACTCTTGAAAGTATTCTGGCTAACTATTGAGTTTTTGAAGAAAGAAATAAGGAAAAAAGAGACACACATGAAGAAAAACATAGGAAAATAAAATTGTGTTTTTAAACAGGTGTATGTACAGAGTAGAGAGCTGCTGTAAGACAGAGAGCTAATCTTCCCAGAGGAGACCTAGAAAACCATAAGGCAAGAGGGAATCATGACTGCATAAACTCAACTTACATGTAATTGATCCAGAAAAAAATGTTTAATTCAGCTTATTCTTCCACCCGTTTATCAAACATTCTTAGAGAGAAAAAATATAAAAACATAAAAAAGCAAATGTGGTAAAAGGCAAGCAATAGGAAAGAATGGATGTAGGATATTTTAATGCTTTCTGTATTATTCTTGAAATGTTTTTCTAAGTTTGAAATTATTTCAAATTAAAAGGTTAGAAAACAATGAAAATCATATGTTTGATGTTATATAATGTTTATAGCTAGCAATTATTAATCTAATGTGATCTATTAACACAATTTATTTCATATAAATATTTCCTAATATTGCACCATATTTCCATTACTTTTTAAGTAATATGGCATTATGTTTGGTTTCAAATATTTTATTTAGGATTTTTGAATCTTGGTTTTCAATTGATGCTGTATAAATTTGGGGGTTGGGAAGCAGGCACTACAAGATGCTACCAGATAGTTATACCTATTTGGTTTACTATAAAAATCCCAATGACATGAACAAAGGGAGGGAAACTCATATACCAGCATTTGTCAGGCGGGTAGGGAGCTATGGGAGGGATAGCATTAGGAGAAATACCTAATTAGATGAGTTGATGGGTGCAGCAAACCACCATGGCACTTGTATACCTATGTAACAAATCTGCACGTTCTGTACATGTATACCAGAATTTAAAGTGTAATTTTAAAAAAATCACAATGGTTTATAAACTTGAGAGAGGAATTTATGCCCATTTTGTGAGTCTCACTGGAAAGAGGTCCATTTATTTTGATTGATATGTTAGGTGAGTAAATGCAAAAGGAGTCTGATGGAAATCCATAACACCATAAACAGGTACATATTATTTTACCCTAATTAATTAAAAGATGAAAAAGAATCCTCCTCAACAGAGGAATACATACAAATTAAAATATAACACCTAACTTAATTTGACAAGGCTGAATATTTCAACTTCATTCAATGCTGTTTGAACATTCCTCATAAGGGAAGTTCATTTATTGACAGCCACGTATTTCACAAATCTGCCTTATAATAGGTATCTCTCCCTCCTAACATTGAACCACCTAATAAACTTCCTAAAATGATTGGGACAATTATAATTAATTTTTTTTTACATTGCTCTATCCCAGGTATCCAAAATAAAAATGTATAGTATAGAAAAGTTTTTCTCATTATGAAATAATTTATATGAGCTTTGATTTACTTTATATATTTATTACCTTTCATATAATTTCTTTAATATTATAAGTTATAAGCACTGTCAATATTCATCCATAATTTGTAGCTATAAGTATAATATTTCAGAGACATGAGATTGCATTTTCTTTGTTGTTAACATCAATCCACTTGAAAATAGAAGAAACCAATGAAATCATTTTAGAAAAGAACTTCAGAATGAATTTGGTGAGTCTCTAAGAAGCAGTTGATATATGTTGTTTCCATTTAAAAAATATAAGATTAGTCAATAACCCAGCTTTTTGTTTCTTTTCTAGAGGTAAAGAACAAAAGATTTTCTCTTGTTATCTTCCTTTAAGATTAAAAGTTTACTGATTGTAAATAGTTGCAGAATGTATCAATATACAATGTTTTATTTTGAATTATCATAATTATCATTGAATTTTGTGAGTTCTATGTATTAACTTCAGTTTTGTGCATAAACATATTTTCAACTTTTTAATACATTCATTAGATACTTACACTAATTTTAATGTTCTATCTGAATTTTTAAAAATTATTTTCTGGAGAGATAATTTTGAACAATTATAACTAATTGAAATTACATTAAAATGTTGCAATCTTTTTAAAATCATGTTATATCTGACTGTGTTATATTTGACAGTATAATTCAGTGCCTTCAGTTGAATTACCATTATTATAACTTTATAGGTGAAATTAACTTTTTAAATTTTCTTTGTAGTAGTTTCAAGTTCTCAATATTACAATATGAATACCTGAATTAAAAAACGTTTATATGTGAAAAATTACAGGTAGTGTAACCCTCTTAAGCCATTGCAATAACTTGTTTTCAATTGCACACATATACATTTATACATATGTATATATTTGTACATATATTAATAAATATTAAATATATAATATAATAAACATATACATATGTATACATTTCTGTATATGTTATTGTTTCTGTAGATGTAAAATCACTTATCCTTACCATACTATGTAACTAATATTTTTGTAGTGCTAATTATAGTAATTAGGGAGATAATTTTGAATATATACCTTTTATTATTTAATAATTTATTGTGTGCAACATTCATGTTTTAAAAACCTTTCACTATCTCATGGAACATTTATAATTAGTAATTTAAATATCAGTGATTGTTAATTGTGGTAAAAAACGTAACATAAGGTCCACCTTCTTAACAAAATTTTAAGTGCATAGTACAGTATTGTTAACTATAAGCACTAGTTATACAGGAGATCTCTGGAAATTTTTTATGTTGTATAATTGCTTGTATATATTGTTGTATAAAACCACTGTACAGCAACTTCCTTTTTACCCTCCCATTATCCTATAGAAACCACTATTCTGCATTCTGTCATTATGAGTTTGACTACTTTAAATAGCTCATACAAGTGATACAGTGCACTATTTGTCATTCTGTGACTACCTATTACACTTCTATTACACTTAGCATAATGTACTCAAGGTTCACCTATTGAGTACATTATGATTACGTTTTAATTCAAGGTTGCATATGACATGGTTTACTTTCTTTTTAATACTGAATAATATACCAAGTTTCCTTTATTGATTCATTAATCAATGACCATTTACTTTGCTTCCACAACTTTGCTACCGTGAATAATGTTACAAAAAATGTGGATGTATAAATATATCTTTGAGATCCTGATTTCAATTGTTTTGGATATATATCCAGAAACAGGCTTGCTGGATCATATGGTAGTTATACTTTTAATTCTTTTGTTGAACTTCCATATTGTATTCCGTAGCAGCTATACCATTTTATATTCCCACAAATAGTAAAAACATGTTTCAGTTACTCCACATCCTTGCAAACATTTGTTTTTTGTTTGTTTTTTAGGTAATTACCATCCTATGAGATGTGAGGTGATATTTCATTGTAGTTTGGACTTGCATATCTCTGCTGATTAGTAATGGTGAGCCTCTTCTCATATTTTGTTGGATATTTGTATGTCATCTTTGAATAAATGACTATTTAAATTATTTGTTCATTTTTAAATCAGGTTATTAGGGTTTTAAAAAATTTATATGTAGAAGCTTCTTATATATTTTGGAAATTAAATCCTTTTAAGTTTATAAATATTTTATCCAATTCTATAATAGTCTCTGTCTCTGTTGATTATTCTTTTACTCTGCACAAGTTTTTAGTGTGATGTAGTCCCACTCTCTGATTTTGCTCTTGTTGCCTATACTTTCAACACATATTCAAGAGGTGATTGCCATGTCCAATGTCATGATACTTTCTTCTCATATTTTCTTATAGGAATTTTAGGTTTTAGGTCTTATGTTAAAATATTCAATGAATTGATTTTTGTGTTCAGTAAAGATAAAAAGCCAATTTTATACTTTAGGATATGTATATCCAGTCTTCACAACAATGTTTGAAGAAATTGCCCTTTCTTTATTGTGTTTTCTTTTGCCATTGTTGAAAATAAATTAAATGTATATATGTGTCCTTATTTCTAATCTCTCTCTTCTGTTTCATTACTCTGCCTTTATGTCAGTACAATATTAATTCAATTACTGTAGTTATGTTACATGTTTTGGAATCAGGAAATATAAAATCTCTAGTTACATTTACTTTTTCTAAATTTTACGGCTACTTGGGGTCTTTTGTGATTCTGTAACTGGATAACAGACCTTAGCTCCCTCCCTACTTTGATGTGTCCCAGGTTCTTGTCCTCTTTTTGCCCCAAGAAGGAGGGGAAGGACGCCTGGCGGTGTGGTGAGCTTACAGAGCAAGTAAATATGGGACCCAAAGAGTTTAGCAGAAAACGGTTTATTAGGCACAGAGATAGAAAGAGAGAGAGAGAGAAAGCTCCCATGCTGCCATGGGAATCCGAAGGGGATATCCACACAGGTAGGAAAGGAAAGACAGGGCCCACATTGTTGGGGGAGGGGTTTCCCAGAGAGGGAAAACCTCACAGGTAAGGGGCAGTCTGGTTTTAACTTTGAAGTTATTCGCGCCCCCTTCTTGTTCTTCTCCAATGAAAGGAGTTTTTTTAAACTTCCTCTGGAGCGATTGATTTTTGACACTGATCTTAGATTGGTTGCTTGGGCCCACAACAGAGCCCCTCCTTCCAGGGCTTTTGATGGGCTTTCTTAGTAAAGGAAGCTGACCTGGAATTTCTACCTAGCCTTATCCAGGGAAACTTAGCCAAAAACTCTAGGTTTCCAGATAGGGAGGTAAATGGAGGCATGGTGCTGGGAAGTTCTTCCCTTTGAAACCACGCCCCTTGTGGACCTGGGAAGACAGGTTTTTTCCTTAACACAGTCCCTCAGTTTCATATAAAATTTATGGATATACTTTATATTTCTATGTAAAAATATCATTTCATTGTGTCTTTCCATTTCATTGTGCCTTTAATTTCATTGTTGAAATGCTCACTTTGTTCACCCATCATTGTTCTGAGATCACTGACATCTTTATGATGATTATTTTGCATTTCTTGTCAGACAATTCATATATCTCCATAGTTTTAGGGTCAACATCTGGATGTATATTGTGTTCCTTTAAAAAAAACATTTTCTGATTCTTCATGTTTCATAACAGTTTTTTTGTGGAATTTATGGATTTGAAAAAGACCTTTCTCTTCTAAGTCTTTAAGGAATGAATTTATGAAACAAAAGACATCAATCCACCTGAATATAGAATCTAGAGGCCTCTCAAATTTCTTCTTTGAGGGTGTCTTCTCCAGACTTCTGCATGTAATATCCTATGGGGATTTATTGGTTTTCTTTTTCAAAATTTTGTAATCTCTTATTCTCTCCACATATTTTCTGTTGTACCAGGAGTCTTCTGGAGCAGCAGTACACGATCTGATTCTACTTTTGGTTTTCAGTGACCCCCCAGTCATGTGGAGTAACTAAGATAATCCCCCTATTACCATATGTATGAAGACTGGGCTTATATTTCAATCATATATTGATCTACATGAAAAGAATCTGGGGCCTGATAATTTTCCTGATCATGTTATACTGAATTGGAAGGATGAGCAATGGCCAGTGAGTAAATACTGATAAATCATGACCTTGGCTCTCAGCAGTTCTCAATATAGGCCCTTTTCCATTAGCTCTCAGATTCAGGTAAGACAGAAACCAGTCTTTTGATTGGTCTCCAGAGAGTCAAAGTATTGAACTTACAGTCTAGTTCTCTCCTTCCCTTCCCAAGAAGATTCTGAGAGCCAGGAGTGGAGACAAAGGGATGTGGGGTAAGGCCTTTGATCATCTTTCTGTCTTTCCTATGCTAATGTTAATGAGGCGGCTGCCTTCAACATTCCTCAGTAAAACCTTTGACCTTCCAAAAGGTTTGAGATTATAATCTATAACTTTCCCTAAATATATATGACCATCTCATATAACCAGTAAGGTAAAGTGTCTCTTCACTTAAAATCGGACCTTTCTTCATAGCCTGATGAATGTTTGTAAATTTTATGGATGCAATTGTGTCTATTTAATTTGATAGATGATTATTCAAATGAGGCATGTAGAAATTAAAAAAATAGATGAAATTAACAAGGTCATAGACTTGTGAAATATGATGAACTTGATTAAATGTGACAGGCTTCTTAAAGAATGTATGCATGAATCATGTATCATTTCTAATAATTTACAAAAAGTCTTCAAATTTATACAGACCTTCATTAGTTTTGACAGATAAAATGTAGCTACAAATGCAAAATGGGAGATCTGTGAATGTGTTACAAAATACAAGTTTTGTAAAAGTTGCCGCTATGTTAACTAAACAGTAAAGTTTTTGTATCTTGAAATCAAAACTTTTTGAACACTAACATGACAACCACAAGAGGAAAATTCCACAGGTAAGCACTTACCACAAACTTTTTTCAAGCACAAAATTATTTAAAAATTATATAAAATTACCTTCAGGATATGTATTTAAGGCGTTTATAAAATATAAATGAATTTTATGTTTAGACTTGCGTCTCATCCCTAAGATGTCATATTATGTACAGGCAAATATGGCAAAAACTTTTTGAAATTCAAAAATTAAAGCACTTCTGTTTCCAAGTATTTTGAATAAGGGACACAACACATGCACCTTTGTGCACATTAAACAACAATATACAAACCTCTTCTATTATCCAAAAATAAACCGGAAAAAGATAGCATCTTTTATTGCTGACCATTTTCCTGTTTTCCTCCTCAGTAATTTTTGAGATTATTGTATTAAAAAGATATAATGCATGAGAGAAACTTAGTATTTTTAAACTGTCAAATATTGTAAGCATCTGTTAAAATTCTATTCAAATGGACAATCTTTGTAAATGTTTCAATTTGTGTTTTGGTTTGCCATGCATTTTAAAATATTGTAATAGACTTTAGTTTTTAGAACAGTTTTTGGTTCACAGTACAATTGAGAAGAATGGACAGAATTTCCATATATCTCCGGTCCCTTTCTCAGCACCCTATCCTCAACACAAAAACAGTCTTCCCCACTAGCAAAATTCTAACCACAGTGACAATTTGTTAAGGTCAATATCGCTCAAATTCCATAGCTTACATTAGGGCTCACTATTGGTGGTGTTTTAGTCTTTGAGTTTTGACAAATGTAAAATGACATGTATCCAACATTGCAGCATCATGCAGAATTTTGTGCTTTCCTATGAATTTTCTGCCTATGCATTCCTTCTTCCCCTCAATTCCTGGCAACCAACGATCTTTTTACTGTATCCATAGTTTTGCCTTTCACAGAATGTCAAATAGTTGTAATCAGATAGTATGTATCTTCTCAGGTTGGATTGCCATGTGTTTTTATATTATTAATGATTAAATATAATACTTAATTTGTAAATATATTCCTAGAATACTTTTATGTATAGCTCTTTTCCCTATTAGTGTGCAGTGCTTTATATTATTTCATTTAACTTCAAACTGACACAAGTTTCAATGTAAGGCTTGAGCTTAAAATTTTCTACCATATTGCACTCAAATTGTCAACAATATTAGAAGACAGAATGAGATGTTGAAATATTAGTATTTTCAGCAATGCTTAAGGTATACACAAATACATTTTTGAAAATAAACTATATACACCTGTGGAATGTGTCCTTTAAAATGTGATTGAGTAGTAACTTTAATCTCAGTCTGTTTCAGTAGGATAAACAATATAAAACCATGTGGCCTAAATTACACTCTTGGCTCTGTTATTTTTTTTTCTCTGCACTCTTTTGCCCTTTGCTTATCTTATAGACAAATATGCCTTTCCTTTTAAAGACTAATCTGTGCTTTCCATCTCATACATTATTATCAAAATAGTTTATAGAAGTTTGCCCTCATGTTCACTTTAATCTATGTGTAGTGACTGTTTGAAGGGTTGTACTGAGAATAACTTTGTATTGGATAATAGCAGCTGCTTAACAAACCTCCAGATGAACAATGTCTCTCAAACAAGTAGAAGATTCTAATTAACCTAAGGTAAGGCTCTAAGTAGGCCTTGTACTTCTCATCATTCATTTATAACCCGTGCTAATTCAACCTAGTGGATTCACTGTTTTAATATTGGGCCCTCAAAGAAATTCAAGTCACCAAATGGGAAACTGAAGGAGAGCATGCAGGATATTTTTCTAGGCCAGTGTTGAAAGTACATCATATCATTTTTCTCATAGCATATCATTGCCAGGCCTCAAGGCAACAGCATTACAAAGGGACATAGAAAAGCAGTACTAAAGAAGAAAACAAAGCTTTAGTTGCTGTCTTGCTGCTCATTGCCAGATTAAATCTGAGATATACTGTGAACTGTGATGTGATGTATTAGTATAAGACCATAGTTTCAGTTACTAAACAATCTGGGGTCATGTCTGTCTCGGTATAAAAATTAATTGTCCAACTTTCACTCTTAAAATCTCCTGGTATGGATAATATAATTAGGTATATTATACACATGTTTCGTGGGGATAACATCTAAGTCTTCCCTAAGGAATTAAATATCCAACTTTATTTTAATGTATAATTTAAGACCTTTTTCTCCTCTATTATTTCTATCTTGACAATCACAGTTTTGTGGACTTTCTGTCTTGTTCTAAACAGAATATTTGTACAATCCAGTCATCTCATAAAGCTATCATCAAGACTTCTCTTTTGATCACTGGATTCCCCGTATATGTATCTGGTAACTACTGTTTCTTACTTTGTAGTTACTTTATCTTTAATCCCTTTGTGATATACTTTGGATATTTATCCCTGCCCAAACCTCATGTTGAATTGTAATCTCCAATGTTAGAAGTTGGGCCTGGTGGGAAATGTTTGAATTGTGGGGGCAGATCTCTCCTGGCTTGTTTGGTACTGTCTTCTTGATCATTAAGTTTTTCTGAGATCTGTTTAAAAGTGTGTGACACCTCCCACCACCCTAGTCTCTCCCTCTTGCTTCTGTTCTTCCCATGTAATATGCTTGTTTTCCATTTGTATGGCTTACAGAGCCATAGGTCAATTATACCTCTTTTCTTTGTAAATTGCTTAATCTGTGTATTTTTGTTTTGTTCTTGTTTTTGCTTTGAGACAGTCTTACTCCTCTGTTGCCCAGGCCAGGCTGCAGTGCAGTGACACAATCTCAGCTCACTGCAACCTTTGCATCCTGGGTTCAAGCAGTTCTCACGCCTCAGGTTCCCTAGTAGCTGGGACTACAAGGGTGTGCCCCCACACCCGGCAGGCAGGCTAATTTTGTGTTGGCCAGGATGGTCTTGAACTCCTGGCCTCAAGTGATCTGCCTACCTTGGACTTCCAAAGTGCTGGGATTATGGGCCTGAGTTACCACTCCCAGCCTCAGGAATTTCTTTATAGCAATGCAAAAATGGCCTAATACACTTTTCAAACAGAATCTCTGACCATCCAATAAACAAAATGCTTTAAATGAACACCAGTGATTTTCAATGACCAAAGCATGATCTAAAAGACCGCAATAAATGGTCTTTTGGAGTTTTTATTTTTCATCACTCTATACAGCATTTAGCATTATTGAGTCTTTCTTCTAATTCAAAATCCCCTTCTTCCTATAATAATGAACTGTTTTGATTATATGCTTAATTTTATGACTACTTTTCTCATTTCCTTTAAAATTCTGATTTGTATCACTATATACCTTTTAATAAATGTTATTCCAAGTTCAGTCATTTCTCTTCTCTAGTTAGAAATGTTTTTGGTTCTTGCTTTTGTTTGGCAGATTAAAATTTGTTGTTGTTTTGAGGAGTTATTGTAAAAGCAATATCGCAATTTTTTTGGTGTTCTGATGTTACAGAAAAGTTTCTGCACTCTGAAAACACTTTGTGCATCGGTCTTACTTAGGCTTTTCTTTCTCAGAACATTGCTGTCAATGGGCAAGTACAGCCATTTTTTTTAGGGGATTGATAGATTTCTATTTGATTCCCTTGGGGGCAAATAAAAACTCAGTTCCCTTTCAAATCTTGAGGGTGTAAGAGTAGCCATAAAAAGGCAACACTTGGTATTACAAAAACAGAGCAATTACTGAAAGATAAAGTAGGTGATAACTTTCTGTAAAGGAAAACTGTATTCTAGAACATGCAACGGAGACTTCTAAGGTGAATTGTGGGAACACTACATATGTTCTACTACAAGCACAAGAAGATGGGCTGGGAGTAATGCCAGAGTTTGTCAGAGTATTACTGTGAGTACTGCCAACTAGTTAACTCCTGCCTAAGTCTGTCTCTGTCCACCATTCACGTAGAAAATTGGAAAAGACAGCAGAGACCAAGGCGATGCCTTTAGAAGAGCACACTGAATATGGAGCATTGTATTATTAAGAAATAACTCTTTTGTAAAGTGTCTGTTCATATCATTTGCCCACTTTTGAATGGGCTTGTTAGTTTTTTTCTTGTAAATCTGTCATTCTCGGCAAACTGACAGAAAAGCAGAAGATCAAACACCACATGTTCTCACTCATAGGCGGGTGTTGAACAATGAGAACACATGGACACAGAGAGGGGAGCACTACACACTGGGGTCAGTTGGGGGGTGGGGAGCTGGGGAGAGATAGCAAGGGGAGAAATGCCAGATGTAGGTGATGGGGAGGAAGGCAGCAAATCACACTGCCACGTGTGTACCAATGCAACAACTTTGCATGTTCTTCACATGTACCCCAAAACCTAAAATGAAATAAAATAAATAAATGGGGAAAAAAAAAGAAATAACTCTTCCTTGGAAGTCCAATTTCAGTAGGAATGAGGAGTGAATACTCTCGAAAGCTAACCGACTAAGGTGCACCCCATAAAGACACTTTGCTATGCTTCACAAACTCACAAGAAACCTGGTAGTAGGAAAACTGCAGTGGTGAACTCTGGAAAGAACAGTAGAAGACAGTTGATAAGAAAATGGAACTACAAAGAGATTACGCAGATGTCATTATTAAACAAATCAATATAATTTGGAGAGAAGAATAGCAACATCAACATTTTAAAGAAAAACCATTAAAATACATGCTAAAACATTAAAATGAATACAATTAATATAATCAGAGAAATAGGTGACATCTTATTCCTGAAACAGAAAGGATAGTTCTTTCTTTAAAAAGCCCTGACTGGGAATTGGAGACGGTTGGTTGTCTAACCATCACCCATTCTTGCTAATTTACCAACTAATTAAAAAACATATCTGAAACACAGTTAATTCTCCTGTGACTACGGGAAAGACAACTTCATTTCTTTCTCTAGAAAGATTCTGTGACTTGCTTATGCAAATTATTTTATTCTATTTTTCTAGCAAAGCTGCTTAAATCTTTGCTCTCTGATTCAATGGGAGGCTTTATAACTCATGTTTCAGACACATTTGGGTGACTTTTTTGCTTTCTTTCTTTTTTTTTTTTTTTTTTTGTCTTGCTCATTTGATTTTCCTTTTCATTTCTTCAGGGCTTAAAACACCAGCATTTAGCTCCAAACTCTGCTGGCTGCCATTCTAAAACCAGAAGGGAAAGCAAGCTGAAAAATCATGCAAAACAAGACTAAAACAAAAAAGAACAGAAACAGAAACGGATGATCAAAAATCAAACAAAATATGTGACCAAAAAAAAATTAATATTTGGAGGTATCATTGAGCCAGCTTCTTTTTTTCAAAGCTGAAAATATCTTAAATGATAATGGAAACAATACTTATTATGATAAATCCTTCATAAAATGAATACAAGTGAAAAGTGAGCTACTGACCCAGAAGGTAGAACATAGGCGTTTTCCCATACTATGGAAAAGTATATAAAGATTTAATAAAAGTTTACCTATTTAATTTTCAAAATGTCAACATATAAAATTGTTTAAAATCTTTGTTATTTTAGTGAGAATTAGAGAAGGGAGAATCTTTCAGTGGATATGCTGTCATGCTATGTAGAATAACCTTGGTCTCATGTTAAAGCATATTTTGTAAGCAAACCTGATGTTTTGAAAGTATGATTTGATGGGTTTGAATAAATACCAATATCTTTGTTACATTATTAAAAACTACCATAAACAATCCAAAGTCATAAAAATAGTTTATTGCATCAGCCTGGACAACACGATGAGACCCTGTGTCTCTAAAAATACAAAAAACTAGCCAGGTGTGGTGGCAAGGCACTTGTAATATCAGCTACTTGGGAAGCAGAGGCAGGAGATTCACTTGAGCCCAGGAGATGGAGGTTGCAGTGAGCTGAGATTGTGCCACTGACCTCCAGCCTGGGTAATAGAGCGAGACTCCATCTCAAAAAAATTTACATATATATTTTTCAATTTTTAATCATTTCTTTTTATCACTTAACTTTATGCCAAATGTTTAATTGGATTTTTTCCATTTTATTTTCTGTGAAAAAAATAGAGTTTTTGAGTTTTGAATTAATTATTTTATGTTTGAATAAACAGGCATATCTTCTTGGAATAGAATAATATTTAATTCTTAATAGCATATACTTGAACACTGTTTTTTATTTACTTTAAAATAAATCAAATGGATCTGTTTGATCTTTTTTTCCAAATAAGAGACTTAAAATCTCTATTGCTTTCTAATTTATTAGTTTCTATTTTGAGTTTCAGTTTGCCATCTGATATTTTGTAGGTTTGTTTCACTTTTTTTGTTGCTGTTGTTTTGTTTGTTTGTTTGGTGGTGGTTGTTGAAGATCAGTTTTCCTAATTTTTTCTTGCTCTTTTTCTGTTTATCTTTATATATGTGTGTATGTGTGTGTGTGTAGATAGGTAGATATAGATACAGATATGCTTAATAATTTAGTTATTAAATCAATAGAGTTGAGTTTTATAATTTCACACTTGTATAATATTTTTCTTCATCATATATATCAATAAAAGCATTCCATCCCAAGATAAATAGATATTTTGTAGATTTGTTCAGAAGAATTTAAACCTAAATTTTCTTCAATAGACTTCTGGTTATTTGAACATTTCTCTATAAATGATTTGAAAATAAATATTCTCTATAAATGTCTATGTTTCACTTATTCATTAAGCTCAAAGCTTGCTAAATGCTTGTGTCTGTGTTTAAACTGAGTCAAATAAAAATGTGTTTTCTTGGGGTTTTACTAGTAGATAGTACAATCTTTATTTGTACAGTATCATTTATACAAGTTTAGATTTCATCTGCAAATGTTGAATGTATTGCACACGTGTGTGCAATATTGTTGAATACATTCAACAATTGCAGATGAAATATAAACTTGTATAAATGCACTCACATGTATACACGTACAGTCATATACACCATTATACTGGCATACACTAGCAAATTTGCTAATGGTCTGATCGAATAATTGATTGAATAAATTATTAAAGAAAAAAATTGAATGACTGATTAAAATCGACTTATGTGTTATACTTATTGAAATCTGAATTATAGCAATTACTTTTTAACATTACACAATTCAAACTCTCCCTTTTTCCTAAAAGAAATTAATGTATGAATATCTCCAAGTGATGCTTTTCTTACAAAACTAATTATTACTAGCCTAGTATATATTTTGCTAAACATTACTTCCATAAATCTATTTATTTGGGAAACCAAGAGCAAAATCCTGTTTCTTCCTGACTCAGTCATATGGCTGATGTTTAATAAAAACAAAACCTAATTATAAGCTAATGATTCAGAACATCCCCCTAAGGGATCAGAGAGGAAAAGCTGACATAATATGACAGATGCTTTCTTTCAACCACTAGTTACAGGAAGCACATTCTAAATATAAAAAGTCAATTCATGTTAAGAAAACATATTATTGTGTATGATAAAAGGAAAATTAAACAAATAAGCTTTGAAATAAGTAGATGTGAGGGTTACAAAGAGCAAATCTCTAATATTTGACTTAGAAATAATAAAATAATAGTATGTTTCTTCAATTCTACTTTTCTCTGTGACAGTGGATTACAACAGGAAAAATCAGACATTCATGCCATGGATGCTGATGCATTTTTAGAAGCTAAAAGGTAAGTAGTAGCCCTGGCTAGCAGAGGTTTTTACTGATTTCAATCCATGGAATGTATCTTAGTTAAGTAAAAATACTTATGACCTAGTAATATAATTTGAAAGAAAAAAGAACGTCATTTATATGTCACAACAAAGTTTTTCTGTAATATTAGTTACACTGAATTTATGTGTCAGCCATAAATGTGAAAAATAAAGCAATCCAAGAAAATAGATGTATTATCAAATGATTTTAATTTAGGGTAAATTGTTTTAATAATTATATAGTAAAAATTATATCTGCATAGTAATAAAAAAGGTATTAAAATATATTCTTCATTTTGACATGCAAACAAAAATAGGTAATCAAATGAAAAAAGAGCAGATGGAGACCAATGATGATAAAACAAATTCTATGATATGTAGTAATAAATTTTGTAAAATTTATGCTTTGTTGATTATAAACTAGACACAAATTTACATAACTTGTAGAAGTATAGTGTGTCAGACACTGTTAGGCCCTACTCCAATCTATGTTTAAGTTCCTTCTTCTAGGCTTTCAGTAAGAGATGACCAAGTAACAAGATTCTGACTGAATAGGATTTCTGATATACTCATCCTGGGATGCTTTTCAAAATTTTTTAATATAGTCAAACACCTTTCTCCTCTTCTTTGTTCCTGATGAAAAGCAGGCATTGCAACAAAGATATAAGATCTATACTGAGACCCTATGACAATAAGACTAAGAAAAGAAAAATATAATCATCAAAACACAGTCCTGGTAAAGCTGATGTAGCTGCTCCACTGAACTGACCATCCTAACAATGCTTGTCATCATATTCCAGAGCCTTGGATGTAAGCTGCATTCCATTGTCTTTAGACTAAGCCCTATAAGAAACCAGTACAAAGTACATTTTTGCTTGTGCCTTAGTTCCAGTAGTTATAAGTAGATAGTATAATTGCAGAATTGTTTAGAGGTTAATTGTTAGTTTAAGGGCAAATGACAATCTAAGGAGATATTGTAAGAAGATAGTGCAAGAAGAGAGTGCAAAGAGTTCTTGTTTAATTCATTTTAACCTGAGTAGATAGAATTAAAAATTTTGCCATACTCTAGTCCTCTTATTGGCTTCAGCTAATCTGTAATTTATTCAGGACGCCTGAAAATGATTTTATTCTGCTTTCCATGTAGTTTAAGGTTTTTGGACGACTGTATTTTCAATTCTTTTCATGTATATTTTGTCTGATTTATGTCATGCATCTTATCTTTATATTTTTATAAACACAAAAGTATTTGTGATTTTTCTCCATAGATGATTGTCTTTCAAAGTTGTTTAAATATAACTTTAAGGAGTAAAAAGAACATTCTATACTGCCTTTATTTATTTAGTTCATTACTAGCATGCTTTGTTTCTTTGTGTTGATCCAGGTGTTGTGGCAATGAATGTCTTCATTCATTTTTAAATGTGAAAGTCTGTGTTTCCTTTTAACTTTTTTAAATTGCATTTTAGGCTTTGGGGTACATGTGAAGA
The DNA here is from genome assembly GCF_009761245.1 of Sapajus apella. Classification (NCBI taxonomy): domain Eukaryota; kingdom Metazoa; phylum Chordata; class Mammalia; order Primates; family Cebidae; genus Sapajus; species Sapajus apella. The sequence goes on along the minus strand of NW_022436943.1, from coordinate 35,143,170 downwards.
ACATGTAAGATTGTTGCATAGGTACACACATGGCAGTGTGATTTGCTGCCTTCCTCCCCATCACCTGTATCTGGCATTTCTCCCCATGCTATCTCTCCCCAACTCTACACCCCACTGTCCCTCCTTTTAACTTTTGAACATACTTTAACTGGGTATCAAATTCCGAGTTGGCAGGTTTTTGTTTTTGTTTTCTTTTCTTTTCTTTTTTTTTTTTTCAGCACTTTAAAGATGTCAATATACTGTCTTCTAAACAACATGGTTTCTGATATCTGGTATCATTCTCATATTTGTTTTTATTTTTATTTTGTGCATGCTGTCTTATATTCCTCTGGCTACCTTCAAGGCTTATATTTGTTTTTTGATATTGTTTATTTAAATATGATATTATTCCATGTTTATATTCCTTGGCGCTCTCTAAATGCTTTGATTCTTCAGCTTGTTGTCTGTCAATAATTTTCTACCCTATTCTTTGTTTTTACAATCATGTAGGCATCATGTTGCTAGATCTGCAGAACACAGCCTTTACTAATGCTCTGTACCTCTCCTGACATTCTCCCATAGGTCTTGGATGACCTATGTTGCCCCATGCCCCTGTTATCTCTGTACCTGTTTCAGTTTGGGTAACTTCTATTAACTTAGAGTCACTTATTCTTTGTTCACATGTGTTGAGTATACTAATGAGCCCAGCATTAGTGTGAGAAGTATAATCAGAAGGAGTTAAAGGGGGAAGAGGGGAGAGAGTAGAGAATGAGTGGAAGGTTTTAAAGCAAAATCTATCTGTGGGGGAAGCCATTAAGCTATATACTATCATGCAAGAGCTGAGGCTACAGTCTTGAGTCAGGATGTATTCTTCCACAGTGAAACCTCTTTTGCTCTCATGGCTTTTAACTGATTAGATGACACTCATTCAAATTATTACAGATAATTTATTTTACTTAAAGTGAAATGGTTGTTGGCTGTAAATACATCTACAAAACAACCAAAGAACAACACCTAGACTGGCGTTTTACAAATAGCTGCATACTGTAGCCTAGCCAACTCAACACATAAAACTGTTACAAGCCCATCCAACACATTTCTCATCTGTGTTACTGTATTTTCACTTCTATAATTTTTATTTGTTGTAATTTTCATATCTCTGCTGACATTACCCATATGATCCTGCACATTCTCCACCTTCTTTGAAAGACTTCAACATATTTGTCATACAGGGTGAGACCCTGCATTGGTGTTATACCTGAATCTGACTTTGGATCTTTGGTGTGTATTTCTTTCTTTAGACTTGTGTATGCTTCATATATTTCTTTGTATGCCATAAATTAAACTGAATTATAGTAAATAAAATAACAGCTTTTATGCCTGCAAATGATTGCACCTTCTCTTTGTCCCTTGTCACTTAATAAAAGAATTTGAGCTATTATGATTAGAAAACGGAGCAGGTTTCAAGTCTTGTCATTTTTTTGTTTGTTCTTAGTACACCCAGGTGTCAAATTCTTATAGAAATAATTTGTATTTGAAATGTGAGGGGCTGCTCTGATTAAATATTTATTTTTAATCCATGTCTGCTCTACCCTTAGCTCTAGGTCTTACCTATGTCTAGCATCCCAGGGATGGCCATCTTTCAAGATCTTCCCTTCTCTACCTCTCACCAGTATTTCACTATCATTGTTATTAGATTTTTGTTAGTCTAGTGGGAATGGTAGTGGCTGGGGTCAGGTAGACATTCTTTGTTGTTTAAATGTAGCCTCAGTGGGCCTCAGCAAGGTGGTCTTTTCTAATGCTTCTGAACTAACTTCCACTAGCTCTAGTGCTTAGCCCAGCATATATATCTGTTCCTTAACAAGGTAGAGGGCTATTTCAGATTTTGGTCCTTTTCTCAAGATAAAAAGGGCTTTTCCTAGTTCCCAGACAGTGCTTGCACCCTTTCCTCAATAAATTGAACTTCTAAAACTTTTCATTAGGAACTAAAGAAATAAAATTCTGGGCAGCAATTCTGGTCCCTCATGAAGCAACTTCTCTTCTTCCAGGTCTTTATCACAAAGGACACACTCTTAACATTTCTCCAATCTATTTGGTGATTGCTCAGTCGGGTTCATAAGGAAAAAGTCTGTAGAGGATACAGATGCCCCCATTTGTTAAAATCACTAGGGAATTCACACTCCCCAGTGCACACTTGGCCTCCTCCTATTAGGCAACAATACTGGCTACACATTTCCCTCATGTGTCTTGTTACCTCTAGCCTAGCTAAAGCTGTCCGACATTCATATATCCTTACAGTCATTCACTCCTTCTTAAATAGAGTTATCTGATGCATTCAACTTAAGTCATAAACTTGAAGCCTGCCTTGTACTTTTTATTAAAAGAATGGGTGTGATATCCTTTCTAGCTCTCTACATCCTTTACTGAAATCACAAGTCTCCTGCCTCTCTTCTGTCCCCAAACCCTACCGGTTTGTGTTTAGTCCCTGCATTATTTGTCATTACATAATAAATTACTACAAACTGGGTGGCAAAGGAATCCATGTTTATTATCACATAGTTTTTGAGGTTCATACATCAGGGCATGTTGTAGATGAATCTTCTGCTTCAGGGTCTTTCCCAAGATTGGGTTCAATGTGTCAGCCAGGCCTATATTTCATCTGAAGTCTCAATTGAGGAGAGACTGATTTCCATGGCAAAGTAATAACAGGAGGTTTGACCACGGACCTCTTTTTCTTGCTGAATTTTGGCTGTAATTACCTATAGTTTTTTGCCATTTGAGCCTCTCCAATATGCAGTTTCCTTTATTGAACCCATCAAAGGGAAGAGTCAAAACAGAAGTTACAAACTTATGCAGCCTAATCATGAGAATAGACTTTCCATCCTCCATCACCTTCACTCTATCTTATTGGTTAGAAGCAACTCACTAAGCTAACTTATACTCAAATGGAGAGGCTATTACACAAGAGTGTGAATAAGAGGTGGTGGATATTATTGAGGACCATTGCGGTATATGCCTGCTGCAATACTCAAAGTACATATAGGTACTTAACTTTGCTGACCCTTCCGTATGTCCAGAATCAATGGCATAACTTCTACCAAGCTCTGGGCTGCCATATTGTATCATCCATAACCCAAATTAGGTAATGCAGGAGATTTCACACCAAAATATGTTATTCCTCTAGTCATTTAAAAATAACTTAATATTTTAAGTATATTTGAGGTGGTAATACCCTATATAGTTATAATCTCTTGTCTTGTCAATTTAGACACAAATATGGGCTATCCAAGTAATCTAAGAAGAAAAACAATTTATGGATAATTTGTAAGTAAAAGTAATGTTACAATAAATTGAAGCTATCTATTTTGTGACTGAATTACTGCTGTGATGCTTACACTGGCTTCCATTGATATAAAACATAGTTTACTAGAATCCAGAGCTCTGGAATTTTTATTAGTCTCTTTGTTTGTAAGCTTATAATTTAAAAAAATACATATATTTTCTTTACTTCTTGCTTACGCCAGCTTCCTGAGGCGAGAGTGGTAAGGGAGACGTAAATTTGAGGTGATTTATTATTTTTCTCTTCTCTTTTTAAAATCACAATTCTAGGAATATTTGACTATAAAATGACTCTCTTTGCTACCAACAACATTTCTGAAATTTCTACTTCTGAAAACAGTGTGATTGATTAGGTACTGTACTGGATGCTCTTTCTCCGTTTACAAGACTAAATACAACAAATACACACACACACACACACACACACACACACACACAACAACGACAAAACATGGCAAAGATTCAATATAGAGTAGCTGACAGTATTATGTCATTCAGGTACCCCAGAGAAATGCACTTGATTAGGAATATGACAGGGGCTAACCTCACTGGTATATGTTGCAGTCACCGCAACAGTAGCGACTTCTTCCTTGGCTAATGGTAGCATGTAGATTTCACCCACAAAACATAGAACTTTACCTAAGACAACAAATTGGTTATATTTAATTTGCTTGTTTCCTGGATATATGAGAGAATACAGTTGTAAATGTCACAAAAGGAGTGAGTAACTGTCCTATAAGATATTCAAGTCTGTCACTTTCATTTTAACATGTTGAAAAGATTTTTTTCTATTTCTCTACATAGCTTTTGACCCCACAAAAGGAACCTGGAAATAAGTCATGGAGAAGACATGTTGACCTTCACATCAGGGGACTTTTTTTAAGGTATTTTGTCCTTCAGGAAAGCAGAGCCTTGATGGTATATCTGGCATATCTAATGACTCACCTATAAACAGAGAACCAAAGGTACCATGACCTTAGACAGACTTGGGCTTTGCTGAGTGTCCTATTGCTTGTGACATCACATCATGAATTCAAAGTTATCTCTTACTAGAGCTAGTGTTATGGGCTTGGGTCCTCACAAAATTTATATGTTGAATTCCTAACTCCAAGTATCTCAGAATGTGATTAAAGTTTGTGATAGGGCTTTAGGAAAGTAATTGAGGTGAAATGAGGTCATACGGCATGTCCCAATGCAATGGGACAGCTGTTCTTATGAGGACAGGAGGTTAGGACAAAGGCTCACAAAAAGACAAGCCAAGGAGAGAAACTTCCTAAGAAATAGCCCGGCCTATACTTAGATCTTGCACTCCTAGCACTCCTAGCCTCTGTACCTATGAGAAAATAAATTTCTGTTGTTAAAGCCACCTCGCTGTGGTATTTTATTTTAGCAGCTCTAAAAAATAATATACCTAGGGACTACATTTCCTGCCTGAATTCTAGATTTCCTCAGGTTGATATTTTGATGATGCATCTTCAGAGCCTATAGTACATTATCGTGAGCTCACAGCCTGATATTACGATTGAATTTTTGGTCACCCAAGATTTACAGATAGGGTTTACGTTAGCCAGAGTCTCTCCGGATAAGTTATTTGGGGATAACTATAATATTCCCACAATAATGCAAGTATGTTGTACAAAATGTATTGTTTTCCATATATGACTTCAAGGGAAAAAGTGAATACATATGATGATATTTTCCTGCAAAGTAGCTCCCCTCAATTCTCCCCAAACAAGTTTGAAGTCCTGTCTTTGCAACCTAACAAGGCTTGCTCCAGCTGCTTCCTAGAATTCAGACTGATTATGACTGAAGGCATCATAAACAGACAGGAGTTTTTATCGTTATTACCCTTGCTGTCTTCTCTCAGAATACCATTATTTTCTTTTGACTTTTTCTTCTCTGCCATTTCTATTAGGACCCTTTAATAATGAGTCACTAGGCACACACAGCTACCAAAGGAAGATTACTCCTTTTGAGCAGAACAGCAAATATGTCAGGATAGCAGTAGGCAGGACAGGCCGAGCTGCGGCTGGAGTGTTGAGTGGAACTGATTTTTTAAGTTCTCTGGTGCTGACATGTTGATGAGAGAGCATGGGAGCTTTGTTAGCTGTTGCCAGGGGAGTTGGCTGCTAACTCATTGTTCTTTCATAGTTGAGGGGACACTTGGCTCGCATGGTAGAGCAGTCCAGGTATACCTGGCACTGGCAGTTAAAGACTAATCACCCATGGTAATAGTGATAGTAATGGCAACACCATAGGCTACAGTAGTAAATGAATTTTGCTTGTAGAGGAACAGAGGAAAAGTAGAGTGGCACAGGCCACGGAACCCCACATCAGAAGAAAGAAAGAAGCAGCAGCTTCCATTCCAGATGGGAAAACATAAGCAGTATTTTTATAATCATTAAATTCCTTTCACAAGCAAATTTTAATTTCCATTTATCCATCAAGTCTTCTTTCTTGGGAGAGTGAGGGTTTACTTAATGAATGGCACTTGCTGTTTCCCTGAAAGCCTGAAAAATGAGTTTCTTTAAAGTTTACCGGTGTATTACAAATTGCCTGTGTTTGTCCCAGAACATGTGTGGGTTTCTTGGCATAGCTTTTTAATCTATTTCTTGTTCTTCTTAGTTCTTTCCCGAATGTCTCCAAAGCAAGAAAATTCTGTTGATCAAAAACGTAGCTTTCCTGGATCATCCAAAGAACATTCCTGGCCTCACTACTAGAATAATCTCAATTAGGTCCTCGATCTCTGAGCAATGCTATGTCATACACTAATGATTACCTGCACTAAATCATGGGAAATATTATGTTCATTTTTATCTTTCCTCCACTTAAACAGGCGCCTAAGCCCCACACTGAGGGCTACAGAAGACTACATTGAGACTTGGCAAAGACCTGTATGAGTTTCAGTTTCTTATAATAAACTGTAAGTATACAATTTATTAATGATGCATCAGGCAGATGAACATTGATGAGCAAAGCTTCCTCAGGTTCCCCAGCTCCTCACAGGGGGTGGGCTTGAGTCGTGATCATATAGGATATTCTTCATTGTCCCCCAACCTCTTTCCTCTCAGCCCTATCTCTGACCTGCCTTGTAGCCCAGGATACTAGGTCTGTGGACAAAATCACACAGGGGTGTGTGTGTGTGTGTGTGTGTGTGTGTGTGTGTGTGTGTGTGTGTTTCCCTGTATGTCGTTAAACTGGTGTCTATCCGAAGCATTCACAGGAGTTCAGGGGATAGGAGAAAAGAGAAATACAGGTATTTTCTCATTGAACATCCTTCTAATGCATGGATTGCATCCATACATTTATTTCATTGACTATTTAATAAATTTTTCATTGTCTATAAGAAAAAATTCATACCTTATGACATGAAATTTAAAGACATCAAGAAATTAGCTACATCATGGCTCTCTGACCACTTCCCTGACCTCTGCAATATGTTAAGGTATAAAGATATTTTATACTTTAGTGCCATTTTAATATAGCATGCTTTTGTTTAAGCTACCCTCTTTTTCACCTTGATTATCACCCTGCACTTTCTAATTATTAGATAGCTCAGCTAATTAACTCCAACTTAAACACCACAAATTTCAGGTCAGGTATAATTTCAGGAAACTCTTTACCATGCTACTTATAAACTCTTAAATGTGTCTCTATTGCATTTTCCATAAATTTTGCACAGTTGTACAAAAACTGTAGAATAAATACATAAATCATGGCCTATTTATATCATGAAGTATATTAAAACAATAAGAATGGATAATTTTTGTAATCATATTGTTAAAGTAAAAGTTCCAGGTACAAGAGAGTACATGTTGTACGACTCCACTTTTATAAATTTCAGAAACTGTCTACAGTGTTAGAAGTCAGGAAAGAGGATGCCTTGGTAGTGAGTAGCAGAGGAACATAGATGGGACTTCTGTGGAACTAAGAAATTGTAAATATTGTTGAGTTGGGTGAGGAAGACGTAAACAAGTGGAGAGATAGATCATACTCACTGTTTCTAAAATACAATATTGTTGTCAATTCTCTACAAAATGACCTATAGATTCAACAAGATACCAACATGGCTTTCTCTGCCAGCTATTATAAAGGCACTAACAGATTCTATAATTTACCTTTAATTGAAAAGGACTTAGAATAGTAAAAAAAAAAAAAAATAGAAAAAGAAGAATAAGAGTGGATATCTGGAAGTTCCTGGTTACAAGACTTAGTATAAAACCACAATAATCAAAATAATGTAGTAAAGTATTGGCATGCAGATATAAAAAAAGATAATCAATAATAGATAACAAAGAAATATACCTACATATAATTCAGTTAATTGATTTTGCTTAAGTTGGGTGAAGCAATGATTAAATTGTAATTCAAAAAAAAATAGGGCTGAAAAATCTGTAGACACAATGGAAAAAAGAATACTAATCACTACCTCATAATATGCACAAATATTAAAGTGACATATATTTATAGGTATATATTTTCCTTTAATAAGGAGAAATTATTTGTAATCATGAGGTATAATAATATTGTAAATAGCAAAGAAAAAACAGTGAAAATAAAATTTAAAAATATCAGAAAATTAGACATAATTTAAATCAACAATTTTTGTCATTAAAAGACACTGTTAAGAAAACTAATAGATAATTCACAGAGGTAGAGAAAATATTTTCAATGCATATATCTGACAAAATATTGAAAATTAGAGTATACTTTATTTGCATGAAATAAATTACAAAGAGAAAGTAACAAAAATAGTGACAGTGAGGAAAGGTATAAGACCCAGAGTCCACCAAAAACAAACAAAAAAAAATCACGATTGTTCAATATGGCCTTGAAATAGTGCTCAGCTATAACGATTTTAGGGAAGATGGTTGAAATTTAACAGAACATGCTTAAAAGACTATAATGGCTGAAATTTACAAAAATTAGCAGCATAAATATGTAGAAGAGCTTGGAGCTCCTGAGACTTTCATATATTCATGGTGCAGGTACCAAAAAGAACAACTAGCTAGGAAAACATGTCTTTGTCTGTTTTCTGCTGCTTATAGAATATATCTGAAATTGAGTAATTTTTGTATTGTACTTTATGGAGTACATGTGCAGATCATGCAGGACTGTTGCATAGATACATACACGCCATGGTGGTTTGCTGCCTCCATCCCCCTGTCACCTACATCAGGCATTTCTCCCAATGTTATGCTTCCCCAACCTCCCTACTCACTGCTGTCCCTCCCCTAGACCCCACTCCCCAACAGACCCCAGCATGTGACGTTCCCCTCCCTGTTCCCATGTGTTCTCATTGTTCAACACCTGCCTATTAGAGAGAACATGCAGTGTTTGATTTTCCGTTCTTGTGTCAGTATGCTGAGAATGGTGGCTTCCAGATTCATCTATATCCCAACAAAGGACATGAACTCATCCTTTTTAATAGCTGCATAGTATTCCATGGTGTATATGTGCCACATTTTCTTTATGCAGTCTATCATTGATGGGCATTTGGGTTGGTTCCTCTTTGCAATTGTAAACAGTGCTGTGATGAACATACTTGTGTATGTGTCTTTATACTAGAAAAATTTATAATCCTTTGGGCATATACACAGTAATGGGATTGCTAGGTCACATGGAATTTCTATTTCTAGATCCTTCAGGAATTGCCATACTTGTCTTTCACAATGGTTAAACTAATTTACACTCCCACCAACAGTGTAAAAGTGTTCCTACTTTTCCACACCCTCTCCAGCATGTGTTGTCTCCAGAGTTTTTAATAATCACCATTCTAACTGGTGTGAGATGGTATCTAAATGTGGTTTTGATTTGCATTTGTCTAATGACCAGTGATGATGAGCATTTTTCCATGTTTGCTGACCTCATATATGTCGTCTTTTGAAAAGTGTCTGTTCATATCCTTTGCCCACTATTGAATGGGTTTGTTTGTTTTTTTCTTATAAACCTGCTTTAGTTGTTTGTATATTCTGGATATTAGCCATTTGTAAGATGGGTAGATTGCAAAAATGTTTTCCCATTCTGTTGGTTGCCGGTTCACTCTAATGTTTCTTTAGCTGTGCAGAAACTCTTAAGCTTAATTATATCCCATTTGTCTATTTTGGCTTTTGTTGCCATTGCTTTTGGTGTTTTAGTCATAAAGTCCTTGCCTATGCCTACGTCCTTAATGGTTTTTGCCTAGCTTTTCTTCTAGGGTTTTTATGGTGTTAGGTGAAATTGAGTAATTTTTTAAAATGAGTTTACTTCTTACAGTGGTGGAGGTAGAGAATTCCAAGGTCAAATGGTCATACCTGCTGAGGAACTTTTTTCTAGTAGGGAATCTGCAGAGTCCCAAAGCAGTGCAAAGCATCACATGGTGAGGAGGATGAGCATGCAAGCTCAGGTATCTATCCCTTTTCTTATAAAGATTGCCACATCCCACTCTCATGATAGCTTATTCAGACATTAACCTATTAATCCACAAATCTAAGAGTGGATTAATCCATCCATACAGATACAATGCTTGTGACCTAATCACCTATTAAAGGCCCTAACACTTAAATACTGTCACATTGGAAATTATATTTCAAGGTGAGTTTTTGAAGAGGACAAACACTCATAGCCTCTCCTTTCTCTTGGATAACGTTGAATTTCTAGACTCCAAGTTGTACAGAGGAAAACAGTGTTTCTGGGCTTCTGTAACTTATAATCAACTCATTTCTTTGCATTTGGAGTTGAGGGGATCAAAACTGAACATCACAATGAAAAAAAGGTATACATAAGAAGTTTTAATGTAAAATAGACGGCTAAAGAGAACAAGTGGAGAGCTCACTTGCTTGTGTTAATCAGTATATTATGCAGCACAAGGGAGAGCTGTGCACATTTAGACACAGAGAAGGAATCCAGAGAGGTAAAAATAATTTTAACAAACACATCCTCTGCATTCTCCTTATGTTGAGCAAAGAAAGCTAACTGTGGTGGCCTATTATTGTTCTTTAAATAAAATAAAAAGTTGTTGCTTTGGCAATTTATCACACCATTTATTAAAGTACTTTATATTTTATAACAAATTAGGCTGGATGGGTAGAGATAAGCTTTTCATACTTAGATGTTCACTTTTGGTACAACTTTAAAACACATTTTTATTACTTTTTGCTTCCTCAAATTCATGCTCTGTGGGAAGCAATCTATTATAAGGCAGATTTGTTCAATAGGTCCTGCAGAGCTTCACAAATACATGCCTCTAGGGATGTTATTTTGGTGGTATAAAACAGAAAGAAAACTACTAAATAAATGTAAGAAATAGATAGAAAATATACTCAAAACAACCAATATGTTTTTATTTTAGATATTTAGAAATATGGAAATCAAAGAAAACTCATCTATTGCTTTTCCAAAATTTAAAATTAGCCTGATAAAAATTAATTCATAAAAGATATACAATATTTTTGCATTTTAGCTGTCCCTCAATTAACCAACTCAATGAAAACCAATTTTTCAAAATTATTGATATATTTTAAATCATATTTAATACAAATTTTTACACCATATCCAGAGGAGAATACAATTTTAGCATTCCTAGACCGCATTTTTAAGATATGTAAATCTCAATTTCTTCTCAGCCATTATTCAACAAATAAACTCTGTGGGTTACTAGAAAATAGTCTTAGTTATGAAGTCAAATAAGCAACAAAATTATCAGCATATTATTAGCAGCATTCTAAACTTCAAACCTTATATCTTCAAAAGTATGGCTTCTTTCCAGTTTAATCAACAACATTTAAAATAATATTATAATTACTATTTGATCTAAAGAGTGGCAGTATAATTTCCTAGTTATACAGAAAATCTGATGTCAAAATGCCTGGATTTAAATGCTAACCTCAACACTTATCAACAATGATACTTTAGGCTAGTTACTTTGTTTAGTTTTGCCACCTACAGAATTTGTCTAATACTATCCACATTACAGAATTTTTGTGTGAATTTAAATTGTTTATTTATGTAATGAACTTTGAACAGAGTATGACACATACTAGGCAGTTTGTAAGTGATACTATTAATATAATTTTCATTTTCTTTGAGAAAACAAAATTTTATCATGACAAAGCTACTTTGTTTCAAGGTTTTTCTGGCCAATAATACAGCCAATCAAACACGGTTAGTTGTCTCTTCCATTCACTTCTGTCACCTTCGTTGCATTTCTAAAGCCTACTTTCTGCTTCATTGAGAATATTTATTCCAATTTTAAGCAAATGTCCTTCAGTTTTACATGATGGAAGTCATTTACCTATACCCTGAAGAACATTTCCACCTCCTCTTTCTGGACTTTGTTCCTCAGTCATTTACCTAGTTTCTTTATACCATTTTTCTCATTCTCTCTATATACTTGACTAATGCACACATTCAAGTATCGACACTCCTTTACCTCTTGATACTGTACCAAGTATCATCGCTCACCACTTTACCCCTAAAGAACATACCCTAATTACACTCTCTACTGCCTCACTTTCATTTTTTGTATATGTCTCCATTGGGTCTCTGGGACAATCTCATTAATAGCAGCTGCAATTTTAATGAGGCTATATGGAATCAGCAAGTATGGCTTTTGTTTTTAAATGTACATCACTGCCAAATTTCAAAATGTCACTCATTTATTCTTGCAGCTCTACTCCCTGAATTCCATGACTCAACATGCTCCTTTTTCTTAAACCTTTGAGTGATAATTTTGCAATATCTTCTTTGTGGGCTGTTACACTTTGTGTGGTCACTTAAATGCTGGTCTATCTAAGGGTTCTGGACAAACACTTTTCTCCCACTCTTTATGCTACTGATGGCCTTTTTCCTTTCTTGGAATTACTTCTACCAATTCCATATATTAACAATTTTACAGTCAATATAACACTTACATACAGTAAAATGCACATATCTAATGTACAGAATTGAATGATCTTTGACAATGTCACCCTAATCAAAGTATAAAATATTTTATTTACCTCAGAAAGTTGCCTATGGTTCCTCTAAAATGTACTATGTATTAAAATACTCCATTTAACTTAAATAAATGTCTTTAACTTTTTAATAATTTAAAACTATACATATAGATCATATGTCATTCTATGTGTAGTGTTTTTGGAAAATTTCATAACATTTTCCATTGTGTCCTCACCAACAATGTAGAGTGATTCCAATTTCAGTATGTATGAGTGTGTCTGTATGTATCTATACATATCTAGGTATATATATTATATATAAAATATATGTTACATATAGATTTAATGTGTAATAGATATTACACATTATATACATTTTATAATATGTAACAATACCTCCTTGTGTGTGTACCATATATTGCTTCTGGGTATGTATTCCAAAAAAAAAAATTGAAATCAAGATCTTGAAGGGATACCTGGATCTTGAAGGGATACCTGCATTTCCATATGAATTGCAGCAATATTCACAGTGGTCAAGATATAAAAACAATCTAAATGTTATCAACAGATGAATGGATTAAAAAATATGGTATATACTGCTGGGAATGGTGGTTCAGGCCTATAATACTTGCACTTCAGGAGTTAGAAGTGGGAGAATTACTTGAGCCAAGGAATTTGAAACCAACCTGGCCAACACAATGAGACTCCATCTCTACAAAAAATAAAAAATATATATTAGCTGTATATGGTGGTGCATGTCTATAGTCCCAGCTACTTGGGAGGCTGAGGCAGGAGGACTGCTTCAGCCTGGGAAGTCAAGGCTGCAGTAACTATAATTGTGTCACTTTACTCCAGCCTCAGAGCAAGTAATAACAATATTACTGCATTGAAATAACAATAATAATAAATATGATATATATAGTATATACAGATAATGAAATATTATTCAGCTATTAAAAAGAATAAAATCCTGCTTTTTTTTACAACAGGAATGAAATGGCAGGACATTATGCCAAATGAAATAAACCAGTTACAAAAATCAAATGCCACATAATTCCGCTTATGTAAGATGTCTAAAATAGTCCAACCCACAGAGCAGGGAGTAGAATGATGGTGGCCAGGAGCTGAGGAAAAGGAAAACGGAAAATTGCTACTCAGTGCGTATAATGTTTCATTATACAAGAAATATAAGTTCTACAAACCTGCTGTACAGCATAGTACCTATACTTAACACGGTATTTTGCACTGTAAAATATGTTAAGAGGATAGGTATTGTTTTAATAATGCTTGCCACAAAACACATGCGCACGCACACACACACACACAGAGGAGGTTTTGTAGGTGGTAGATGTGCTTTGATATCTTTATTATAATGATGTTATCATGGTGTATGAATGTGTCCAAACTTATCAAAATGCATACATAAAATATACAATATTTTATGCTTTAATTATATCTCAGTTTATTTGGCTTAGAAAACCAAAAAATTCAAGATTTATTGAATTGGATATATTTATACATAGAGAAAAATTTATATAATTAAATGCTTATATTGGAAAAGAAGAATAATCTTAAATCTTAAATCAAAATCCTAAAATTTCTTATACAAAAAAAAAAAAAAAAAAAAAAAAACAGTAAAGTAAACCCAAAACAAGCAAGGAAGAAAATAATAAAGATAACAAAAGAAACCAATAAAATTAAAAGGAAAAAGTGATAAATAAAAATCAATTAAAACAAATACTGATGCTTTGAACATAAAAATGAAATGGATAAAAGCTTAGCAATGTTAATAAGAGATAGATAGGAGACTCAGACAGAGAGAGAGAAATTACCAATATTAAGAATGAAAACCAGAAGACCACTCTAGATTCTCTAGATGTCAAGAGGATTATAAAGAAATATTATATATGGCATTATGTCAAGAAATTTGCTGAGGTAAAATAAATGAATTCCTTGAAAGGCACAAACTATGCAAGTTACTAAATAAAAAATGAATAGTTTTATAAATATTAAGACACTGAAATTTTTTTTTAATTGCATTTTAGGTTTTGGGGTACATGTGAAGAACATGCAAGATTGTTGCATAGGTACACACATGGCAGTGTGATTTGCTGCCTTCCTCCCATTCACCTGTATCTGGCATTTCTCCCCATGCTATCTCTCCCCTCCTCCCCACCCCGTCTTCCCTCCTCCGTTTCCCCCCAACAGACCCCAGTGTGTAGTGCTCCCCTCCCTGTGTCCATGTGTTCTCATTGTTCAACACCCACCTATGAGTGAGAACATGTGGTGTTTGATTTTCTGCTCTTTTGTCAGTTTGCTGAGAATGACACTGAAAATTTTAATTAAAATATCTTAACATAGATCTATGTGCACACAGATGTGCCTCCACAAGTAAAACCTCAAATCATTATGCCCAGATAGCTTCACTGGTAAAATCTTACCAATATTTAAAGAAGAAATAGCAAAAATTTCTACACAAAGCATTCCAGATAACAGAAGAGAAAGAATTATTAACAATAAAACACACTTTCTATAATATTACTCTTTTTCTTTCTATTCTTCAGATTTTAAATTTTCTATACATCTTATGTTCACTAGTGTTTTTCTTTTGATATTTCTAATAAATTGCTAAAACTTTCACTTGATTTTTATTTTAGTTAATAAACTATTAATTTCTAGAATTTACTTTTGAAAATTTCTGTTGAGCTTCTTCACCAATAGCACATTATCCTTCAATTTTTGCAAGTATTTTAATACTTGAAAATTTTCATGCTAGCTGATTAAATTTATCATTTGCTTAACCAACATTTAACCCACTGTGATTCAATTCTATTGACAGATTACTCTGACTTTGGGTCTTATTTTCCTGAGTCATTGTGTATTTAGAAATATTTAGTTAAAAACTGGATGTTTTTTTACAATACATTGTAGCAATCTTATATTCTGTCACATTTTTATGTGACTTGTTAATTTTTAATTTCAGTAGATTAATAACTTTCATAGCTTTAATCTGAAATTGTGTCTCCCTGTGGTTCGTAGCAGATAAGATCTCTACTCAAGTATTATGACTTCTAACAGTGGAATTTTTTAGCTTGGTCTTTCTGTTTGACTTCAAATAATTGGTGGTAAGCTAAAGATATAGGCAGAGACAGAGAGCAAGTCTTCTTTGGGGTTCCTTGTTTCTGAGGTTGTTAGTTTATTTCAGAGAATCTCATTCCCTCATTATCTCTGCTTTGACATTTCCATGCTACTAAGCATCACGTTTTTGCTACCTGAGCTGAGAATGTAGTCAACTGGCTGAGAATGTAGTCAATTAAACGATGCAACCAACTATCAGAACATCTCCCTGAAGCTCTAGCTTTCATGAGTAAAGTACTTACTTTTTTTTTTTTAACTAAGATTTTTTTTTTTTTTTTTTTTTTTAACTAAGGAGACAGAGATCTCCCTTTGGCATGCATAATTTAGCTTTCAGTCTCATATTTTGGGGAGATTGTGCTCTGATTGGGTTCCCACAATTTCTGTGGTTCTTGCACATGCCTTTTCATGCTTCTTTCCAAGCCCTGAATCCTGATTTTATTGCCTTTAGTAAGTAAGGCTATAACTTTTCCTGCCACTGGTTTATCTTGGTCTTGAAAATTGAGTTGTGATCTCAGGGTAGTAAACAGAAACTGTCAATAAATATACCATTCAGTTGTATTTTTTCATAATTATATTATTTTAAAACTTCTGATGTTCTGGATACTTTCCATGTCTTTAACTTTTTCTATCACCAGTTTTTTAATGTTTCTGCAACTGGATCATATGGCTATTCATCTCCTTTGACATTACCAAAAGTTGTCTGTGTGTGTTTTCTTACAGACCATGTTTTCATACCTTCATCATGTATATTTCTGTCTAACTCCATTTGTGCCACTATAACAAAATACCATGCACTGGGTAATTAAAAACAAAAGAAAAAGAAACATATTTCTCTCAATTCTGACGGATAAGAAGCCCAAGATCAAGGTGCTGACAGATTCAGTTGTTGGGAAGGCTTCCCTTTCTGCTCCCAACATGGCACCTTGAATGCTGAATTCTCCAGAGGAAAGAAAAACACCGTGTCTTCAAATGGTGAAAGGCAGAAGGGCAAGCTAGCAAATGTTGTGTGAAGCCCCTTTTATAAAGACCTCAATCCTATTTACAAGAGGAGGTGGCCTCATGATCTAATCACCTCTTAAATGTGCCATCTCTTAATACCATCACATTGACATTAAGTTTCAATGCCTGAGGTTTGGAGAAAAATAATTACTATAAAACTTACAGCATGGTACCGGTACCAAAACAGAGATACAGAGCAATGAAACAGAACAGTGGCCTGAGAAGTAATGCCACACATCTAAAACCATCTGATCTTTGACAAACCTGAGAGAAACAAGCAATGGTGAAGGGATTCCCTGTTTAATAAATGCTGTTGAGAAAACTGGCTAGCCATGTGCAGAAAGCTGAAATTGGACACTTCCTTACACCTTACACTAAAATTAACTCCAGATGGAGTAAAGATTTAAACATAAGACCTAACACGATAAAAACTCTAGAATAATTCCTAGGCAAAACCATTAAGGACATAGGCATAGGCAAGGACTTCATGGCTAAACACCAAAAGCAATGGCAACAAAAGCCAAAATAGACAAACAGGATCTAATTAAACTTAAGTGTTTCTGCACAGCAAAAGAAACAATCATCAGAGTGAACTGGCAACCAACAGAATGGGAAAACATTTTCGCAATCTACCCATCTGACAAAGGGCTAATATCCAGAATCTACAAAGGAGTAAAGCAGATTTACAAGAAAAACAAACAAATACATTCAAAAGTGGGCAAAAGATATGAACAGACACTATTCAAAAGAGGACATTTATGAGGCCAACAAACATGAAAAAATGTTCATTATCACTGGTCATTAGAGAAACACAAATCAAAACCACACTGAGATACCATCTCACGCCAGTTAGAATGGCGATCATTAGAAAATCAGGAGACAACAGATGCTGGAGAGGATGTGGAGCAATAGGAACGTTTTTACGCTGTTCATGGGAGTGTAAATGAGTTCAACCATTGTGGAAGACAGTGTGGCGATTCCTCAAGGATCTAGAAGTAGAAATTCCATGGGACCCAGCAATCCCATTACAGGGTATATACCCAAAGGATTATAGATTGTTCTAGTATAAAGACACATGCACACACATGTTCGTTGTGGCACAGTTTACAATAGCAAAGACCTGGAGCCAACCCAAATGCCCATCAATGATAGACTGGATAAAGAAAGTGTGGCACATATATACCATGAAGTACTATGCAGCCAATAAAAGGGATGAATTTGTGTTCTTTTTAGGGACATGGATGAATCTGGAAACCATCATTCTCAGCAAACTAAGACAAGAACACAAAATCAAACACCACATATTCTCACTTATAGGTTGTGTTGAACAATGAGAACACATGGACACAGGGAGGGGAATGTCACACACTAGGGTATGTTGGGGGCTGGGGGGCTATGTGATAGCTCCTAGAGTTATTAGAAGAAGTATCAATATCACAATGCAGTGAAAAAAAAAAAAAACTTGGGATTATTTAGATGTGAATTGTATGGCACACAGAATGTATGTAAAAATGGCTCTAAACCTGTCATCACCTATTATGAACAAAATTTGTTTTATACGAGGTGATTCTCAAGGTATTTGCGAGACCATTAATGAAAAGATTATAAAAACAATAGTGAAAACCCAATTCAAGCAAAGTAACAAATAAATTGATATTAATGGCAGTAAATGTGTTTAGTACAATTCTGAAAATCCTTTATCTGGATTATTTCAAGTAACTTTTATTTTGATAACTATCTTAACACTTTACATTCATCACAGTAGTATAGTATCAAGAAAATTAATTGATTTAATCACATTTTTTGGTTCCATATAGATATGCTCCATATAGATGACCACACATTCTCTAATATTTATTACAGTGTGCCATAGTAAAAACATCCTTTTCTGTGGATGTGATTGAAACTTGAGAATTACTCTTCAAGCAAATGCAGTACCAAATAATATCTAGTGATTACTGTTGTTATTTCCAGTCACCTGTGTGAAGAAGATAATCTTCTAAATGTTCTCCTTAGCTGATGTTGTTCACCTTAAAAATGATTACTTTTCTCAAGTTTGAAATTGTTGGACATTGAATTAGATTAATTTTTATCTTTTTCAATCTAAACAATGTGATATAGTTTGAATGCTTATCCCCTCCAAATCTCATGTTGAGATGTAACTCCCAGTCTTGGAAGTGGGGCCTGGTGAGAGACGATTGAATCGTGTCATTTCATTTTATTCTTTGTTCAAATTCCCACAGTGCCTTCCATTTCACTAAGAGTAAAAACAAACGTCAAAGTCATAATAATGATTTATTTTGTAGACCCAGGAATTATATATTACATTTCTTTAACCTTATGCCATCTTTACTAGTATACCAATTAGATCACAATGTTTCAACTGCCCAGAACTGTTAACATTTCCTGAAAATACAAATAACACCCACATTGGGGGATTTGGTTTGTTATTCTGTTTGCCTAGAATATTCTTTTTTCATATATCCACTTATATTAGAACCTTTCTTGTTTTAAATCGTTGTTCAAATGTCACCTTTTCACTGATTCTTATCAAGTTCCCAGCATTTCAATTACTTTTGTGGCTATTATTACTTGTATAATACAAACAATTTATAAAAACATGATTTATTTTTATTTATATTTACTGTTTAATGTCATTTATTTCAATAGGAGGGAGGCAACATGAAGAAAAATAAATCATTTGATTATTTTACTCATTGGTGGATTCCCAGCACATAGAAACATCTCTTCCGTAAAAACTGCCTAAGTTTTTACGGAATAGGAAAATAAATGCAGGGATGAATGATGTATTTTAAAAGGAAATGTATCTTTCCAGCTCATTTAGTGATTTACCCAAAGATCTGCTAAACTAGATTTCATTTAAAAACCAGAGAGAAATATGGAGACAGCATTTCTGAAGTATATCTCCGGAATAGTAGAGTAAATTTCTCTTGTAAGAATTAACTATTTTCTGAAGAAAAATGCTTAGAAATAGAAATTTACACATATTTGGTCTTATACAAAAATCTTAAATATGAAAAGAGTAGAGTTTAGAGGAGAATGGATAATACAGAGTTCTGAGTAACACTCGGTTTGACTAAATCCCAGGGTATCAATCACAAAGACATGAAACTGTAGGAAAAAATTTTGAAACAGTACTTTAATTTTCCTCCACTCAGTGAAATAAAAGAACGACTTTACTAAAATTGGTCACTTACATTCCAAAAATATTTATTTTCTATAAGAGAATAATATTTAGGCAGAGGTAGATTTTAAAGTTCTGAATCTTATTTTATAAGAAAAAAAATGTAATCAGGCGAGTTATTAGGATAAAACATTACATTTAAGGGGAATACTCAATAATTGCTTTTATTCGACATTTTGCTATGATACTATTACTACTCTAAGAAATGCCAGTTCCCGCTGAATCTGATACTGTCAAAATGGGCTTTTTAGAGACATTTCTTCCAGCTGCTATTTCTACAATTTTAGTCACTTCCTTCCTATAATTCTTTAGTCACAAATAGTTGAAGATTCTTAGACACTTGATGTCTTTGCATTCATAGAAGGCAAAAAATAGCAACCTCTCAGTTTCTTTTTTCCCTCAAACTGTGATGTAGTCACATCTGATTTGACCACTAGGAAAGTTACAACATGAACAAACAGGTCACAGAGAATTAAGACTTATTATCTAATGGTATTAAGTGAGAATTGATTAAAGTCTTCTAGATTTAATCACTTAAGACTTATTCCTACCTAGATGCACATATTATAATTCATTATTCAGTGATAAAGAGATCTAGAGAGATTCTATAAATTAACGAAGTTTATATAATTAGAAGATTGGACGGCCAGTATTCAGGCCCATGTTTTCCTGAGCCAAACAAAATGACTCTTCACTTCCAGACTGCATTACCTACAAGATATAAATGGATATGTGGTCCTACCAGGCTATCATGTCTATCTTGTTTTTCCAAATGAAGCTAATGCTGTCAGTGTGCCCAATCACAAGTCAGGTTCACAGAAAAAAATAAAAACTTCAACTTCAATAGCTGTATAACGGAAAGACCATTAATTAGCTCTAGGAATATTAACAAATTTGAAAAAGCTTTTTCTTGAGACCAGGTTAAATATTTTAAATTGTAGGCAAATTAATTGATGTAGCAGTGTCGAAATTCCTGAATTAAAGACCCCAATTAAAAATCTAAATAAAATAAAACATTCCCATGGATAATTGTTAATTAATACGTGAGGAAAATTGTTATTTCATATGATTAACTGACATATTAGGCAATTAAATACAATTTTGAAATCGATAGACTCCAGGCAGTAGTGCTGAGGGGGGCTGCCACAAAAAGTACCCCTCTCAGCAAGTAGTCTCTGCCCAACACAGTCAGAGCAGATACAGCCAACACCTGTTCAGCCTTGGAAGCCTCTTAAACCTTATAGCTCTGATATTCCCTCGCCCTTTGAGAGAAACCCTGTGGGATAACCCACTCTGATCCCTAAGGCAGGACAAATAGGACCAAATGGGACTGACTAATGAGAGTCACAGTCAGAACCACTTAACCAAGTAGACAAAAATAACACTGCAGTGTTTGGAATTTTAAACTGTCATTGAAAAGAGTTCAAATAAATAGGTCATACATACATGCTAATCTGAATAACCTAAATAGGATATCTATCTAATATGATAAAAGAATTA
The DNA here is from genome assembly GCF_009761245.1 of Sapajus apella. Classification (NCBI taxonomy): domain Eukaryota; kingdom Metazoa; phylum Chordata; class Mammalia; order Primates; family Cebidae; genus Sapajus; species Sapajus apella. The sequence goes on along the minus strand of NW_022436943.1, from coordinate 35,122,095 downwards.
TAAGCCAAGCACTTCCTAATAGACAAATGTCCAGGATAAAATTGAAAATTCTTCATTATACCAAGAACCAAGAAAATCTCAACTGGATTAGGAAAGAACAATTAACTGACATAAACACTGAAATTAAACAGTTGTTGAATTTTTCTGACAAGGATTTTAAAGCAGTTGTTATAAAAATGCTTCAACAATCAATTTTGCTAACTAATTTTCTTGAAACAAAAAAAAAATCAGAAATTCTGAGTAAACAGTTTGAAGTTATGAAAATAACTAAATAAAAATTATAGACCTAAAAATGAAATACCAAATAGAACAGTTTTCTAGATGAACTCAGTACTACAATATAATTGACAGAGAATAGAAACAGAAAACTCAAGGACAGATCTACAGCACCTGTCCATCTGACCAATGAAAAAACAGACTGAAAAAAAAAAAAGACACTTAGGAACATGTGAAAAATAATAACCAAAGTTTCAATGTTTATATTATTAAACTTTTGGCAGAATAAGAGAAAGTTAGTAGGGCTAAATATGTATTAACAAAAATACTGTAATGCTTAAACATAAACATTTTTTTTTTTTTTGAGATGGAGTCTGACTTTATTGCCCAGGCTGGTGTGCACTGGAGTGATCTCAGCTCACTGCAACCTTTGCCTCTTGGTTTCAAGTGATTCCCCTGCCTCAGCCTCCCAAGTAGTTGGGCCTACTGGTGCACACCACCATTCCCAGCTGTTTTTGTATTTTTAGAAGAAACAGCGTTTTGCCATGTTGGCCAGGCTGGTCTTGAACTCTTGAGCTCAAGCAATTCACCCACTTCAGCCTCCCAAATTGCTGAGATTACAGGTATAAGCTGTCATGTCTGCTCGGGTTAAGCATTTTCTAATTTGATGAAAAACACAAACCTACAGAGTTAAAAATCTGAACATGCTCTGCACAGTTAACCCCTAAATAATGCCAAGAGATGTTTAATTGTATTTTTAATACAATTTTGAAGGCAAAAAAAAAAAAGAAAGAAAAAATTTGAATGCTGTGAGAGAGAAGTGATGTATTATCTGTAAGCCAATACCAATTCTAATAAGAGTAATTTCCTCATCTGAAGCCATAGAGGCCAGAAGAAAACAGTACATTTTTCAAGCGTTAAAAGAACTTTTCAACTGTAAATTCTATAACCATCAAAACTATCCTTCAGAAATAAAAAGTAAATAAATAAAAACATTTGCAGACAAAGGAAAATTAGATTGCTTTGTTACTAGCATATAGTTAAAGAAGGTTTTCAAAACAGAAATGAAATAATGATAGAAATAGTTTCGAAGCATCTGGAAGAACAAAAGAGCAAAACAGAAGAAATATGCCTGCATACAATTAGTAGCCCCTTCTCATGTGTTTTATAAATTGTATTTGATGATAATAATTAATTATAACACTAGATGATACTCATAACAATGATATTTAAAAGTGGGGTCAGTAATTTAACTTAAATGAAAGTGACGTTTTCCTAAAAGTGGTAAATTTTGAAACCATCAAACTGTAAATAATCATATATGTAAAGCATACCCAGAGCAATCAGTAAAAAGAAAATACACAAAGAAACATCATGAGAAATACACACACAAAAAAAAACCTGTTAAATAACTCACAGGAAGGCAAGAAAGAAGAAACAGTGTAAAAGAACCAGAGGGAACAACCAAAAAAAAAAAACAAATAAAAAACAAACAAATGTAAAAAAAAAAGTTAAAAAAAAATTCTGGTCCAAAATTTGAAATCTAAAAATGAAATGTTAAATAATAAAACCATCTTTAGCCAAAACAATGTAAGCAAGAAAAACATAGAGTTTTTAAAAGGTAAACAAAATAAAAGTAGGAAATATGCTAAAATTATTAAGGAAATAATTTTAAATTGAAAACTTTTAAAAGAAAATCCAGGTAATGTATTTTTCTATCTAGATAAATGTATTTGCAGGCAGAAGTAGACAGACATAGATGTAAAATGGTGTTTTATTACTTGGAAATATACATGTTATCTCTCTCTTTAAAATTATCAATTTTATAATTAATTGCCCTAAGGAAACCATGTACCATTATTTACAGCTATCAAAGAAATACTGAAGATTAGTCCACAGTTTTGGTCTTAGAATTTTATTTATCATTTAGCAAAACTACAAATATTCTCATTCTAAAATCAATTTTAGAAATCATTCTTCTTTAGAATAAGTGTAATAATGGCTCTGACTTTATGTTTTTATGCATATTTGCCTGTCATCCTTTAGTTTCACCTCTTCTTTCAGTTCTGACCCACCTCAAGGCAAGCTAATACGAAAGCTGGGGTGCTCACTCCTTTGCCACTGGTGGGGAGGTCAAACCACATAAGAACCTAACTTCACACAGCTCCATAAAAACCATAAGCCAGTCATCCAATCTTCTTTTCCTAATCTCTCCCCTGAGGTGCATTTTGTAACAGCTTGGGGAACCTGCAGTATTTTATTCACAAAACTTCAAAATGTTATCATTCAATTTTTTACCTCCTCTTAAAGTGTGAGTGTGTGTGTGTGTGTGTGTGTGTGTGTGTAGCATCAGTCTCAGTATCTAAACCAAATTTTGGGTAGGAATCCATCCTGACTCTGAAAAGTTTCTCTGGTAGTGAGAACCTTATATTCTCAAATATTTTGTTAAGTATAATAATTATAAAAATTTATATTAATATCATAATTTGTTTCAATATTAATTTTGATGCAATTTAAATAATATGACTAAAACAGACCTATAATTAAAAATAGAAAACATATCAAAGTATGGACTTAATGTATATATAAGCTTAAAACATTTCTTAAAAAGTTACAGATGCAACAAAATAACACATTGCCATAATATAAAGCTAATTTCATTATATTGAAACAAAATATCTGTAATGAATATTCAATTTTAATTTTTATTCATTTGGCAAAAATGATAAAATAAACACATTAGGAATCATGTACTATAATTACTGATTTCCACAGTATGATATGACAGAATTTTTAATTTTGTAAAGAGTCTGCATCACAATACATGAGTCTATTTTGTTTTATTATGTAACTATTGTTAAAATTGTAAGCATGTGCCTGCAGTAAAATTATAAAATCTATAATTGATTATGAGAATTTCAATAATATTAATTTCTATTTGCAATAATTGTTTTTAAATGGATAATTTTTTAGACTACATTAAGAAATACTAGCTTTTTATATTATCTATTTTTAAATTAAATTTTACAAGACAAAAGCAATGTAAATACTAATAGAAGTTCTAAAAATGAGTTGTTCTAGTATTATTGGGTCAACATTACTTATATGGACACAATTTGTTCATATCCATCCTTTTTGCACCAATGAATGTTTCCTACATTATGCAATATATTAACACATTATACCATCTTAGTAATGTCAATATTTTTATAACTATAAATACCAATTTATTTTAGTCATAAAAAATACTGATACCCAAAACTTCCTCTCTGATTATTAGATTCATACCCAGCCACCAATTTCAATGTTACTTAGGTGTCAACTGAAATTTTTAAACTTAGTGTGTCCCAAACTGAACTTCTAATACAAGTTTCCATTTCTCAACAATTGCAATTATTTTGGTAGTGTGCAAACCCAAATAATTGCAATCATTCTTGTTAAATTTTTCACCTCTGCTATAGCTTGAATATGTTTCCTTTAAAATTCAGGTGATGTCATTTTGATAGTACTAAGACATAGGGCCTTTAAAAGGTGATTGGCCTGTGAGGATTCCTCTTGTGAATGGAATGAAGGCTCTTGTAAGAGGGGCTTTGCACATTATTTGGCTAGCTTGCCTTTCTGCCTTCGGCCGTGTGAGGACACAGCAAGAAGGTCCTTACCAGACTAAATGTGGGCACCTGGATCATGGACTTTCCATATTCCGTAACTGTGAGAAATAAATTTACATTATTCATAAATAACCTGGTCTCCAGTATTTTTTTTATCAAGATAAATGGACTAAGACAACCTTATGCGTCACAATAGTCTGCCATCTACTACTTACACCTCTATTCCCAAAATATTTTCAAAATCTGACCGGTTCCCAAACCTTAGATTTTTTGCCACATTGTGAGCTAAGTCAACATCATCGCTTAAAATGATCCTTGAAGATTCATCTTGGAGGCCTCTGTTTTTCGTAACTACTATGCATATCTCAACTCTTCAGCAAAATTGATTGCTTTATATTGTATGTCAGATAGTACTTAATGCATCTTTACTACTGTATTCGTTTCCTCTAGCTGCTTTAACAGATTACCACAAACTTGGTGGCTTAAAATCAAAAGGAATGCATTCTTCTACATTTCTGGAGTCTCCCATTCCCTCCACAGGCCCTAGGGAAGAGTGGTTCCACAAGTCTAAATTATCAAGGTTTCTAGTGTCCCTGACTCTGTCTGAATTTTCATGTAGCCTCCCCCTCCTCTCCTTGTGTGTGTCTTTTCTGCATGTCTGATATAACAACACTTGTCATTGGATTTAGGTCTCATGCATCTAATCCTCATCTCATGATCCTCAATTATGTCTTCAAAGACTTTTTCCAAATAAGGTCATATTCACAGATTATAGGGTGATGTGAATATATCTTTTAGAGGCCACAACTGAACCCACTACAACAGCTATTTATGTATTTATTTTATCTGAAATTTTTCTTTCTATTTTCTCCCCTTCTCCTCCCCCATTTCCTTTCTTCCTTAGACTAATGTGACACGAGTGAGGCAATTGCATCACTATATTTAAGGAAATAGACACACGTACAACTAGTATTCAGAATAAGTAACATTATAAAATATCTTTTAAACCAATTACCAATATTTTTAAGAAAGACAGGATCAGAATTACTAATTAAATTTTTCCAGCACTCTAAAATATGTAATTTTAGATATGTCAGTTTCAGGTATCTCTAATTCTCTCTCACACACACAAAACAATGTTAAATTCCTTACTACAGTCTTAAACTTTGTTAATGGTAAATAATTATCTCTGCCTATTTCACCACATAATACAAAATATAGCATATGATACAAAAGATGCACACAAATAAAGGAACTGAGACACAAATTTATATTTGAGTACAAAAAGTTGCAGAATTATTGCAAAAATAAAAGAGAAGAAAATAAAGCCTACTACAAATGGAGGGAGAATTTTACAAAAAATAAAGAAGTACAAATCAGAGAAATTCATCAGGAGAAAGGATTCTTCCAATAGTATTTTCATATAACACATCTTCATTTAGAAAAGATTTGCCAAAATTTTGGGGCACCAAAGGTACATCAGGCCTTAAACAGCATTACATTTGAATCAATGAAATCACTGTATCCCTGAAAGTATTTTTTTGGTCTGTATATGTGGGTTCAAATGCAAAAACTTAGTTTGTTTATTTATTCTTTTGCAGTTCTGGAGGCTCATGTTCCCTCCATGGGGCTCACATTCCCTCCGGGACCTTACAAGTAATCTTTGGTGAAGTTGGAATCTTTGAAAGGCAATTTATACTACCTAATAATTATTTAAATATACTATTCTATTTCTTTTCTCCTTATACATGCATACAAACATACACACACACACACACACACACACACACACACACACACACACACACGTTTTCCATATATTAGAGGAGCATCTCTTCTAAAGACATCTAAAACTTTAGACAAGTTGATTGTGGATATAGAAGCAGAAGGGCAAAATTTCCCCATTCTCAGAGCCTTAATCTCAATATATTTCAGGTACTTTTCTTTTCATTAATTATTAAATCACCCAATATTTATTGTACCAATGTACAGATGTACCACATAATGTGCTAATTGATAGGGTGCAACAGAGAACATGACAGATGGTGTCCTTGCTCTCCTTGAGCACATGCTATAACGAGGAAAAAAAGAATTATTTAAAGCATTTGAAGAAATACATTATTTAAATAAATAAAAACCATCATTAATTTCATGAAAGAAATAATTTAGGTTCTTTGATGAAGACAATCAAAAGCCAAATCTCTTAGATTCTCTCTAAGAAAAGAGAAAGTATCTTTGTAAAACTTATATTTATGCCACATATATAGAAATCTGAAAAGTGAGAACAAGCCAGGAATAAGAAGATCGGAGAGGTGACACACACACACACACACACACACACACACACACACACACACACTTATATGAAATAGTTGTAAAATACAGGCAAGTTGTGTAATTAGGAAAAGCTAAGATCTGTATTTTTATTGAATCACATACCTATAAATAACATGAAAAAAAGTTATGTGAAATGGCTATACATTTTGGAGATACTAAAAATATTATTCAAAAACTCGCTTGTAAGGAAGTAAAATATATATCACTAATTTTTACATTTTATAGAAATATAAATGAGACTAAAAAACATGACAACAATTTGACTTCCTCCTTTCCTAATTGAATGACCTTTATTTCTTTTTCTTGCCTGATTGCTCTGGCTAGAGCTTCCAATACTATATTGAATAGGAGTGGTGAAAGAGGGCAACCATATCTAGTGCCAGATTTCAAAGGGATTTCTTCCAATTTTTTCCCATTCAGTATGATATTGGTTGTGGATTTGTCAAAAGTAGCCTTTATTATTTTGAGATATGTTCAAATATACATTTGAGAAATATAAGTGGGATTTAAAGTGTAAACATTAGATAAAATTTTGTCCTTAGTATCACTTTTGGTTCATATTAACAGCTCCTAAGAAAACAGAATTAGCTGATAAAACATTGTGATTTTATGTTTTAAATTAAAATATTGATTTTCTACAAATTGACTTTTATAAACCATCACATGGATCATTTAGAAAAAGACATGCCAAACAAATAATGCAGTACCAGTAAATGTTCAAGATAGATTTTACAAATCCAGCTGTTGTTACGTATAGACAGCTGTAAAGAACTGGTATTGTGCGTATCAAAACAGCAATTATTTTCTGCTTACATAATTGCTAGAGAAAGGTATGTAGTAAACGGAATGTTTACTACTTAAATCAACATGCTCACCTGTTATGTAATACCTTCCAGCTGTAAGAAATGCAGAAACATGAGAAGACTATATTTTTAGAATTGGAATCAACTCTAAAAATCAAAGGACAATAGGCACATATTAACTACATACTCAAATTCAGAGTCACAAAATGCATTTTGAAATAAAGCCAACATATTTTTTCTATATCACTAAGTTAGTATTGACTTAAATTTGAAAAATGTGAATACACATATTGTTTGATTAAAAAGAGAAACTTTATGAGCACTCCATTGACTATGTTTGAGTTAAAGTGCTTTATGACTCACTGACTGTCATTCATTGATGAGCTAATATTGTGCAAGTCAAATCATCTGCAGAAAATGTCAAGAGAATTTACATGGTTATAAACTCTTAGTGTTATTCTTAGGTCGTAAAAAGTAATTTTGTATTCACTATTATTCATCCAGAAATAAATAATTATATATTTTCACACAAATATTTTAATTTTCTATTAGGTTTGCAATTACTTTTCTAAATTACATAGATATAAAAGAGTGTTTCAGTAAAAAAAAAAATGGTGATTTAAATGTTGGAATACTTTATAGAAAACCTAAGGTTTTATATTACGCTTTCATAAAGAAATACATCATTGACTAACTTAAATCTCAATCTAAGTAAATAATAATAATATATCAGTTCATTCTCACACTGCTATGAAGAAATACCTGAGACTGGGTAATTTATAAAGAAGAGAGGTTTAATTGACTCACAATTCCACATTGCTGAGGAGCCTGATAAAGACATACAATCATAGCAAAAGGCAAAGGAAAAGCAGTCACCTTCTTTCCAGAGCAGCAGAACAGAGTGAGTGCAAGTAGGGGAAATGCCAGACACTTATAAAACCATCAGATCGTCTGAGAATTCACTCACTGTCTTGATGACGGCATGGAGGAAATCGCCTGTGTGATCCAATCACCTCCACTTGGTCCCACCCTCGACACATGGGGATTATGAGGATTATAATTTGAGGTGAGATCTGAGCAGGGACAAAGAACCAAACCTTACCAAATAATGAAGACCGTACACATGTACTTTTATAGAATAAAAAAGTTAATCAGAAATAATTGAATGTTGGTACAGAATCTAGAAATAGGGGAAAGAAATATAAGTTACAGTTTTTGTAAAAATGTATATTTGAATGTCTCAACATATCTGAATCTTAGCTTAATAATTTACGGTCAGTGTTAGTCTTCTGGATGATTGCTAAAGCTAGCGATATTTCTAACATGCACATATAGTCTAAATATTTATTATGGAACTAAGAGTATTTATGATTTTATTGCAGTTTTCTTTCCAATTGACTATACCTGAAAATTTTATTTTACACTACAATCATAAAATTTTCAATATAAATCATAAAATTTTCAATACACTGTATCTGTATTTATTTCATACTTTTGGGTCCTTTGTTTTAGAATCTCCCTCATGCTTCATATTTGACAGAACTCACTCTTGTCATCCCATTGTTTACCAAAGCTGGATCAAGAGCATTTCTCAATTGTTTTCATGTGTTCTTATCAAAATTGTATTCTAGCAGTACTCACATTATACTCTAATCACGTTAGTTTCAATCTTCATGTACAGAAATTAATGTATATAGGATTTATTTCTGTTTTACATTGACTATTTTATTACAAGTACCCATCAGAATGCATAGTAGGTGCTCATTAAATGTTTACTGAAATAACACACGTTAAATAAAGTCACAACTAAATCTAAAAAGCATAATACAATATCTAAAGTTAAAATATATACCTAACCCATTATGGCTTTATTTATTCATGTTTATATTTAAATTCTACTCATCATAAATTTGAGATAGAACATGAATTTTGTGTAATTGGCAAAGACATGATATAAAAATGAGTAGCCGTCATTATATATTTTCCAAAATTTCCTAAAGGTATCCTTACATATTTTCATATTTTATCTTACATACAAATGAAAAAGTAAATCAAATGGTCTTACTCACTTATTTTCTCCTGATAAAACTAAGTTTTTAAGAAACTATATAAATTGTTAATTTTCATAATTATATATTATAGCCAAGATTTCCAGGTGCAGATTGAATCCCATCCCTTCCTCCCCCCAAAATACTAACACATCTCTTTAGCAAAGACAGGTTGAATTAACCTAATATACGTCTGGCCCCAGGATCCCCATTAGAACATGAGGCTAGTAATTTGTTCCTGCCTTCCAAAGCTTTGTATATTCCAACATCTAGCTTAATCTCCTAACATTTAAAAAATCAGTTGAACACTAATCTCGATTTTTTTCACTTAGCGTAATTTTTTGAATTTATTTATGTTGATGTGTGTATGAATACTTTGTCACTTTTTATTGTTGTATAGAATTCCATTGTTTAGGCATACTATATTTTATAACTAATGATGGTTATTTGTGTTGTTTTGACTATTATGAATAATAACATTATAGGAATTTGTGTACAGGTCTTAATATATTTTTGTTGCTCTTGGTTAGATAACTAGAAAAGAAATTACTGGAACTTATTAATGTTTAAGTTCTCACAAAAATTCAGTAAGTTTTCCACAGGAGCTGCAGTACTTTACATTATCATTAACTATGTATAAGTTTACCCATTTCTTTACAGTCTTGTCAACACTAAATATACTTGCTAATTTGATTGTAGCCATTCTAGTCAATTAGATAAAACTATAGTTTTAATTGATATTACCCTTAGGAGCAATGATGTTGCATATATTTTGATATGCTTATTCACAATTATATTCTTGGATGAAATGCCTATTCATATATTTTGTCCATTGCTAAATTGAATTGTCCTTTTATTAATGAGCTGTACAGGTTCTTTATAAATTCTGAAGACAGGAGTTTTCACAGATATAAGATTCATGAATATATTTTTCCAATATGTGGATTATCTTTGCAAGTGTTTTAAAGGTGACTGTGGTAGTACAGATATTTTTAATTTTGATGAAGTCTAATTTATCTTTTCTTTTCATGGATTGTGCTGTTGATGGTCATTATAGGAAATGTTTGCCAAAGCATGTTTATGAATATTTTCTATTACATTATCTTTAGGAGTTTTATAGTTTTTGTGTTTACATGTATGTTTATAATTTATTTGAAGATGATTGTTTTGTATGGCATGTGGCACAGGTCTTAATTCACCTTTCATATGTGAGCATGCAATTTTATAATTACGACTGGTTGTGAAAGCTATACTTTCTCCATTAAATTCTTATGCTATCTTTGTCAAAAATCAATTATCTATAAATGTAAGGGTTTATTTCTAAATTATTAACTCAGTTCCATTAATTTACATGCTAGTACTATACTTCCTTGATTACTTAGCACTGTAGTAAATTTTGAGATCAGGAAGAATGAGTCTAAAAACTTTATATTCTTTTTTCAAGATTTTTTTCTACTCTGTGTTCTTTGCATTTATTATAAATTTTTAGCAAGGACTTGCCACTTTACCTAAAAACATATGATGGTATTTTTATAGGGATTACCTTGACTCTATTTTGCCATTTGCATAGAATTGCTATTTTTATATTGTTGAGTATTCAAATTAAGAGGGAATGTCATTTCATTTAATTAGATCTTATTTTTTTCCAGCATTATTGTGTAACATTCAGTGTACAAGATTTATACTTCTTTCATTAAATTTATTTCAGGTCAGGGTATGGTGGCTTGTGTCTATGATCCTACCTACTTGGAAGGCTGAGGTAAGAGGATGGCTTGAAACTAGGAGTTGGAGACTAGCCTGGAAACTAGTGAGACTCCCGTCTCTAGAAAAATAAAACCAAATTACCTGGATATGGTGGCACACACATGAAGTCCAAGCTACTCAGCAGACTAAGGTAGGAGGATCCCTTGAGCCCAGATGTATGAGGCTGCAGTGAGCTATGATCACATTACTGAACTGTAGCTTAGCTAACAAAGCAAGATGCTTATCTCTGAAAAAAAAAAAATACAAAGAATGTTATTCTTTTCAATACTATTGTAAATGAAATGAGTTTCTTAATTTTAATTTTTGGATTGTTATTGTTAATATTATATAGAAATATTATTTTTATCTTTTAACATTTCATAATGTCTTAATAAATAGTATTTGTGAATACGTCACACTTTCTAGATAAATATCCTGTTTTTGGCAGTAGTGAACAATGGAATATGAGTTTGTTTAAATTTTGACAGTTAACCTAGGCAATTTGGTATGGATTGGCTTCTCTGTGATGAGACACTGAGATATAGTTGGGATAAGGTGTTTTTTGTTGTTGTTGTTTGTTTGTTTGCTTTTTAGAATTTGTACCAGTTGAAAGGAGAAAGAAACAGGACTGGAATGAAATAAGGTGGATAACGGTGCATGACATGGAAACCCTGACAATTCCAATAGAAAGCTCTGAAGTGAATATTGCCCATTCAAATACTCTGTGTTGTCAAGCTGAAATGATCAGGGCTTCATATATCCACGTTACTCAGTGGCAGGCTGTGGACTACCCAGGAAAAACATCACTTAACTTTCTGAAGCTGACAAGTCAGTCATTCATTGAAAGTGAAAATGGGCAGCACACCTTCATGTCTGTCCATATCATTTTACATAGTTATTATCTGAAATTTTGTAAAAAGATGAAGTTGCTCTCTACCTGAAAATGGAAGCCATGCTTATATATTTCATTGCTCTTGGTTAGATAACTAGATTTCTGCCTTGAGTTGCATACATTTTACTACCAATCCATGTGAAAAATTATTTCCCCATTAGAATCAGAGCTAGAAACTTGCATGTACTTTCATAATGATAGTCCAGAATTAACTGTGGCATGTTTCTTAGGTCTGTTCGGTTTTTTTAGCATAGCCTTAGCCTCTATAAGCCATAATTTTATCTAAAGGTTAGAAAAATTAATTCATTTAATTACTTTTGGAGGTTTTTTTGATTGTTCATTTCAACAAAAACTTAATTCATTCACCACTTTTTGTCTTGAATGTTTTAACTTTATGAAGAAAGATTCTAAAAGATAAAAAGATTATTACGTATGTTAGGAAATTCCCATTGGATAAACTGCTTTCCAAAAGTAAGAAAATCATTTTTAGAAGTTTCTTTTTATCCTTTAGTCTTACCTTACTATTTTGTTGTACTCAGGAAATAGTTTTCTCAGTGGATAGAACAAGTTCACACAAGCCCCACAAAGTGCTAAATAAGCCCCTGCTATGTATTATTTATAAAGAAAATCTGGCCCTCTGTGCTTTTTCCTTCAACATTTTTATTCTATTTCAACGCTAACTTGCTTAAGATATCTTTTTTTATTCCTATCATCTTTCAAAAATGTTGTTAAAATCAAATGAAGGGCAAAAAGAGAAAAGTAAAATTATTTAAATTTTTGTACTATCATCAATCTTTAGAAATTTTATGACAAGTGAATCTATAACTATAGACATTAAATCAAGCATATATAACCTGTAAGGTACTTTTGAAAAGCTAGGGAAAAAAGAATAATATTTTGATCTAAATTGTCATAATATAAATTTTCCCCACATGATTGAAAATCGTCTTTTTTTTTTTCCTGCCCCATCAGAAAGTAATCCAAGAAAATGGCGTCCAAGTACCAGCTCACAAATAAGATGAATTGTATTTTAAAATTCCTGTAAATATCTGTGATACAATTTCATTGATATTAAACCTTAGGAAAGAGGCTGCTTTTATGTCCAATTTAAGATTCATCTTTAGCTCATATACCTATGAAATTTGCATTTCCAAATGAATAAGTTGAACCAAAGCCATCTAGGAAATGTATACTTCATATTCAAGTATTTAATCTTTTTATAGCACAATACAAACATGAGCTATAAAAATGAAATTATGAGTAAATCATACTGTTAAATCTAAAGATTTATTGAGCAAGCAAAATTTGAAACAGACATCTTGTTGTTTAGTGAACTCTAGACATATTTACTATCATTTTAAGAAAATGAATTTTAAAGTTCTATTATAAACAATTATAGTAGTCCCAAAGTAATCTCCCTTACTTCAAAATTCATTTTCCCATTACATTCCATTAATTTCTTATCAAAATACAAACAGAGATTGTGATTTTCAGTGAAGTACCAAGTTAAAATTCTAAGTAAATGTATGGTGAGAGTGTCTACTAAAGAGAAGTTTGAAAGGTTCTAGCAATTTTAAACAACATGGTTTATATTTTTCTGCAAACTATATTTTTAAACTAGAAAGAAGATATTTTATGAGGTCAGCTTTCCTCTTGTTTCACTCATAAGTTTTGTATAATTGGGGCAAATGAATATTGATAACTGTTATCAGTATTTGTAGATGTTATCAGTATTTGTAAACTTCTTGTTTGTGGCAAAAAGACTTTCACATGAAAATTTATTAAAAGATTTTCATTTACTTTCACATGTGTGTATTTCAGAACAAATTACCTTATGCTATTGGGACATTGTAATATCATACAAGAACATAGTGAAACCAAGACTCTCACTGAAGTCCAAGATGAACCATAGTGATATGTTCTCTGAGTAAGTCCTAATCAGGCTCTAGAAGAGGTTTCAAGATCCAGGAAACAATAGCAAACAGAGTATTGTTCTTCATAGTTAATTGTTCCTACTCAATTATGACAAAATACAATTATCTAAATCTGCTTATCTTTATTTATATAATCGTAAAAAATCAGCAACTTTTTTGCATACCCACATATAATAATCTATTGAAATATACCTATATAGAAAAATCTCACTCTGCAAGGACCCCACTCCATAGATCCTCACACAACTAGCCCATCTTTGGCATTAGCACCCTGGTCAAGAAAAAGACCATTTATTTTCATGTATTTTGGTATTTTGACAGCTTTATTGAGTTATAATTGATATACAGAAAGCTGCATAGGCTTGATGTATGCAATTTGATGAGTATGAACATATAAGTATTCACTTGTTAAACCATCACCACAATTAAGGCAGTAAACATATCTAAGTTTTGAATGTGTCCATATGACCTTTTGCAGTTTGTTTTACTTTTATGTGATTAAAACATTTAACATAAAATCAACACTCTTTAAATTTTTTAATTGCACAACACAATTCTTACCTGCCCAAGAATTCTGTTATCAACCATAAGTCCATAAGATTTCCAAAAACACCCTCAGGTTTGCTAATTTGCTAAAATAGATGTACAGAACTCACAGAAACTTATTATGCATAGATTTATGCTTATTATAGAGAAATTATGCATTAAAATCAGTCAAGGGAAAAAAATAACATAGAGGGAAGAGTTTCGGAGGGTTCTGAATGGGAATTTTCCACATCCTCAGAACATGTTAACCTTCTGGCATTATATATGACAATGGAATAGAGGCATTGCCAACCTGCAAATCTCACCAAAGCTTTAGTGTCAAGTATTTTTATTAAGGCTTCTCTATATAAACAAGATTGGTTGATTCATTGTCAGTGTGATTAATGAAATCTCCAGGCCTTTCTCTCTAGAGGTGAGGCAATATCATGTTACCCAAAGCCTCAACTTCCTAATTACATGATTGCTTATTCTACTGTGGCCATATTCCACCTGAAGACTACTGGATGTAACTACTTGGTACCACCAGAACCATCAGCTTAGCACAAACTATTAGGTGTCTTCCCAGGGGCCCACTATAAATAACAAAGATACTCCTGTCACTAAGGACATTCGGAGAGTTTACAAGTTACCTTCCAGGAGTTTGAATAAAGATCAGACCTCTTTTTGACCTGGCTACATTATTACACTGAAGGTGAAGCCGAAAGAATTGTCTTTCTTATTTTGAGGTATCTCCGTATACACTATCTGCATCTTCCAAGCCACATTTAGTGTTCAAATATTCAAATTCAGAAAGCCTGACCATTCAGGTGCACAATAAATCCATGGGGAATTGCCTCCCAACATGTTGATTGATCCCTCCTTTCAACACTTGGAATTAGTTAATAATATATTATACAATTTGTATATTTTAAACTATATTCAATGTGTCATGTTTTCAAAAAATAATGTTTTTATGTAAAGAAAAAGTGAACATCAAATTTTCTAAACTAGATATGATCACTAAAGAAAATGTAATATCTTCTATTTTAAGGCTTATTGTAAGAATGTATAAGTTTAAGTTCCTCTGCAAAGTCTAACATATAAAGGTAAAATATTTTTTGTTTTGTTTTGCTTCTTTTGTTTTGTTTTGCTTTTGAGACAGTGTCTCACTCTATCACTAGGATGGAGTTCGGTGGTGAGATCTCAGCTCACTACAAGCTTCACCCCCTGGGTTCAAGCAATTCTCCTACCTCAGCCTCCTGAGTAGCTGGGACTACGAGAGCACACCACCACACCCAGCTAATTTTTTTTTTTTTTTTTTTTTTTTTTTGGGGGTTTCCTTTTTTTTCCCAGGCTGGAGTGCAATGGCGCGATCTCGGCTCACCGCAACCTCCGCCTCCCCGGTTCAGGCAATTCTCCTGCCCCAGCCTCCTGAGTCGCTGGGATTACAGGCACGCACCACCTTGCCCAGCTAATTTAATAGCTATTATTTCTAAACAATCTAAGCGTAAAATCATTATATGTGGCATGAATCATATAACTAATATATTAAAGCCTTCAAGTTACTTTATATTAAAGAATATATAGCACATTTTATATTAATTTATGTTAATGTTACTTAATATGTGCTTTAATAGTTCAGATTTAAAGATTTTTATTAATCAAAGTTATTATCTTTAGATATGAAAACTGTGTTTATGAAGAACTAAACATTGAACCATGTAGATATTCAGTTATAAAATATATATATATATTTTTTTTGAGACGGAGTTTCACTCATGTTACCCAGGCTGGAGTGCAATGGCGTGATCTCGGCTCACCGCAACCTCCGCCTCCTGGGTTTAGGCAATTCTCCTGCCTCAGCCTCCTGAGTAGCTGGGATTACAGGCATGCACCACCATGCCCAGCTAATTTTTTGTATTTTTAGTAGAGACGGAGTTTCACCATGTTGACCAGGATGGTCTCGATCTCTTGACCTTGTGATCCACCCGCCTCGGCCTCCCAAAGTGCTGGGATTACAGGCTTGAGCCACCGCGCCCGGCAGTTATAAAATATTGAACTAATATTATGAATATTAGTTACAACTAACATTACAAAATGCAATTTAACTCAAAGTAAAATAAGTTAAATCTTAACATTTAATAAGATCAAACATAAAGCTGTGAGTTTTGTCCTACAATTAAACATTTTTAGGCTAATGGCTTTGTTTTTCATCATTTTTATCTCCAGTAACATTGTTATATTAGAAATATTATAGAGTACCATGCAGCCATGACAGTTTTAATGTAACATTGTAACTGGTATACTATGCAGCAATAATATTTTTAATTTAGTAGTGTTACTGGAATATTATGCAGCCATGATAGTGGTTTGGGACATGGATGAAGCTGCAAGCCCTTATCCTCAGCAAACTAACACAGAAACAGAAAATCAAACACTTTATGTTCTCACTTATAGGTGGGAGCTGAACAATGAGAACATATGGACACAGGGAGGGGAACAACACACACTGGTGCCTGTTGAGGTAGGGTGGGATATGGGAGAGCATCAGGAAAAATTCCTAATGAATGCTGGCTTAATGCATAGGTGATGGGTTGATAGGTAAACCAAACCACCATGGCAAACGTTTACCTATGTAACAAACCTGCACTTCCTGCACAAGTACCCTTGAACTTAAAATAAAAAAGAAATTTAAAAGAAAATATATATAACATATTAAAAATTTTCACATATGCTTGCTTTGACTGTCAGATCTAATTAAAACTAATTATTTCTTTGGTAAGTTTTAAGTAAAATATCACCTAAACATATGCTTGAAATAATGAAAGTGAAAAAATATTTGATCTAAATATGAATTTGACTATGAATATTACGTCTTAATAGTGTATCCTTCATACTAAGGCTAAATAAGATTAATAGTTGAATTTATGCATGAAAAAGTTTCAAGTGGAATCTAATTAGATCAGAAGCTCTGTAAGAAGAGTGACATTGTGTGTGAAATGCCACGGTTTAGATGGAGTCAAGAAATAGGCCGTTCCCTTTTTTCAACAGAGAGCTGCTTTACAAAAAAAAAAAAAAATAAATAAAAAAAATAACAAAAGAAAGAAAGAAAAAGAAAGAAAGAAAGAAAGAAAGAAAGAAAGAAAGAAAGAAAGAAAGAAAAGAAAGAAAGAAAGAAAGAAAGAAGGAAAGAAAGAAAGAAAGAAAGGTGTATATAAGCCAGGGGTTTAGTGGAATGCAAGAAAAATATACTTGCAGTTAATTACAAGTTCAGAATAGAGCAAAGATTTTTCTGAGAAAATGATTTAAATACACTTAAAATCTAAAGCTAATCACTGGTTGACTGTGTGATTGGCTGAGACTAATTTTTCTTTCCTTTTTTTTTTTAAAGGTTTTTTATTTTATTTTATTTTTTTTTTTTTTATTGCATTTTAGGTTTTGGGGTACATGTGAAGAACATGCAAGATTGTTGCATAGGTACACCCGTGGCAGTGTGATTTGCTGCCTTCCTCCCCATCACCTATATCTGGCCTTTCTCCCCATGCTATCCCTCCCCTATTTCCCCCCAACAGGCCCCAGTGTGTAGTGCTTCCCTACCTGTGTCCATGTGTTCTCATTGTTCAACACCCGCCTATGAGTGAGAACATGCAGTGTTTGATTTTCTGCTCTTGTGTCAGTTTGCTGAGAATGATGGTTTCCAGGTTCATCCATGTCCCTACAAAGGATACAAACTCATCGTTTTTATGGCTGCATAATATTCCATGGTGTATATGTGCCATATTTTCCCTGTCCAGTCTATCATCAGTGGGCATTTGGGTTGCTTCCAGGTCTTTGCTGTTGTAAACAGTGCTGCAATGAACATTCGTGTGCACGTGACCTCATAGTAGAACGATTTATAAACCTTTGGATATATACCCAGTAATGGGATTGCTGGATTAAATGGAATTTTTATTTCTAGGTCTTTGAGGTATCGCCACACTGTCTTCCACAATGGTTGAAATAATTTACACTCCTGCCAACAGTGTAAAAGTGTTCCTATTTCTCCACATCCTCTCCAGCATCTGTTGTCTCCAGATTTTTTAATGATTGACATTCTAACTGGCATGAGATGGTATCTCAATGTAGTTTTGATTTGCATTTCTCTGATGACCAGTGATGATGAGCATTTTTACATGTTTGTTGGACTCATGTATGTCTTCTTTTGTAAATTATCTGTTCATATCCTTTGCCTACTTTTGAATGGGCTTGTTTTTTTCTTGTAAATCTGTTTTAGTTCTTTGTAAATTCTGGGTATCAGCCCTTTGTCAGATGGGTAAACTGCAAAAATTTTTTCCCATTCTGTTGGTTGCTGATTCACTCTAATGACTGTTTCTTTTGCCGTGCAGAAGCTGTGGAGTTTGATTACCTCCTATTAGGGACCTCCAATCCAATCATATCCAAATAAGGCAAGTAACTAGCTGTAGCCAATCAGATAACTTTTAACTTTACTTTTGTGTTCAGCCTACAAATGCTCATTGTTCAGACTGATAGAGAAGAGCTCCCTTAACCTCTTTCAATTTTGAGTGCTGCCTGATTTATTAATCATTACTTGCCTAAATAAACCCTGAAATTTAATTTCTGTAAAGTGTTTAACAATGTACTATTCTAGATCCAGTGAAAATTTTTTTAAAGAACAGGAGAGAAAGAACCATTCTATTAAATCAAAAACTGATATTTCTAAAAATAAATCCTTACAGAGAAAAATAATAAATAATATTTATCAGAGAAAGGAAACTTGGTAGTTCCAGAAGTAAGCTATAAAATTCATAAAGGGAAAAGTAACAATAGATAACACGTATAATTGTTATTATATGCCAGCTACTGTTCTAAGTGCTCTTCTAGAGGAATTCATTTTACAAAAAGAACCTTAAGAGTAAATATATTATGTCCATTTTACAGATAAGGAAACTGGGGCACAGAAAGGTTAAGTAACATTTCTAAATTTGCACAACTATTGAGTAAACTGTATATTACAATCTAGACAGTCTAACTCCAGCAACCATGTCCTTAACCAACAAACGAGACTCTCTGGAAGAATAATGAGCCAAAAACGTGGTGATTATCTTTATAAAGCAATAATAATCATATATTTTGGGGTAAAAAGTAAGACAAATATAAGTTAAGGGAAGATAGTAGCATATAAATTAAGAGGAACTGGCTGAAGTTAAAATAACTCATATTACTCAGAAGGAGGATAAAGCAATTAACTTTAGATTTTTGTAATACATCTATGTTAAATTTTCTAGGTTGACTGCTGAAAAATAAATTATTCTGAAAATGAAAAAAAATCTAAAGCTAAAACTGTCAATTCTCTATAAAAAAAAATGTTCTGTATTGCATAGGCAATGATTATCACTGACAGAGTTTTCACTGTTTTTTTGGCCTTTCACTTCATTCAAATAAGCATTTTTCAACTTTCTAAATATGTGCAAGGCTTTGCTACTGTCTAGAGGGTTTATAAAGGTGAATAAGATATTTAAACAATTAAGTATTTTGCAAGACAGATTGAATTTAGTACTAAGAGAAAAATATGCTATTGTACAGAGGGAAAAATTATATTGTTCTTATATAAAAGAGCAATTTACATTCTAAACAACAAAATTACAGTCAATAGAAAAGCATATACTTTTATCAAGTAACCATATTCACCACTTACATAATGTGAAACAAAATTTTCTTACAATACATTCAAAATAAAATAGAATGATTTCAAAGTGTTTCTGAAGCACAACTTCTTTTGTTTACCCATTTATTTATTTTATTGCATTTTAGGTTTTGGGGTACATGTGAAGAACATGCAAGATTGTTGCATACGTACACATGTGGTAGTGTGATTTGCTGCCTTCCTCCCCATCACCTACATCTAGCATCTCTCCCCTTGCTATCTCTCCCCAACTCCACACCCCCCACCATCCCTCCCCTATTTCCCCCCAACTGACCCCAGTGTGTAGTGAAGAACAACTTCTTATCACCCTTCTTTAATACTTCATTGGACTTTCTGGAAAGATAGCAACAAATCACTGGTGGCCTGAAAATATGCTACTCTAAAATGCAATGGTATTTACCTTTTTATGAGAAAATGAAGCAAAAAAAAAAAAAGTAAAGATGAAAATAAAATGAAATGGTAAACCAATAGAAAGTTTAAAAAGCCAAGTAGAAGAGAACCTATAAAAAAGTACATTGAATATACCTATACAAAACCATCATTTTCTAAATATGCTTTATTATTTATCTCAGGTAAATTTTTGTAAACCAGTGATAACTACCTGTGTAAATAAACGAATGGAAAATACATTATTTTGTCTAGTAATATACAACCAATCTAGTAAATGTCCAAAAGGAACTCAGAGGTGGTCAGGGCTAACTGTTTTTTGTAGTGTAACTACACTTTCAGTAGAGTACATTTTGTTTTACTGACCTAGGTTTTTTTATTCTTTTATTATAAATCCACCAGATTTTGTCATCTTTGTTCTATATACATGGTCTTCTACATTAGTGGAACGAAGTGCCCATGCTCTTTATTGAAATTAATTAAATACCTTATTCAAATTATTTAATATTATTCTCTTTTAGTTTTATCAGGAAACGATGATACAGTGAGCAATATTTTCCTGGAGTATTTTCATCCATAATATTGTCCTTTCATCTTTTGATTAAGCCTCTTAACTGTCAACTGGCCTGTGCTTTTATTATGGTTGAGGGAACTTTGGTTCACAACTGGGATTCTCAAAATAATTGTCTATTTGTGCACCCCTCAGTTACTCATGTTGTATTTCATTGATGTCCCCAAATCCAAACAACAATATGGTTCATCAACTCTACAAATTTCTTAGCATCCTTTATACTACCCTTTTCTAAACAAAACTTACATTTTGAACTATTTTATCTCAGATTCCATAATACTGCCAACACTTTTTCATTAATTCACCTATTGTTTAGTCAACAAAAATTAATTTTACAATTAGTAAACATTTCTTGCTCTCAAATGGAAGGAACAAATATAAATGTATTATAAATTGACATCATTACTTCCATGATAGAGTATGTGTCCAATACTAATAGAACGACATAATATGGTTGGTGATTGACATAATGGTTACGGGTGTCAGTACGGTTTTTCTGAGGTGGATAATACAGGACACAAGCATTAAAAATGAGTTGGCATTAGCTGAATGAAATGAAGATGAAGGAAAAAGCCATGTAAGTAGAAAGGACAGTCTAATCAAAAGAATAACAATAAAATATACAGGCTAGTCTCTTACTGTTATTGGAAATCACAAGAATAATTTGCTGGGGCATAAATATGAAATAAAAAGTTAAAAGAAGTTATAAACAACCTTTTCAGAAGGAAATATTTCTCATTAGTCATTTCCTGAAAGTTTAGTTATTTTATAATATCAATATCTATCTGTGCCAACCGGTCTTAAAAGTCCGTTAATAAGGGTAAAGCCAGACTATTAGCTTGAGAAAGCAACTTAAAGAGGAAAAGTGGCAGGATTCTTTAAAGCTGCCCTGCTGCTTCCCAGAAGTCTCCCTGATGTAAATATTAATCAACTCACCAAACTGGATTGTCTGAGTCATCTCTTTGTCTCTTGGCACCTTGCCAGTTTGGGATGGGGGATGGTACAATCCCAAATTTTTCTCATAACACAAGGTTGGTAGAGTTACAGAATACACTACCAATGTGCACAGTCCATTGAATTTCTATGTCCTCACAAGAAACAACCCACAATTTAAAACATCAATAATTATAAAACACTTTTAAACATTTTTTTTTAATGGAGACCTGCAGTACTGCAAATTACAACACATTGCCTAGATGTATTTAAATAAGAGGCAAACACATGGAGAAAAATACAATGTTCATAAGTTGGAAATTTTAATAATTTTAAGATGGTAGTTCTCTTTAAATTGATGTAGAGATTGAATGAAATTCCTATAAACATCCCAATAGTATTTTTATAGAAATTGACTACCTGATTTAAAAATACATATAAAGAAAGGCAAAGGACTTAGCGTAACTTGAAAAGAAAAAATATTGAAAAATAAGAACTTACACTTTCAGGTTTGAAAAATTCCAGCAAACCTGAATAATCAAGATGCTGTAATATTAGCATAAGGATAGACATATAAAACAAAGGAACAGACTAGACATCTCAGAAATAAATGTGACACAGACCCATTAAAAGACACTTACCATTATTGGTCATTAGGTACATGCAAACATACATATACACAAACACACACATACATAATTAGACACATCTACACACTCACTATGATGGTCATTAAAACTAATGGCAAAAATCAAGTATTAGAGAAGTGTAGAAACTAGAGCTCTCATACATTGCTGGAGGGAATGAAGAATAGTACAAACATTATAGCAAACAGGGTGGCAAAGTATACAGCCCTATGACAAGAAAAAAAATCACTTACCTATAGAAAATATAGTAGGACAGCAGGGCACAGTTACTCTCTAGCCCAAGGGTACAATAACTTCTTATCTGTTTCATATTATATTCTGTGGGAACCTTTAACATATTGATACTCCGCAGAGCATCACACAGCTGATATATCAATGATATAATACTAATCAGAATGAGTTAACTACAAGTTAACATCCTATTACAATGGATGTTATTGTAAGACCTATGTTCACATGGAGTGATAAAACCTGTAAAAAGTGGTTTACCCCATTTGTGAAGATTTCAGGAGTTCAAAGATCTGTATCATAATGCAACATCCCTTCTAAGATTAAGACAAAGAAAGTATTGTACTGTATATCCGTTTGTCTCCAAGAGAGACAGCTAGTGCTGTTTTTCTTTTCCAGTTAAGGTATCACTTTTCACATACCTTATCCCCTTAGTTCAGGTCAACCTGACATTTAATGGTGATATATTTCTTTTCTCAACTACTGTTCATTTTCTTACTAAAAATAATAATTCAGAAAAAGTACTTTTCTTGTATTTTCCTACTATACAAGATCAAAAAAATCTTGAGAAAAATGCTATAAATTACAATCCTTGCTCTCCAAATTTTGCAATCTCAGAAATGTTACTTTAAAACAATGATATTAACTAATGTCTACTGCAATAACTGACTCCTAATTATAAGTAACTGTTATAATAGCTAACATTATAGTAAACTCCTCACTGGGTTTCCACATTTCACCATACCTTCACCTCTAACATGAACCCAATCATTTGAGTCACATCACTTTATTAACATAGGTATAATCTCCAGTTTCAAAATATATAACTTTCTAAAAAAGGATAGTCTGGGCTGAACACGGTGGCTCACGCCTGTAATTTTAGTACTTTGGGAGGCCAAGGCGGTTGGATTGCTTGAGCCCATGGGTTTAAGAGTTTGCTGTCATCCTGGACAACATGGAGAAAACCTGTCTCTACTAAAATTAGCTGGATCTGGTGGGTGCGCACCTTTAATCTTAACTACTTGAGAGTCTGAGATGGGAGAAAGGATCACTTGAGGCTGGAAGGTGGAGGCAGCAGTCAGCTGTGATTGCATTACTGCACTCCAACCTGGGAGAAAGAGTGAGAGACTGTCACTAAAGAAAAAGTATTCTTGCTTTCCTCTTTTCAGTGTACTTTGAATCACTGGAAAAGTACAATTTTCAACAGAATCCCACATGAACTTTCCATCTTTTTTCCATTATCTACTATGGGCCATTCATAGAAAAGATTGGCCTTTCATATTCAATGTCCATTTGAATTTATGCATTTTGAAAATGAAAATGTGTGCCCGTAGAATAGATAACTATCTGCCCCCTTTTCCAGGAGTATAAATTTTCCTGAAAATATAGGAAAATATGTTAATATTTAATTATCCAGGTATATTATTTAAGGTAATTACATTAATGTTAAAGTCAGCCTTCAAATACATTTACATTTATTAATCTTACTTTGAGCTATAGCCTCAGACACCAGGGAAACAAGTTCGCTATTCTCATTGAACATCTAAAATCAAAGTTCCTGAAGTAAATTTTAAGTAACTGTCTGTAGTATGAATGGAAATCGAGTACTTTATATAATTTCTCCTTTTGGAGGGAAAAAGTATTGTGATGTGATTCCAAGAGCTTATGATATGTGTTAATTACCTGAATATCTATAGCATATCCAATTTTAATAAGTACATTCATCAAGTTATATATAGATACATATTAATTATTACATAATAAACATTGGAGAGTCTTTGTGGTACTAGTGCAAGCTGTAAAAAGTAATGTGAAAGTCTGTATAAAATGTGATGCATTTTATACAAAGATAGACCAGAATACATAGGCTTCCATTTTCAAAATTCGTCTCCTGGTAATGTTGATACATTTATACCACTACAACTCTTAAGTAATTTTCAAGCATTTGCCTTTCTTTGTTATATAAATCTTCTCTTTCTAAAAGGATCAATTGGGATTAGAGTTTTATCCTACCTCTAAAACGCAAAGCAAAAAGGCCAACAGTGATCTCACCTTTTCAGAGAAACACACTTAAATAGCAGCAGCAGGTGCCTCTCTTCGTGAGCTTCCCTTTTGCATGTGGTTCTGGTACTTAAAGATACAGTATTTATTTTTTACATAACATGGTCCTAATGTAAGCTAATTGCCTACCATGTGCTGTTACAAAGAAGTATTGATACATTTTCCTGTTGAAATAAAAGTTCCTATTTTTAAACTTATTGAGAAATGATATGTGGATTTCCAGCTCGCTGCCTTCCTGAGGGATTTAAAAGGTGATATTTGCTACAAAAAAGAAGAACAATACTATTTTTTAAATGGAACCCTTACTTACTGGCTAAATGATAGATAATTTATTACTTAGCAACATTGTCTGTATTTTCTTTATCATGAAGACTCTCTATATATAATTATCTTAATTGCTCAAAGGTATTAATAAAACAAAAATATACATTTTAAACTAAAATTCAATGGTTTGAGAAGAAATTTCCTGACACAGTAGTTGAAAAGAGTCTTAGATTGTTCCATCTGAGCTTTCATAGATTAAATGTTATTATTATTATGAGCTTTTCATAAATGAACCCTGTAGTAATAGGGTACTTTAGTTTACAGAGGTAACGAATTTGTAACCCAGTAAGAATGCAAATCCTCTTTCAAAAGTATGTTATGTTTTAAAAGCACATCCTGCCCTTTTATGATGTCAAAAAGGTTAACAAAAATTTTATTAAAATTTACAAAGTTAAAATACATTTATTTATTTAATAGTCTACTTTGATTCTGATAAGAGAAACTAAAAATTGTGACAATCCTAGGCAAAATATATAGTAAGCTAAATCAGATTTTAATATAACTCCCTCTAGCCTAAATTTTCTTATAACCCAAGATGTAACATAATATATTACTAGCATAAAAATTACAGGATTATTCTAGCAGTGCTATTTTTGGACTATGTTGGAGATTTTATTTCTACTCCTCCTACTAACAATTTTAACATTCATTCTGAGTTTATTTAGGTGCCTGAGATTGTTATTGCCAGTAGGAGTGTGCTAACTAGTAATATGGGAAGATGCTTTATCTTAAAGTCATGTAACTAAGCTATAGAAGAATAGTCTGTCCTCTAAAAAATTAGTGCATTCTCAGCAAACTGACAGAAGAGCAGAAGATCAAACACCGCATATTCTCACTCACAGGCGGGTGTTAAACAATGAGAACACATGGACACAGGGAAGGGAGCACTACACGCTGGGGTCAGCTAGGGGGAAATAGGGGAGGGATGGTGGGGGGTGGGGAGCTGGGGAGAGATAGCAAGGGGAGAGATGCCAGATGTAGATGATGGGGAGGAAGGCAGCAAATCACACTGCCACGTGTGTGCCTATGCAATAATCTTGCATGTTCTTCACATGTACCCCAAAACCTAAAATGCAATAAAATAAATAAATTGGAGAAAGAAAAAGAAAAAAAAATAGTGCATTTTCACTAATAACTTCAAAATATTAAAGACATTATCTTCTCCCTAAATATTAGTAGCAAACATTTTTTATCTCCTTCTATGCTATTTTCACATGCATTTTCTCTAATTTTACAGCAAGTTTGAACTAGGCAGAGACATTAATATCCTGTTTATATAAATGATTACAAAAAGCTTTATTGACTTGCTAAGGGTTATACATCTAGTAAGTAAAAAGTTGAGAATTCACATATGAATTATCTGATTTCTTTCCCAGTGTACTTTTCACTGTACTATGCAATATTTCAAATGAAGTAACACTATGCTATTGACTGTTTAAGATTAAATATGCATCAAAAGATATATATTAGCATAGAGGATGAAGATGACAGTTTAAAAGTAAGTAAAATATTTATATCTCTAAAAAGCTAAAAAGGAATACTATAAAAGTAAC
This sequence comes from Sapajus apella, assembly GCF_009761245.1. Taxonomy (NCBI): domain Eukaryota; kingdom Metazoa; phylum Chordata; class Mammalia; order Primates; family Cebidae; genus Sapajus; species Sapajus apella. The sequence continues at coordinate 35,095,581 of NW_022436943.1, read as the reverse complement.
ATTAGTAATTAATGTATTATAGTAATTAATAATTATATAATTTATCTTATGTATATACTTTGTATAAGCCAAATTTGTAAAACTTACTTGGAACAAAATTTGAATTTAGAGTTTCAATTTAGTAGAAAATTTGCATGTTTTATATTGCTATTGAAGATGCTTAATTTTTACACAAAACCTTTCCCAATCCTTTTTCTTCCTTTTGCCTGCCATGCAAACTATAAAACCAAAAGCCCACTTTTTCAGTTTCCTTGACTTGCATGGAAACCAGTCAATGAGAAGTGAACAGAAGTTGGCTAATTAAAATTAAATTTTCAAGTTAATATTCTTATAAAAGGAGACAAAGGTGACTGAAGCAGCCTTTCTCAGTTCTTCCTTGTTTCTTTCTTTAAAGTGAACAGATGACTATAGCCACAATAGCCATCCAGCAACCTTGTAAGAAATAACAGAAGAATCATAGACATGAACGTAAGGATAATTGAACCATGAAACCAACATAAGCAACATCTACTGTGAGACTTATTATATCAGGAAAATAAGATCTTATATCTATAATATAATTAAGTTAGATTTTCCCTAACTTACCAGAGAATGAATGCTTAACCATTATATTTTTTCTAAAAATTTACACTTAAAAAACAGATATAAATTACATTATTTAAAAGGTAATTCAATATTATCTGTGAGGTTTTATGACATTATCAAATGTGAAGATGAATATAACCAAAGTCAATATTTTGATAAGTGCTTGTTTTAAATTTGAAAGGGGCAGTAATTATCAAATAGTCTAATTCTTCTTCTCCTTTTAAGTTTAGTGACTGAAGGGCCAAAGAGCCAGAAACATACTTTAATGTAAGCAAACATTACCACCCAAACATTATTTAAGTGATAACAAAGAAATTCATATCTCACTGATGACTCTTTCAGCAAACGGATGCATTGGAAACTGCAAACTTCTGTATTGCAATTAAAACGGCAAACATACAGCAGTTATGCAGTAGCTAAGATTATTAAGAGCAAAGACTTATTAAATTAAGTATAGGAAATTATTCTTAGAAGAAACAAATTATGACAAAAATGATATTTCCTAAAGTTTTGTCTGCTTTTCAAAAAAGTAGTCTTTTCCTGGATGATGTCTGATACTCTTATGACTTGGTTTCAACTACTCACTTTACGCTGGATACTCAAATATGTAGATCAGCAGTTCTAAATCATATTCCTGAAAACTTAGTGCATATCTTCCAACTCATGTTAACTTCTCTCAAATGCCATTTGATTATCATGTACCATGAAAGTATTTGTTCTCCTGTATTTTCTACCATATTTTAACGTACTTTTACCTCCACAGCAGTCAACATTTAATCCAGATCCAGCCTTTTCATTATATTTCATTATATTTCCACTGTCTCTCAACATCCTGACCTCCAGTTCATTTTCACTGTCATTTCAGTTGTTCATTATCTTACATGGACTGCTAAAATAGCAGTAGAAGAGCATATTTCCCTACTTGCAATCATTCCATTTTCTATACTGTCTCTTTCCTCAATGTGTGTCTATTTTTGTAAAAATTCTTCAGTAGCCTCACAGTGGCAAGCAAACTCATTACAGCAAATAAGGCCATTCACAATCTGGCTCTATCTATATACAGCCTTATGTCCTGTTCTTTCTGTAACCAAAGCTATGCTTTACGCAGAGAAAACCACATGCTAGCCAATGAACACACAATTATTTTTTCTGCCTTTTTTATTTTGCTCATATTTAAGTGCCCTTTCATCTGCTTCCACTTGTTGAAGCCCCATTCATCATGTAAGACATAGGCCAAAGTGTGACATCTACTGATACAACTCCTTGATTTGATGAAATAACAAATTGCCTGGTAAAACCCTGCCATAATGCCATCAGAAGCATTGTCTGAATGAGCTTCCTACCAAAAGCAGGAGCCAAGAAAGATTCTATTATATCTGAGTGAATTTTATTGGGAGATTTCATGGTAGTGATTTCCCTTGCCCTAGTAAAATCTGAACATATTTGTAACATGTTACTTCACATATTGTATTTTAATTTTTATCAGTTATGTTTATCACCTCTGAGAGCCTCTGAAGAAGGAGACAGTTTCATATACTTTTATTTAAGTACTTGTTCTACACAGTGTCTGACAAAATGTAAATCCACAGTCAATGCGTTCAAATACTATAAAAAGTCAATGAGACTAAAATTGAGATAGTATGGTTGATACTATGGTTAACTCACTGAGCAATTCTTCTTGTTTTAAATGTATTATGATGAAGTTTGTTGGCTATAAACACACAGGATAAAAACAATTCTAGTGGATTATTTATGATATTTTGAAGTTTGCCCATTATGTTTCTTTTCTACAATTACTCAATTTATTATAGTAAACATTATTTTTGCACAAAAAAAAACCCAAAAAATAAATACATTGAAAACTGCCTGGCACTAAAATGTGTGTGGTGTGGGTTATATGACAATAGGAAAGCTACATTTCCTGTCATCGTTTGTAATTCTATACATACACACTTAATAGCTCTTTCGTGAGTATATTTGCCTTAAACTATTTTTTTCTACAAGTTCTAATACATTGTATTTGAAAAAGTATAAAAACATAAATTTGGGAAAAGACGTTTTTGACCAGAGAGATGTAGAAAGAAGTGATATAAGCCTTCTGATGCCTGAGAAATAAGAATTGAAACATATGCTTAGTCCTGGAAATGAAAGGCACTTGCTGAGTCTCACAGAACGCTGTATTGCTAGATTTAAACAATTTTGGCCAAATTCCAAAATATTCTTCCCAGGTGTTCTTCTAGGGTTTTCTACTGTTTGAGGGCTTACATTTAAGCCATCTTGAATTAATTTTTGTATATGGTGAAAAGTCAGAGGTTAGTTTCAACCTTCTGTGTATGCCTAGCCAGCTATCTCAGCACCATTCATTGAAAGGGATTCCTTTCCCCATTGCTTTGTTTTTGTCAACCTTGTTGAAGATCAGATGGTTGTAGGTGTGCGACTTTATTGCTGAGTTTTCTATTCTATTCCCTTGGTCTATGTATCTGTTTTAGTACCAGTACCATGCTGTTTTATTATTGTAGCCTCATAGCATAGTTTGAAGTTGAATTGTATGATGCCTACAGCTTTGTTCTTTTTGCTTAGGTTTGTTTTGGGTATTTGTGCTCCTCGTTGCTTCCATATGAATTTTAGAATTGTTTATTTTCTAAATCTGAGAAAAAATGACATTAGTAGCTTGATTGAAATAGCACTGAATCTGTAGATTTGTAAGTAGCCAACAAACATTAAGAAATGCTATACATCACTAATCACTGGAGAAACACAAATCAAAGTATAACGAAATATTATCTCACACCAGACAGAATAACTGTTATTAAAAAGTCAAAAAACAACAGATGCTGGCAAGGCTGCAGAGAAAAGGGGATGCTGATACGCTGCTGGTGGTAATGTAAATTAGTTCAGCCATTGTGGAAAGTTGTTAGGAAATTTCTCAGATAAACTAAAACGGCTACCATTAGATTTAGCATTCCCATTACTGGGTATATATCCAAAGAAATATAAATCATTACACCAAAAAAGACACATGCACTCACATGTTCATTGCCATGCTATTCACAATAGCAAAGACATGGAATCTAATTAAGTGCCCATTAATGGTGGATTAAATAAGGGAAAAGTGGTACCTATACACCATAGAATGCTACACAGTCATATAAAGCATAAAATCATGTCCTTTGCAGCAACGTGGATGAAGCTAGATGCCATCATCCTAATGAATTAACACAAGAAGGCAAAATAAAATACCTCGTCTTCTCATTTATAAGCCAAAACTAAACATTGAGCACATATGAACATAAATATGGGAATGATAGTCACTGCAGACTACTAGAGAAAAAAGGGAGGAAGAGAAACTTGGTTTGAAAAACTACTTACTCATTACAAGGCTCACCACTTGGGGCCAATATACCCATGTAACAATCCTAAACATGTACTCCCTTTATCTAACATAAAAGCTGACTTTTTTTCCCCTAAAGCTGTGAATACGGATGCTCCCTTGTCTTCTAAATTTAATGATATGTATAATAATTCTGAATGCAGTATGAGTTTGGTTCCTTTGCAGGCACTTCAAATTTAGTTTACTTATTTTTTGATTGTTGTTTTGTTGGTTGGTTTTGGCTATAATCATATAAGCATTTTTTTCTTACCTGAGTTCTTCTCAATATTTTTTTGGGGTTGTTAGACTCTTTTCACAAACTTAACATATATTTTTCTTGTAATCCAGATTTTTAAATAACTTAATGTACATTGCTTCAGACATTTATCCTCTATCACGGTGTTTTCAAATCTGACTGCCTCCTGTTTAAATAAACAGTGTTTACATCAGAAGTGATAGATTTTATGTAAAAAAAAATTCTGTGGTCAAATATATTTGAGGAAACTGGGGTTATAAAAATAAATAAATTTTACATAGTGTGAAATATTTGAAAATGTGTAAGAAATGTATGCTTGAATTTTTAAGAAAGTATACTATGAAAAAATTCCTTATTTAAATATTATTTTCTCTTTTTTTTCACTGAATATCTTCTCAGCATTTATATATACATTGGAAACGTAATCTATAAATATATTTTAATTTATTTTTAATGATAAATTTTTTTGTTGTTCAAATTTTTCAAGGTTTTGTCGTTTGGGAACTTTTTTACTTGGTTCCTATGTCACTTGGATATATGTCCATCATTTTGTTTTCATTTGAGCACTTCTGTGCTTTCAGATACTAGATATTTCACGCTCCTCTTTAAGTATTTCTTGCCCCATTTTTAAGATCAGCCTTTTCTTCATGGGGTCCTGGTTGCTATTAGAGGAGGATGGCATTTAAAACCAAAATCTAAACACTAGGTATGTGTGTTGTATCTAGGATATCATTGTTCCTAGGCCTAAGCTGGCAAAGCAAAGATTTGTATGTATGTATATATCAACCTCTATTAGATACAGAACTATACATTTTCCTGCGTGTAACCACTGTGTCTTTATTGAGCTAATTCATTACCACATAGATCATCCCAGTCTTCTCCCATTGCTTATCTGTAGTCTAACATTCAAACTGTAAGAAACCCAGTTTCTGCCACCTGCCATCCATTTACTTAATTGTTCACTTTTTGTATTCTTGTATATTGGCTCCAGAATTGTTAACTCATTCCCCTAAAGGAAACAGCTTTATAGAATATAGTGCTTATGAATAGCTCCTTTCACTGTATTTTTTCATATGCCACTGATCTAAGTTGCTAAGGTTAACATTTTCTCATACCAAACTTCAGTGAATTTGTTTGTAAAACAGTTAAATTATTTTATCATATTTTACATTTCATCCTGGGAAGTTCCCACCTCCTAATTTTTTTTTAAAAATCTTCATATGTTAGGTTTTACGATTCATGTTGTTATTCACTATTGTGTCAGAAATTTCAATTGGTATTAATAAATGTATAGTGTCATTTTCCACTATTATAGCATCACAAGACATAGTTTCACAACCCTGTAGCATTCCCTTTGCTTTATTTATTCAAACTCTCTCTTCTCAAACCCTAGTAACCACTGAATTCTTACTGTCTCTGTAGTTTTTCTTTTCCAGAATATCCTATAAATGGCATGTTATAGTATGTAGCCTTTTCAGAGTTTGTTACCTTCCTATATGCATTTAGGATTCATCTCTGTCTTTATATGGGTTGAGAGCACATTCCTTTCTATTCTTGGATTTTATCCTATTGTATGGATGAACCAGTATTTGTATACACATTCACTTATTGACAGGCTTTTTGGAGACACTCCTTACTTTCTGTTTGGGTTAGATTTTAAATAAAACCACTATAAATAGTCATGTGCAAGATTTTGTATGCACGTATGGTTTTAAAAGTTGATTAAATACTTAAGAGCACAGTTGCTGGATCTTATGGTAAGATGATATTCAGCTGTGTAAGAAACTGACAAATTATTTTCCAAAGGGGCTGTACCATACAGGAGAATTCCCTATTGCTCTTATTCTTGTCAGCATTTGGCATTGCTAGTTTGCAAGATTTTAGTCATTGAAATAATTGTGTAATGATACTTCATTCTTGTTTTAATATGCATTTTCTTCATGACAACAGATGTTGAACATTCTTTTGTATGTTTATTTGCCATATGTAAAGCTTTTTGGTGAGGTATTTGGTCAGATGATAGTCCATTTTTATGTTAGTTTATTGTTTTATTTATGATTTTCAAAAACATTTTGTGTATTTTGGATAGAAGTTCTTCATCAAATATGTATTTTACAAATATTTTCTACCAATATATGACTTTTTTCATTCTCTTTGCAGTGTTTCTCATTGAGCACAAGTAGAATTTTAATGAAGTCTAACTTATCTTTTTTTCATGAATTATGCTTTCAATGTTGTAACTCAAAGTTTATTACCACATCCAAGCTACATAGACATTGTTCTGTGTTAGGTTCTAGAAGTATACAGTTTTACTGTTTATCTTAGATTTATCTTCCATTTTTAGTTAATTTCTTGTAAATGGTAAAGTCTATGTAGTACTACCATTTTACACAGAGATGTCTATTTCAGCATCATTTTTGAATATTCTATCATTTCTCCATTGAATTGTCTTTTGTATTTTTATAAAACAGTTGACTTATTTGTGTATGTCTGTTTATGATTTCTTTATTATAATTTTTATATACAAATTAATATATGTGTCTTTTTTTTTTCTTTTTACACGTTTATATTTTAGACACGGTCTCACTATTTTGCCCAGGATGGCCTCAAACTCTTGAAATTTGAGGGTTTTGTTTTGGTTTTCTTTTCAGACAATGATATAGTTTGGATATATGCCTCCTCCAACTCTCATGTGAAAATTCATTGCTAATGTTACAGGTGCGGCTTAGTGGGAGGTGTTTGGTTTTAGAGGCGGATCCTTTATGAATGGGTTTGTGCCTTTCTCTTCCTCCTGTTAACAGGTGAGTTCTCATTCTGTCAGTTCCTGTGAGAACTGATTGTTAAAAAGAGACTGGCACTTCCTTCCACTCCCTCTTTCTTCCTCCCTTGCCATATAATGTCTGCTCTCTTTCTCCTTCCACCATGAGCAAAAATTTCCTGAAGTTCTCATCAGAAATAGTTGCTAGTGTCATGATTCTTGTTCAACTTGCAGAACCATGAGCCAAATAAACATTTTTTTAAATTACACAGTTTCAGGTATTTCTTTATAGCAACACCAATGAACTAAGACAGACTGTGTCTATATTAAGTATTGAAATCAGGTAGTGAAAGATCTGCAATGCTGCCTTCTTTTTCAATTTTTAAGAAAAAATGAAGAAACTGAATGACTTTAACTTATAAGTGTAAGGCTTGTTGCCTCGCCAGGGGGAGCTCGGACATGCCCATCCCTCTACACAACTGAAAATTACCCCACCACTCAGCATCTAGCTTCACCATGCCCACTTCTGCACTCAACACTAAACTCTGCACTCGGCACCTAGCCAGCCTTTGGAAGACTCCACCAAAATTTAAAAGAAGCTCCACCAAAACCTGCCCAATAGCGCATTGCCCCATCCAGCCCCCTCACTGGAAATCCCACCTACCTACCTATAGCAGCTTGCCACATCCATGTCCTGTTTCTCCACAGCCAAGCAGAGTGCCTTCCCTCCCTATATAACCCCACGCCTGAGAGGAGTCAGGTGTGACTTCTCTGGCCCCCTTTCTCTGGACCATAGAACCTCACCCAGGAGCTGAATAAATTGGCATCTAATTGTTCTTATGCAGTCCTCAGTTTCCTCATTTTAAACTCAGCAATAGACCTTACAGAGAATAAACCTTTCAATAAGGTAGTTTGCCAAAAAATATGCCATTTAATTTGAAGGAAATAAAGTCATAAAAGTCATAAAATAATAAACAAAGCATTTTCCAGAAAATTATTAGTAAATTAATTTCTTCTCATGACAATTGGGCACAGGTATGGAGATAGATTTGTGGTCAATTCTCGGTCTGTCACATTAGGTATATCACTGTGTTTCAATGTTATGTGTAAAACAGTAATAATAAATACTACTTCAAGAGTGTACATAAGGATTAAGGTACAAACTATGCATTCAACTGAAATTGTTAGTAAGGTTATTGTTAACATGATAATCATAATAAATGAATCCATGTTAAATCATTTGGAAAAAAGCTAAATGTAAGTGACTGAAGTGGTTTATGATTGTAACATTTGATGAAACCTTGAAAATCATAATCAGGTAGAATTACATGGAGAAACAGTTGACACTCAATTTAAAAAGCAAATATACAGTATGTTAATATGTCAGTATACTTGATTGGTGTCCTTTTGCTTTAAAATATTCCTTTTATGTTGTGCCTTTGTAATGGTTACTTTATTAGGTAGAAATTTCATGAAATCTTTTTTGTAACTTAGACAGCTGAATAGTCTCCTTTTGTACTTGAAGTATAATTAAATAGAGCTAAGATTCTTAGGACTATAATTTGAAGACTAGCTGAAATCAAATAGATTACGCCTAATGCCAAAGACTCAGAGCATTTTCAGGTCAGATAACAGCTTTTAACAACCAAGATATGGGTAGTGTAAATTTGAAAACAAATAATATACTATTTTCAATAGTTGTTTAGTAGTCCTCTTTTTGAATTAGAGACAAAACGTCACTAATTCTAACTTTAAGATAGAAACACAAAATTCAAAAGATGTTTTAATATTTAATAACTATATAATAATTTCTAAAATTTTCTGTTAGTAATAATGTGAAGCTATTTTCATTTTCATTATATATATATTGCATTTTAAGTTCTGGGGTACATGTAAAGAACATGCAGTATTGTTGCACAGTTACATACATGGCAATGTGGTTTGCTGCCTCCATCGCCATCACCTATACCTGGCATTTCTCCCCATGTTATCCTTCACCAACTCCCTACCCCTCACTGGCTCTCCCCTAGTCCCCCCCCAGCAGACCTCAGTGTGTGATGCTCCCTTCTCTGTGTCCATGTGTTCTCTTTGTTCAACACCCGCCTATGAGTGAGAACATGTGGCGTTTGCTTTTCTGTTCTTGTGTCAGTTTGCTGAGAATGATGGTTTCCAGGTTCATCCATGTCCTTACAAAGGACACTAACTCATCGTTTTTTTATGGCTGCATAGTATTCCATGGTTCATATGTGCCACATTTTCCCTGTCCAGTCTATCATCAATGGGTAGTTGGGTTGGTTCCAGGTCTTTGCTATTGTAAACAGTGCTGCAGTGAACATATATGTGCATGTGTCCTTATAATAGAACAATTTATAATCCTTTGGATATATACCCAGTAATGGGATTGCTGGGTCAAATGGAATTTCTATTTCTAGGTCCTTGAGGAATCGCCATAGTGCCTTCCACAGTAGTTGAACTAATTTGCATTTCCACCAACAGTGTAAAACTGTTCTTATTTCTCCACATCCTCTCCAGCATCTGTTGTCTCCAGATTTTTTAATGATCACTCTTCTAACTGGCATGAGATGGTATCTCAATGTATTTCTGATTTGCATTACTCTAATGACTAGTGATGATGAGCATTTTTTCATGTTTGTTGGCCTAATATATGTCTTCTTTTGAAAAGTGTCTATTCATATCCTTTGTTTACTTTTGAATGGGTTTGTTTGTTTATTTTCTTGTAAATCTGTTTTAGTTCTTTGTAGATTTTGGATATAAGCCCTTTGTCAGATGGGGAAATTGCAAAATTTTTTTCCCATTCTGTTGTTTTCTGATTCACTCTAATGATTGTTTCTTTTAAACTCCACAGCTTTTGCTGTGCAGAAGCTGTGGAGTTTAATTAGATCCCATTTATCTATTTTGGCTTTTGTTGCCAATGCTTTTGGTGTTTTAGTCATCAATTCCTTGCCTATGCCTATGTACTGAATGGTTTTGCCTAGGTTTTCTTCTAGGGTTTTTATGGTGTTAGGTCTTATGTTTAATTATTTAATCCATCTGGAGTTAAGTTTAGTGTAAGGTGTCAGGAAGGGATCCAGCTTCTGCCTTCTGCACATGGCTAGCCAGTTTTCCCAACACCATTTATTAAACAGGAAATCCTTTCCCCATCGCTTGTTTTTGTCAGGTTTGGTGAAGATATTTTTAAACATGATTACCTATACCTTCTCAAGGTTTCTTATGTAAACTTCTATGTGTACATCAAACTGGCTTTTTCATAGATTCACTATTTCTAAAATGGCTATGAAGATTTCTGTCTGAACCACCTCTTTCTTTTGTATAATATTATTTAAGGAATTGCATTTTATTAGCTCCTGTAAATCAAAAAGATGGAACAAACATGAATTACATCATTAAAGAGCTTATTATCTACAAGTAGATAAAGACCTATACATAAAACAAAACCACAAGCAGTGGCACGTGCCTATAGTCCCAGTTCCTCCAGAGGTTGAGGCGGGAGAACCACTTGAGCCCAAAAGTTGGAGGCTGTAATGCCCTAGTCATGCACCTGTGAATAGCCGCTGCACTCTAGCCTGGGCAACATAATACAACCTCATCTCTAAAAAAAAAAAAAAAAAAAAAAAAAAACAAGCAAACAGAATTAAATGTCTAAAATATTATGTTAGTTTATAGGACAGAAAGATAAATTGCAGTTTGAGCAGATTAGAAAAATCTATTTTTTTAAAAAAACCTACTTTTTAGTATAAAGTAATGAATACTAATTGTATACATCTTCAAGATGATTGACAGAAGAAATAGGAATATAAAATCACTGAACATCTCAGCACAATGGCAAAATATAATTTATAGATTGATAAAATACATGCTTCTAAAAATATACACATAGCTATATATATACACATACACACATGCTTATATTTATTGTAAATATATATGCAATGTCATGTATATGAAATGAAATATATATTCAATGTCAATTTGGCATACACATAAGCATATACATATGTATACACATGCATAGACACATTTATACAGAGATATGCATGTATGCATACATATATATATGCAACTTTATCTAAGTCACATTATATACACATGCATGCATGCAAGCACATTGCATGTGGTGTTTTCCTGTTGTATTTTATAGGCAATTATATTGGGAAACTCTTCCTACAACAATTTATCTCCTAGCAAAATGGCAGACTAGATGCCCTGAAATAAGTCTATCATTAAATGCATAAATATTAAACTAAAATATTCTAGACATATATTCCAAAACCCTGTATTTTAAATCAAAAGACTGTACTTGGGAAAAAAATGAAGTAAATCCTTGGCTCTCAGTGGAAGACATAAGCCTTGCAGTACCTAGTTGTCCTATGATCATTACCAATACAAGCAGATTGAGAGTTTTGGTTTTAAAGACAGCTTGGCAAATGGTGTGAGATGACAGTGGATAGGGAGGACTTGGACCCATACAGAGTCTGAAAAATCTCTGCATAAATGTCAAAAATAATATGCTTATGTGCTCAAAAAAGTATAAACTGGATATGAAATCCTGGCCCACACAGACAAATGTCAAGTAAATTTTTCCTATCATATTATTGTTTATTCCAAGAAAAAAACATGTCTGCTGAGAATTTGAGGCCACTGGCTAGTCTCGTTTTGTTTTGGGCTTGAGTTGAAATATTTTTATGGCCAATCCAGGTCTAATATATTAATAGCAACTTAAAATAGACCCAAGGCTTTTCATATGAATAAAATATGAAGTTTCTCAGGGCTTGGGGGAAAGGGAAAAACTTTCAAACTAAACACGAAGAATCTTTTAAAGGAGAGTGCAAACGAATAGGAGCTTATAGACTAAGTAAAATTTCTCTATAGACTGAACGTTGGCTCTGAAATGTGTCTTCACATCAGAAGTGACGTCTGGGGAGAAAGCTCTAATTGAAATATAGTTTGATTCTTCCCTTTTCAACCTTCCTTACAGGCCCCTCTAAAGCAATTATTCTGTTCAAAGAAAATTTGTTTGTGATACCCCTTTAAGGGTCTTTATTTATTCCCCCAACAGTTTCTTTTTCTGCGTCCAGTGCTCTGTTAAGTGCTTCACCACATTGTTCTCCTTTCTGTTATTTCTGAAACAAATTCTTCAGCATTCTACTTGTGGGAATGGATGACATTCTTAGAGTGTTTAAACGTAAGTTCTTTTTTTAAAAAATTATGTATTAGTTATTATGAGAAATTTAGTGAGTGAAACATTAAATCTAAGGTCAAACTCAGCTAAATATACAGAAATTTATTTTCTCACATAATGGAGATTTAAAAGTAAGGCAACTTCAAACATAATATAATTAGCAGTTTAGCAGTTTAGGAAAGCTACTAAGAACCCAGGTTCTTTTCTATCTTCCAAAATGGTAGCCCATTAATAAATAGGTTTTGCTCTCAGAAAGTTAAATTTTGCTTCTTTTGCCAGATTGGGTCACATGTCTACTTTAAGCCCATAATCAATAAAGACCATGGTTCCACTAAGTCAGATGAATCACATATTTCATATAAGCTCAGAATGTGGTCATCTACGTGTAAATCACATAGAGGCAGAGTGATGTCTAACTTAATCAAATCAACATATTTTGTTTGCAAGAGTATTGGTTAGCAAACTTCTAAAGTAGACATAGTTAGAAGAATTAGTTGTTATTTTAGGTCAAATGAAACTTAAATATGTTTCTATTTACTCTAAGAGCTAAAAATGTGAATATGCCATAATTTACAAAAAATACCATATTAGTTATTATTGTTCTAATTGTCATCAGTTTTTGCTTTTACCTAAGTAATGTTTTAATGTTAAACTTTGTACTTAAAATTTTACCTGCATTCTGATTATTTCCCAATACCTACTCATTGAAGGCAAATTACTGTTTCAAATCACATTTAAATGTTCTATCTTAGATGTTGTGTAAAATTATTTTTTCAGAAACATTGAATTTATTTCTTTATCAACAATGTAAAATATTTAAAATCTCATAGTTCAAGTCAGAAAGGAATATTTTTGGTTACTTCAGTATATTGACCAATTCAACTTAATTGAATAAAGTATCATTATTTAATTTTCTTGATTTTATATATTATAAAGCTCGATTATATATAATATACATACATTATACATAAAATGATCTCAGTAGCCCACATACATATGCATGCACACTTATTCTGCAAATTGCTTATATACTTTATTTTTCTTTGGTTGACTTTTGTCTTATGAATATCAGATACCTATACACATTAAAAATGAATTTTCTGTGATATGTACTGTAAATATTTTGTTTATTTTTTGTGATTTGACTTTAAAACTTAATTTTTTACAGTTTAATATTATTGTCATACAAATGTACATATTTCCCTTGTTTTCCAATAGCACTATATACGTTCTAGAATCATACAACATGATCTATATTTTCTACTTATTATCTCTCTGATGTAAGCAAGTTTCTTCTGTTATCCTTCACTTCTTAGTATGTAAAAGGGAGTGAAAAATGTATTTACTTCACTGAATATCAATGAGAATTATTTAGACATAATGATGCTTAACTTAAAAATTGAAAACAATTATTTATTCACTTATCATCCTGATAATTGGGTAAAATATTGAAAACTTGATTTCTTTATGTTAAATATGTTAATTGTTTACATTAATTAAGTTGCTTATAATGTTTCTAATTTTCTTATGTTTACTTTGAAAATCTAAGCAAAATGAACATGCTTCAGAGCATAAAATTAGTGTCTAACAAGAACAACTTTGTGAACACTATGCTGTATTATTTTATCTGTTAATTTTAAATTATGTCAGTTATTAATATATTATAAAATGGTTTATGTTTACTCAAATTATGTTATAGCTTCTAGATATTAAAATAATCTCTCAGTTTGAGTTAGAGTTCCTATACCAAAAAGCCTAACTTAAATTTTCTAACTTTAGGAAATAAGTGTAACTTTTCAACTCAGTCTATTTCCTTTCTATAACTTCAAATGATGTTTAAAAATCAGCACATTACAAAATGATTGTTCTTTAAAACTTTGAGGCTGGATTTTTTAGTTATTATTCAGATTGCATGTTCTCTCATAAATTTACTAATCTCTTTTATAATTAGGAAATTGTCAAAAAATGTTATGCATTTCTCTTCTACCTCTCTGCCATTATTTCATGCAGAATAGACTAAGTAGGACATGTGCAACCACCTCAGTTTACACCCATTTTTTTAATCAATTATTTCCCTAACTAAAACCAGATTCTACATGCCAGTTGATTTTTGAAAACTCTTGCTATCTTATTCAGATTTTCTACCACTTGTTTATTACCTTGCTTTATTTTGAATATTGTCCCGCCTTCATCATCTTTTTTCTATTATGGGAGTTTAATTTATATATATATATCTATTATATTATATTTTATTATATAAAAATTATATATATATTAAACTACCATAATATTACTTGTGATGCTTCCTCTACAATTTTGCCTAAGTGGAGAGAGTGCTCAATAAATATTTGTTAACAATAATTGTACCTATACTTTGATTTTCCCTTTTTTTTTTTTTTTGGACAGAGTTTCATTCTTGTTGCCCAGGCTGGAGTACAATGGTACAATCTTCACTCACTGCAACCTCCACCTCCCAGGTTCAAATGATTCTCCTACCTTAGCCTCCTGAGTAGCTGGGATTACAGGCATGTGCCACCACAAGGGGCTAATTTTGTATTTGTAGTAGAGATGAGTTCTCTCTAAGTTGGTCAGGCTGGTCTCAAACTCCCAACCTCAGGTGATCAGCCCACCTCAGCCTCCCAAATTGCTGGGATTACAGGTGTGAGACACCACGCCTGTCCTACTTTGAATAGTTTTTTTACAAATGACTTTGTTTGGCTAAAACTAAGGTTATGTTTTACAAAAATAGAATCAAACCTGTATGTAAATAGACTTAATGTCCAGCAAAAATAGAGGGAATTCATCTTTACTTATTAATTCCTTCCTTTGACTTTATAATTCATCATAGGAAGCTTAAATGTTAGCTGGGTCAAACTATGTCGTGAATTAGAAAGTCTAATTGTCATGAATAATTCCATAAATTTCTCATAGTTTTCCAATATGGCATATGAAAGAATATAATTTTTCTTAAAAATAACACTGAAGTGAAACCTATCATTGTGCAATGATAAAATTCCATTGTAAGCATGCAAATTCAACCCATCCAAAATATCTATTTAAAATTTTTACATCCCCTCTTCACATTCTTGAAATACTGACAGTAAATATCAGTTATGATTTACTATTAGTTAATTTTGCAAGACTTTGATGTCATTTTAGAGATGGTAACTTAGGTCAGTATTTAATATGACTTCATCCATATTTGTCATAACTTAAATAATTGTCAATTTATCAAGTTTATAGCATAGGAATTTGATTTCTTTTATTCATAAAAGGAAACATATCAATAAAATAATATATTGTCAATGAATTATATGATCACTTACATAATGTGTTTAACCAATAGTTACTGAATCCTTTATTATATTCAAGTGCTATGTAATCAGATAGAAAGAAAATATATGATCATTAAAAAACGCTTATTCAAGAGAAGATAACATTAATTACAAAGGAAAAAATATTTTCTGAATAAAGCTGTAAAGAGAGCAGTAAAGAAAGATAGGAAAGATAGCTTAAGAAAATATATGAGTAGAGAACTAAAGAGACGAATTGTAGTTTTCTTAGGGCCAAGAAAAAAAAAATAGTTGCAGGAAACTTCATTGGTATATGCAAATCAGTAAAGACTTAGCATATGCCAAGAAGTAAAATAATTAAGAAACTGCTCATCCAGAATCTTGTGATTTGTTTATTTTGTGTTTGGGGGAGGAAAGTTGTTGTGTAATATGGGAAAATGTTAGGAATTTAAACTGAAGAGAAAGACCCAGGTCTTTTATGTGATACAAAAGAATTTAGAATGTAGCCAGTAAAACATGCTTAGTCTCTGAAAATATCTGAGTCAGATGTACATATCTGTTTGCTCTAAAGATCACTCTGGTGGGAGCATTGATGATTAACTTGAGAGTAGCTAGCCTAAAAGCACCAACTTCCTGATGGTCTATTTATATGTCTTGGCACTGTTAATCCAGTCTTAGAAAAGGATGATGAAAGTTTGCATTATGCCAGTGTGAATGCTACTGAAGAAAGGAATATATATATGATGATTATAAGATAGAAGAAATAGAATGAATGATCAGATGTTTATCTAATCGGCCATTATATTTCAGTGTCGGAAGTGAAGCTGGGGTAAGATTTCCGGGTAATTGTCAAATATCTGTTAAGTCCTTAGATTTTAAGAGTTATCTCACTATAATCTCTAATAAACAATGTTCACAGAAAGTAGGGGAGAAGGGTCCAAATTACAGTTTATTTTGCCCTCTTAAACCACCTGAACAACTTCTTTTAGAAAATTGTATAAATCAGAGTAAGTATAAATAACACACATTTCTGAATACCTTTTCCCACATATAAATGTTTTCAAATGTTGCCCTTTTCATAAACCTGAGATATAAGTATTTCTCTTATTTTACAGTTAGAGATGTAGTTTATCTTTTAGCTATTGGGTTGTAAGAAATATCCCCAAATTCATACTAATATTACAAAAATAATACAATACTGTGCAATTATAACTCATGTGTCACTGGCTGAAATTCACTGATCTCAGTGGGGCTTAGCTTATCCAGGCTGTCTGGCCAAGTGGGAGATCTGGGCTATGTGTGTCATGTCTCTCATCCTCCTTTTGGAGTTAGCAGATTGGACTAGGATATGATCTTCTCTTCAAAAGGCAGAAGCACAAGGCCCAATATACACTTGCTGTTTATAACTCTACTCATGTTACGTTTGCTATCTGGGTCCCCACACTGGCTAAAGCAGAACACATGGTCAAGCTGAGGTGCAGAGAACTACACCTTTACTACCCAAGAGTAAAATACAAGGAGGAGTGAAGCTCTAGGGCTATACTGTTACCAATCCAATACAAATTAGACATTCCATTTTTTAAGATTGTTTATTTCTGCAGGGAAAATGCCTGAGTTAATATCCTGGCCCTACCATGAGATCTGTGACCTTGGAAAAATTACTAAACCTGGTTTCTCATTTTAGTAAAGTAAGACAGCAAAACTATTTACCTCATACCATTAATAAGTGCACATTTGTGAGACCTATATCTAACACAAAATATGTACCAAAAATATTATTAATTGTATTATTCCATATGCCTGGATATTAAGGTGCACAGGAGATGACAGATTTAAAAATAAAATTTAACATTAATAATATGTGTTGAAATTAGTGCTCCAATGCAGAAATGCAGATTACCTGACTTTGGATTTCAGGTTTAATACATAACATCCTGCTATCACTATGTAAAAATATTGAAGTATAGTCACTGTAGAAAAAGGAAATATAATTCTTTCCTTCCTTCCTTCCTTCCTTCCTTCCTTCCTTCCTTCCTTCCTTCCTTCC
>NW_022436943.1:35019613-35077972 GCF_009761245.1 Sapajus apella | reverse complement strand
TCCTTCCTTCTTTCTTTCCTTCTTTCTTTCTTTCTTTCTTTCTTTCTTTCTTTCTTTCTTTCTTTCTTTCTTTCTTTCTTTCTTTCTCTTTCTTTCTTTCTTTCTTTCTTTCTTTCTTTCTTTCTTTCTTTCTTTCTTTCTTTCTTTCTTTCTTTCTTTCTTTCTTTCTTTCTTCTTTCCTTTCTTTCTTTCATCTTTCTTTTCTTTTCTTTCTTTCTTTCTTTCTTTCTTTCTTTTTTGAGACAGGGTCTCACTCTGTCCCTCACGGTGGAGGGTCTTCATCTTCAGCCTGGGTGAGTGCGCCTTGCCTCCTGGGTTCAAGAGATTCTCCTGTCTCAGCCTCCCAAGTAGCTGGGACTACAGGCACCAGCCACCACACCTGCCTAATTTTTGCAGTTTTTTGTAGAGACAGGTTTTCACCATGTTGGCCAGACTGGTCTGAAATTCCTTACCTCAGGTGACCTATTGACCGTCACCTCTCAAAATGCTGGGATTACAAGGGGTGAGCCACCGGCCTGGCCTACATTATTAAATTCTTAAACTGTTATTGCACAGACATCATTATAAAAATTTCACGGTAGGGAATTAATTGATAACTGCATTTAAATCTTTAAAGTATAAAATATATACTTTGTTCTATTTATAAAACATGATATGAAATAAATGACACATTAGCTGTATTAAGTCCAATAAATTATCAAAAATAAATCAGATGCATTACATGTAGACTGATATGGATTACTAAACAAATGTAATAATTACATTTTTAACTTTGAGCTCTATAATACAGAGTGTAAAACTAGGACATTTGCAAAGGTAGTGCTGTAGTAAACACTATCTTAATGGTATTATGCTACTTTAATGTAAAGATTACTATGTAATAGCACAAAGTCAATACTTTGAAGATGCTCATGGACGTACTGGAAATTGACCATTATATTCAATTTTTTTCTACAGATATTAAAGATTATTTTAAGGAACGCACACAGACAACTAGCTCTTTCTACCAGAAAAGCATTTTTGTAGACATATTGCAGTCTCCTTTTTCTTTAATAACTGACACTGCTCCATATGCTCACAGATCGTACTTCTGAAAGAAATTTGACAAATTGTTTGCTGTGCATAGATTATTTTCTGGCTTTTGAATAAAACTTCCTTGGCTATGGTACATTTTACAAAACAATTTTTGCACATGTGACAGGTGGGTGACTTTGTAGACAAATTGTCAGGATTCTGGCCTGTGCTGCTTGAGCTATTTATCCTCTAGGGACAAATAAAGTGTCCCTCTTCCATGGATACTAATGCTTTAACATTTTCTCCTAAAGTAAAAAGACCAATAAATCTATTTTACTTTCACTCATCATGAAAATATCCCTATCATCATCATACACAGAATAAATAGCATTGCTTTATTTTTGCTTTTCTATCTGAAGGTGCCTAAATTTAAATTGCAACCTCTATGTACTATGACATTTGCTAAACTCTCCTTATCATTTCATCATGCTCAAATCATTTCAAAATCAGGTTGGTTCTGGAGTACTCTCAAACAACTTTATTTAATTTTTACATAGAAATATTGTTGAATAATGGATCTAGAAAATCACCTACTGAACTTTACTTGTTCCAGTGTGTATGAAATGGAAGAGAGAAACAGAGTCAGAGAGGGAAAAATAGAATGAGAGAGAGCAAGGTCAAGGAAATACCACTTAGGCAGCACTGAATATGGGTAGGTGCTATTTTAAATCCATTTAGACCCAGACTTAACCTGTGAGGTTGGGATCAGTATTATCCATATCCCCTAACAAGAAAACTAGGCACACAAGTTTACTTGATCAAGTTGACACAGGTAGCTAATGACAAAATCAGTCCATCTGGCTCCAAAGGTTGGCTGACTACAGTGCTATGTTCAATGTTTTAAAACAGGCTCGGGGAGAAGATCACAGCATAGCAGCCCACAACCCAAACACATTTGACGTCAGTTATTTAACATGCAAAATCACACTATTAAGTCTCCATCTTCTCTTATAACATATTAGCCTCTCTGATTCCTGACAATAAGATTATGGAATTATTATAAGCAAATTCATGGGAATTCACCATATAACATGGCTACTTGGGAAAAATGATAGAATAAAACAGACTTATGTTAGCAACCTAGCTCTTGTTAGCTATGTCATATAGATAGATAGATCAGTAGATAGACAGATATAAATGTATCACATACATGTATATATATAATATATGAATGTATTCAAAATAATGTATAATTTTTCTTTTTGTATAGTTACTTTCTGGTTGTGATTCCCTCTTTCCAGTGGCGTACCGACATGACAGGTATAACCTCATAACTGGGGGAAAATAAGCCATTCGCTATAGATGATACCACACAATATCATGCAAAGCGTTTATTCAATATGTGTAAGAGAACAGATTAGACTGAAACAGAAACAAAAGAAAACTACAAAGCGGTAGCAAGAAGGACTTAAGACAAAGACAGGAATATTTTAATAAATTCGATTATAAAATAAGATGAAATAGTGAAAAGAAAAAAGTGTACAAGCAAAAAAATAAGCACAATGAAAATTAATTAAATAAAAATATTTGGAGGTGTGGATAGTTTTCAAGGTGTTTGTACCAATTTTTAATGAGCCTTTTAACAATGAAGCATGGTATCTTTAGAAGGAAAGTTTCTGAGAATTATGTAAGATTTCATATTAGTGTGTCATTGAGTATAGGCTTGATAAGATGCTAACATAATGAAAAATTGCTATATATATTTTTTTCTCATTGAGGTTGGTTCCAAACTTCCTTCTAGGTCATTCTTTCTATGATTTCTTCAAAGAATCTAGTTACCTTAGTTTTCTTTACCGGTAAAGAAAAACTAAGTTTTTGCTTAGGTTTTCGTTTTTGGAAAGGGTAGTCATACCCTTTCCAAAATTCTGTAAGGTCAATGTGAAGGTGTGAATCTACCTTAGCAGAACAAGCTTAAAAAGTTAGTATACTTGTAGCTCATATCAAGAAGACTCATGATTAAAATTTATAATACAAATATATATGATTTTTAAAGATTAAATTCAGTTCTTAGATTCTGAATTAAGATAATTAGAATTAATTTTGCTCACATTCCACTAAGAATTCTTGTTGTGCCTGATATTTCAGCATCTCTTCCTGTAGTTTGCTTTTACTATACGATTTCTTTCAGTACTTTTCCTCTCCCACTCCATTCAAATTTCCTCCAGAAATTCTTCTGTTCCACAAGAGTCATTTCTGCATTTCAAGCTCTTCACCAGTGTTTGCTTTATGTTATTAATCACATTTCTCTGCTTGAAAAACTTTCCATTTAGTTCCCAATGAAATTCGATCCTAATCCTTAAGCTTGGTAATAGCACTGCTATATGCCAAATGTTACTGACCATGTCTGTTTCTTGGTTTCTGATTGCTTTGAACCTTTTCTGTTTACAGGTTGTTGTAATTCAAAAGAAGTGCTCTCCATTTTTTTATACTGGGTGACATCAAATGGAACACTATCCTAATATTTTCATGAACTCACTCCAGTCCTTTAGACCTGTATGGAAAGAATGTTTCTGTTTAAAATATAGGGAAATGAAAAGAAGATATATAGAAAGACATTCACTTAAAAGGATTTTTGTCTTGCAATGCAAAAAGGAACTTAACTGTAAATTATTAGGTATTCCTGGCCTTGAATTTTTAGTTCCTTGGCCATTTCCAATCCCCGAGGTTTGTTATTATGTGACTTCTTTCACAGTCTTTCATCATTCAAGCGACTTTTTTCACAGTCTTTCATCGTCAATAACTGCATTCATTAATGCCCATGCAGGATTTTTTAAATTTCATATGAACAAACATTTATTTCTGAGTCCAGATCTGAAGTCACATATTGAGCACACTAAACAAAATAAAAGATCCCTCTCTCAGAGAAACTCTGCTGCCAAATGTTTGGAAATTTTCAAATCTTCCTCATTTCTTACACTCCACTCTTATTTATATAAATATTAGTCACCTAAGCATTAAGCAACTACAATACTCCTGTGTAAGTGCCATGTGCTCAGTGGGTACTCAGCAATTTGTTAAGTCACATTTTTATAATACATATCTTTTAAAAGCACATGCTCTTTACTTATATAAATCATTAGTCAGTTATATAAATCACCTCAATTTCATTTAGGGAAATTAATGTAATTTATGCTGTAATTCAAATGTATAGAAACATGATTGCTATGTTTGAGATTAATATCTGATATTTATATAACATTTTTACCATTAATCTCTAGCAGAATAACAATTATATCTTCAAACTAATTTTATACCATTAAGTGATACAAAATGTATTAGCACAAGTATATAGAGTAATTATTGAAATGAATGTAACTTAAACATATCTGTCTCTTCTTCTACCTCCCTGGTAGTACAATTTAGCAACCAACTTAACCATCACAAAATTTTTGAGTCTTCTCATTTTTGAGTTCCTCATTACATTTAAGAAACTGAGCTCTAAATAGGACTAAAAGAAATTCAGATGTAGAGAGAGGGTGGGGTCAAAAAAGAAAAAAAGAAAAAAATTAAAAAGAAATGCAGATGTAGGTGTTTAATTTTCTTGGCATCAAGAAGATTATGAAGCCCTCTGTACCTTAGAAAATCTCTGGGGTGAGTCTAACCAATCTCATGATTTTCTGAGCAGATCAAAATGACCTCCATAACTGTAACTATAGGAAGATTAAGACATTTATATTACTTATTTTAGCAGTGATAGAGTATTAATTTTAATTTGCTGATAATCTTTTACAAATTATATTTGAAAAATTATGGGTCTTTCAACATACGCTGCTCCTTAAAAAAGAAAGAAGTACTATTTGTTCATCTACTCAACATCAGGCCACTGAGGAAAATGATCAGTTATTATCTTTTATTGTTTGTTTAATCTGAAAAGTCAAATCAAATGTTGAAAGATACCACACACAATGGCTGAAGTATCATGATTGAAATAATAAAAAGAAAGAAGACCAATGTAAATACATAAGTAGATTGCCATAAAGGAGAGCTTAATGAAAATAAAATAGAAACTAAACAAGAAAAATGATTTCCAGTAAAACATTGTTACACAGAAGAAGTTTAGAAATTAAAAAATAAATTTAGATTTAAAGAAATCACCTCTTCAGAAAGGGATAGAAAATAACTTTATATTTTAGCTGATCCAAGATGGCCGTTTAGGAACAGCTCAGGATTGCAGCGCCCAGTGAAAGCGCAGAGGCTGAATGGACACCGCATTTTTATTGCCCACAGACTAGGAAATTCCCAAGCGGGGGAGCTCCACAGGTCACCAGCGCGGCTGTTTCGGCCAGCGCGGCTGTGCCGGCTGGCGCCACTGTTTTGCCCCGTGTGGCTGCTTTGTGGGCGCCCTGGAGGAGCGGTTCTCTGTACAAAATACACCAGTCCAGGTGCCCTTTTGGCTGGCAATTGGAGCCATGGGAAGTCACCCATTCGTCTGTTTAAAAAGGGGACTGAGCAGAGAACCAGGACAGTAGATTCCAGGGCAAAAAAAAAAAAAAAAAAAAGCGCCACAAACCTCAGTGCCACAAACCTCAGTGCCGCTGTTTAAGCCAGCGCAGTGAGTGGCCGCAGGGGAAAACAAACAGACCCCGGCGCCTCTTCAACAGGCGACTGGAACACAAACTTAAAAAAGGCTCTGAGGCAGGGAGCCAGGCGATCAGGCTCGGCTGGTCCCACCCCCACAAAAGAACAGCCACCAGAAACTCTGGATTGAGAGTTTCACAGCAAGCGCAGCTGAATCCAGGACTGTCCAGCTCTCAGGGGGAGGGGTGTCTGCTATTACCGAGGCAGCTCGCCACGACTGAGGTAGTCGGCCAATGCTGACGCAGCCCGCCATTGCCAAGGCAACCTGCCATTGCTGAGGCAGCCTGCCACAGCAGAGAGACGCCGCCTCAACAGAGGCGGGCCACCATTGCCAAAGCAGCTCTAAATACACCCATATAAACAGGACTGCAGGGAGCTGGGTGGAGCCCACAACAGCTCAGCAAAGCCTCTACAGGCAGACAGTGACTAGGCTGCCTCTTTACTGGGCAGGGCAGGTCTGAAGGAAAAAATAAAGAAGGCAGCAGCATAACGGAAACTCATAAATAAAGCCCTAAATCCCTGGGACAGAGAACCTGGGAACAAAAAGCAGTTTATGAGTTCTGCTGCAGCAGACTTAAACGTACCTGCCCATCAGCTCTGAATGAACAACAGAGCTCACAGCTCACCATTTGAGCTCCTATAAAGAAGAGACCGTCTCCTCAAGCAGCTCCCTGACCCCTATATATCCAAAGAGACACCTCATAAAGGAGAGATCAGATTGCCACCAGGCAGGTATCCTTCTGGGACAAAGATAGAAGAAGAAGAAAACTGGTAACAACCCTTACTGTTCAGCAGCTGCTGCAGGTGAACCCCAGGCAAGCAGGGCCTGGAGTGAACCTCAGCAAACCTACAGCACAGGGACCAGACTGTCAGAAGGAAAACCAAGAAACAGAAATAACCTCATCATCAACGAACAGAACGTCAATCTGAAAGATTTGAGACCCAACCTGAAAGCCAGTAACTACGAAGTCGACAGGTGGATAAATCCTTAAAGATGGGAAAAAACCAGTGCAAAAAGGATGAAAATACCCGAAACCAGAACACCTCTCCTCCTACAAGGGATCACAACTCCTCACCAGCAAGGGAACAAGGTTGGAGGGAGAACGAGTGTGATGAAATGACAGAGTCAGACTTCAGAAGGTGGGTAGTAAGGAACTTCTGTGAATTTAAAGAACATGTTCTAACCAAATGCAAAGAAACTAAGAACCTTGAAAAAAGATTTGATGAAATGCTAATGAGAATGGACAAGATAGAAAGGAATATAAGCGAATTGATGGAGCTGAAAAACACAACACGAGAACTTCGTGAAGCATGCACAAGTATCAACAGCTGAATTAACCAAGCAGAAGAAAGGATATCAGAGGTCGAAGATCAACTCAATGAAATAAAATGGGAAGGCAAGACTGGAGAAAAAAGGGTAAAAAGGAATGAACAAAGTCTCCAAGAAATGTGGGACTATGTGAAAAGACCTAATCTACGTTTCATAGGCGTACCTGAATGTGACGAAGAGAATGAATCCAAGCTGGAAAATACTCTTCAGGATATTATCCAGGAAAACTTCCCCAACCTAGCAAGGCAGGCAAACATTCAAGTCCAGGAAATACAGAGAACACCACAAAGATATTCGTCAAGAAGAGCAACCCTAAGGCACATAATTGTCAGATTCACCAGGGTTGAAATGAAGGAGAAAATACTAAGGGCAGCCAGAGAGAAAGGTCGGGTTACCCATAAAGGGAAGCCCATCAGACTCGCAGTAGATCTCTCAGCAGAAACCCTACAAGCCAGAAGAGAGTGGGGGCCAATATTCAACATCCTTAAAGAAAAGAACTTTCAACCCAGCATCTCCTATCCAGCCAAACTAAGCTTCATAAGTGAAGGAAAAATAAAATCCTTTGGGAACATGCAAGTACTCAGAGATTTCGTCACCACCAGGCCAGCTCTACAAGAGCTCCTGAAAGAGGCTCTACACATATAAAGGAACAACAAGTACCAGCTCAACTAAAGGGCAAAACAGCCAGCTAGCACCAAAATGGCAGTATCAAATTCGCACATAACAATATTAACCCTGAATGTAAATGGACTAAATGCCCCAATCAAAAGACCAAAAGACACAGGCTGGCAAATTGGATAAAAAGCCAAAACCCATCGGTGTGCTGTATCCAGGAAACCCATCTCACATGCAAGGATACACAAAGGCTCAAAATAAAGGGATGGAGGAAGATTTACCAAGCAAATGGAGAGCAAAAAAAAAAAAAAGCAGGAGTTGCAATTCTCATCTCTGATAAATTAGACTTCAAAGCAACAAAGATCATAAGAGACAAAGAGGGACATTACATAATGGTAAAAGGATCAATGCAACAAGAAGAGTTAACGATCCTAAATATATACGCACCCAATACAAGAGCACCCAGATACATAAGGCAAGTTCTTAATGACTTACAAAGAGACTTAGACTCCCACACAATAATAGTGGGAGACTTTAACACCCCATTGTCAATATTAGGCAGAACAACCAGACAGAAAATTAACAAGGATATCCAGGACTTGAACTCAGACTTGGACCAAGCAAACCTAATAGACATTTACAGAACTCTCCACCCCAAATCCACAGAATATACATTCTTCTCAGCACCACATCACACCTATTCTAAAATTGACCACATAATTGGGAGTAAATCACTCCTCAGCAAATGCAAAAGAACGGAAATTGTAACAAATAGTCTCTCAGACCACAGTGCAATCAAGTTAGAACTCAGAATTCAAAAACTAACCCAGAACCACACAGCTTCATGGAAACTGAACAACTTGCTCTTGAATGTTGACTGGATAAACAATGAAATGAAGACAGAAATAAAGATGTTCTTCGAAACCAATGAGAATGAAGACAAAACATACCAGAATCTCTGGGACACATTTAAAGCAGTCTCTAGAGGAAAATATATAGCAATAAGTGCCCACATGAGAAGAAAGGAGAGATCAAAAATTGACACCCTATCGTCAAAACTGAAAGAGCTAGAGGAGCAAGATCAAAAAAACTCAAAGTCTAGCAGAAGACAAGAAATAGCTAAGATCAGAGCAGAACTGAAGGAGATAGAGACACAAAAAAACCCTTCAAAAAATCAATAAATCCAGGAACTGGTTTTTTGAAAAGATCAACAAAATAGACAGACCACTAGCCAGATTAATAAAAAAGAAAAGAGAGAATAACCAAATGGATGCAATAAAAAACGATTAAGGTTATATCACCACAGATTCCACAGAAATTCAAACCATCATCAGAGATTATTACAAACAACTCTATGCACATAAACTAATAAACCTGGAAGAAATGGATAAATTCCTGGACACTTGCCTCCTGCCAAGCCTAAACCAGGAAGATGCCGAAACCCTGAACAGACCCATAACAAGGTCTGAAGTTGAGGCAGCAATTAAGAGCTTACCACCCAAAAAAAGCCCAGGTCCAGACGGGTTCACAGCCGAATTCTACCAGACATAGAAAGAGGAGCTGGTACCATTCCTTCTGAAACTATTCCAAACAATACAAAATGAGGGAATTCTTCCCAAACCGTTTTATGAGACCAAAATCATCCTGATTCCAAAACCTGGCAGAGACTCAACAAGAAAAGAAAACTTCAGGCCAATATCCATGATGAACATAGATGCAAAAATCTTCAATAAAATACTGACAAGCTGATTGCAACAGCACATCAAATAGCTTATCCACCATGATCAAGTAGGCTTCATCCCGGGGATGCAAGGCTGGGGATCAACATACGCAAGTCTATAAATGTAATTCACCACATAAACAGAACCAAAGACAAAAACCACATGATTATCTCAATTGATGCAGAGAAGGCCTTTGACAAAATTCAACAGCCCTTTATGCTAAAAACCCTCAATAAGCTAGGTATTGATGGAACGTATCTCAAAATAATAAAAGCTATTTATGACAAACCAACAGCCAATATCATACTGAATGGGCAAAAACTGGAAGCATTCCCCTTGAAATGTGGCACCAGGCAAGGATGCCCTCTCTCACCACTGCTATTCAATATAGTATTAGAAGTTCTAGCCAGAGCAATCAGGCAATAAAAAGAAATAAAGGGCATTCAAATAGGAAAGGAGGAAGTCAAATTGTCTCTATTTGCAGACGACATGATTGTATATCTAGAAGACCCCATCGTCTCAGCCCCAAATCTCCTGAAACTGATAAGCGAGTTCAGCAAAGTCTCAGGATACAAAATCAATGTGCAAAAATCACGTGCATTCCTATACACCAATAACAGACTTAAAGAGAGCCAAATCAAGAACAAACTTCCATTCACAATTGCCACAAAGAGAATAAAATACCTAGGAATACAACTAACAAGGAACGTAAATGGCCTCTTCAAGGAGAACTACAAGCCACTGCTCAACGAAATAAGAGAGGACACAAACAGATGGAGAAACATTCCATGTTCATGGTTAGGAAGAATCAATATCGTGAAAATGGCCATACTGCCTAAAGTAATTTACAAATTCAATGCTATCCCCATCAAGCTACCAATGATCTTCTTCACAGAACTGGAAAAAAGCACCTTAAACTTCATATGGAACCAAAAGAGAGCCCGCATAGCCAAATCAATTCTAAGCAAAAAGAACAAAGCGGGAGGCATCACACTACCAGACTTCAAACTATACTACAAGCCTATAGTAATCAAAACAGCATGGTACTGGTACCAAAACAGAGATATAGACCAATGGAACAGAACAGAGATCTCGGAAGCAATACAACATATCTACAACCATCTGATCTTTGACAAACCAGACAAAAACAAGCAATGGGGAAAGGATTCCCTGTTCAATAAATGGTTTTGGGAAAGCTGACTAGCCATGTGCAGAAAGCAGAAACTGGACCCCTTCCTGACACCTTACACTAAAATTAACTCCAGATGGATTAAAGACTTAAACATAAGACCTAACACCATAAAAACCCTAGAAGAAAATCTAATGAAACTCCACAACTTCTGCACAGCAAACGAAACGGTCATTAGAGTGACTCGGAAACCAACAGAATGGGAAAAAATTTTTGCAGTTTACCCATCTGACAAAGGGCTGATATCCAGAATTTACAAAGAACTAAAACAGATTTACAAGAAAAAAACTAACAAGCCCATTCAAAAGTGGGCAAATGATATGAACAGACACTTTACAAAAGAAGATATACATGAGGCCAACAAACATATGAAAAAATGCTCATCATCACTGGTCATCAGAGAAATGCAAATCAAAACTACATTGAGATACCATCTCATGCCAGTTAGCATGGCAATCATTAAAAAATCTGGAGACAACAGATGCTGGAGAGGATGTGGAGAAATAGGAACACTTTTGCACTGTTGGTGGGAGTGTAAATGAGTTCAACCATTGTGGAAGACAGTGTGACGATTCCTCAAGGACCTAGAAATAGAAATTCCATTTGACCCCGCAATCCCATTACTGGCTATATATCCAAAGGATTATAAATCGTTCTACTATAAGGACACGTGCACACGAATGTTCATTGCAGCACTGTTTACAATAGCAAAGACCAGGAACCAACCCAAATGCCCATCGACGATAGACTGGATAGGGAAGATGTGGCACATATACACCATGGAATATTATGCAGCCATCAAAAACGATGAGTTTGGGTCCTTTGTAGGGACATGGATGAACCTGGAAACCATCATTCTCAGCAAACTGATGGAAGAGCAGAAGATCAAACACCACATGTTCTCACTCATAGGCGGGTGTTGAACAATGAGAACGCATGGACACAGGGATGGGAGCACTACACACTGGGGTCAATTGGGGGGAAATAGGGGAGGGATGGTGCGGGGTGGGGAGTTGGGGAGAGATAGCAAGGGGAGAAATGCCAGATGTAGGTGATGGGGAGGAAGGCAGCAGATCACACTGCCACGTGTGTACCTATGCAACAATTTTGCATGTTCTTCACATATACCCCAAAACCTAAAATGCAATAAAATAAATAAATGGGAAAAAAAAAGAAAATAACTTTATATTTTAAATGCAAAACAAATAAAATATAGCACACACCATGGAAAAAAATTAGAATGATTTGAAAAACATAGAGATAAGGTTAAAAGACATGACAAAGAGTTTCAGGAGAGCAAATATTTAAATATAGATGTTACAATATAAGTAAACATAAACAGTAGGAAAAGAAATAATAAGAATGAGAATGAATAAAAAAGCTTTCTAAACCATTGATGAAATTGTGTTTTAGTTGAAAAGATTTACACAAGTTTAAGGAGTAATACCGAAAAAATAACAAATAACACATGCTGATGAAATTTCTGAAATTCAAGGAAGAAAAGAAATTTAAATACATTTTAGATAGAATAAATAACAAAGTAAAAGTGATACAATATTTTACATTTATACCACCTAAAATTGGAAATGTGATTAATATTTTTATAATTAATAGGTAAAAGAATACTACTTAGAAATATTTATTGTATCAGCAAAAGCTTAAAATTATTCTATGTATAGATAAATATAAGGAATAATATACACTGTTACTAATTTTGATTTCTCCAGAGAATGCAATATGAAAAAGGAAACAAAATATTATTAGAAGTAGAGTACTTCTGTTTCTGGCTATGTTGGAGAATTTGTAGTATAATTACTGCTGTTGTTTAAAAAAGCGGCAAAGTATATATATATTAGTCCATTTTCAAGCTGATGATAAAAACATACCTGAAACTAGGCAATTTACAAAAGAAAGTGATTTAATTGGATTTACAGTTCCACATGGCTGGAGAGGCCTCACAATCATGATGGAAGGCAAGGAAGGGCATATCACATCTTACATGGATGGTGGCAGGTAAAAAAAAAAACTTGTACAGGGAAACTCTGTCTTATAAAACCATCAGATCTCATGAGACTTATTCACCATCACAAGAACAGCATGGGAAATCACTTGCCCCCATGATTCAATTACCTCCCACTGGCTCCCTACCACAATATGTGGGAATTCAAGATGAGATTGGGGTGAGGGGAACACAGCCATATCATATCGTTCTGTCCCTGGCCCCTCTCAAATATCATATCTTCACATTTGAAAACCATCATATCTTCACATTTGAAAACCAATCATGCCTTCCCAACAGTTCCCCAAAGTCTTAACTCATTTCAACTTTGACTCAAAAGTCCACTTCAAAGTCTTATTCAAGAAAAGTCAAGTCCCTTCAGCATATAAGCCTGTAAAATAAAAAATAAATTAGTTACTTCCTAGATACAATGGAGGTACAGATATTGGGTAAATATAGCCATTCCAAATGGGAGAAATTGGCAAAAACAAATGAACTATAGTCTCCATGAAAGTCTGAAATCTAGCAGGGCAGTCAAATCTTAAAGCTCTAAAATGATCTCTTTTGACTCCATCTCACATCCAGGTCATGCTAATGCAAGAGGTAGGCTCCCGAGGTCCTGGGCAGCTTTCTTCTGTGGCTTAGCAGGGTGCAGTCTCCTTTCTGGTTTTTTCATGGGCTGGCATTGAGTGTGTGTGACTTTTCCAGATGCACAATGCAAGCTATTGGTGGATCTAGAATTCTAGGTTCTCCAGGATGATAGCCCTCTTCTCACAGCTCCACTACATGGTGCCCAACTAGGGACTCTGTGTGGGGGCTCTGACCCCACATTTCCCTTCCATACTGCCCTAGTGGAGGTTCTCCATAAGGGTCCTTTCCCCCGCAGAAAACTTCTACCTGAGCATCCAAGCCTTTCCACACATCTTCTGAAGTCTAGGTGAAGGTTTCCAAACCCCAATTCTTGACTTCTATGTACTGACAGGCTCAACACTATGTGGAAGCTGCCAAGGCTTATGGCTTGCACCTTCTGATGCCACAACTCAAGCTCTACACTGACCCCTTTCACTCATGGCTGCAGTGGCTGGGATTCAGGGTACCAAGACCCTAGGATATTAAAACAGAAATTAAAATTACACATAATAAAATTAAAAGCAGTTTAGAGAAAGGAGAAGAAAAATGAATATATTAATATTTAAATGCTTAGCAATATAAACAATCTAAATTAATATAAACAGAAAAACAACCAGAGAAGATAGAGTTTCATTGATCTGAGATAAACTAGGGCAGTCTAACATATATATAATTGAAGACCCAAAAGATGAAATGCAGGAATTAACAATGTCTTTTATTAGAATATTAATTAAACATTCAAAATTTGATAAAGCATTAAGTTCAAAAAGCAAAAAAAAAGTTATATAGTCAAAAATATAAATGAAGTTATATTAAGTACAATATAATGACACTTCTGAAAACCAAGAATAAAGATAATATCTTTCAAGAGGCCAGAGCAAAAGACATATTACATGCAAGAGAAAAAAATTCGAATGACAGCCAATTTCTTGAGAGAAGCAATGAAGAAAGATGCTGGCACAGAACAGTTGATTATCACAGTTACAGTCATGCACTAGCTCCAGTTTTCATCTTGTGCCAGTGTAGTATCAATTGCAGGGGTAGATTAACATGGCTTCAAGCATGTGATCTGTAGCCATGAATCTGGCAAATGTGCTTTTCCAGACACACAAAGAAAGAGGAAGAGAAGAAGTTCACATTTACCTAGCAGGACTAACAGTTATAATTTTAAAATTTTGTCTTAAGTCTTTGTTAGGTCTCTGACTTGATGTTTCAGTATGGGAGAACATGGACAGTCTGAACGTTTCGTAGAACATGACCTTTGTCCTTCTTCTTGCTGACATCAGCCTAAATAATTAAAAGAGCAAGGTGCAACAAGAACTTTAGAAAGATGCATGCATTCCAGAAGATGGGAGATGAGTTCTATGAACACTGCAGGACCTTCCACATCAGTGGTCTGGAGCATGCAGTAACGATTAGTCCAAAATAAAAATTATAGTGTCTCATATCTCCAAATGTGGAAGAAAATATGAAAAACGTGGAAGAAAAGATGATACTTGGTAGACTTCTTTATATTCTGGAGGATGCCTTGCCAAATAGGCCATACAAAGAAACAGACCCAATGTAGCTTACTTATGCCCTTACTTATATTTAGTTACAATCCCTATTATTAGTTATCCTGGGTGGAAAAAGAACCCATGTGAAGTTTCTAGTAGTTCCCAAAATGTTCTGGCCTAAAGCTATACCACTTGCAGCAGAAACTTATACATATTGCCATAAACAGTTCTAATCATCCTAAGAAATGTAATGATGAAGTGTCTGATTAGTGCATATCAAGCAGAATTGCCTATCATGAGTTGTCTTTTCTTGTATCCTAAAACTTATAAGGTTCAGTGAGAACAAATTGGTTCATTTATAGTTAAGTGAGATCAGGGCCAGAGACCTTAAGTGAACTGCATGAGCCGTGATCCAGACTCCCAAATAATCCATAACACTGCAGCTCTTTGTGAGCCTATAACTGTGGCCACATGAAGGATTTCTTATAATCAACAGATGGAGAAGAAAATTCCTAATTTGGTTCTGTAATGGGTCAGCTGAGTATATGGGTATATACTGAAAATAAAACACTGCTACATTATAGCCCCTCTTAAGTAAGGACTTGGAAAACAGTCATCAGGGGAAAATACCTTAAATAGGAAAAACTTCAAAGAGTATACACGGTCATGTGGTTATCTAATTTCTGGAGAAATATAAGAAACTGAGATAAGAACATTTGCAGATTTATGAGTATTCCTGAGTGGCTTAGTTAATTGCTCAAGGCACATGGAATGTAATGATTGGAAAAATGTGAGGGGATGCTCTGCAATGGTCCTGCTTTCAAGACAAAGGAGCTTACTCCTAAACTTCCAGAAGTGTGGGTTGCCTATAAGAATCAAAAAGCTTATTCATCACGATCAAGTAGGCTTCATACCGGGGATGTAAGGCTGTTTTAACATATGCAAATAATAAATATAATCCATCACATAAACAGAATCAAAGACAAAAAATATATGATTATCTCAATAGATGCAGAGAAGGCCTTTGACAAAATTCAACAGCTCTTTATGCTAAGAACTCTCAATAAACTAGGTATTGACAAAATGTATCTCAAAATAATAAAAGCTATTTATGAGAAACCCACAGCCAATATCATATTGAACTGGTAAAAATTGAAAGAATTCCCTTTGAAAACTGGCACTAGACAAGGATGCTCTCTCTCACCGCTCCTATTCAATATAGTGTTGGAAATTCTAGCCACAGCAGTCAGGCAAGAAAAGGAAATAAAGCTTATTCAATTAGGAAAGGAGGAAGTCAAATTGTCTCTATTTGCAGGCAACATGATTGTATATTCAGAAGACCCCATTGTCTCAGCCCAAAATCTCCTTAAACTGATAAGTAACTTCAGCAAAGTCTCAGGATATAAAAATCAATGTGCAGAAATCACAAGCATTCCTAAACATGAATAACAGACAGAGAGCCAAATCAAGAGTGAACTCCCATTTATAATTGCTACAAAGAGAATAAAATACCTAGGAATACAACAAACAAAGGAAATGACAAACCAGACAAAAACAAACAATGGGGGAGGAATTCCCTGTTAAATATGTGGTGTTGGGAAAACTGACTAGCCATGTGCAGAAAGCTGAAACTGGACCATTTCCTTACATCTTACACTAAAATTAACTCCAGATGGATTAAATATTTAAACATAAAACCTAACACCATGTAAACCCTAGAAGAAAACCCAGGCAATACCATTCAGGACATAGGCATAGGCAAGGACTTCATGACTAAAACACCAAAAGCAATGGCAACAAAAGTCAAAATCGACAAATGGGATGAAATATAAACTTGAGAGTTTCTGCACCGCAAAGAAACAAATATTACAGTGAACCAGCAACCAACAGAATGGGAAAACATTTTTGCAACCTACCCATTTGACAAATAGCTAATATCCAGAATCTACAAAGCACTAAAGCAGATTTACAAGGAAAAAGCAAACAAATCAATTCAAAAGTGGGTGAAAGATATGAACAAACACTTTTCAAAAGAAGACATTTATGAGGCCAACAAACATATGAAAAAATGCTCATCATTACTGGTCATTAGAGAAATGTAAATCAAAACCACATTCAGATACCATCTCACGCCAATTAAAATGGCAATCATTAAAAAAATCTGGAGACAGGTGCTGAGAGGATGTGGAGAAATAGGAACACTTTTCCAGTGTTGGTTGGAGTGTAAATTAGTTCAACCATTATGGAAGACAGTGTGGCAATTCCTCAAGGATCTTGAAATAGAAATTTCATTTGACCCAGCAATCCCATTACTGGGTATATACTAAAGGGAATATAAATCATTCTATTAAAAAGACAGATGCACACATATGTTCATTGTGGCACTGTTTACAATAGCAAAGACCTGGAACCAACCCAAATGCCCATTAATGATAGACTGTATAAAGAAAATGTGGCACATATACACCATGGAATACTATGCAGCCATTAAAAAGGATGAATTCATGTCCTTGTAGGAATATGCATAAATCTGTAAACCATCATTCTCAGCAAACTGACACAAGAACAGAAAAGCAAACACTGCATGTTCTCACTCATAGGTGGGTGTTGAACAATGAGAACACATGGGCACAGGGGAACATCACACACTGGAGTGTGTTAAGAAGTCGGGGGCTAAGGGAGTAACAGCAGGGGGTGCGGAGGTTGGGAAGGGATAACAATGGGAGAAATGCCTGATGTAAGTGAAAGGGGGATGGAGGCAGCGAACCACCATGGCCTGTGTGTACCTATGCAACAATCTTGCAAGATCTGCACATGTACCCCAGAACTTAAAGTACAATTAAAAAAAAAAAAAAGGAATCACAGTCGAGGATTTCTCTATGCTAAATGGAGCTGCCTTGTGAAAGTTTGTCTCCCTGAACAGGGAGGATGCTGGGTGACAAAGGCACAATCTCCTTTCTTCAATGTGGGACTTTTGTGAAGAGCAGTTTTATCTTTAGCGCTTCCTATAAAATTGACTTGAGATATCAGCCCCAATATGCTATGGTTACTCTGTTAAAGGTTTTATTATCAAGAGCATGTTTTGTTTAAATATCTGCATGTAGTCAGTTTTCCGGAAAACTTGATCAAAGAGTAGTTGTTTTAAGAAAGTTGCATTAATTTATTAGTTTTAAAAATAATAATGTATAATAAAAAGTAATAAAATACAGCCACTTTTGCTCATGAGGCAATTGAGACTTTTAAATGAATTCCCTTTATTGTGCCAGCCATGGTATTAGATATTGTAAATACCAAAGCATGGAGTCCTAGTATTCCTTCCTATGAAAAGTATTTCATTTTACCTTTTTTGCCTGATTTTGCTAAATTATAAACTGTGCTTAG
Organism: Sapajus apella; assembly: GCF_009761245.1. Lineage (NCBI taxonomy): Eukaryota > Metazoa > Chordata > Mammalia > Primates > Cebidae > Sapajus > Sapajus apella. Next base: position 35,059,959 of record NW_022436943.1, on the reverse strand, counting down.
ATAACTTCTTTATTACCCCATATATTTAAACAATTTTAAATGTTAATAGGAGAATTCAAGGAGTAACATGTGGAACACTTTCAGAATAGAAGTTTGCCATCATGTAGATGAGTGTTGGGAGACTTTCTTTCTTGGAGAATTTAATACTTAGTGACAGATTTTATTCTTTAGAAATTTGTCTACAGTGGTTATTTCTTTACACATTCTGTCTAATTAAAATTGTAATAGCAGATATATAAAATGTCCATAAACATTCTGAAGTGTTTTAAAATAAGCATTTGAAATTTTTATTGACTTTATTTCTAACAGCTCATTTTTGCGTCTTGATTATTTTTCTTACTGATTCATTTGTCATCACAGAAAACAGTTATATTCATGCTAATGTAGTAATTTTCTTTAGCTGGTTAGTGTTTAACTTTCCAATGTTTCTAATGTTGTTAAATTATCTTGTTATAAAGCTGTACTTTGCTTTGTAATTACTTAGTTATATTTGGTAAGAGAAAAAATTGATAAATCTATAAAAATAAGCAAGAACAAATTATAAAGAATAGAGACTGGAAAACAGTGAACACAGAAGTACTATATGTATTGTAGATATGAGAGTTTTTCTTGTTTGTTTGCTTTTTAAGCTTCCTATCAGTTTGTCTATGAAGAACAAAATAATGGAGAAAATACCTTCAGAGGGAAACAGATTGGCTATTATTACATAGTAAAAGGTAAACATAAACATTACTTTTAATTATACCATCTTAGCAAATTATATATGTTACATTTATTTACTTAATTATAAATAAGTTATAATAATATACTTACAGAAATTATAAAACATAAGAACTTATAACAGTGTACTAAGTGATATACATGTTTGATGAAAGCATACAAGGTGAACTTAAAATATTTTAACTCTGAATCTAATTGAACCAGAATGAGTGATCTGCATTCTAAAATATCATGGCAATTACTTTTTGTAAAATTTACTGGCCCCAGTAAATTAAATGTAGGATATACTTGATGATGTCTATATTTCAGAGCTATTTAATTGACATCTTGATTCATTTATACATATGGTTTATTATGCACACAGTTTAGATTTTTGGTTGAATTCAATTATTTTTATTTTATTTTAAAGGAGAAGATATGAGTAGCATAATATTTTGAAGAAAATATGAAATGGAACTTTTTCTTGTGAAAGATATAGTGTATATTAGTTTTGTTTCTGATTAACCTATTGATAATGATAATTAAATATATACCAAGTGGTAGCACTGAAGAAGTATTTGAGTTTATTGAGAACACTTCTGTCTAAGCCTATTACTCTGGTACAATTATTAATAGAGACATTTTTGTCCTTCTTAGAAGTGAACCATTTGGGGTAACACATTACACTGTTATCCTATGTTTAGGTACTTAATTTGTTCTTCTGTCCACTCAACTCCTTTCTTATACCCAATTTTACACAAATTTAGTTTTACTTTCTGATTTGGGAGCTCTCTGAAACCAGTAACTGGCTTCTGAGACATAGTAAATGCTGAGACAACCATGCTTACACAGTCTAGCATGTGCTGTATGAACCTTGTAAAATAGAGCTTATTTTTATTTTATACATTAAGAGAATTCAGTGATTACCTTGATCTCTATCATGCACCTATTATGTGGCAGTGCCTCCATTATTTAACTTTTTATACATCTATTTATTTGTGAAATGTTGGGTACCAATCACACACATGTACTGCACTTACAAAGATGAGTCACATGTAATCAAGGTACTCCAAAAATTTAACGTCATTGTGTCATTGTGTGAGTGATCATATAATTTGAATTAAAGCTTCTGTTTCTTTAGCTAGCATTCTTACCACTGTACATATAGGCACTTTAACTTCTTTGAAATTAGCACAACTAACACTAAAAATGTTATCAGCTGCGGTATATGTCCTAGGTTAAGAAGTAAAATATATTGTATCTTTTCTCCAACCGTGTATTAATTTTTATCAGAATATATGTTCCTGAAGTATTTTATAGCACATTTACTAAAATTATATCATACTATATTTAATGTATATGTTTTTACTATATTCATAAGTTATCTTTTTGCACAATTTTAACATGTGCTCTCACACACATGCACACATCTTCATTTTCTCTTCCATGAAGAGTAATGATTGTATATGAATAATATTATACAAAAGTAACATAATTTACACATAAATGAGCAGTATTAGAATTTAGTAATAAAACATTTTGAATTTTTTGTTCATAAATACTATTGTTCATAAATGGTACTCAGTCACACATGTGTATTATTTAAACAAAAAAATTCTTAGAATTCATGAGATATAATATTTTCAAATTTTTATGTTCTCAAGAGAGGTATTTGCCACCAAAATTTACTCTTACATTGTTGCATATTTTATTTTATCAACATAACTAGTGAAATTTAATGCATATATGGTGTCATTTTTTTCAGAGGAAATTGATAACATTGCTTTTAAAAAGATTATAAATTTGAGGCCGGACGTGGTGGCTTACATCTGTAATCCCAGCATTTTGGGAGGCCAACATGGGCAGATCACTTGAGGTCAGAAGTTCAAGACCAGCCTGGGCAGTATGGTGAAACCCCATCCCTACTAAACATACAAAAATTAGCCAGGCATGCTAGCATGTACCTGTAGTCCCAGCTACATGGTAGGCTGAGGCAGAAGAATCTCTTGAACTGGGAGGCAAAGGTTGCAGTGAGCCAAGATCATGCCACTGCACACCAGTCTGGGTGACAGAACGAGACTCCATCTCAAAAAACAAACAGGAAAAAAAACAAATAATAAAAATAAATAAGAAATGAAGTGTACATATTAAACCCTAATATGCATGTTACTTATAATACAGCAAGACCACTAATTTTAACACCATCTATGTGTTTAAGTAGATATCATAATTTAGCTGGTGGGAGCGGGTAGAATTCTGTTAATAGGATAACAAATAAAATATATGTTGGATGCATAATAGAGAATACTATTAAATAGTTAAAAGCAAAATGAACATATATTCAGCAATGTGATTAAATTTTAACTTCACGGATACAGAAATGTAATAAAAGGAAAAATCTAAAACTATATAATTGGAGCTAATTAACATAATGTATACATACAAAAATAATGTTACACATATTACTGGAAAATATATATCAATAAAGACATATTAAATGAATAGTCGTCTGAGAGAGAAGGAAATAATATAGCAGGAGAAATTTTTAGTGTGATTTAATTACATTAGATAAAATAGGCCCATCTAAAATGATCATAATATGCCTGCAAATGAGAAGCATAATTATCTACATTACCTACATTGCAGTTATACAACTTCCTCCAACATGACAATTGTATATGTGGATAAATAAAAAATAAACATGTGCACCTAATTGATTAAATCAGGTGTCAATATGTATTAGTATCCATTATATGTGTGCAGTATTGTGTTCTAGATGCTAGAAAGAGAACTTTAAGCAAATTTAATTTTTTTTTCATGGATCTGACATTCTACTTCTAGGAAGCAGACAACAAGCACATAAACAGATAAATTAATAATATGTAAGGGTAAAATGTGAAAAAAAATTAACATTAAAATAGTGTTTTACAAACTAACATTTGGACAGAGAGCTGTATGAAACATGAAAGATATGCACGTTTACGTGGAAAGAGACTCTAAGAGCAGACAGTGAGTATACCTCTAAAACAAAAGTCGATGCTTAGTGTTTATATGGTAGAAGTAGCACAGGTAAAGCTCTTGTTATAGCGTGAATATTTCAAGTTTATATTAATTTTTTCTCCATGTCAAAATTGACTTATTTTAGACATAAACTTTTAATTAAGAATATGTCATCTGGTGACATGACAGAAACCCAATTCGACCTATAATAGGCCAAAAGGAAAATCCACTGATTCACGCTACCTAGGTGTACAAATAAAGGAAAAAAAATGACTGCCCTCATTGGAATTCAAATATGTTGTCAGGAATTTGTGTCTGTATTATCTAAATTTTCAGTCATCAGCATTAGAAACCAAGTTTTGCTAATTCAAGCAGTAAATAAATGGTGAGAGAGAATATTTTGTAGCTCACAAAATTTGCAAGAATCTCCAAGAACCAGACTTAAAAATGTAGTCAGGGAGCAAAAAATTGTGTCAGCAAGGCCAAACAATATTTCTCATTAGGGACTACCCTTTGGGACCTTTTGAAATGTGTTGATCCATTTGTGGTTTGAGGATTTGCTATTGACATTTAATATGTAGGACCAGAGATTTTAAGTATGCTGCAATGTACTGGATAGGTCCTAGACCAAGAAAAATGTAGTGACAGAATCAGAACAACACAGAATATTTACTGCTATTTGACTGGACTCTGGATTCACTGTTCTATCTCCATTCCTCTATTTTCACATTACTCTTTCAGTATTAAGCTTCCCAAATTAGGTCATTATTTGGTCAGGTATACTTCATATCTTACGGTCTTACTTTTGTGAATAGTGAAGAGACAATACCTACTTTATTTCTCTTCCACACTGAGATTCACTTGTAAAGGAAATGTTTTCAAATGTTAGGTGACTAAGAATTCCAAATCTCCACCACAGCATCTCATGACTGCTTCCACTTATTTTTATTTTTTAGAGAGACAAAATCAAGATGTCTGTGGCAACCCTCAGGCCATTCACACCTTCTCTCCTATGTATCAAATCACACATTTGGACTTTGACTGAACTCTCACATGTCAAATGCTCAATCCTGAGCTAAACACAGTTGCCCCGTGAACAGTTGAACATAGTCTGTGGCTTAGAGTCAATCTCTGCCCTATTTTGAACTTTATGGATGAGTTCCTCACAAGACATAGAAGTTTTATTTACAGAATAAAGGAAACAATGCTTGAGAATAAAGACAATAAACATCCAGTCCTGTCAATATGTAGAAACTTATTTTTTTGTGTAGAAAATTCTAAATTGGAGTACTCATTAATATAGTTTTTACAAAGTTTGGATTTTTAAGGTATTTTTCTGATGAAATATACCTCAGTATATACATACAGAAAGGATCTTTAATGTGAAAACTGTATTGTATAAGCAGTTCTTTCCACTTAAAGGCCTTTAAAAAATAAAATCTGTTGTTTATGTAAGGCCAAATAAAGTTTCATTGTTGACACACACAACTGCATCTTTACTACTGCGTTTGGCTAAAATTATATTGAATTTTTAAGTTAACTAGGCAAGAAAAAATAGTGTTCTGTATTTCTCATTTCCATTATTAATGAAATAAAGACTGCATGTAGAGGAGCTAGACTTAAGACCATTGCTTGAAAGGTTAACTAATATCAATGGACCATGGAATGTGGAAAGTTGTAGTGAAAAAGCTTGCTTTGAAATCTACCCAACAAAATATTATTTAAAAAAATCATCCCTAAATCACTGTATAAGATTTTACGTTGACTTCTAGCATAAATAGAAATCCCACATATTGTCCCTCCTAAAATAATCTCACTTTGTACCACTCACAGGCATAATAAAGGGGACCAAAAACTTGAGAAAACACTCTTTCAACACAAAGTAATAATAATATAAGGGTAAATCAGGTTCTGTATTGGAGATAGAAAACTCTGAAACGAGGTAGGGCTGTTTTGTCAGTATGCTACATGTCAGTACCTCTGTGACTGTATGTATTATTTAAATTCTCTAAGCATTTTGTTTTTCAACAAATATTTTTTAAAAATATTAGGCAGCATGCCTAAGGCTATAAAAATAAGAGATAATAAATGTGATTTTTGACATCTTTCCTCAGGACTCTTGAAGATTGTAGGCACAATACAGAGTAGCAAAATGCCAGTAGACTGTAATAACTACTACAGTAGAATTAATGCAAGGTGCTAATGGGAGTAAACACAGGAGCACTTACTATAGTATAAATAATCGAGAAAGCTTTCCATGAAAAGTAATATTTGAGAGATAGCAGTTTAAGCAGATAAAGAGGATGGTGGAAAGTATTTCAATAGAAATTGAAGTATTTGTAAAGTCTTAGAAATGAGAGAGAACCTAGACATTTGAAAGAAAAAAAGTACAGAATTGTCATAGCACAGAATGTGTGGGAGTGGTTTAAAATGAGGCTGGAAAATTATAATGAAACCAGTTTCTGACATTCCTGATAAGGCATTTTAAGATTTTTGGCTGAGATAAGTAGAAAGAACAAATAAAGAGTGAGAAGTGAGGAACAGATGAGGGAGATGACTTCAAATACAGATATTCTAACTTCAATTTCCAAATATTTAACATTATTACATACATAATAAATTTGCCTCCACATTTAATGACACTTGGCTTTTCTTTGTTCTGACAATCATTTTTCTCTCTCCTGATTGCTTGCCTTTGGGCACACATATATGATAGGTTCTCATGCTTAAACAGAAGTCTTTCTTTGATAACAGCACACATTTTTTTTAAGACTTAACAGCTTTTAGAGCAGGTTTAGTTTCAAAGCAAACTTGAGAAGGTATGTAAATTTCCCATATACCCTCTACCCGCACACGTGCATACCTTCCCCTTTATCAACATCCCCCAACCAGAGCGGTATATTCATTACTGCTGGTGAATCAACATTGACATATAATCACGAAAAGTTTATCATTTACATTAGGGTTTGCTATTGATGTACAACATCAACATGAGTTTGGCCAATTTACCCTGACATGTATCCGCCACTATAGTATCACACAGAGTACATCCATTGATCTTAAAATCTTCTGTGCACCACATCTATTCATCATCTACCCTCCTCCCTGCCCACTGCCAACTCCTAGTAACCACTCATCTTTTTGTTCTTTCCACAGGTTATCTTTTCCAGAAGGTCATATAGTTGGTAAAGAGTATGTACTCTTTTCAGATTGGCTTCTTTCATTTAGTAATATGTATTTAAAGTTCTTCAGTGGTTTGATAACTCATTTCTTTTTAGCACTGAATAGTAACAGTCTGTATTCTAGATGTACCAGATTTTATATATCCATTAATCTCCTAAGCATATTTTTGTTGCCTTCTTTATGGCAATTATAAATAAAACTACTATAAATATCCATGTGCAGTTTTTTGTGTGAACATAAGTTTGCAACTCCTTTGAGTAGACACCATAGAGCACAATTGGTGGACTGAATGCTAAGAGTATATTTATTTTTATAAGAAACTACCAAACTCTTCTAAAGTGGCTGAGCCATTTTACATTCTCACCAGCAATAAGTTAGTGATGCTTTTGCTCCACATCTTTGCTAGAATTTTGTGGTGTCTGTGTTCTAGATTTTTGCATGTAGCAATATCTCATAGTTATTTTAATTTTTATTTCCCTTTATTACGACATAAGGTGGGAATCATTTCATGTGTTTATTTGCTATCTTTATATATGTTTGATAATATGCCTATCAAGGCCCATTTTTAATCAAGTGTTTTTGTTTTCTTATTGTTGAATTTTAAAAGTTATTGGTGTCCTTTAGATAACAGTCCTGTATTATGTATGTATCATGCAGCTACTTTTTCTAAGTCTATAATATGTCTTCTTGCTCTTTTGACATTATCCTTTGCTCAGCAAGCACGTCTAATTTTAGTAAAGTCCAGCTTAACCATTATTTTTTTCATAAATCATGATTTTGATGTAGTATCTAAAAGGTCACTGCCAAATCTAAGGTCATCTAAGTTTTCTAATATGCTATCTTCTAAGTGTTTTATTGTTTTATGTTTTACTTTTAGGTCTATGATCTATTTTGAGTTTGTTTTGTCAAATGGTATAAGGTCTGATTAATTTTTTGCATGTGGATAGCCAATATTTACAGCACAGGAGTCTGATCTTTTAAAACATATTCCCATGGGTTATACCATTTTTAAACGAAAAATAATTAGTGATACAATTTAACCCACTGTATAAATAGATCGAAAAAGTCAACCAAAAAACTATTTTCCTACCTTTTTCTGTTTTCTCTCTGCTTCTAGTGATGTACTTGAATTGCTTTGCTACCCAACACCTCTAGACTTACCACTAACCAATTCCAAGGAAGAAGCTCATCATGGTCAGGTTTTCTTCAGAACTTGACGCTCTTGTCTACAAAGTGTAACTTTGCCTGAAATCTATAGTCTTATCTCTCCTTTATATATAAACTATCTATCATCTAAAGAAAACATCATTCTACATGTCTATTTACATGTCTCTCTAGTTAATTCAAAATAAATAAGAAACATATGCATCTTTTTTTATGGATCAACCATACAATTTATCAAATTATACACATTTAACCAAATAATTCTTAGTGAGATTATTCATAAAATATAAATTACTGGAACAAAAGAACCATGTCTTGCAATTTTCTGACAGAAGCTTGACAATACATAGCATCTAGCAAAGTTGTGGTCACTTGAAAGCATTTAGCAATGCTTGTTAAACGACTAATAAAGAATTAACTAATTTGGAATACATGGGGAAAAGAAAATATTGAAATACAAACTGAGTAAAAAGAATAAAAAGTACTAAGAAGTACTAAAGCAGTGTTGGTCAATAGAGCTGTGATGATGGAAATGTTCTAGTGGCTAGTGGCGTTTGTATAGGATAGTGCAAATCAAGGTTTCATAAACTAAAATTGATTATCATGTCGCTAATAAGACTGCAGGGCCATTTTAACAATTAAACTCATTATAACTGTTTGAATTTGCTTCCTGATTGAAATATTTAGCATACTCTTTTCATAGCCACACAACTAATAATTAAAAAGAAGAGAAAAATCATATTATAGAACTACTGGAATAAAGATTTAATTGTATTGGTTTTCTATAATATAAATTACAGCAATCAGTAAGCTTTCTAGACTCAGCAATTAATATCACTGTGATCTTTCTCCTTTTAGAAATAGAGTATAAATAACATTTCAGAAATTATGGTTAGTATCCACCATCCTCAATCATAGATACACAAATAATAAGTCTTTCCAATTCTATGAGTATAACAAGTGGTTATGAAGATGTACTCTGGTGACAGACTTTCTTTTAAGTCTTATGCTCATCTATAGTTTCTAGTTGAAGCTATATTTTAATATGTGCCCTGTGCACATTTTAGCAAAATAACACAATCTGGTTATGCATTGCATTACTTAATGTGCTTTGTCATTTAAATGACACAAAGGTGGTTAACATTACTCATTTAGAAAAAATCCTCCATGTGACTTTTATAAGAAATTGTTCCCTTTTCCCCTGCAAGGACTATCTACAGCAGAGTGCCCCTTGTGCATGAGAATTTATAAAGTTGATGAGATACTCTCCATAGAAGCATTTCCTAAGTTGTGATGTATACATCCTAGACTATATTCATGGGCATAACAAACAGAAATTTGGGGAATTTTATGTTTTCTTGTAATCTCATGCATTAGTTACAATATTTTTGTTTTAAATGCAAATAATAAATTTTTTCAATGCATATTATATAATTGACAAACAAATAAGTACATATTGGGATACAAGCTGCAAAACTTTAGCTTATGAAATGTGAAATTTTGAAATCCTTGACCAATATCACCCCATTGCAATAGTGCAAGCATTGTAGTTATTAATACTTTGGTTTGGTAACATGAAACATTTATCTTGCTTTAAAGTTCACCAGGCAAAATTTACACACAAAAGTATCTTGAACTTTTATTATTCTATTTTTTTCAATCTCTTTCTTTCCATATTGTGTGTTTCTAAGTTTCACACCTGAAAAATAAAATAGAGAATACTGAAAAATTAGGCATGGAAGTGTATAAGCCAGAGGATTGACTATAAGCCAATATTAGAATTTCTAAGATACTATGTTCTCTGAACTGTCACTCAAAGTGTCCACTACAAAGGGATATATGTAATCTGAAACACAATTCTATCTATTTCTAAAGAGCTTCCTCCAATTTAGCTCTTGATTTATGTAATGGTCCCCATCACTTATTTGCCTCATATGTTCAAACTTCATTGGCTCTCCAAGGATGGATTCATATTCAACTTTTCCAGAAAAAGCTACTTTACTGCCTCCTAACTTAGGTCATGATATTAAATACTTTTGACTAATCATAGGAAACAAGATATCCTTGTTTCCCAGCAAGGCATAATAGTGTGAAAAAAATTTTTCAGAAGAAAAAGCACCAAATATTACTTTCACTTCCATCACAAATTCTGATATTTGGCAATTCAGCTAATATGAGTCTCAAGAGTCTAATTATTTATATATTTTTTAGCTATTACATACTAGGATTATGTTTTACCAAATTTTCAAAATAACAATAAAACAAGATTATTCACGTTTGTAATCGGTCTTTGCAATATATCAGCAACGTAGATCCAATTATAATCAACCACTGAAGGTCATGTGTCAAATATAACTTTGAAATATTACCATGTTTTACATTTACTGCTGAAAAAGATTAATCTGGACGAAGAATTCTGACTTCATAGCTGCAGTCTCCTGAGAGGCTCTGTCAGAAACAGACTAATTTAGTTTACTGCAATCAAAAACAAATTATGTCATCTCTAAATTTGTCTTCCAAATGACCATGAGGAGAAACAGCATTGTTTCTAAAAACACCAGGGACTGAAGCTCCAAACAAGAGAAAGTTAGTATGCTGTAGGAAGAAGAATGTTTAGTTCCAACAGTTTAATTAACACCCAAACCTTGGGCAATTATGTAGGAAAATAAATATGACTACATGCAAATATAAATACAACTATAACTTCATTGCTAAACACTAGGAACATCTAAAGAAAATAAAGCGGCTAACCAGTTCATTTAATCAAGGCTCTATAACCAATTTTTAACAATGTTTGGAAATAAACATTTTCTTTCTGGTGTATCATTGAACTAAAAAAATTTTAAATCCAAACTAAATTAGAGTTTCACAGGTATTGTTAAAAGAGCTTGCATTTTTCATAATTCACACAATATTTTCATATTTCTCATCCAGCCATTATTCATGGTTTTTATACTCCTACAAAAAGCACAAATTATTATTACGTTATAAAAATACGTTTTTTAAATGTGATGCATCATCATAGGAAAAGTAAATAACTTATGAAATAAAAACATGAAAGGCCACCACTAAGTTAAGAGTAAAAGCATAATTTCATATCTAAGTTCTTGGGATCCAGGTTATATCCCAGAAATGTAAAATATTGAAATGTAGATGGGAGTTCAGATAAAAGAAAAAAAAATGTCTAGTGATTTTGGATAATGTATAACTCACTACCATAAAATGGAATGCATTTTCTAAGAGAAGAGGTACCCCATCAAAGACATAGAAATATTTATTTATTAAGTACAGAAAATATGTGAATAATGCTGCAAGAACATGGGAAAGCAGATATTGCTTTGAAATATTGATTTCATTTCCTTTGGATATGTACCCGGTACTGGGATTTCTGGGTCATATGGTAGTTCTATTTTTAATTTTGGGAAGAGCCATTATACTAGTTTTTTCATAATGATTGAACTAGTTTACATTCTAACAGTTTAGTATATGGATTCTCTTTTCTCTACATACTCTTCTAATTCTAATTTATCTTTTGTCTTTTTGACAATAGTCATTCTAACAAGTGTGAAGTGATTTCCCATTGTGGTTTTAATCAGTCTTTTTCTGAAAATTATTTATGTTATGAATTTTTTTAGACACCTTTGGCCTTTTGTCTGTCTTCTTTGGATAAATATATGTTCATGTCCTTTGCTCATTTTTAAATCAGATTGTTTTCTTGGTATTGAATTGAGTTCCTTATATATTTTGGATAGAAACTAATTATTCCTAGAAATAGAAATTCCATTTGACCCAGCAATCCCATTACTGGGTATATATCCAAAGGATTACAAATCATTCTACTATAAGGACATGTGTTCATTGCAGCACTGTTTACAATAGCAAAGACCTGGAACCAACCCAAATGCCCATCGACGATAGACTGGATAGGGAAAATGTGGCACATATACACCATGGAATATTATGCAGCCATCAAAAACGATGAGTTTGGGTCCTTTGTAGGGACATGGATGAACCTGGAAACCATCATTCTGAGCAAGCTGACGGAAGAGCAGAAGATCAAACACCGCATGTTCTCACTCATAGGCGGGTGTTGAACAATGAGAACACATGGACACAGGGAGGGGAGCACTACACACTGGGGTCAGTTAGGGGAAAATAGGGGAGGGACGGTGGGGGTGGGGAGCTGGGGAGAGATAGCAAGGGGAGAAATGCCAGATGTAGGTGATGGGGAGGAAGGCAGCAAATCACACTGCCATGTGTGTACCTATGCAACAATCTTGCATGTTCTTCACATGTACCCCAAAACCTAAAATGCAATAAAATAAAGAAATGGGGAAAAAATTAAAAAAATAAATAAAATATAGGTTAACAAGAGAAAAAAAAAAGAAACTAATTATTAGATGTGTGGTTTACAAATATTTCCCCAACAGAATTATTTATCAAGTAGAGGAAATAGCTAGATGTTTTCCAAGCCACCTACTAACTGTCAGATACTATATTGCTATGATTAATTTTTGTCTTTTTACAAACCTTATCTTACTTTTTTTCAAGGTAATTGTAGCCTCCTGTCCCTGGAATGCATCATTAAACACATACTAAAAAATTAAAAACAGTTACATATTTTTATTCAATTAAATAAGTGTGTTTGAAATAGCTCTAACAATTAATGTTAGAAATATTTATCATTTAAGTGACAATAAGTATGGCTATGGAAAATCTAAACTTGCTTGATCATGAAGCATAAATTGCATGCAACAAACAAAGCTAAAAATAGAAATTTAATTTTAAATGATGAGGGAAATATATTACTAGGTTTCAAAACATATTTGAGAGTCATGGTAAATAAAACTTCATGATTATAATACAATAATACACAAATAGAAGAAAGTGAGTTTTGTGTTCTTTTTAATCCATGGGGAATGAATAGATGGCTTCGATGTTGTAACAAATGAAATTGAGACTATTTCTTAAATGTTCAGAAACTTATTAAAAAAACTTATTGAAGTGAGGTAGTGTGATGCCTCCAGATTTGTTTATTTTGCTTAGTTTTTGTTTTAGATATGCGGGTTCTTTTTGGTTTCATATAAATTTTAGAATTGTTTTTTCTAACTCTGTGAAGAATGATAGTGGTATTCTGATGGGGGTTGTGTTGAATTTGTAGATTGCTTTTGGCAGTATGGTGATTTTCACAATATGAATTCTACCCATCAGTGAACATGAGCCATGTTTCCATGATGTGTGGTCTATGATTTGTAGGTTTCTTTGTAGAGGTCTTCCAACTCCTTTGTTTTTGGTAAGCTACTGGAGAAATACTGGAGGACATTAGGGAGATTTGTCAAGGTGATCAGCCCATTGATATTGTGTAATTACTGCTTATTTACATAAGGCTTCTATACTCCCTTACAAAATGAGAGACAGGGACTCTTCCTTTCTTTGAGCCTTGTTGAGCTATAATACATTTACGAAAACAAACTGCACATATTTAATGAACACAATTTGATAATTTGAGATGTGTATATACCCGTGAAACCATTACCTCAATCAAGGTAATAATCATATCCATAACCTCCAAAAGCTTCTTTATGCTCTTTCTTGTGTATGTGTTTTTTCTTGTTGTTTTGCATGCATGTGTGTATATGTTTTTATGTGTATGTGTGTGTGTTACAAACACTAAACAAACACTAAACCCTCTTGACAAAGTTTTTAACTATACAATATAGTGTTTTTAACTATAGTCACCAGGCTGTGTGGTAGATCTCTAGAACTTATTATCTTACCTAGCTGGAAGTTCATTTTTATTTATTTTTGTTTTTTAAAAATTTTATTTATTTATTTATTTTCAGATGGAGTCTTGCTCAGTCACCAGACTGGAGTGCAGTGGTGCAATCTTGGCTCACCGCAAACTCCGCCTGCTGCGTTCAAGCTATTCCCCTTCCTCAGCCTCCTGAGTAGCTGGGACTACAGGCATGCGCCACCACACCCGAAAAATTATTTTATATTTTAGTAGAGACAGGGTTTCACCATGTTGGCCAGGATGGTCTTGATCTTCTGACCTCGTGATCCACCCGCCTCAGCCTCCCGAAGTGCTGGGATTAGAGGCGTGAGCCAACGCGCACAGCCCCTAACTGAAACTTTATACCCATTGAATACCTTCCACTTTCCTCCTCTCTCCAGCCCCCAGCAACCACTGTTCTACTCCTTTCTATGAGTTTGACTATTTTAGATATCTTATATAAAGAAAATGTAGCATATGCATACAGTGGAATATTAAACTTCAGAAAGAAGGAAATTCTTCCAGATGTGACAACATGGATGAACCTGGAGACCATTAAGCTAAGTGCAATAAGCCAGTCACAAATGACAAGTATAGCAGTATCTTTTTTGAGAAAGAAATTTATGGGTGGTAGAACTGGCTAGAGATTAGAATAAGATGTACATCTTAAAGAGGCAAAGAAAGTGTTTACAATTGCAAGTTTTCTGCAAGTAGATGTTTGGGAGGTCAGGGGCTAACAGTCAGGAAGGAACTTGTCTAATGTTTAGTCAAAGTAAAAGAAACAACGTTAAGACCTTCTTGGTCAATGCTGTTTACGTAAACATTCCAAAGTGAAGTTTGACTTGAAAATGGGCAAATATTCCCATAGGGACTTTACACAATCTTTTTCTCCCTCTTTCTCCTTTCTCAATATCTCTCCCTGTAACAGAGAAAAACATTGTGAAATTAATCTGCTATCAATTTACAGAAAGTCAATTATTAATTATAAGCTATAACAATAATCAAATATAATATTGTTAATTTTACCCAGGTTAATGAACATCTCCACCTAAGTCATTTGATCAGTAGTTTTCAAGCTTGAGTACATTATTACATTAAATTGCAGAGTTAATTGTTGCAAGCTTTTCTAAGTGTTTTTACCTATTGCCTACTGTAAGGAATCTATTATTTGTATTTGGAAAAAAAAAAGAAAACATTGATTTGTTTCTTTTGCATCTATATAACTTTGAAATGATAGGCTATACAGATAATTGGTATGTAAGAATACCCTGACGTATATACCCTTCTCAGTAGTATGCAGGTCATGGACAATGCCTTTCATTTCTATACCAAGAATTAAGTCAATGACTCACAGGCAGTGAAAACTCCATAGGAAATGCATGAATGATAAACTGAGTATTTGATCTGATATTAGTTGTAGGAAGATTATCATTAACTCTCATAGTATTAGTTAAAAGCCTTGTTATTTTATGAAAAATTATATCTCTTGATTTAACAATTTAATAGGTTGGAAAATCCTCTTTAGTGGTAGTTTAAAAAGCTCCTTTGTACAAACATGGACTTGACCTTTAACAGCGTAGGAGTCATTCTGTGAGAAAAAAAGGTGATCATTAGGTTAGCATATTCTTTTATTTCTAAATTATAGCCTTTCCTGTATTGTTATGTTGTATATTATTTAAATTCCTCTTTAGATTAATAGGTGGCCATTTGCAACAGAAAATCTTTTGACTGATTAAAAGAGCTTTCAATTTTCTCTTGGTAACAGTTTTGAAAGAACTTTATTTTTAGAAAAAAATGTGAGTAGTCTCCAACTTCTATTGCAACGAACTTTGATAAACATATTATGACTTACATTCATATGGTTGTAAGAATACAGCACACATGTTTATTTCGTATCTAGTATCTGATATGTTACCAAACATAGCAGTTCCTGCGAGATCCTTACTCTATGTTACCACATTCAGTTCTCACAATTAGCATTATCTGCATTTTAATGGAAGGGAAACCTAGTTCAAAGATGTCATTTTACTGTATCCAGGTTACAAAGCTATTATCATTCAGAACTAAGATTTGAATGCAAAGCAGTTTGCTTTAAGTCTGTGCCATTCCTTAAATTTATGTATCTCTACTCTTGGTTTTGTTCATTAAATTATTGTGAGAAAATAGTGCAGATACTCAAATTTCTCTTCTATTTGTAATCATAAAGAAATAAGTGGTTATCAAAGTCTGTATGTTTTCCAAGCTCTTGGGAGAAAGAAGACTTCTATGAACTCTCTCTGATGTCTATTTTCAAGAAGTTTATAATGGTCAGAGAAATAAGGCAAAAACCAGTGTAAGAGGCCCATCAATATTTTAAAAATAAAGCCTATAATGGTTAGTTTCACAGGGTCAAAGAACAATAATTAAAATCAAGTTAAAGAAGAGGATCCAAAATGAAAAATACACAAATGCAAATGAACCTAACATACTACATATGAATATCATAATTGCACACAAAAGAGAGTGAATGTAGTGGAGAAAAGAACTAACCTAAGTAACTTTGAAAAATAGTATTTTCTCTCTATCAGATAAGACTGAAAGAAAGAACTGTAAGCAACTGTGTTGTTGCAGTAAGTAGTTTGCTTTGCATAGGGTTATAGATTAGCAATTCCACAACTACTTAATTTATATTCTAGAATTAAACAAACAAAAAATTGTGGATAATAAGACCAGATTTTTCACTGTCGGATAAAGCAGATAAAAATAAAGAAACGAAGACTAAAATAACCTTGTGAACCAGGCGTCAGTGTGAACTCAGGCAGCGAGGCAGGTAGGAGCGGGGAGAGAGGTGTGTGTTTGTGTGTGTGCCTGTGTGATATATTTATCGCTGTCCCCTGAGAAGACTGATAAGTAGTGACAACTCAGCAACAATGGGCGTATCTAAGACTTGGATATTATTTTGTGAATTTCAATCTCCAGAATTAGAAACCAGACTCATTGGAGAAATGGATAATTGCAGGACTAGCATACAAATGTTCGAAATGGGAGAAGAGTCAATATGAGAATGATCCCAAAACATATGAAACTTTTTAAAGCATGATGAAGAGGTGTAATAGATAAAACACTCAATTTAAGAGATTCACAATGTCCAAAAATGAGACCATGTGAGCCACAAAAGATAATGCTCCATACTAGAATATTACACAAAAAAATAAAATTAGAATTTACGAATCTACACTAACGTACATGAGCAATGTAATGCATAAAATACTTTTTTAAAAAGAAGGAATTTTGTATTAAAAGAGTACTACAACTAATGTAAAATGTAGTGTAAATTAAAAACCACCATTTGACCAACATTATGGTGATAGGTGTATTGTGAATTTTATCAATGGAAGTAGAAACAATTGAAAATTATGGTAAGAAAAAATTTCAAAGAATTTCAGCAAAATATATTTTCAGTTAAAGTAGAAATTTTGTTAACAGTGGAGAAACTTAATGGATAACCCCATAATTAAATGACAAAGTTAACACAACTAACAATGGCATGTCTGATACCCTGTGCCTGCTGATATGGCACACTGAGAAAAATACAATGTCACATATATTGCATTCTGACCAAATTTGCATAGCCTGTATTTAATAACTAGGACATATCAGCCAAGTTCAAATTCTACAAAATAAGTGGCCAATATTTTCAAAAATATAAAAATCATAACATTTTTTAAAAAACTGGGAAAACAAAGAATAAAGGAGAATAAAAAGCATGGCAACTAGATTTACTCTTAGACAACAAAAAGTACATTTGTAAAACAGTTGTTAAAAGTAAATTAAATTTAGACATTAGAAATAGTATCGTATCAATGTTACTTTTCTGTGTTTCATATTTGTACTGTGGTTTTATAATGTTTTTAAAAATAAATATACAAGTAACTGGAACTGTTTCTTTTTTTTTTCTTTCATCTTTTAAGTTCCAAGGTACATATCCCAGAGCAGAATTATTTTAACTGATTTTGCAAAACTTTTTATCATCATTTGAAATTCTTTCAAGATAAAAACTTAAAGAAAAAAGACCTAAAATAATTCCTTAATACATACTGATTCATATTTTATCTCCTTCATGCTAAAAAGAGAGAGAAATACATAGGAACCATTATGAAAGGCTCTCAGAAAAGAGATAAGACAAATGGGTGCCTTAAATAGAGAAAATAGAGTATACATATGGAATCATATAATGGATGCAGAAATAGATATAGAATATTAGTCTTGGTGTGAAGTTCATGAGCATACAAATGGTATCCAAAGCACAAATTATATTCATGGGCACAAAGATAGCAACAACCAATGGACTGCCTATAATATTTTTAAGTTAATTTGATAGACTGCTTACAGTTTTGTGTGTGTGTGTGTGTGTGTGTGTGTGTGTGTGTGTGTGTGTGTGTGTGATGGAGCCTTGCACTGTCACCTGGACTGCAATGCAATGGCGTGATCTTGGTAAAATGAAACCTCCACCTCCCTGGTACATGGGATTCTCCTGCCTCAGCCTCCTAAGTAGCTGGGATTACAGGTGCACACTGCCGTGCCAGGCTATTTTCTTTTCTTTTTTTTTTTTTTTTTTTTTTTTTTTTTTTTTTTTTTTTTTTTTTTTGTATTTTTAGTAGATACATTGTTTCCCTATGTGTTGGCCAGACTGGTCTCAAACTCCTGACCTCATGATCTGCCCCCCTCGGCCTCCCAAAGTGCTAGGAGTACAGGTAAGTCACCACGCCCGGCCTGCTTACAATAATTTTTATGGTCAAAAGTGAATGTCTATATGTTGCCATAAAGAATGTTTCCATAAATGGTTAATATTTCACATACTCAAAAAAACAAAAAACAAAAATACACAAGGTAGAGATGGAAATCCAAAACGGAAATCAAGTGAGTCCATTGAACTGACAGAAAAGGAACGGGCAGGATGAATCGAAGTAACTTTTGATCTTGTTTTAATTTTGAGTTATTTTATAAAAAATAAAATTCTTAGCCATCTTCCGTAGGGAAGACCTAGTTAGACATATAATTTTATTAGATTTGGCAGTAAATTTTTGGGGCAATGTAGTGATGAACACAATCCTGAATTGGTGATTTGAAGAAGAGAGTTGATGTTCCTCATTTGCCATACAGAGTATCACACTGGCCAGTGTTTTGATGGATTTGAGTCTCTGTTTTTTTTTTTTTTTTCTAAAATGAGAGCAGTGTGACGAGGTAATAACAACACTGAATTTGGAAATAAAGTTAACTTAATAAATGTATTTGCATTTTTCTTACAATTTACTGTAAATTTAGACTTTTATTCCTAGAATCTGAATGACTGTGTTTGTAAACGGGAATGATTATAATGAACCACAGGAAGGTTTTTTTAGGTCAAATTAATTAAGTGTAAGATTACTTTACAATGTATAAAAATATATGCAAACATACATTTACAACACTGGCAACTTTTCAAAAATAAGTTCCCCGACTTTAGAAAAATAGCATTTTACAATTTTTCCTAACTACAGTACTGATCACAGTTTCAAGATTGTGGTATACATTCAAGTATTACTGAACTGCCTGTGCATATTAAAGCATGGAATTAGGCATTACAAAATGTAGAAATAATGTACTACCTCATCGGATGCATATACTTTTTGGCTTTTGTGAATAGATTATGCTTAGAAAAGTATTATTAATATTTTACAGACTTTTGTTATCCAGAAAACTCATATTCTTGCTCATAGCAATAGGCATTTTCTACTTAAATCAACAAATGTTAGTACATTATATGTCCAAAATAACATGAATCTATTTAATGGTTCCATCATACTTTGTTGAATGTAGTGTTTTTTATGCCATTATCCTATTTTTAATTGTTTCATTCACTCTGATTTTCAGATACAATAAAGATGGGAATTTAAAAATAGCAGTTAAGTGAATATTCTTGTAACTTACATTCAGTATGTGCAAGTATCCAATTTTAAGCTTCCATATAAATGTGTTTTTTGGCAGTTCTGAAAGGAAATAGAGTATGTGGCACATGTGAGCCAGCCAGCCACAAACTGCATTAGTCTTAGAAGAAAAGTAAAATATTTATTTGCGTGATTTGTTTTTACTTATAAAATAGTTACAAAACTGTGGACATATATAATGCCCTAGAGACAAGGAATAGCTTATAAAATATGTTTTCAGAAATTGGAGTGTGATTTCGTTTAGCCTAGACTACTTTCTGAGCTTGCCCATACAGAGAAAAACATATATGAATTATTTAACAACATGTTTTCAATACTGTTCTTATTGCAAACTATGATGAACAAATTTTACTTCCTGCAACAAATAATAACTAGTTCAATATGCTTTTGCAATAGAATTTATATATAGTTCCAAGCAAAAATTTCCAACTTATTTTTGAATAATCAAATATCACTAATATAAATTATGTATCTGAAATGGAGTAAATCTATTTAATATAATTGAGATTGTATACTAATTTGTTATTTTTAATTTCCCCCAATCTAGTAACATCTGTGAAAAAGTGAAATGGCAATTGCTGGGTATAAATAATATATTAATTCACCAGGCTACTAAATATGTCTTAAAATAAACATGTCATTGTTTGATCTGAACAGTTGCTTTAGTTTTATTTTTGATTAGTAACAAGTAATTTTTTATTAAAAGTATAACTCAAGAATATTAACTATATATGCAAACATAGAATTCTCTGGATAATTTGATATGATTCTTACCATTTATTTTAAATGATCTAAATTTAATACCTCCAGATTCACAAAGTACGTTAAATAATTATCTCTAGTATTTCAGAAAAATGTCCTGGTTAGCACTGATACACACCATTCCAGAAAGTCTCCACATTTTGATGTTCTTGAATTGACTTCACCCAAAATACCCTTTATAAGACTTGTTGACTTAAAAAGTAACAAGTTCTAAAACAGCTTGCCTTATATTCAGAAGAAAATAAGGATATGAACATTAATGCATGATATATGAAGAAATCATACATTCTACTCTTATAGAAAATGAATAAATTTACTTTCAATTTTAAAATAAAATATCTACATGTACATTATTAAACTAACCAAACGATAATTTCTTTTTATATTCTAATCTGCTTTCTAAGATTGAACCAATAACAATTTCAAAACCAGGTAAGAATAATGAGAAGAAAATAGTATAGACCAATTTTACTTGTGTTTATTAAAAGTCTTAAATAAAATATTAGCTACTTGAAAGCAATAGCATATGAAAAATTATAGCACAGTATTTTTATTATTGGAGGTACAGTGACTAAGGTGTTAGATGACAGACTCTAAATTGAAGAGGGTTATCAAAGGCAAATACTTATTTTTCTCATGCATACTAGTAAAAACTAAGTGTCCAACTAAATTGTAGAATGTTTTTACCATTCTTGGTAGAACCATCTCAGCTCACTGCAACCTCTGCCTCCCAGGTTCAAGAGATTCTCCTGCCTCAGCCTCCCTAGTATCTGGGATTACAGGCATGTGCCACCACGCTCCCGGCTAATTTTGTATTTTTACTAGAGATGAGGTTTCTCCATGTTGGTCAGCATGGTCTCTGACTACAGACCTCACGTACCTTGGCCTCCCAAAGTGCTGGAATTATAGGCGTGAGCCACCACACTTGGCCACAAATATATTTCTTATATTTCCCAACATCACAAAATTTTACTGAGCTATGATATGTACTAAAAGCTGATAAAACAAAAGCCAAATTAGACAAATGGGATCAAATTAAATTATAGAGCTTCTGTACAGCAAAAGAAACAATCATTAGAGTGAACCAGCAACTGACAGAATGGAAAACATTTTGCAATCTACCCATCTGACAAAGGGCTAATATCCAGAATCTATAAAGAACTAAAACAGATTTACAAGAAAAAAACAAACAAACCCATTCAAGAGTGGGTGAAGGATATGAACAGACACTTTTCAAAAGAAGACATATATGACGCCAACAAGCACATGAAAAAATGCTCACCATCACGGGTCATTAGAGAATAGCAAATCAAAACCACACTGAGATACCATCGCACGCCAGTTAGAATGGCAATCATTGAAAAATCAGGAGACAACAGATGCTGTAGAAGATGTGGAGAGGCCGGGCGCGGTGGCTCAAGCCTGTAATCCCAGCACTTTGGGAGGCCGAGGTGGGTGGATCACGAGGTCAAGAGATTGAGACCATCCTGGTCAGCATGGTGAAACCCCGTCTCTACTAAAAATACAAAAAATTAGCTGGGCATGGTGGTGCGTGCCTGTAATCCCAGCTACTCAGGAGGCTGAGGCAGGAGAATTGCCTGAACCCAGGAGGAGAAGGTTGAGGTGAGCCGAGATCGCGCCATTGCACTCCAGCCTGGGTAACAAGAGTGAAACTCCGTCTCAAAAAAAAAAGAAGATATGGAGAAATGGGAACACTTTTACATTGTTGGTGGGAGTGTAAATTAGTTCAACCATCGTGGAAGACAGTGTGGCGATTCCTCAAGGACCTAGAAATAGAAATACCATCTGACCCAGAATCCCATTACTGGGTATATGCCCAAAGAACTATAAATTGTTCTGTTATAAAGACACATGCACACGTATGTTCACTGTAGCACTGTTTACAATAGCAAAGACTTGGAACCAACCCAAATGTCTATCAGTGATAGACTGGATAAAGAAAATGTGGCACATATACACCATGGAATACTAAACAGCCATAAAAAAAAATGATGAGTTCCTGTCCTTCAATGGGGACCTGGATGAATCTGGAAACCATCATTCTCAGCAAACTGATGCAAGAACAGAAAACCAAACACTGCATGTTCTCACTCATAGGTGGGTGTTGAACAACGAGAACACGTGGACATAGGGAGGGGAGCATCACACACTTCGGTCAGTTGGGTGGAGCTAAGGGAGGGACAATGGGGGGTGGGGAGGGTGGGAAAGGATAACGTGGGGAGAAATACCAGATATAGGTGATGGGGGGATGAAGGCAGCAAACCATCCTGCCATGTATGTACCTATGCAACAGTCCTGCATTATCTGCACATGTACCCCAGAACCTAAAGTACAATGAAAACAATATATAAATAAAGATAAGGCTGATAAAGACAGAGCTGTTATATTTAATGGTACTCTCCATTTTGTTGCCATTTCTAAAATTGTATTCAGAGGAAATTATGTTCATGTTTCTATATAGAGATTTTAAAATAATACATAAGCACACAAATTTGAGCAACATTGGTTAAGGTTCCATAAAAGTGAAGCAGGAAATAGTATACAATATACTTTTAGTCACTCTATTAAAATAACTCTCTCACAAGTATGTTTCAATTAAGCTCAAAGGGTAGAAAAATTAACCTGGAAAGGGACATTCAGATATAAGTAAGTTTATTTTGGAGAAATCTCTATGTCAGCTGAGATTATATTCTGTAGAAACAGAAGAAAGATGAATATCAGTAATGCTAGCACAAACCACTAATTAGAAATCAATATGTAGAAATTTTCTGGAAGAATAAAACTACAAACAACAAATTAATTTTATCAGGAAATGTAAGAAAATGCAATGAGTGTAATAGGAATGTTATCTTTCAATACAATGGACAGTAAATTGTAAACCGAATGTATTCACTAACACGAAAGAGAAAGTTATTTTTAATAATTGCCTATTGTTTCTCTCCATATAAAATTTGAGTTCCATGTCTGATTACCTTATGGCTTTTTAAATAAACACTTCATATGGCATTATTAAATTACTTTATAAAGTATTATTATATTTTATGGTAAAATTTAAGCCAGAGATTAAATTTGAAAGACTTTCAGAGAAATACTTGTAAATAATAGACCTGAGACATAAATCAGATGTGAGCTTTTGTTTTTTCATTTGTTTGTTTGTTTTCCTTTAGTTTTTTTAAATAATTTTTTATTTATTTGTTTTCCTTTAGTTTTTTTTAATAATGGAAATTTTGGGTTTATAGAAGTTTAGAATAATCACAGGAACATTGTCTAGCAACATTTTTGGCTACATAAGTAACAACAACTACATTCAATAACAGCAATTTTCTTGTATGAAATTTTCTTGTATGAAAAATTAATTTTCCATTTCTATTGCAAGGGGAGAGAATAAAAGTAAGTGCTGCATATATCCTCCAAATTATATTTAATTATTTCATTCTTAAGCATTTTTTTTTTTACCACGGCATAAGGGGTTGTCACGGTGCAATGGTGGCACCTATTGGTATATGGGATATATGACATTAAACTATCTGAATTTTCCCCATATTGTCTCTTTTCAGTGTATATAAGGTCTAGAATTGAAAAAGACATGGTTAAAATCAGCACTTTCAATTTTAAATGAACACGTTTAAAAACCAGCACTAAATGCAATGCGTAAGGTGGCATTAGTCATGGAGATTTTCTAACTGTGGGACATAAAACAGAATGAGAAGAAAAAACAGTGTCAATATTTATTTCACAATAATGTTTTGTGAAACAGTGAAATAAAAAATAAAAAACGTAAGATATAGATAGATAGACAGTTACATAGATAGATACGTAGATAGATAGATAGATAGATAGATAGATAAATAGACAGATGGATAGATATAGACATACACCATAACGTCATATGCTAACCAGGATACCATCTCACTGGAGAGTGAAGAGAAGATTATGGGCCTACAAAATCTATAAAGGCACACATTAAATAAAGGATACATAAATATATAGTTACTATAACAATGAAGAAAATAATTGTATGAATAAGAAATATTTCAGAAATGTAGTGTTGGAATAGTGTAGACCTACTAAAGGGTATGGCATTCATTGATATAAGCAATATTCCAAATTAAAGTAAAATTATTCTTTCCTTTCATTTTCTGTCAGGATGGCTAATTGATTCATTTGTTTTTTAAAGTTCTACCTAGTAATTTAGTCCAAGAAAATTACTAAACTTTCCAGTTAAAACATTGAATTACAGTAGAGCTGATTTATTGTGTTACACTGAGATACTTTTTCTCACAAACAAAAGGTTTCTGACTGTAATTGATGCAGAAGAATAGATTTGTTTATAGGTAAAAATGCACAAATAATTCTGTTAGGTGGAAGCCATTGAGCTGTGGAGCCTGGAGCATTCTGCTTGGCTAACAACAATTATCAAGTTGCATATACAATAACTCAATTTTCTTTCATTCTAAGTAAACACTACCAAATTCAAGATTGACGAAGCAGAGTGTGAAAAAGAAAGTTTTATGCTGTCATAAGACAGATTTTAAAAAAGATCCCACTTCTATCATTTTTAAAAGCTGCTATGAAAGGAAGAAGGCATAAAATTTTGAATATCTGTTAAGTAACCCAGAAAATTTTGAAAATGTTCATTTAAATTATAGCAGCTCCTTGAAAACACAGAGAGTGTATAAACAATTCAGAATCTGATTGACTTAATTCACCAAGCATTTAAAGCCCAGGAAATCTTACTGTGCCTGTTGTCCCTTTTAATGTTTGGAAGCTATATTGCATTACATTTGAAGCTAAGAGGAATTAGAAATACTTTAGGTGAGGAAGTTTATCGTAAGGATTAATGAGGATTTTAGAAGATTTGACAACTGGAGGGATCTCACTAATCAATTCTCAAGAAGAGCCCTAAGAAACCACTTTTTCATTTCTTAGCTCTGCTTTCATTTTCTTCATATGAACATGACATTAACAATTATTAAGTATTTTACTAATAAGAAAACTGAAATGGTTGACTATATTGTGAACATGATAAAACATACATTTGAATATTTATAATGTAACTTACAGAAAAATATCAGTTATTTATATAAGGATGGATGATTTTAAATCTATAAGCATGAGCACATCATTAGACTTTAATATTAGAAATTAAACTAATCATGTCTAATAATTATATATAAATAGAAAAGTGAATCATATACAATATTTATAGACTACCCATGGTGGATCAGTTTTCTCTATACAACATGCAATCATAAAACCTGGAAAAATAGCTAATGAAGAGTCCGGGCAGATCTACAAAACAATGATATTGATTCCTTCTATATAATTTTTCTCCTTAATCCTGGATACATTGTATATAACATAGCATTTATTATGTACTATATATGACATAATATATAACGTGCAATACATAATGTAAAATCATAATATTCATTTTGGAACATGCCCTTACATTATTGAAACACAGGTTAATAATTTTATATTCTATATTACTCATTGCAATATATATTACTCATGCTTTCAGTCACATGAAGGCAGCTTATAAATATTAATGTATGACATATTAAATGAATGAGTTTTGCCCACAAAACCTACATGCATCACCCAGTGAATATTTATTTATGTTATGTTTCCCATCACGGAGCAGGCTGTATTGGACTGTTCTCATGGAACTTACAGTGTAAGTGCATGCATCTTTTATATCTAGTACTCCCTTATTATGTTATTTCCATTATTATAATAAAAGGGAAATATATATTATAATAAGGATAATGAGAAAGAAAATAACACAATGAAAGAAATAAAAGAGATGATCAAGACCAAGAGTTTGACAAAAAGAAAAATAAGATGATGTTAAATTATATGAAGACAAAGTAAACAAGGCGATTTGATAGATGGATTATGTGTGGGGCTTTGTGGGGTGGTTAAATAGGTGATTCATGTAGTCTCCAGTGAGATGACATTCAAGCCAAACCTGTGTTAGTGAGGGAGTTAATGCTGAATCCATTTTTTTTCTTAATGCTGAAAGAATAGTGATGGCACAATTTCTAGGGAAAAATTTAGGTTGGGGATAGAAATATAGAAGTCATCAAAATATTTTATTTATGCTCAAAGACTGATGAGAACACTAAAAGAGGGTAAATGTTTACAGAGAAAAGAAGAGTTCCAGTGGTTGAGTCCTGAAGCACTCCAGCATTTGTGAGACTGAGTAATTCAAAAAGAACTGGAATGAGTGACTTACAAGGAGAGGAATGGTTGTCGGAGGAAACACAGAAGAATGTGGTGTCTTCCCTAAGAAGAATAAGTAAGAATTTGTGCTAATTATGCTGATAGCCCTAAGATTAGGAAGATTGAGTGGTTACCATTGAATGTATCAATATATGTACTTCACTGGTGACCTAGAGAAGTTTGGTCAGTGCTAGAGGCAAACTCCAGATTGAGATTCAAGAGGAAATGGGAAGAAGTGACTAGAAGAAGTGAACAGAGCTAAAGAGTACAGACAGTTTTATGGATGATCTCTGCTCTAAAAAAAGCAAGGAGAATTAAAAAAAAAATCTGTGTTTATTTATAGATAGTTGTACAAATGTGTACAGACTTAGCAACACTCTATGTCTCTTAGCAGAGAGTGTCTAAAGTGCAATATAGTAAGTGGACTGAAGGATCGCTCAACTTGGTCAGATCATGAGAGAGACAACATAATTACAGCTATGCTAAGTGCGCAATAAGCACTTTTCTAAGTGCTTTACATACATTGTTATAATTAATCCCCCCCAAAAAACATAGAATATCATTATATCAATTTTATAGGGAAAAGAACAAGCCATAGACAAGTAAAGGGGGTCTACAGCCCTACCACCCTGAACGTGCCCCATCTCTTCAGATAAGTAAGGGGCTTGCCAGTTTTCAAAGGTACTTTTGTTAGAAAACAAAAGCCCAAATAGTATATTCTTCTTACCAAAATGAATACCTTTTCCATCATACAAAACTCTTTCTTTGCAAGTACAAGAAAAACAAGAGGAAATCATGTTTGAGCATATGATCTAGAGCATAGAATGACTTGCAAAGAGCTTGTAAAGAGGATGTGGGAGGATTTAAGTTTATGAGGGTGACTGTGGCTTAGAGTCATTTTTATTTCAAGAATGAAAAGGAAATTAGTTTGGGTAAATGATGGAACTGTCTTAGAACATTGCATATAATATGGACAAATAAATAATATATGAGAATGGAACACAGGAGCGGAATTTTAGTGGTAAGAACAGCTTTGGATGTCATCTGCATAGCATTGATATACATTAATTAATTAATTCTATAATATTTGATCACCTATTCTCTGAGTACTGAGCTACATGTTACAAGTATAGGAGTGAAATAGACTTCTGTTGTCAGCAATTTTACTGAAAATAGATAATATTGATAATGAAACATAGTTTAAATACATTGTGGTGTTCGCTTAAACATCAACATATTATATCAGCATTATGTAAGCATCTCTAACCTGTATTTGGAGGATGAGTGTTAAAGAAGGCTTTCAGAGTAGACGAAATTGTTATTATTATTATTTTTTTAATAAAAGAGAAAACTTGCAAAGAAGAAACCAACCCAGATCTTTGGAAAATACCTGAAAATAAGAACAAGAAAGTCAAAGAAGGAACAATTTTCTAGTAGAAGATGAATCAATCTGTGGACTTTTCTGCAAAGCAATGTGAAATACTGATTATAAAAGGAAACATTTAACAAATACCACCTAAAGCTTTTAGATATAAAATTAGAAAAGTACATATGACTTGCTACTGAGTAGTTTCCTCTCAGACAGAGGGAAGGCAGCTCTCTGAACATGTTAAATTAAAGAATAAGTGTCTGGTTAGGAAGCACAGGCAGGAAATAAGGGCTAAAGCTTTCAAAAAGAAGAAAGGTAAGTACAATAGTGAGGGAAAAATGTAAAGGCATTGCCATGAAGGCAGAGAAATTGCTCATACAGATCAGAATCCAAGAACAGACCAACAGAAAGTTAGTCTTTAGACCCTGAACACTGAGTGCCCCTGAGTGAACAAAAAGAAGGCTTCATGAGCAGCAAGCATCAAACATTAGAAGGAATTTCAAATGTGTGTGATCTCTTTTCCCAATGGCTCTTCAATTGCATAATTTTCCATTAGACTGGACAAAGATTGTTGACCCCCTTCTGGTGGACAGGAGTCACCTAAATAAATGATCAGTGGCACATATACTGCCACCTTCTTTTTTTCCCCATACCCATATACACAACTTCTGAGACTAAAACAAATGATGATTTATGTTGTCAACAATCTTCCCATCAATGCTAAACCTTATTTCTAGAGCAACATACTCTCAAGTAGACAGAGCGAAAAGCTTGATCAATCCATAAAATATCTCAAATTTACTTTCAGATGTCATTTTGCTTATGATTGGAAGGTTTCAAGGTGGCCTCATTGAACACAGCATTATTTCATGCTGGACAGTTCTCTACAGTCTACACCATCCTAGTATACTACGGAATGACACCTTATTCAAAGATGGATACTCAAGTAAGCAGAAAAGACAGGTGTCACATAATCGAAATCACAGTTGGAAAGACTTTAAGATCATGCACATATTCATGAGCAATTAATATAGTAAGGTACCTTTAATTTATTTGTTAATTTTTATTTGAAAAATAATGATACGAGTACAGTGTGATGTTTTGATAAATGCATACATTATGCAATGATTAAAGTAGGCTTATTAACATATCCATCACCTGACTTACTAATTTTTTTGCATGGTGAGAACATTAAAAATCTACTTTGTTAGTAATTGTGAAATATATATTACATTACTATTAAATATAGTCACCATGCTCTGTGATAGAGCTCAAAGACTTACGCTTCCTGTCTTACTGAAAATTTGTACCCTTTTACTAACATCTCCAACCCTATTCCCCTCACTTCTACCTCCACTGTACAGCCCTTGGCAACCTCCATTCTACTGTCCTATTCTATGAGTTTGACTTTTTTGATTCCATATGTAAGTGAGATCATGTATTGCTTTGTCTTTCTGTACCTGGTTCACTTCACTTAGCATGCTGTCTGATAGGTTTATTCATGTTGTTGCAAATGACAGGATTTCCATATTTTTAAAGGCCAAATGGTGATCTAATGTGTATACATAGCACATTTTCTTTATTCATCCATCTGTTGATGGACATTTAGATTGATTCCATATCTTTGTTATTCTGAATAGAGCTGTGATAAATATGAAAGTGCAGATATTTCTTCAACATATTGATTTCAATTCCTGTGAATATACACCCAGAAGTGGGATTGCTTTGCGCTTTTTTATTTTTCATAAAAATTGGAAACAAATTTTGCATTTTTGGTTGAGGTTTGATTTGTAAAAAGGGCTGTGTTGAGCCTTGACTAAGATCTTTCTTTCTCTGAGCACATTCAGGTTGTCAGAAAATCCTCTCACCTACTACATCTGCCCATCTCTCCCCACATCCAACACTTCATCTTGAGACCAAATTGGCAGAGTATGTTATTTGCTATTTTCCCAGTTGACTCCAGTCAGCTTTTCCCCCTTCACCTCATTGTTTCCTTTGATTCTGAGCACAGTAGGCAGTGATTCTGTTAAATAAAAAATATAAAATGTCAGTCCTCCACTCAAACCTTCCTAGTGGCTTCCCATCTTGAGGCAGGAGAATCACTTAAACTCAAGAGATCAAGACCAGCCTAGACAACATAGTGAGATCCCTGTTTCTGCAAAAAGTACAAATAATAACAATAATTAGGCATGGTGGTACATGCCTGAGGCCTCGGCTACTCAGGAGACTGAGGTGGGAGGCTTGCTTGAGGTGGAGGCTGAATTGAGCTATGATCACACCACTGCACTACAGCCTGGGCGACAGAGAAAGACTCCATCTCAAATAAATAAGAAATAAAAGTAAAGTAAAGTAAAACAAAAGTGAAAATCCTTATTAATACCGGGTAAACTTCTACCCGGGAAAACCCCACCCCCTCCCTTATCTTGTTAAACAGATTCAAGCAGAGTCTCACTTCAGAGCCTTTTGCTTGCTGTTCACTATGAAAGATGTGCTCTCAACCAAATTTCATCCTGTTTAAGTTCCTTTACCTCCATTGATATATTGCCTACATTCTGCCTTCCCAGCGTTGTGGCCAACACACATGCACATGCATGCACGTGGACACACACACATACACACTCACACTTCTTTTAGTTTTGGTCGCTTTATTGTTTCTTTCATATGCACTAATCACACCAAATGTATCACTTATTTAGCCTTTTTTAAAATTCTTTTTTTCTTTAAAACATAAGCTCCATGAGGACAAAGATTTTCATCTATTTTGTTCATTGATATATCCTCAGTTCTTTAAGAATGTTAGAGGCATAACAGGTATTCCATAAATATCGATTGAACTGATGTTATATACATATACATATATATATATTTAAACTTTAAAGTTAGGCTCTACATATTAACATGTTTACATTATAAGTAGTGTAAATGGAATTGTGGTTCCAAATTTCTAGTACCATTTAGGTTGTTTTTTCCTGTCCTCTCTTCTCCTGTTGCCCACTCTTGTTTTCTCTCTCTCTCAATGAATTAACTTCTTATACTCTAGTTTTATTCCCTCCAAAGACACAAAAAGTTTGAATTTGCCTGTTTAGAAATTTTTCCTTATTCTCACCTCCTAGTAATATTTTCTGTTTCAATAGCTGCTCTTCTGGGCTGTTGTGATGTAAGATTAGAAGAAAAAAAAGGGAAAATAGAAATAGGAGAGAGTGGATTGATATCATGAGCAATATGTTCTTTTAAGTATTTCATTTCTGTTGATCAGTTTTATTTTATCTTCATATGAGAATTTTAAGGCATAGATTAATCATTCTTGTGATGATATTTTTATCATTATAGAGATAAGCCTGTAATGATAAGAATATCATCACAAGAATGAAAATTACACATTTAAGAATATATCAAAATGTATTTTATTTAGCATAGTCATAAATCAATCTGTATAACAAGCAATAACTATATCTAAAATGTGAACATTTTATATTTTGATAAATATTTATTTTATTATATATAATTTTAATAAATATATTTTCTCATATTAATATTTTTCTTTAGAAAACATAGCTCAAAATTTTATACTATTAGTGTCTAGGGATACAATACTGCTACTTGAATAAATGGAAGATTAATCTTTATTATTTTAATATGCATTGTTTGTAATCCTGTGTTACAGTTGTAAAGGCATAAATTTTTTTGTGTAAAAATAGAAAACGGATATTTGATTGATGTAGACAATTTGTTTACCTGTAGGATCCAAAAAATGTGTATATAGATATCTCTGTGCTTCCTTGCCATCATCTTTTATACTTATATTTCTAAATGTTAAAGAGACAGAAATTCTCCCAGAAGTTACACACATCTGCCTTCATTCCCCTTTTGGTAAACCATTCACAGATTTTGTGAGAGCAGATGAAAGATACAATATTATGAGAATTTCACTTTTATAAGACAGATGGTCTATGAGAAAAAATGTGGCATACCTATAAATGTGTATCTTATTCTGGCATAGAGAAATCCTTGTCACTTAGCGTATATGTCTATGAATGAGACAGGTCATTATATTAGGTTATTTCATTCATGGTAGTTCTTGCTCTCATAAATATTAAAATTTTATATTTTATGGTTGTCACAAGTAATGTTAAGATAAACACATAGTACACAAAAATATAGTTTTTCCCTTTCAAGGAAACATAAAATTTATATTTAGATTGGGATAAATGATATGCCAAATTCAATATCTCAAGAGAGATGTATGAGTATGCATGCATACCGTGTGTGTGAATTTAGATGTCATATTCCAACCTACAAAATTGTATCAGATCTTGAGAAAAAGTAAGCAAAGTGCTTTGTCAAAAGTTATTGAGATGGGACAATTATCAAAAAATAATAGCTTTTTTTTCCATAAACACAGTAAAATTTAGCCATGAATAATGGCAATGATTAATTGGTATTATTTGAATTTAATAATAATGTGTTGTTTTTAAAATCTTACAGTAATTTTATTTTACTATGATGTATAGCAATAAACACATTGATTACACTTGCTAAAATGCACATCTGATTATAATAAACAGTTAGTATATTTAGAAATTGTCCAAAAGTTATCTTTGAACAATTTCTAAATATATCAACTTCAGCAATTACATGTGGACATTCAATCAATCGTTATCTTGGTTTAAGTAGAGGATTTCAATTTCTAGTCATATAGATCTGTGCTATTATATTACTCATAAAGAAAAAATCTTATGTGTATGTAAGATTTCTTGACATTTAAACATTTCTTCACAATCATGGGGGAAAATTAATGGAAAAAAAGCCTTTAGAGATCTGCTTGTTACTGTTACAGATACATGATCATATGCCACATCAGTTAACTCCCTTGCTATATTTGAAACCCCATGTGATTTGGGAAGTGATACAGATATTAATTTTTTAAAACTTTAACCTATCTGATTTGTAAAGGTATTATAAAGGATTATCTTCAATATATTTTACTTATTAGAAAATATAAATCCTAGAAGAAAGAAGATAAAAGTTCCTGATCTATGAAAAGAAGATTAAAAAATAATAAGTGAATTACATTTAATTTTACTCATCTAAGGTGTTATGGTATAATAAAGACTGAGGCATTTTAATATATAAGGAGATGAGTGTTAAATAAGTCAAATAAAGATTTCTATGCTTTATCAATACAAAATCTAAATAATAAAATTTATTGCATGAAGCATCATGAGAACTGAACGTTATAGATCTCAACAAATGCCAAAATGTTATCCTCTAATACATATTAGTTTTACCTGCATGTTGTCTGATTTGTTTAATTATTCTAAGCCTGATAATTGTTTATCCATAAGATATACAATTATCTATGTATAATTGTAAGATATACAATTATCTATATACATTAACTATGATCTTGATATTGGTCAGTGATATTTCAATTGCAAGGCCCAAAACCCCAATCCAAAATATGTTAAGTGATAAAAATGTCTGTTTTTGTAAAGGAGAAGTGCAAACAGAGAAGCTCGTTTCATGGATAGCGGGTTCAACTGTTCAAGGTTACCAGCTCTCTCTCTCTCTTCTGTTGACCAGTGTTATTTTTATTCTTAAGTAGGCTTTCTCCATGTAGCAGCAAGTATTGAACCTAGGAATTACAAGCTTATTTAATTTATCTTTAATAGTAATTGGTTATATACACTGAAATGAGAGAAACAGATAGTCAGAAAAACAGAAGGAAAGAGGGATGTCCCTCCAGTGTTACACAATGGTTGTTTGGTTAGATGTCAAATTGCTATATATTCCTGAATAAGATCACAATATGTTGAGTGGGAAATCTATGTGAGTACTATAGGTATAATATGTAGGTGTAACAGAGAAACTCAAACAAGAAAAGATAAACGTTTTATTTGTGTATGTATTTTACTTTTTGCCTAAGAATAAAATCCAGTGTCTTTTTAACACTCTTGTATGTGGAGACTCTCCTTTCAAACAGCCTATCATTGTAATTTTCATGTTTCTTTCTATAGTGCAGAATAAATAAAAATAATATTTCAGTTACTTAGTAACCAAGATTTGAATACCTAAACTGTTTTGCCTTTAAATATGTCTTTCTTTTCTTTTGCTTTTAAAAATTAAATCATTGGTTACAATATTAGCAGTTTTAGACACTGATATATTTATGATATTTCTCTAGCCTAATCATTCAAATATTGAATTATGCTTATAAGGGTAAATTTTAAATAACAGTGAATATATTCTCCTGGATGGTGATTAAAAATAAATCCAAATAACTACATATGGAGCACCATTATAAAGCACATCATTAGTTAAAATTTGCTTCATTTTAACTGTTTTTTTCCTAATAACACTCTATGAGAGCAAAACACAGGAGGCTATTCTGAATCACACAGCAATGTTATATCCTACAGAACATTCAATTATTGGTTTATGAACATTATATATTTTGAGTTGTATTCTTATATCCTCAGCAATACTATGTGCTGTGTCTCTTTTGTTGGAAAACATTCAGAGGCTCTGGGCTTAGAAGTTATGCCTGTAATTATATTTGTATGCACTTTATAGCACATCCTGATAAATTGGTTTTTGTAAATTATTTAAAATGAAATATTGCTTAGATAGCAATACCTTTATTAATTATTTCAGCATATGACCTGATAAACTTTTCAGTTTTGGTTAACTTATATTTATTTTTCTTTCAAAGAGCCTAATAATTACAAACAAAAAGTCGGTTTTACTGTTTAATATCATTTTCACAAGGTACGGAATGATTTAATTGTTTTATAATCCAATACATTTTGCTAGAGCTGTGAACCAATAAATACAAATTTACTATAGAAAATAGTAACTTTTAAGCTTAATTTATACATAGGTTTTACGTTTACTTTTTAACTCTTCTAAATAAAGCAGAAAAAATTTTGAACACTATGGCTCTGAAAGCTATATAAAGTGAGAAGCACCCAATTCTTTATTTTATTTTTAAAATTTTGAAATGAATAAAAAATATTTTCAAAGCCTAAGACTTACAGCAGAGTAAAGATTTATTATTCATGCCCTATGATACTTGTGAAACATTTCCGATGTAAGCTCTTATTTTTAAGTGATATTAACAGTCTCTGTGAAGAGAGCGTACATCCTATATATCTAGATGAAATGTCCCAGAGAGTTGTACAGTGACTAATTTTTTAAATATAGAATGAGAACTAGGAGAATAGTTTGTATTGGCTACAATATTATAATTGAATTTCATATAATAAATTCAAAAGGAAGAGTGAGTTAGTTAATAATAACTGTTTTAAGTTGCTGAAGAGTGAGTTATTTAGTTAATAATAACTGTTTTAAGTTGCTATCGAAACAGTCACATGAAAAATTAGGAATGCCATTAAAAATATACATCAAAATATAATTAAAACCTTCATGAATCTTTTATATTCACTCTCACATCCAAATTGATAATACTCTTAACTTCCCTGTTTGTCTATAAATATTATTCACACTTTGGTTTATTTTTGACTCTGTATCCTCTATCTCTCTTTCTCTGTCTCTTCAAAATTATAATGCAGGTTTTTAAAAAAATCCTCCTTAAAATCAATACAAAAGACAATAAAAAAGACAATATGTTGCAATGAATAATTTATTGATTTTTACAGCATTTATAAATTCTAATATACCAATCACAGGCATTCTCCTATATATTCTTATAATAATTTAATTTATTGTGTAGTCTATATGAAATTGATTGATATATTTTAACCACATGGATGCTTTATGTAAATTGTGTAATATACCAATATTGTTCTTTTTCTTATAGATTACCTATCATTCCACAGCCAAGAATTAAGTAATCAGCTCTCCAATGAATAGCAATTCTATCTCTTCATTTTTTATATATGAAGTTTTCATATTTATTGTTGATGCTTTCTGGGCTATTTCACTTCATTGGTCTATTTGTCTGTTCATACATAATAAACTATTTTCTTTAGTTAGAGAACTGTAAGTAATTATCAAATGTCGTATATGTCTATTCACATTTTGTCTATTTTCATATATATGATTAACATATAAACAATAATAATAAAAGCATATTATAACAATATATTTGCAGTTTTTAAAATACAAATTGACAAACATTATAAAATTTTATGGAAATACAAATGGCTTTATATTGTTAAACGTATTTTGCAAAAGAGAAAAAATGGAATACTTAAAGTATTTGCTTTCAATAATTACAATAATGCTATATAAATCAAAACGTGCAGTATTGGCTTAAAAATAAACATATAAACAAACGGAACAGGAAGGAGTGCCTGCAAATATATCACAAAGTAGTTTTATTTTTATTTTTTAGCAATGCCGCTATGTAAATCAAAAACAAAGGTGAAAATATTGCTAACAAATGGTGATGAAATACGGGATAAGTACATGGAAATAATGAACATAGAACCATGCTTCACATCATGTAATAAAATTATCTTAAGATGAATCATGGTTCTTTACATAAAAACTAGACCTTTAAAACTCTAAAAGAAAACTTAGAATTAAAAAAAAATATTTTTAATATTATGTCAGGCAAGTTATTTTTTTTGTAACAAGGGCCTGAAAATAAGAGCCATGTTTTAAAAAATTTGTAAAATGGTTTTTATTGAAATTAAATTCAGGTGGCCCTCAAAAGACACACTTAAAAATATAAAGAAGACCAGTTAAAATCTGAAATAAAGTTTAGAAAAATATATGTGACAAAAGATCTACAGATAAAAATAAGAATTCCTAAAACAATAATAAACACACAGATTAATTGAAAAGACCATAATCTTTACAAAAGGAGACAAATAGCAAATAGGCATATGAAAAAATATTCAATATCAGTAGTAATTATGGAATTGAACATTTTCATGTCATACATATTAGAATGACTGAAACTAAAAAGTCTGACAATACCAAATAGGGATCAGGATGTGGAGAAACTAGGACTCTAATTCTTTTCTGTGTATACCATAAATACTACAACCATTTTAGAATCCAGCTTATCATATTTTTATAAAATTAAATATATACCTACCCTATGAGTGTGCAGTTTCAGACCCTGGAATTTCCACGTGTTAAATGGGAAAATTAAAAAGAAATAGAGAGTGGAATAATGGTTACCAGAGGCTGAAAAAGGTAATAGGGGAGATGGGAAATGGGGATGGTTAACAGTATAAAAATATAGTTAGATAGAATGCATAAGACCTAATACGACAGGGTGATATTACAGTCAGCAATCACTTGTACATTTTAAAATAGAGTATCATTGGAATATTGTAACACAAAGGAATTATAAATGCTTGAGTTGATGAATGAACCATTTGCTCTGATGTGATGATTTTCCATTATTTGCTTGTATCAAAAAATCTCAGGTACCCCATAAATATATGTACCTACTATGTACCCATAAAAATAAAATAAATAAGTAAATAAAATGTTTTCAAAATGTTTCTTCAATAATGTTCATAGCACCTTCTTTATAATCTAGAATTTCAAGCAAAATAAATGTTCATCAACAGATATTTATGAAATTATATTCAAATCAAATAATGTTATATTATACTCATATAGTGATATTCTACTCGGAAATAAAATAAAAAGAATGAATTACCTGCACATGCAGCAATGTGTATGAATCTCAAACCACTATGCTGAGCAAAATAAAGCAGACCCAAAGAGGAATACTAGGTGATATTGTTTACGAGTGCTAAAGTACAGACAAAATAAAGCAGAGTTAGGGATTAATGCAAAAGTGACAGAAGGGAACTTTCTGATTCAAAGAAACTGTTCTATGCCTACATTTGGTTGGTGGCTACATGGCTATATATAGTTTTCAAAATTCACACTTAAAATTTGTGGATTTTATTATATACAAATTATGCTTCAAATAACCTATCACTCTAGGTAAATCACCTATAATTACCACTCTGATTTTCCTTTTACTCATTGTATTTGATTAATTGATATTATTCTTATTTACTTATGAACTCATGTATTTAATATTCTTAGTCTTTTATAGTGACAAATTCCTTCAAAATAAGTAGTCTGCCAAGTTGCCAAATAATAGTATTCAATATTGTCTTTTTACTGCAAATATACTTGAGACTTTTAGCAAGAAAATTCTGCAAATGTCAGTGTTTTAGATACTTAACCATGCTTATATCCATAAAATTTATAGTACATTAATCCATAAAATTTATAGTACATTAACTTGAAATAAATATGTTACGTGTTATTATATGGGGATTCTGGCTTAATCTCAAACTGAATAAAAATTTCTTGTATGTAATATCTCAAAGCAGCAATACAATATATATAAATTTAGAGATATAGAAAAAATAGCGATTACAAGTGAGTAGGAAGGAGAGAGAAGAATTACACAAGAGTAAGACAGTATATTATGAATAAGCACATTACACAATTGCAAGTGAACTGAAATTCCACATATTCTACAAATGTGACACCCACTTTCTAACAGCTGTTCCAAGGAGTGAGATACAAATATACATAAAACACCACGAATATAAGATTGTTACATTAGCCTAACACACAATTCTTCTCAGGATTTATTTTCCATAAGTTATCTAGAACAAATCATATAAATAAAAACAAGAAATTCTTTTAATCAACATCCTCCACATAATCCATGCAATATATTGAACAATGGTTTTTTAAGTTTATTATTATTTAAAGATTAATAGATTAAAATTACTAATTATAAGTTGATACAATACAATGTAATCCAATAAAATCAATTTGTCCTGAGATAAGGCAACAATGTAGAGATATAAGTGTTTCTGATTATGTGATTTGATCAAGGATAAAATCTAGGAGACTTACTTTAAAACCTTGTAAATATTACAGGGGAAGATTTTTTTTTTTAAGAGCACACATATTTGTTTGTCCACACCTACCTATTCGTTTAATTTATTACTGAGTGGAATGTAAACTAAAGGTATTGTTTCCCAGTGCTAGAGAGAAGATTAAACTTTTATCCATAAGGTACAGGGAATGTAAAACTGCTTCTTTGGAGATTCCTTCCCTATTAATACCCCTTTCTGCAGAATTTTATGGACCTTGTCCAAGTGTGCTTTTCTCTAACACCTTCAGGTATGAATCTTTGAGACATTCATTAAATTTTAATAGGGAACATTAATACTCCCCTTGCTTAGTTAATGTTTGAATATTAACTCATTTGACATAGTAACTAACAAATATCATATAATAAATGAAAGTAACTCCCAAGATACGC
Source organism: Sapajus apella (assembly GCF_009761245.1). Taxonomy (NCBI): domain Eukaryota; kingdom Metazoa; phylum Chordata; class Mammalia; order Primates; family Cebidae; genus Sapajus; species Sapajus apella. The sequence continues at coordinate 35,020,510 of NW_022436943.1, read as the reverse complement.
ACACACACATACACACACACACACACAAATACACACACACACAGAGATAGTACATAATTTCGTTGCTATAAAATGTTTAAAATTCAGGGAGAGAAAACACTTTATGATAAGACAGCATTCATGTTTTGTAGATATATTTCTCTGTTTACTTCAAAATTGCATTTCTTAAATAATCACAAAAATTAGAATTACTGGAGTAATTTTGTTAAAGAAGTAAATTCATTTCCTATTGCTGCTGTAACAAAGCATCAGAGTTCTGGATGGCTTAAAACAATTATAATTTATTGTGTTACAGCCCTGGAGACTGAAGGAAGTCTGATATAAAGGTGTGAACAGGGCATTATTTTAACTGATGGTTCTAGTGGAAAATCCTTTCTTGCACCTTCTTGCTTCTGGTGTTTTCCAGCAATCCTTTGCATTCCTTGACTTATAGATACATCACTCCAGTCACAAGACTTTTTTTTCTACATGTCTTCACATTGCCTTCCTTATGTACATGTCTGTTCCTGTGTCCAATTCTTGCCTTTTGAGAAACACACCCAACATATTGATTATAACTCACCCTAATGGCCTCATGTCAATTTGATTACTCTTTAAAGATTCTATTTCCAAATAAGACCACATTCGGAAGCACCAGAGATTAAGATTTCAACATAGCATTGTGTGGGAACACAATACAATCTTTAACAATGGATTGCACCATGTTATTGTTATCAACCATAATTGATGTTTTAAGTTTGGGTTCAAACTCTTATTATTTGTGTAATATGGGATCATTTACTTAAACTCTCTAATCCCGTTATTTTGTCTGTAAAGTGTAAATGTTGTTGTTCCAATTAAATGAGATAATGCTTGTAATTGCTTAACACAGTGCCTGGCAAAAAAAAAAAAAAAAAA
>NW_022436943.1:35007348-35019513 GCF_009761245.1 Sapajus apella | reverse complement strand
ATATACATATATGTGTGTGTATATATATATATATATATATATATATAAATTGATGCATTTTAGCAACATTTCTAAACGATTTCTAACTCCCTGAAAATTCTGCATACTACAAGCAAAATTTGTGGTTGTGGCTGTCACAATCCAAATCAGGCCTCCTAGAATTGCTATGGAAACCTCACTTAGGACATTGAAACATTTTAAGATTTCACAAGTAGATGAATCCTCCTATTTTTTATTCTCTAGAAAATCTGTTCAAAAGTTTTTACAAGAGATGCTATATTTTTTCATTTATAATTTTATTTTACTTATTGATACTGCAAAGGCTTATCTACTATGGGAATTCAAGTGAGATTGTGAGGTGAATAATAATTCCTCCCTCCATCCCTAGCTGGCATCAAGCAATGGCAGCACCAGAAATCAAATTTAGGGAGTTGGATGTAATCTATCATTTTTTTCATGTTCTGAGATTAATATCACTATGGCTCTGCATTATTACCTTGTTCATTCTTAAGGATCAAAGGACTCTGAGTACTGGACAGCTGGCTTTCCAGGAATGGCTATAATAACATGGTCTGTCCCCTTGCTTTCAAAGTTCTGCTTACAAAGTCATTCTCTCTTTTTGTTTTTTTATACTTACCCCATAAATGATAAAATATGCAATATTCCTGTAGTGTAGTCTTCATTTGAGAACTTCTTACCACTGTGGTTTTAACTGCACGTGGACCCTAGTATGACGTTCTGAAGAGATTGAGAAAGAGTGAAGGACTCCTCAACTTGTCATCAACTCCATGAGTTGGTACCTTGTGATCTCTACTGGTAGTCCACAGAGACCTTGTACAGATATCTAAATTTCATTTTATCTTTTCTGTAGTCATTACTCTTAGCTATGCTTTCTAAGGGACATTTGAATGATATTGTATTGAATTACTATTTCTAGAAGGTCCATAGTTAATTTATTCAATACATTTTCCTTTACAATTTTGCCTAAATCAATAAAAACTGATTTTACTTTGAATAATAAAACCTAGACAAATGGGACCTAATCAAACTCCACAACTTCTGCACAGCAAAAGAAATAGTCATTAGAGTGACTCGGCAACCAATAGAATGGGAAAAAATTTTTGCAGTTTACCCATCTGACAAAGGGCTGATATCCAGAATTTACAAAGAACTAAAACAGATCTACAAGAAAAAAACTAACAAGCCCATTCAAAAGTGGGCAAAGGATATGAACAGATACTTTACAAAAGAAGACATACATGAGGCCAACAAACATATGAAAAAATGCTCATCATCACTGGTCATCAGAGAAATGCAAATCAAAGCAACATTGAGATACCATCTCACGCCAGTTAGAGTGGCGATCATTAAAAAATCTGGAGACAACAGATGCTGGAGAGGATGTGGAGAAATAGGAACACTTTTACACTGTTGGTGGGAGTGTAAATTAGTTCAGCCATTGTGGAAGACAGTGTGACGATTCCTCAAGGATCTAGAAATAGAAATTCCATTTGACCCACCAATCCCATTACTGGGTATATATCCAAAGGATTATAAATCGTTCTACTATAAGGACACGTGCACACGAATGTTCATTGCAGCACTGTTTACAATAGCAAAGACCTGGAACCAACCCAAATGCCCATCTATGATAGACTGGACAGGGAAAATGTGGCATATATACACCATGGAATATTATGCAGCCATCAAAAATGATGAGTTTGTGTCCTTTGTAGGGACATGGATGAACCTGGAAACCATCATTCTCAGCAAACTGATGGAAGAGCAGAAGATCAAACGCTGCATGTTCTTACTCATAGGCGGGTGTTGAACAATGAGAACACACGGACACAGGGAGGGGAGCACTACACACTGGGGTCAGTTGGGGGGAAATAGGGGAGGGAGGGTGGGGGGTGGGGAGCTGGGGAGAGATAGCAAAGGGAGAGATGCCAGATGTAGGTGATGGGGAGGAAGGCAGCAAATCACACTGCCACGTGTGTACCTATGCAACAATCTTGCATGTTCTTCACGTGTACCCCAAAACATAAAATGCAATAAAATAAATAAATAGGAAAAAATAAATAAATAAATAAATAAAACCTCATATTTTAAATACATGTAAATAGTGCCAGAAATTTATTTGCTTCTCATTCTTTGGAGCACAGGATATTAAAATTTAAAGGGCAATGCATGCTTTTGTAGTTAAGTAAGCCTGATGATATTTGCTTGCACACTCCTATACACTTTTAAAAAATACATTTTCAGGAAATTCTGAAACAGAGAAAATATGATTTATTTGGAATCTTGTCACTTACATGGTATTAATAAAATTATCATTTATTATTTGCTTACTATAATCCATGCACTTCTAGACTCCTTACATGTTACTGAACTTGCATTTCAAGTAGCCTATGTAGTAAATAGAATTTTTCACTATATTGTCAATATTCTAGAAAAGAAAACTAAACCAGGGTTTTATAATTAGGTAACAAACTACAGTCCTTTTTTAAAAGAGCTATCATCGGAATTTAGTCCACCCCCCAGTAAAATGTTCTGATGATATTTTGCATAGAAATTGTATTCCTATCAGAAAATTAGTGCCTTATTAGTGTTCGCTTTTGAAAAAGACAATGTATGCATCAAAAAAAGATTCTAGATTTATGGAACTCACCTGAATATGGGTATTAGGAGTTTCCTTTTCCATTAAAGAGACAAAAACTATATTACTAATTAAAACTTATATGTATTTACATATGTGTATATAAATATGTGTATGTGTCTAGATATGAGTGAGCTTAGTTATATGTTAATTATGACAGTGAATGGAGTGTGGTTATGAAAGGAGCAATGGAAATGCAAATTGAAATAAAAATTATTTTTTGTTTGTTGTTTACAATTTATAGTGATGTTTATGCTGTTCTTACATTGCTATAAAGAAATATTTGAGACTGGATAATCTGTTTTAAAAAGAGATTTAATTGGCTCATGTTCTGCAGGCTGTGCAGGAAGTATAAGATAAGCATGTGCTTCTGTGGAGGCCTCAGGAAGCTTACAATCATAGTGGAACGTAAAGTGGGAGCAGGTATCTCACGTGGTAGGAACAGAGGCAAGAGAGTGAGGTGTCACACACTTTTAAACAGCCAGGTTTCATGAAAAGTTACTCAATATCACGAGGTCACCATTAAGGGTATGATACTAAACCATTTATGAGATATCCACCACAATTCAATAGTCTCCCATGAGGCTCCACCTCTAATACTGGAGATTTAAGTTCAACATGAGATTTAGGTGGGGACACATATCCAAACTATATCAGGCTATATTGAAAATTTAATAAAGAATGACATAATAAATAATGGAAACTAAAGGATAAAAATCTACCGAAGGTAATCAGTGGGGTTAAATTTCTAGAATCAAAAGTATATATTTTCTAAGTAATAAGAGGAAGAGCAAATAGAAGAACTTTCCTAAATTTCAGTTAGGAAACATATATTGGCTTCTATGCTAGATATAAATGTATTGTTTGTCTAGAAGCCATTGTAAAAAAAAAAATCTGCTTTTGAAAGGGAGTCAAATTTGTTGGTTGTTTTCATTACCTAGAAGAGGGGAGAATAGAGGTGTGTTGCAATGTAGTAAAATTGCATTACAAATTAGATTATTGTGAAATTTCATCTGTATGTGCCATTGAGGATTTTCTAGAATACTGTTTGCAAACATCAATTACATTTTCATATTTTATTTATTTTTATTATTTTATTCCTCTAGCAACATTTCCATAAGGATCAATGTGAATTACTACATTTTATATTCAGATGGTATGAGCACTTTTTAAATTCACCATTTCATAATCCATAAGCTACACAACAGGGTATTATATTTGACTGTAACCCCTTATTCTGCAGCAGATAGAACTAGATATGAATATTCTTGTGATAATCTTGTGTAACATTAACATTCTGTTTTTAGAATGTTGTGTTACTGTTTTTGCCATATTGATAATATTATTTTCTTTGGATATTAGTAGAAGACCCAAATATATGCATTTTATAATACCAGCTAACACTAACTGCATGTTTTACAGATGGTATCTAAGTCTGTGTAGCTAACAGATATGTGCACCTTTCATTAATTTAACTCTTCATTTGACATTTACATTCATGATGTATGTATTAAAAATGTAAGATATCTATATATACACCTAGATCTATACATAGACACCTCTATGTATGTGTATATGTATCTAGTTCTATATATCTATATATGATACACACATAAATATCATATACCTATATTTATCTCTCTGTATAGATATATTGCCATATAATATATAGAGATAAATATATATAGCTATATATCATATATAGATCCATATATATGATATGATATCTCTATATATGATCTATATCTATCTATATATGATCTATAGATATCATATACCTATATTTAACTCTCTGTATACATATATCTCGGTATGATATATAGACATATATATAGCTATATATAGATATCCTATATCTATATAATTATATGATTCCATATATCTATAAACATATATAAGTCATAACCCTACACACAGGTATCTTGATATCTATATATCAAGAATATATAGAGATATAATAACCCTGTATAAAAATATATCTCTGTATAGATATTCTTGATATATAGATATCTTGATTTTTATTTTTATTTATGAAGATATCTATACATAGATATACCTCTATATAGGGTTATAAATTGCTTTTTTGGATGCCTCCTATGAAATATCTGTTACATAAGTTTAATGTCATTTCTTTGTTGTAAATTTTAACAGTGATAAAATTGGTATTTTAAATTCTGAAACTTGCTGAAGGGTTTTTTTGGCTTTAATTGCTGTCCAGCTGGATAGTCACATAGCAATATTTTAAACCTTAGTTTTACCTATGTCTAAGGTTATGAAATCAATCTAAAAATTCTCTTTGAATATTAATAAGAATTTTAAATCAAATCATAAAATATTTAAGTTCTTTAATATTTATAAGAACCTGATGATAATTTAGAATAAATGATTTGAAATGATGGAAATGAAACAGAATTGAGCCAGGAATATAAAATAGATATGCAAACATGACTTGAATTTTTCAAAGACGTTTCAATGGAAATGAAAATAATATGTGTTATAAACCGAGTATATGTAATAGAACCACTTTTACAATTATATATTTATTTCCAGGTTATTACTTGGGAAAAAGCGATTTGTAAAGAAAAACAGAAAAAAAACCAAAAAACAAATAACAACAACAACCAACACACATACCAAAAAGGAAAACTCTGCATGCAATCTCCCTAAAACTGGGGACCTCATTGCTAATTCTTTTTTTTTTTTGCATCATAGAGTCTAACAGAGTTGTTTGAGCCCTTCCTAATGTCTCCATCTCAATGACTTCCTTTAGAGTTATTTAATTCATAAAACAAACCTGACATATGTATTTTACCTAAAGTGTCATATGGTAATTTTTACATGTTCCCAAATAAAATGATAAAATTATTAATGTTTACTAAAATGAAACTTAAAGTCATGAGAAATTGCCTCTGATTAAAAGTATGGGAATGGAGAAACATGGTTGTATGAGTAAATGTATAAACATATGCCAGATGTACACAATTAAATATCTTCCTATAGATATACAGATGCTAAAATATAATAATACATGCCATAAAAATAAGTCAATTCACTGAGTATTATACACCAAAAAAAATTGTATCTTAAATATCACATACACATGTTATACAAATACATAAATACACACACACACACACACACACACACACAGGCATAAATATGGGGGTTAGTTTTTAATGTGACTGTACAGAAATATATATAAGGATTGAGTAAGATTATTAAATTAAGGTCAGCGAGGGCAGAACATTAGCTTTTGAGTCTCATTTAAGACAATGTATTTCACTTAATAATACAAAGGCAATCAAAACTAAAATAGAACCATAAGAAGAGTGACCTATGTCAAGAAATATATAATCTTCAGCCAGAAAGTGTGTGAAAAATCTTGGCATAATTATTTCAAAAATACCAGACTGATATCCTGATTAAATCTCTTTAATCCAAGTGTATATATTAAATATTATCAGTTTTTTCTTTCAAAAGGAAACTGCTTTGTTCAAACACACACGTGCATGTTGACATATGTGAAGAGGGACACAGTATAACTAGAATCTAGAATCACTGAAGCCAGCAAACCTTTGAAAGAAAAAATTGAACGCCATGAACCTGGAACATTTCATAACATATAAGTGCATTACATTACACTCATTCTAACCATTCCAAGTTAAATATATCAGTAAAAACACAGTATTATACTATTTATAGATGTTTCAAAAACATGTTCAATTCAAACAGTGCATTGATAAGGAGAACTAATGTATGTGATAAAATGATAAGGAGAGCAAAATTGGGAAAATTACCAAATTGATAGCGATAAATCTCAAATGCCAACATCCAGTCCTTTCACATATTAATTAGAAATATATTTTGTATTTCGTAGATCTCAAACAGACACTATATAGAATAAAAGAGAACAAATATCAAAACACACACACACACAAAAATGGCCAGGAAAATGTTGACAGCATATCTGTGTTTGGTGCTGTGATTAAAAACCATGCTAAGCCTAAGTATTTTTATCAATACAAATAGAAGCATACAAAGGACATAGAGAAAAATATCAGGGCAAAACATTTTTATTATTTTATTATTTTCATTATTAAAATGAAATGTAAATACAATGAAATGAACAGGTCTGAATGTATAATTAATGTATTTGTACCATGTATTATATAAGAAATGGTGTAACCAAAACTTGTATAAGAATACAATAAATTTTCATTACCCCAGCAAGTTTATTTCTGTGCCATTACATTAAAACCAACCTCCATAAAAACTGCTGTTCTGATGTCTATCACTATCACTTAGATTTTCCTTCTCTTGAATTTCATATAAAGAGATTCACAGAATATATAATTTTTATTTTGTCAAGCTAAACATTGTGTTTTTGAGATTTAGACATGCCATTGCATGAATCAATAGGTCATTTATTTTTACTGTTGCTTAGTATACCATTTCGTGAATATATCAAAATTTTTCATTTACTCTCCAGTTAATGGAAATTTAGATTGTTTATTATTTTAGGCTACAATGAATAGGGATGTACATTTATCTTCATGTGAACATGTTATCATCTCGAGTAAATATTCATTTCTTGAGTGAAATTACCAACTCTCTAATTAAGCATGTTCTAATTTTATATGAAACTATTAAAGAATTTTCCAATTTGACTCTATCATTTTTATTCCCACTAAAAATTAAAGAAGACTGTGAAATAGAATAGCAAAATTGCATCACTTATACTGAAATTTGGGGAAGATATTTCTGAGGAGGAAATGAAAGGTAAAAAATGACTAGTTAAATGAAGAGACACATACATAATGTGCATATTATACCAAGATAATAAGGTAGAAAATGACTTGGTATGTTTGAAGAACTAAATCAGGGGAAAATGAACTGAGCATGAATTACAATAATTATGGTTGAAAGATCTGATAGACTCTTTCGTATGCACAATAGAGATGTGTTGCAATGGGTCAACTAGGAGTAATGCGAAAATAATATGAGCAAAAAAGATCTTCCCCGGTGGTGTATAGATAATAGCATCAGTGTAAGCATCAGTGTAGCCACTGGTTAGTAAACATTAGGCAAACCACTAAGAAAACAAATATGAAAGAGCAGACAAGAAATGGCATATGGGAAAAATGTAGTTGAGAAAGAAATGATAGAATTTCACATCTTATATATCATTATAAATAGAGCTATGAGCATTTGGATTTCTTTCTACAAGTTATTTTTCTCATGTTCTTTGACTCTTGATCTTTTTAAATTTTCATATTAAGGATTTAAGTTTGTCTTCAAAAATTTATGATAAAATCTGGTCTGTTAGCCAAAATCCTTAAAAATAATTATTCAAATGATTAAATAAATTAATGTTCATGTAAAATATTCTGTAATGAAACCCAGTTTTTTTGTTGGTTCATGTGACTTAGGTAAATCTTTGATAAATTAACTGCTTTTAAAATTATTGAGAAAATTTAAAACATCTTCAAAAAATTTATATTAAATTTTATTTTGACAACCACATACTGACTTTACACAGAAAGTTCTTCTTCTATTTCCTTTTTTGGATTCGTAGCTACATTGTCTGCTTGAAAATTTGTCTACTAACTAGAGATACCTTTTTAAATATTAATCCCCCACCCACACCAACTATCTCCTTCTGCTGCTGTTTTTTCTCACATAGCTGCGATCTTGACTTGCTCGGTGCTATTTACAGTTTAACTATTAATAACTCGAGATGGTAAACATTTCAATATTTTACCCTATTATCATATAAGAAAATCCTTGCTGCACCACAAAATACTTAATTCAGTGTCGTCTTTCTTATTGAATCATCAGGCATACAGGAAGTCTGAATACAGTAAGCCTGGACGTGGCTTACCTGGTGCTACATTTAATTTAGAGGAACTATAGGTCACTGAAATTGCCTCATGGTGAAAAGTCTTCTGATTTCCAACCCATCTAAAATCAACTTTACAACTCAGAATGGAAGAAATCAATGCTTGTCTCCTATATTTTTCAGCTATATCATATTACTTGAAGTGATTGTCCCTGAATTAATTTGTTAGGCTACATAAGCTAACTGGGAGCTGTGAGCCTCCACATATGGCTTCTCTGAAGTAACCAGGTGAGTAAAAATTGGTCTCCAAGTCTTTTCTCTGAGGAAAATGTCAACACAGTGGCTGCATTCCTCCTACGACTTGCTACAATTCTGTACTATCTTAATCATTTTTAAAGATAAAAACATGTTAAAAACTAATTTTTCCAACATGGTATCTATTAGGAAGAAGTTGTTCTGTATGGTTTCATACTATTGATTGATTTTCTCAAGTAGCGCCTGCAACTTTATATTCTGACTGTTATCACTGGTCATTTTGATGGGCTCAGGCAGGTTAAGTTGTTTATCATTGTTTAGCTAATGTGAAAACACATAAGTCTTAATATCAAAACTTCTCATAAGCAAGATGTTACCTCACATTTGTTTACCTTGCTTTTGTAATGTTCTATGTATGAGTGTGAAAATATTTTAATTTTGTCAGTGTGTTAAAAGTAGCATTGTTTTCTTATCCTTGTTTCTGGTACAAGTGACACTGAATAAAGCAATTAAGAGCTCATATAAACAGTTCTTAAAATAAAATCGTTATCAAAAAATTAAAAAAAAATAAAACCAACTTACTTTCCTCAGAGTGAATACACAGTATTAGAAAATCACATTTGCACATTGGGTCTTGGAAAGCACAGACCTGTTACTTTAATTTTGATTATATTGACAATTATTCTGCCTCAGCTCTGTTATTCCTGGCAAATAATAAATATTTTACTAACTGAGAGACAGAGAGAACATTTCTGATCCAAACTGGCCTTGGAGGTCACAACAGAAACTGGGCTGGGCCCAAGATGGAATTGGATCTAGTAATTAACTGGCTTGGATCCAGTTAGAGGCCTCTTACAGCTCACTGGGTAAGAGAGAAACTGGTTGTAAATGGTAATATTGCAAGGGTTGTAAAATTTGTCTTTTGGAATTTTTCAGGGATTTTTGTGTTCTATTCCTCTGTTTCGTTTTCCTGCATGCTTACATAGAAAAAAAAAGTAATTGGCTAAGTTAATAAAGGAAACCTCAGTATAAAGTAAATATCTCAGGTAAAAATGGGATTATTAATTTTTGAAAAGCTGAGTTCCTTCTGTCTTATCCATTAGACCCAAGGAGCAGCAAAGTCTTACAGAAATAGTGAAGTCATACTCAAGATAACTTACAGTGGAATGTTTCAAATGAACTGCAAGGCACTGAAGTGGATTAAAAAAACAAAAAAATGAGGGCTCCCAAATTAATCTATGGATGCCTACTGATATGCAGAAGCATCCAAAAATTTTTAATTTTTTATTTAAAGACTTTACAAAATGCAAATAATAAGCTTAAATAACTAACCTATTAAATATTAAATTTGCTAACCTTTTACCTTAGTTACCATCCGGATCCAAAGGAAGTAGACTGCAGCATCAATGAGCTGACTTCAAATAAGTAATGGGGTACATTTTACTTGAGTAAAGGATGGGATTGGATTAGGAGTCTTCTCCTCAGTAAAGTCCCTCTTGGTTAAAAATGGATTAACAATGCTAGGGCCCACTGGGGTCATGTTTGAGACTTGCCAACTTGCCATTTTGATATTGGGTGGTTAGCAGAGTGGACAATGTTTATGTTTTGTCACAATGTATTTTGCCCTGGCCAATATGGAAAAATGTTACTTTGGTTACCACATGTAACCCTTTGGGCAGCATCTTTCAAAAATGAAGGGATTTTGCCTGCAGTCCCTTGATTTTCCTTTGTGGTGTAACTTGGCCCCTGGTGCTATAGTGTGGGCAGCAGTGTTGCTAGGGCCACTCAGGGAAGGGGAACCCAGAAACTTGATATGCCAGAAAAAGGGTAAGAATTTCTTACCTGTCAGACTTTTGGCCTCTCTCTCTCTCTTATGCAAACTGGTTGAACAAATGGTAAAAATTACTGTTCTCTCCTCTGTAAAGTTTTGATTAATGTGAAAAGAAATTCTGAGGCTAATCTTAAACTGTAATAAATCTGGTGTATTATGTGCTATGAATCTGTCTATGTCATTCTGTCATGAAGAGGGGTATTTTAGGATAGAACGCAGGCTTAGGACCCCATAAGATGGTTGCTCAAGATGGCCCAGCAAGCTGGTCAGTAACAAAATTTGCTGCAGTTTGCTGAACAAACAAACAAAAATGTGATGAGGTCTCCATCTTGTTTAATGACCTTGTGAGCTTGACTTTGTAACCATGTGATGGTACTTTCTCTTGGTCTGTGCCTTCCAGGGAACAGGAATTTTGGGGCCCATGTCATAGTTAGCTCTAAAAATTATATTAAGTAGTTGAAAGCCTTTGCAGGCTCAAATTAATTACTCTAGACTCCTTCTGGAAAGGACAATTAAGAATGCTTATTGCTGTAGCTCATTAGCTAAGGTTCTGCACTTCCACAGTGGTGGTCTGGGCTCAATTTCTGGCTTAGGGAATGAGTCCCTTCTGGTTTAATATCTGCATGATATTTACCATTTGTTGATTCTCTTGACTTTTACCATTTGTTGATTCTCTTCCCCTCCACCAATCATCTTGAATTTTCCTTTCTCTGAGCACCTTGGGGGTTGTATTTGGTAAAGTTCAAAAGCTAGAAATATTGATAGTTTGGCATGACTAATTTCAGGTAATAAACATTTGAAAGGAATTTTAAAAGGTTAGCAAGGCAGGCCAACATTCAAATTCAGGAAATACAGAGAACACAGCAAAGGTACTCCTAAAGAAGAGAAACCCCGAGGCACATAATCATCAGATTCACCAGATTAGAAATGAAGGAAAAAATGCTTACAGAAGCCAGAAAGAAAGGTTGGGTTACCCACAAAGGGAAGCCCATTAGACTCACATTGGATGTCTTGGCAGAAACCCTATAGGCCAGAAGAGAGTGGAGGCCAATATTCAACATTCTTAAAGAAAAGAATTTTCAACCCAGAATTTTATATGCAGCCAAACTAAGCTTCAAAAGTGAACGATAAATAAAATCCTTTACAGACAAGCAACTGCTGAGAGATTTCATCACCACCAGGATTGCCTTACAAGAGTTCCTGAAGGAAGCACTAAATATGGAAAGGAACAACCAGTATCAGCCACTGCAAAAAACGTACCAAATGGTAAAGACCATCGACACTATGAAGAAACTGCATCAGCTAATGGGCAAAACAACCAGCTAACATCAAAATGGAATGATCAAATTCACACATAACAATATTAACCTTAAATATAAATGGGCTAAATGCTCCAGTCAAAAGACACAGGCTGGCAAATTGGATAAAGAGTGAAACTCATCAGTGTGCTGTATTTAGAAGACCTATTTCAAATGCAAAGACACACATAGGTTCAAAATAAAGGGATGGAGGAATATTTACCAAGAAAATGGAGAGAGAGAGAGAGAGAGAGAGAGAGAGAGAGAGAGAGAGAGAGAGAGA
>NW_022436943.1:34947958-35007338 GCF_009761245.1 Sapajus apella | reverse complement strand
AGAGAGAGAGAGAGAGAGAGAGAGAGAGAGAGAGAGAGAGAGAGAGAAACAGGAGTTGCAATCCTAGTCTCTGATAAAAAGGACTTTAAACCAACAAAGATAAAAAGAGACAAAGAAGGGCATTACACAATGGTAAAGGGATCAATGCAACAGGAAGAGATAACTATCCCTAATATATATGCACCCAATATAGGAGTACCCAGATACATAAAGCAAGCTCTTAATGGCCTACAAAGAGAATTAGATTCCCACACAATAATAGTGGGAGATTTTAACAGTCCGCTGTCAATATTAGACAGATCAATGAGACAGAAAATCAACCAGGATACCTAGGACTTGAACTCAGATCTGGACCAAGTGGACCTAATAGACATTTACAGAACTCTCCAACTGAAATCAGCAGAATATACATTCTTCTTAGCACCACGTCACCCTTACTCTAAAATTGACCACATAATTGTAAGTAAATCACTCCTCAACAAATGCAAAAGAACAAAAAATCATTGCAAACGGTCTCTCAGACCACAATGCAATCAAATAAGAACTCAGGCTTAAGAAACTCAAAATTGGACAACTACATGGAAACTGAACAACCTGCTCCTTAATGAATATTGAATAAATAATGAAACAAAGGCAGAAATAAAAATGTTCTTCGAAACCAATGAAAACGAAGACACAAGGTGCCAGAATCTCTGGGACACATTTAAAGCAGTGTCTAGAGGAAAATATACAGCATTAAATGCCCACATGAGAAGGGAAGAAAGATCTAAAATCAACAACTTAACGTCATGATTAAAAGAACTAGAGGGGCAAGATAAAACACATTCAAAAGCTAGCAGAAGACAAAAAATAACTAAGATCAGAGCAGAACTTAAGGAAATAGGAACACACACAAAAAAAGCCCTTAAAAAATCAATAAATCCAGGAGCTGTTTTTTAAGACATATCAATAAAATAGATGAACCACTAGCCAGACTAATAAAAAAGAAAAGAGAGAAGAATCAAATAGCTGCAACAAAATATGATAAAGGGGATATCACTACCAATCCCACAGAAATACAAACTACCATCAGAGATTACTACAAACACCTCTATGCACATAAACCAGCAAATCTAGAAGAAATGGATAAATTCCTGGACACTTACACCCTGGCAAGAATAAACCAGGAAGAAGCTCGATACCTGAATAGACCAATCACAAGGTCCGAGGTTGAGGCAGCAATTAATAGCCTACCAACCAAAAAAAGTCCAGGACCAGATGGGTTCATAGTCTAATTCTACCAGAGGTACAAAGAGGATCTGGTACCATTTCTTCTGAAACTATCCAACCAATACAAAAAGAGGGAATCCACCCTAACTCATTTTATGAGACCAACATCATCCTGATACCAAAACCTGGCAGAGACACAACTAAAAAATAAAATTTTAGGCCAATATCCATGATGAACATTGATGCAAAAATCCTCCATAAAATACTGGTAAATGGAATCCAACAGCACATCAAAAAGCTTATCCATCACAATCAAGTCAGTTTCATCCTGGGTATGCAAGGCTGGTTGAACATACCCAAATCTATAAACGTAATACATCACATAAACAGAACCAAAGACAAAAACCACATGATTATCTCATAGATGTAGAGAAGGCCTTCAACAAAATTCAGTTGCCCTTTATGCTAAAAACTCTCAAAAAACTAGATATCAATGGAATGTATCACATATAATAAAAGCTATTTATGACAAAGCCACAGCCAATATCATACTGAATGGGCAAAAACTGGAAGCATTTCCTTTGAAAACTGGCACAAAAAAAGGATGCCCTCTCTCACCACTCCTATTTAACATAATTTTGGAAGTTCTGACCAGGGCAATCAGGCAAGAAAAAGATATAAAGTATATTCAATTAGGAAAAGAGGAAGTAAAATTGTCTGTATTTGCCTATGACATGACTGGATAGTTAGAAGACTTCATCGTCTCAACCCAAAATCTCCTAAAGCTGATAAAGAACGTCAGGAAAGTCTCAGGATACAAATCAATGTGCCCAAATTACAAGCATTTCTATACACTAATAACAGAAAAACACAGAGCCAAATAATGAGCGAACTCCCATTCACAATTGCTACAAAGAGAATAAAATACCTAGGAATATAACTAACAAAGGATGTGAAGGACCTCTTCAAGGAGAACTACAAACCACTGCTCAGGGAAATAAGAGAGGACACAAACAGGTGAAAATACGTTCCATGTTCATGGTTAGGAAGAACCAATATTGTGAAAATGACCACACTGCCAAAAGTAATTTATAGATTCAATGCTATCCCAATCAAGCTACCATTGACTTTCTTCACAGAATTGGAAACAAACACCTCAAACTTCATATGGAACCAAAAGAGAATCCATATAGCCAGACAATCATAAGCAAAAAACAAAAACAAAAACAAACAAACAACAAAGCTGGAAGCATCACACTACCTGACTTCAAACTATACTACAAGGCTACAGTAATCAAAACAGGATGGTACTGGTACCAAAACAAAGATATAGACCAATAGAACAGAGCAGAGGCCTCAGAAGTAATACCACACATATACAACCATCTGATCTTTTGATCTTGTACTCTTGAATACAACCTGCAATCTTGAATACAGATTTTGATAAACCTGACTAAAACAAGCAATGGGGAAAGGACTCTCTATCTAATAAATGGTATTAGGGAAATTGGCTAGCCATATTCAGAAAGCTGAAACTGGGCCCCTTACTACAGATGAATTAAAGTTTTAAACATAAGACCTAATGCCTTAAAAACCCTAGAAGAAAACCTAGGCAATACCATTCAGGACATAGGCATAGGCAAGGACTTCATAACTAAAACACCAAAAGCAATGGCAAAAAAAATCAAAATAGACAAATGGGATCTAATTAAACTTAAGAGCTTCTGCACAGCAAAAGAAACTACCATTAGAGTGAATCAGCAACCAACAGACTGCGAAAAAATGTTTGCAATCTATCCATCTGACAAAGGGCTAATATCCAGAATCTACAAATAACTTAAACAAATTTAGAAGAAAAAAACAACCCCATCAAAAAGTGGGTGAAGGATATGAACAGACTGCTTTCAAAAGAAGACACTTATGCAGCCAACAAACATACGAAAAAAAGCTCATCATCATTGGTCATTAGAGAAACGCAAATCAAAACCACACTGAGATAGCATCTCACACAAGTTAGAATGGCAATCATTAAAAAATCAGGAGACAACAGATGCTGGAGAGGTTGTGGAGAAATAGGAAAGCTTCCCACTGTTGGTGGAAGTGTAAATTAGTTCAAACATTGTGGAAGACACTGTGACAATTCCTCAAGGTCTAGCACTAGAAATACCATTTGACCCAGGAATCCCATTCCTGGGTATATACCCAAAGGACAATAAAACATTCTATTATAAAGACATATGCGCATGTATGTTTATTGTGGCACTGTTTACAATAGAAAATACTTGGAACCAACCCAAATGCTCATCAAAGATAGACTGGATAAGGAAAATGTGGCATATATACATCATGGGATACTATGCAGCCATAAGAAACAATGAGATCATGTTTTTTGCAGGGACATGGATGAAGCTGGAAACCATCATTCTCAGCAAACTGGCACAAGAACAGAAAACCAAACACCGCATGTTCTCATTCATAATGGGTGTTGAACAATGAGAACACATGGACACAGGGAGGGGAACATCACACAATGGGGCCTTTCAGGTGGTGGAGGGCTGGAGAGGGATAGGAGAGGGTGAGGGGATTGTTGGGGGGAGGAATAACATTAGGAGAAATAACTAATGTAGATGACTAGGGGATGGATGAAGCAACCCACCAAGGCACGTGTAGACCTGTGTAACAAACCTGCATATATTTCACATGTACCTCAGAACTTAAAGTATAATAATAATAATATAGAACACTATAGATAAAAATCAGCTTAATTAAAAACAGATATTCAAGTTCTAACAGCATGGGACTTCTTGGAAAAAACAGAGAAGGCAGCACAGAACTCGTTTTGGGATAAATCTCTGTTTTTCTCATGAAACCCCAAGGAATGGGAGGTGGATAGAACCCTCTGAAAATCTAAGACTAAATATACTTTTAGCAATGGTTAATGCGAGTTATGGGAGGATACGAGGTTCTTGACATATTTGAATCAGAGAAGCATGGTTTTGGCCACCTGGAAGGTATGACAACATCAATAACCCCTCCTCCCACTAAAAAATAAGGCTCCCATGAAGGATGGGTTAATTGCAAAATGAGCTAATGATTTTGAGTTGCCTTGCAGTATAATGCATAGTAAAAGTATTGCACCATCTTCTCCCACAGCATTTCTTCCTTTTGGGATCTAAAATCTGGTATGAAAGTGAGACCCTTAATTTTGGGGAACAGTTTTTGTCTTCCAGATGTGCCTGTTTTTAGGCCCTAGAAGCAGCATGTTTTCTTAGTCCGATTTCTTAAAGGGCTCCACCATGAAACCAGTAATCAAATTAAGTAACTGGCAAATGAAACATGCTACCACTAATGGATCTTCTGCCTGTCTTAATAGTTATATATGTTTTGTGTGTGTGATGCTTATATAACAGAATTCTAATTAATTGGCTTAAGGAAAAAATAAGTGCTTAAATCAAATATTTTGAAAGAAAAAATAAAACTATAATGTCTTTTAGTCTATGTAACTTCAATAATCTTTGGGAAATATTAACAGCCTTAAAGATTATTGGTAAAATAAAGATTATTGGTAAAATAAAGACATTTGATCTAAAGCAGGCAGGTCAGATATTAGGCTTGCTAAATTCTTTAAGGCCATAGACTGCTTCTTTGGCTTTTAAAAGTTTTTCAACCTACCTGCTTTACAGCTTGGTAAGGCCTGGGGACACATGAAGTTAGCCACATCCCTAACTATGCTGGAAGGAGTCAGACCTTAACTCCACCTAGTACATAACTAAAATAACTTACCAGATTTTTCACCAAAATTAAAAATTGCTAAGAGTTACCATTATCACTGTAATAAAGACTACTGAAAAGAAAAGCTGCTTTATATACAAGGTGTGTAAGAAAACTAAAATGTGTTAGCAAAAGATTTTAAGAAGGCATGAGAATGTACATTTTGCTTAGTCGAGAGGGATTTTTTAAGATTGATAGGATTGTTTTAAATTGAATAATATAAAGCTAAAGGTTTCAACAAGTCTGGAAGGTTTGTGAAAAAATTATTCTTGTAAAAAGAAATTCTATGTGGATATTGGCTAAAGTTAAAAGGATATTATTAAGTTTTCCTGTACATTGAGCATTGGAATAAAATCACAAGAGTTTTTGTTTGTTTGTTTTTTTTTTTTTTTTTTTTTTAACTAATATACTCCTTCACAAAAATGGTAAACAGCTATAAAATGTTTATGAGAATCTCATCTTATGGTCAAACTGATTAAAATTGGGTAGATTTGTCTCTAAAGTTTTAATAAAAATTAGGATTGACATTAATAGTACACTAATGCAAGGGTGAAATTTGTCTTTCTCTGTTGAACAAGATTTTCATGTAATATTAAAAGATAATGAAAGATTTTGTTTGCCTTTTGAATAAAGTACTGATAAAAGAAGGAAAAGCCAAAAGAGAGATTGTTTGAAAATGTAAGTCTTCCCTATATTAATCAGTAAAAGGTTTTGCCTTTTTAAATCTTTTGAGTCATTATTTTAGCTAAATGAATGCCTTATGATAACCTAGAAATATATTTCATAATATCAAGTGTTTAAACCTTCAACATATTTGATAGGCTTCCCAAAATAAAATTTCAGCTTCAAAACTGTCCTTTCTGACCTCTAATTTTACAATGCTTGTAGAGGGCCTGAAGTATCTAAAAGAAAGGTAAGCAGGGTTATTTGACATGTTTAGTTACATGGGAAGCACTGTCAAAAAAAAAAAAAGATAGTATTTAACCTTCTTCAGGTTATATTTTAGTCTATGTTATCAATATGTTCTAAAATCATATGGGATTTCTAAAATTCTAGTATGTCTAGGTATACACTATCAATCATAATTACGATTATTATGTTATTGTAGACCACAGAAATAAGCAAATCTTCTTGTCAATTGTGTTTTTAAGTGTAACTATTTAAAGTTATTTCCACAGCTAATTACTTCATGCTGATGCAGTATTACTTCATGCTGGTGCAGTGTTTGGAACTTCACAAGTATGTAAAATCTTAGAAAATGGTGTCTTCAAGGAGGTTCATGAAAGAATGGAAAGGGTCCTGAAAAGCCCTCTTTAATATAGGTTTCTAATAACATTAAGATCATATTATGGGTAAGAATTCTCTATTCTTATGTCAGTTTGCTGAACACCGCATGTTCTCACTCATAGTGGGTGTTGAACAATGAAAACGCATGGACACAGGGAGGGGAACATCACACACTGGGGCCTGTTGAGGGGTGGGTGGGGCACTAGGGAAGGGATAGCAGGGGGTGAGGGAATTGGGGAGGGATAACATTAGGAGAAATACCTAATATAGGTAGCGGGGGGAATGGATGCAGCAAACCAGGATAGCATGTGTAAACATATGTAACAATCCTGCACAATCTGCACATGTACCCCAGAACTTAAAGTATAATAAAAAAAATAAATTTAGATCCTTAAAACAGAAAAAAAAAATTCTTCATGAATTCCCCAATTCCCTAAGAAATGGACTGGGTAAGAATTCCTGGAACTTTAATGAAAAAACAGTTATAAAACTATCAACTCAAGTAGAAAAATAATTAATTGAATACATAGGAAATACTTTGCTAGATATGCATGCTAGATCAGACAGTACTGAAATTGTTTGTATATATATATATAATTTGAATAAACTCCAAGGTCTATGTCAAATTACCTATTCCAATCCATCATTTATCAGTGCTATGCACATAATTTGGAGAAATAAACTAGTATTTAAGAGGATATAAGTCTAATTTTAATTAAGTGTGGACTCTTGGAAAATCAGAATGACCATCCTGTCCTTTCTGATGCTTAAAGATTTTGTTATTAAAAGTCCTACATTCCATAACTCATCATGGAAAAGACAAAATGAACTAAGTTAAATATATTGATGTGGTGTCTTATAAATTACTAAAATATAGTTTATAACTCATGTTTGGTTAGTCAAACTTGCATTCCTAGGAAAACAATCAAAACTTCAAGCCCATTTGATGGGCCATTTAAACATTTATGAAGAAATTTCATTCAATTGTCATTTTCATTGCCCGTTTTCTGTTTGTATAAAAGCTTTCCCATGAAAGAGGGCTAATGTTATAACAGTAGGTGATTAGGCTACAGTATATTTTCACCATGGCAAGATAGCTTTTTATGGTTCACTGACTGGGACAATCAACCTCTTCATAATTTAGAACCCAAAATTAGATCTGCTAAGAACATCAGAGAAAGACTGTCCCTGCTATCTACACTACAGCAAAACTTTTCAACCTTGAACTTGGGGTTCACAAGCTCATAATCAAGAAGGATCTCGCTATAATTTTGGAACTGAACATCCATTAGAAATCTTAAGGTAAAGCTAACCAGGGGAGT
Source organism: Sapajus apella (assembly GCF_009761245.1). NCBI lineage: Eukaryota > Metazoa > Chordata > Mammalia > Primates > Cebidae > Sapajus > Sapajus apella. The sequence goes on along the minus strand of NW_022436943.1, from coordinate 34,999,749 downwards.
TTCTCCCCAGAAGAAGATGGCATCCTTGATGTGAACAGCTTTTCCCAAGATCATGAATCAAGAGTTCTCTACCATAATAAGAAGCTTATCTTAGGATATTTTTCCTTATTTATGACTCTATGAACAATGAAAATGAAAAGGGTGTCTGTTATGTGCATTTACTGTTATGTGTGAATGATTTGGCAGCCAGCTTTATACATGAATAAACTTAAACTTTAATAGATAGAAAATGAAAACCCAATGTAAGTGACAAACTTTAATGGTACATATGGTGCCTCATAATCAGTCAAAAACAGAGCATCAATTCACTGCTTTTAACCCACATCATAGGTTAAAGAGCACATTGCCAGGAGTCCTTCACCCTACTAGAAGGATCTCGTTTTTTATGTCCTTTTTCCATGGTTTGGAATAAAAGGGGCAATGATTAGAAATGTATCCCTCATGATAAGCTCTATAGCAGATTCTACTGTAAAGGCTATGTTTACACACAGACTTTAAATTATCTTGTGAAAGTTATGTTAAACAATAAAAGTGGCTGAACAGAGAGGTATTTGTACAGCTGCTGGCACTTATGGCCTATGGAGAGAACATCAGGTATTATAGATATTCATTTGTAGGGAATTAACAAAGAGACTTCTTAGTGAAGTGAATAGACTTTGTCTAGCCCATTCTTTGATGTATTTGATTTTAGTTTGCTTGTTTTATAGGGACCCTAGGTAAGGAGCATACTGCAAACTCTTGATATTATCCTCCTGATAGGCATAATAATAGTCTTCCTGGTGCACTATATTCTCTCAAAGGTTTTAAATGTTTGCCTATAGCCATCTCTAGAAGTTCAAATGTTCTGTCTTAAACAGGAATAGCAAGAACTGAAAGAAATGTATGACCATGAAGACACTATAATTTATGAATGACATGCTTAGATCAGAAACCCAAAGTGATGGTAACTGGGAGTGGCTTTAAGGACCCAACTTTTGGTCATGCTCTCACCTAAGTGAGAACCTAACGAAAATGGGGAAATTTTTTTAAACAAAAGTATGGGAGGCAATTGTTTTGGACTGAGCTCATTCACTATGCCCCAACGTACAAAACCAAACCAAAATGGAGTCCCTGAATGTGACTAATCAAACTAAGACGTTAAGGAAACACACAGATCCTAGAACAGATCAGGGTTAGTTTTTCTCCTATAAACAGGATTTTCCAGCATAAGAAGTTACCCTCTACTCAGTCCTTGTTCCTACCTTTGCAAAACTCACTATATACAAAAATTAACTCACAATGGCTTAAAAGATTAAATGTAAGACCTCATTGTATAAAAGTCCTAGGAGAAAACCTAGCAAATGCTCTTCTAGACATTTGCCTAGTCAAATAATTTATGATTAAGTCCTCAAAAGCAAATGCAACAGAAACAAAATTGACAAATGGGACCTAATTTAACTAAAGCACTTCTGTACTGCAAAAGAAACTCTCAACAGAGCAAACAGACAATCTAAAGGATGGGGGGAAATATTTGTCAACCAAGCATCTGACAAAGGACTAATATCCAGAATCTTTAAAGAACTTAAGCAAATCAATCATTAAAAAATAAAAATAAACCATTAAAAAGTGTGCATATCAACAGACACTTCTTGGAAGACCTATAAACAGCTAACAAACATCACTAATATTTAGAGAGTTGCAAATCAAAACCACAATTAAATACCATCTCATACAAGTCAGATTGGTTATAAAAAATTTTAAAAAATAACAGATGTTGAAGAGGTTGCAGAGAAAAGGGAACACCCATGCATTTCTGGTAGGAATTTAAATGTGTTCGGCCACTGTGGAAAGTAGATTGAAGATTTCTCAAAGGACAAAAACAGAACTACTACAATTTCACCTTGCAATCTCATTAGTGGGAATTTATTACCCAAAAGGAAATAAATCATTCTCCCACAGAGCCACCTGCATTTATATGTTTAGCACAGCGCTATTCACAATAGCAAAATACATGGAATCAACCCAGGTGTACATCAACACTGGATTGGAGAAAGAGAATACATATATACATCATGGAATCTACAGAGCCATACAAAATAACAGAATCATGTCCTTTTCAGCAACATGAATGCAGCTGGACCATTATCTTAAGCACATTAATGCAGAAACAGGAAACCAAATGCCACATGTTCTCACTTACAGATGGGAGCTAAACATTGAATACACGTGGACACAAGATGGGAACAACAAACACTAGGATCCCAAATTGAGGGAGGAACACAGGGAGGAAAGGGTTAGAAAAGTACCTATTGGGTACTATGTTCACTACTTGGGCGACAGGATCATTAGTAGGCCAAACCGTAGCATCATGCAATATACCCACACAACAATCCTGCACATGTACTTCCTGGATCTAAAATAAAATAAAGAAAAAGAATTAAACCACAAAAAAATACATTTTAAAAACAACATAATTCAATTTATTATATTTATGATTACATAAACACTTGCATGCCCCTCTTATAAAATATTTACTATGTAAGGAACATAAAAAAATGGAACTACATTTTAGCTTACCCCGAAATAATGTTTTATGCACAAATGAGTATTTATCATTATTTTTTAAATTCATGCTTGAGACTTTCACATCCTTGATCTTTCAAAGATTTTTTATAAAGGACATTTTTTCATGACCAGTTTAGTATATAAGGCAACTGGCAATCTTGCGCTGTCGATCATTGTTTTTCTCATATTCACATTTTTATTCCACATCATTAATCTCCTCCCCCTACCAACTCCTCCACTAAAGCTAGCACGTCACTTTTGTACCTATTTCTTCCATATTAAAAGTACATTTCAAAATCAAGTACATATGGTACTTAATAGTAAAGTTGGTATTAAGTTCCAAAATATAGTGCTACATTTCTTGTGGCATAATTTAGGAGAGAGATATATTATCAACAGATGTATATTTGTTGCCACATTACACTATGCAAACATTTCCTAAAATTGAGAAACAAGCAAATACTTGATACACTGACATTTGTAGTCTCACATGTCAACTGTTATTCACATTTTACCCAGCAAGTTGTAATCTGATCTCTTTCATGTTTCACTTTGGAAATTGCCACATCCCCCTTGAGACTGTGGCACTTACTAAAGAAATATAAAATGCACTCCCCTTTATATCTTTGTTCTTGATAAATGTGAAAAAGCTATGTTCATGTCTTTTCATTTATTTTATGACCAACTTTTTATAACATTCAGAAGAAAAGCATATGCCATATTTTCTTATTCTCATAGCATGTCTTAATTTTCAAAATTATTTTCATAAAAACTTCACTTGTACACTACTATTCTTAGAGTTCATTACTGCATTAAGTCATATTACATATTATAAGTCCCTGAGACAGCGTTTACATCTGGTAATTTTTTTAACAAATTAAATATTATTTACGCAGGGTTTTATATTATCTTTCCACAAACTCAGTAGCTTCTTCATGTCAGTTAAAGATAACTCTCTGGCTTTTATGTCCACATTTTTCTGTAATGATGGTCACTAGTTCAGTGTGGCCATTTTTATAACTTTCCTGGTTCTATATAAATAGTTTTATTTTTTCTACCAATGCCAACTTTTAAAATGTTATATATATATATATATATATATATATATATATGAATACACAATTATTATATACATGTATGGGGTATATGCAATATTTTGATACAGGCATACAATGTGTAATAATCAAATCTGGGCAATTGGTATATCTATCACTTCAAATTTTTACTCTTTATTTGTGTTGGTAACATTCCAAATGTACTTCTCTAGCTATTTTGAAATACTTAAGAAATTACTGTAGTTGCCCTATTGTGCTATTGAACACTAGATCTTAATTCTTCTAATTGTATTTTTGTGCCCATTAAAGCAATCTCTCTTTATCTCTTTCTCCCCACCCACTACCCTTCTGAGCCTCTAGTAAACATGATTCTATTCTCCACCTCCACTCCATGAGATCAATTCTTTTGATTTTCATATATGAGCGAGAACATGAGACATCTGTGTTTCTGTGTTCAGTTTATTTCACTTAACGTAATGCCTCCAAGTTTATCCCTATTGTTGTCAATGATAATATTTCATTTTCTTTCGGTTGATTTATATTTCATTGTGTATGCCATATTTTCTTTCATCCTTTGATGGGCATTTAGGCTGATTCCCTATCTTGGCAATTATAAATAGTGCTGTGATAAACATGGAATGCAGATTACCCGCATGGAGTGTAGATATCTCTTTGATATACTGATTTCCTCTCTTTATGATATATACCAGGAGTGGGGTCATAGATCATATAGTAGTTCTATTTTTGGTTTTTTGAAGAATCTCCATACAGATTTTTATAGTGGTTATGCAATTCATATTCCTACCAACAATATAGAGGTATCCCCCTTTCTTAGCACATTCTCTAGCATTTGTTACTTTCTAATATTTACGAATTAAGCATGCTACTTGCATACACTTAATGGACTTACCAAAAGAAGTTATTCCTGCTATTATCTCAGCTTATTGAGGATCATGTCTCTGGCTTCAAAATTGCCATCAAGAAAGGTAACACAAAAGCTGTGTTTTGATGATGAAGTGACATTAAAATCTATCTGACTTACATAATTCACAAGTTTAGCGACTTGTCTTAATGCTATAGTATCTACAAACAAGCAGGGCCCAGTATCCTCTCTGCAGCAGTAACTGTTAGAGGTTATAAAGGAATTGTATCTACTTGTAGCCATTTACTCATGATAACCTAAATCTCTTTGTTCTTACCTTCCTCTCCACTGCCCATCCATTTTTTGAGATTCACCACAATCATCCATATCTGCCTGGCTGATTGGGTGGCAGGCTGGCACCACACGTTTCTTCCGCTAATTATTCCTTATTACTCTTGATTAGTACTTCTTTTGATTTCCACTCTGTCATTTTGTTTGTTTGTTTTGAGATAGGGTCTTGCTCTGTCATCCAGGCTGGAGTGCAGTGGTGTTGATCATGGCTCACTGCAGCCTGGATCTCCACAGGCTCAAGCTCTCCTTCCATCTCAGCCTCCCAAGCAGCTGAGACTACAGACACACACCACCATGCCTGGTAACCTTTTTTGTATTTTGTAGAGATAAGGGGAGTTTCAATGTTGTCCAGGCTGGTCCTGAACTCTTGAGTTCAAGCAATCCACCTACCATGCCCCTTAAAGTGCTGAGATCACAGGCATGAGCACCGCACCTGGCCTCCATTTATCTTAATCCCAGAACCATGCCAAGCTCATAGTGGCAGTGATCAGGATGTAAAAAGAGATCATAACTAATGTTCATGTTCAGCCTATGTCAATACTTTTGTTTCTGGCTACCTTTACTAATTTTATCCAACAACTTGCGAGTCAGTTTTTAACATGCTTAAAGTAAGCCATTGGACCTCTAACAAATATATGCCCAGAACTAAAGCTTTCAAATCCCAGTTTTCAGAGTTCCTGAAAATGCAGTGAAAGAACAGAACTCTTAACGTTGTTTGACCAGCAGTTCTTTAAGAAATCTGTTTTGGGCTAGATAACAATCTAGACTACCTACAGGTTAGTAATAATACTACTGGCTTTCCTTTAGCATTTAGTCTGGAGAGTTGCAAATCCTAGAAAATCAGAAATGCTGTTCAGCTGACTCCTAGAGAGAAGTCTAGTATTTTATGGGTGGGGTTTCAAGAACACTTGACGTGGTGGAGGTGTCATTTGTTGAGACATAAGTGTGGTCACTGACTGGGTATTGAATTGTTGAATTGTCCCTGTAGTACAGTGCATGGAGCTGTGATATGCATGCCTCAGCTGTGACATACTCCTGGCTGGTGTTCACGCATGTCCCAGCTGTCAGCGACAAGCATTACAGCAGGGATTCTGATATTTATCTTGGTCTGTAACACAAGTCTACTCAGCAGCAGTGAGAGTACAGAGATTGTTCCCTCATGAAGCGATCAATCAACAACTAGCTATTCAAGAGGCCACCTCTAGGGGACAGAAGTGGATCTGTTAGAGGATCTTTGCTTCTTTATTTTGAGCTCCCAAGATTGTCAAGGGATTAGCTGGCAGATGCTAATTTAGGATCTTCTCATTATTCTTAATAGTATTACATTTTGATGATTTTAAAGTTATGCCATTATATATTTGAGGTTTAAATTATAATAAAATTGTACAATTCAAATGTTCTGTTTAATGAGTTTTGACAATTGTAGACACTCATAATCACAACTAAAATGAGGTCTAAAACATTTCTGTCATTCTAGAAAATTTTCTTGTGCTCCTTTTCTAGTCAATTTCCAGGACACGAGAGGTGATTACTTTCTAAATTTTATCAGTATGCAGCCAGCATCACATCAGTACACGTTTTTAAATACATCAGACAATAAACATTGCAAGCTTTGAGGGCTCTATATTTCTGTCTCATATATTCTTCTTTGTTTCTTTTTATAATGCTTAAACAATATTTTTTAAATGCTCTATTCAGTGATGTACATATTCAAAATTAGGGAGCAGAATTGATTTGGCCCTGTGCTATAGTTTGCTGACTTCTACTGCCGATTAGATTTGAGTGTCTTAAAACTTCATTTAAATGGGATATTACAGTATGAATTCTTTTGTCTCCTCATTTCTTAACTTCATCTATTGTATTTCTGGTTCGTCTACATTGTTGGGCACATTAAGAGGTTATTTCTTTTTATTTCTTAGAAGTATACTATTAAATATTTATACCATAATTTTTAAATCCATTTTTCCAGTTAATAGACACTTAAGTTGTTCAGTTTGGAATTACCTGTGGAATCATCAGGACATGGGATGTGTGCATGTACAAACTATGAAAAACTGTCACTCTTTTCTCCAAAATGATTGTATTATTTTGTACTCTACTAGCAATGCATATTTTTTTTTCCTAGGCTAAAGCCTTCAGGTTATGGACTCATTTCAACACCTCCAAATCTGGTGCCCTGTTAATAATTAACCAAATAACCAGTTGTATCTTGAATAGAATAAACAAGTAGCAGCAGAAGGTTCTGGAAGCATCATCATCATGCACAGACTCACTCTAACAAGAACTTATGATATTATGTATACACTCTCATATTTTCTTCAGCAACATTGATACTAATTTAGCGAAGGTCTCTTGGCACCAGAGACCGTTGCTAGGTGTAGGGGGGGTATGAGCTGTCACTGAAGCACAATATCTGAGAATCTGTACATAAGGCAGAAAAAGAGGCAAAAAAATTGAATATATTCGTGAAAATTATTTTCAGAGCTTACCGCATATGGCATATGTTACAGCATCCATTTTAGCAGAGGGTCACCAGAAGGACTGGTCTAGTGTCCAGGCAAGAGGCTACCAATGACCTCCTATTCTATAGCTCAATCTTGTTTGGTTGGATCTTGGTATCCTACATCCCATATCTCCCTCCACTAAGAAAAAATCATTCTCAATATTTACTTACACTTTCTTTGCCATTGCATTCCATATAATGCTACCATACCTTCCATCTCAAAAGTCCACCCTTTATAACTCCCTAGAGCTCTGGTACTCAAGGTGTGGTTCATGAAGCACCAGCATTGTTTTTTAGTTTCTGGATCTGTCCCCTACCAACTGAACCATTATTTCAGTTTTAGTTAGATACCCAATATGATTCACATGCACATTAAAGTTTAAAAAGCACATATGGAAAATAATCACATACTGAGCAAATGATCCCACAGCTCAATATTTTAAAAATGGCAGGCCTCTAATCAGAACTTGTATATTCTTAGGGGGTTTATATGTACACGGGGAAAGAGGTGCTATTCACTTCTCTCTATCCTTCCCACTTAAACAAAGTCATCCTGAAATCTAATAAGCAAGCCAGACCTGCACTAGGTCTATACCATGTTAAAACTGAAATGGGTTCAAAGATTGTTAAAAATAATCTCTTAGTTATTACTTAATTTTTTTTTTCACTTTAGTTTACTCCTACATCAGTAGAATAAAGAAAATATTATGAGTTCACAAGAAGAGGATACAAGTAAATAGGTAAACCTAAAACACCCATGCCTCCATAATTTCTCATATATATAATGCAGCTTGCATGGAGCAAGGAATCCCAGGCAAAAGGAGCTAGAACATGGTTTTACTGTCTTTATTCTGTTAGGATAGAAAATTTACCTTTCAGAAAGACATCTCCAAGGGCTTCAGGTCATGCCATCACTTACACCAAATGCACTATTTCAGTCCATTTAAAACATCACCATTTTTACCTCTTATAAATTGTAAAATTGACAATGAAATTTTGCAGCAGGTTATGTCCCCAGATTCCATAAATTCCACATCTGTTTATTATAAGCAATTGTATACAGACATCTCATGGTGCATCTTGCTATCAGCATTCAACTGTTAAGAACTCTGCATTTCTGCAGTACTTGTTATCTAGATTAGTATGTTCATAAATGAAGATAGATCGTCCCTGTTTTTCTTCTCCTTCTCTCCCCAACATCCTTGGGAAAGACAAAACTGGCTGCTAATTAGCTATTAACACTTTTTTAAGTAGCTAATTAAATTTTTCTTTTTCTTTCGGTGGCACATGCCTGTAATCCCAGCTATTTTTGAGATGAAATCTTGCTCTGTCGCCCAGTCTAGAGGTCTAGAGTGCAGTGGCATGATCTCAACTCACTGCAACCTCTGCCTCTCAGTTCAAGCATTCCTCCTGCCTCAGTCTCCTGAGTAGCTGGGATTACAGGCATGTGCCACCATGTCTGGATTTTTTTTTCCTTTTTTTTTGTATTTTTAGTAGAAACAGGGTTTCACCATTTTGAACAGGCTGGTCTTGAACTCCTGACCTTGTGATCTGCCCACTGTGGTCTCCTAAAGTGCTGGGATTAGAGATGTGAGCCACTTTCTTTCTATTACTCCGCTGCATCCTCAGGCATGCAATAGGCCTTGCCAGAGCCTGCCATCTACTAAAGCCTAATACTAATCATACTTGTTAACATTTTATGGGTAGTGAAAGCTATATGTTATTCTCTTTCATAGAACTGCAATAAACTTGTTTTGTCCTAATTCTTTCCAATTATGCTTTGTTCAATACCCTTTGTATAAAATAATATAGTATCAAAAAGATTTTCTGAGGATGTAAGGGTTGCTCTTACCCGTGGAATATCAAAGCTAATAAATGCATAAGTAGGTGCTTTTCTATTTAATTGCCCTATTACAATCAATTGCACTAAGCTTTCTCAGACATCGGAATGTTATAGTGCCTGACAGTGAGTTCTTAATCACTTGTTTTATAGTGGATTCTAACACCCACTGGGACTTTTCAGCTCAGCCAATAATTGCATCACCACCCGTTGTTGCCCTTTCAAAGCATGTCACCATGGAACTGAGTTTAAGAATACCAAGCATCACAAATCGAGAACATTCTCAGAAAGTACTAATCACTTGCTCTTATTACTTTAGAATGTATACCATCTATATATCAGTAAAAAATAATGAAGATTTTCTTAGGTGTAATTTTGAAAGGAAAATTTAAAAGAGGAAAAAAAGAGAAAATGAACCTATTTCCATAGGTTTTTTGTTTGTTTGTTTGTTTTTGTTTTTGTAATATAGTTGATCTTAGCAATAAACCATGAAAGTAACTCTCTGTGTCAGTCCTGGAGCTCTTTGAATTTTGGAATCAATGTATGTCATAACTGAATGTGCTGCTCTGAACCATTTACTGTGTAATATGTCAAGTTGCTAAAAATGAGTGGGGCTCAGAGCAAAAGCCCCTCATAGAGCTGTGCCGGTCCCCCTGTCACACAGGCCTTATGATACAAAAGACACAATTTGTCCCAATGTGTCCAAGGTAAGGATACTGTGTAGAGAATTAGAAAAGAATCACAGCATAAAACTCTTGGGTTTTGAGGCAAGTATCCATGTCCTTCTCTATGATTAATATTTTCTTTTTGTTTATTTGATTTTTATTTTAGGTTCAGGGGGCACATGTGCAGGTTTATTACATGGGTATATTACATGTTGCTGAGGTTTGGGGTATAAATGATCCCATCACCCAGGTAGGGAGCATAGTATCCCATAGGTAGTTTTTCAATGCATACCCCATCCCACCTTCCCCCCTGTAGTAGTAGCCCTCAGTATCTAATGTTGACATCCTTTTGACCACGTGTACCCAGTATTCAGCTCCTGCTTATAAGTGAGAACATGAGACACTTGATTTTCTATTCCTGTGTTAATTTGCTTAGGATAATGACTTCTAATCATATCCATGTTGCTTAAAAGGAAATGATTTCATTCATTTTTATGGCTGCATAGTATTCTTTTGGGAACTAGCTCATTGCTTGGTACAGAACCCTGATAAAGACTAATTGTTTAATAATGGGGCACCAAATTACTCTACAACCTATGTTGCCATGAGGATCCATCAAACCGTAGTGCTAACCATGTGTAGCAGGGATCCATTATGAAATGAAAGACACATGTGTTTGTGTAAGTGTGTATGAAATTAGGCTTCAATAGGTTGGGACAAATAAGTAAGTTGTGTGAGCAGGGGGTTCAGATTCTCACGGCACATTCTCTTATTGCATCACCATTCCATTTTCCACACATGCATGTGGCTAATGAGGAGTTTCCTAACCCTGGATCAAAAGAGGAAAAAAATGAGCTTGTTTTACACAGTATGCGGTCAACAGTTGGAAATGGACTGCTGGCATAGTTCAACTACTGTCTGGAATGGCCCCGAAGGACAGAAAAGTGAAATCCTCCAAGGGGGAAGAACTTTGGAAAATACATTTGAATGACCACTTTGCCTCACAGGAAGGAAACAGTGACAGAATAATGACTCTTCTGAAAGGTGATCCCATTCTAATATTAGGAACCTGCAAATATGTTATCTTACAGTGCATAAGGGCCTTTTCAGATGTGATTGAATTAAAGATATTGAGACGGAAGAATTCTGGATTTTCCGGGAGAGCACAACATAAGCACCTTTTTTCTCTTTCTGACCTCCTGCCTTCTTCTTATAAGGATAATCACATAATTGTATCATGATAAGGAGACAAGAGGTCAACGAGAGAAAAAAAGGGTGACGAAGTTGGATATGAAGATGGGGGAATGGGTCATGAACAGTCTCTAAAAGCTGAAAATGTCAGAGGAAAGAACTCTCCCCTAGAGCCTCCAGAAGGAAAACAGCCCTATAAACACTTTGCCTTTAGCCCCATAAAACTCTTTGCAGACTTCTGACCTCCAGATCTGCACTATAATAAAATAAACCTGGGTTGCTTTAAGCCATTCAGCTTAAAGTTATTTGTTACAGAAACAATAGGAAACTAATACACATAGATATATTCCAAATCCTTGACAATGGCTAATTATTTAGTTGTCAGGTATTTAAAAAAAACTTTTAAAAAACTTTTTTTCTGCTCTAATGCCATCTCTATTATTTTTGGCCTGATTCTATAGTTCAAATTTTCTCTTTATTATGGGTTATGTTTTCATTCTTATTTGAATACTTGGGTTTTTTTTTAAGATATAATCTCAGCATTGGTATTTTTAACTTTCTGGGTGCAGTATGATTTTTATATTCTTATACATGTTCTTGAACTTTGTTCTGAGGTGCAGTTACTTGACAGCAGTTTGATCCTTTTGAGCCATGCTTTTAAGGATTTTCTGTAGGACTAGAATAGTTTCTAACTTAGAGCTAATTTTGATATACTACTAAGGGAATATCCTTCTGAGATCTACAGTATATCCATTTGTCCCTGGGATTATGAGGCAATTTATTCTGGATAATGAAAGAAGAACTATTCCTGAACCAATTATGAGACTAGGTGTTGTTCCCTTTACTTTTTGGGGGGAAATACTATCTCAGCTTCAAGTGGTTTTATCACATACATTAGCAGATCAATATTTAGGTGAAAAACTAAGAGGTACCCTCTGTATATCTTCTTAGTTCTGTCTTAGTACAGCTCTCTCTTCCCTGGTATTATGCCCTACAAAATCTATCTGACTTGATATCCATAAACACTCAGATTGGTCTCTTGAACCCAAGGAGACAATCAGGCTCTCCCTGATAACCTTCCTTTCCCTGTGGCCTGGAACTCTTTACAGGCAATGAGCTGGAACAAACATTTGCCTTAAATAATTTGCTTACCCTTTCCCATGGATTATTACCCTGTACTGCTTGATCTCTAGTGTCAGAAAACTGATGTTTCAGAGTCTGTCCATTTTTAGAGATTCTGGTGGGCAGGAATGTTTAGTTACTTATTATTCCACCTTGATAACAGAAATAATTTAGTTGTGATTTTGCATAATTATTTTGCAGCCTTTTTTATTACCTCACAAAAGTTACTTGGAAGCTCTCTTTCAACAAAGTCATCTCATTGCCACATCCTGTGCTGAAATACTGTCAATGCCCTTTTCTATTTATGCAGTAATACTAATAATATCCATAGTTTAGGAAGTAGAATTGCTGCCATGTGGAATGTGTGATAAACAGCTAGATGACTGATTTATAGCACTAATGTTTTGAGGATAACTACTTTATTGGACTGAGAGAAACTAAAACGGAAATTAAACATTACTAATTGTTATCATTTCTTCTTTTCAGTTGGATTTCTATGTCTTTCTTCAAGTACCAATTCCAGTTCTGTTTCTTTGCCCTGTCACCTATGAGCTCAGTAGAGAAAATGCTATCATTTTCTTTGCTAAATCCATCCTCATTATCAATTTCTTCCAAGAAATATATTTATCTCTCTGTTGTAAATTTGGATACGGCATCCTCTGTGCCCCTGAAATCTGAAAGTGACAATCATTTTTATTTGGGGTTTATAAAGATGTGGGTAAGAATATCAACTCTCATTTGCTGATTGTAAAGTCTTTGGAAATAGCCTACTCTGAATTTTCCCAGTTTTAAAATAGGAGAGATAATACACACCTAGCAGATTTTCTTTGAAAGTTAAAAATAACATGCATCAAGCTTGACAATGTAAAAGATTTCTGAAAATTAAAACTTATTCTTGTGATGTCTATTATTATCCACAAAAATAATCTTTCTCTTGTAACTTTAGAGTGTTAGACAGATGTTGCCACAAGGAAGAATGTACCCGTTAAATTTCTATATATATATGTTTGCTACTTTACTCTGAGAGCATTTCACAGGTTGCCTGGCAACTAGCCTGCTGGAATATGGTACCCTCTTGCATTCAACAGAGAGAATATGTACTCAACTTTCTCCAGGTTTCAATATTAAGCAGTTGCCATTCCCAGTAATTTCTATACACTACTGGCATCTAAGCTCAAATGCCTTTGTGCACAAACATAGGCTGTTTTTTCCATGTTTGCAAATTCACACTCATTTTACCTCTATAAAAGCCCATCTCACAGTGCTTGCTGCTGCATCCCGCTAAAATCCATGTTTCTTTGGGATACTGAGTATAAGTGAATTTACGAACTTGCTGGAATCTCCTGACCAATGAGGTCCAGTCTGGGCTAAGTGACTTTGCTGATTTCCACCTGTGATAGTTACACAATGCTTTCTTTTTTAATTATTCTATTTTTTAATCTCTTCTGCAGAACTACTAGAGGCCAGTGATTCTGAGTATGTTTCAACTCGGTTATCTCTTATTCTCCCTCAAAATTAAGGAAATAATGACCAAAAACTCAAAAGCAAATGCAACAAAAACAAAAATAAATAGATGGGACTCTTTTTTTCAAAAGAGGATATACAAATTAAAAAAAAAAAGCGTAACATCTCTAATAATCAGAGAAATGCAGATCAAAACCACCTTACTCCTGCAGAATGACCATAATAAAAAAAATAGAGGTTGGTATGGTTGTAGTGAAAAGGGAACACTTTCACACTGCTGATGCAAATGTAAACTAGTACAGCCACTATGGAAAACAGTGTGGATATTTTTTAAAGAACTAAAATTAAAACTACCATTTGATCCTGCAATCCCACTATTGGGTATACACTCAGAGGAAAATAAGTCATTATATGAAAAAGATAATTGCACTCACATGTTTATAACAGCACAATTTACAATTGCAAAAATACGGACCAGCCCTAAAGCCCATCAATCAACCAGCAAATAAAGAAATTGCAGCATGCGTGTATGTGTGTGTGTGTGTGTGTGTGTGTGTGTGTGTGTACTACTCAGCCACAAAAAGGAATAAAGAGGACGGATATGCCATCTGACCTCAGTGATGCTTTCTTTTCTACCAAGCTATCAATTTATAGAATGAGAAAACAAATAATCGAAGATGCAATGCTTAGCTGGTGCAATAAAATTCTCTTTTAATTTAATAACTAAAATTCTCAAATACAGAGAAGAATTTAATTATCTTTGTAACATATTACTTATAATTTTGCATTATAAATATAATTTGGGTTTAGTATTTAGTTTTAACATATAAGGGTCAAATCAAATATAGGAGTGAGTTGTTTTGAAGCTAGATTTTCAGCATTTCAATTTTTATGTCTATTATAAGTTTTAGAAAAGCATCATACTGGTGTTAATTTAAAATCAAAGGCATATAATAAGCTTTTTAATAACTATTCTGGAATATGACTTTCTACCATCTCATGAATCTGAGAATATTTGACTAAGTCACACATTATTTTTAAAGTGAGCTAAAAATGGAAAATTTTATTAAAAGAACCTAGATGATGGGGTGATGGATGCAGCAAACCACCACGGTACATGTATACCTATGTAACAAACCTGCATGTTATGCACATGTATCACAGAACTTAAAGTATAACAATAAAAAAAGAGTATCTTAGCACATACATAGTTATTAGTGCACCTACATAAGTGTATCCTGTACCACATAGAGTTAAGTTTGGCTCTTATTTGTGACAAAGATTTGTTGAATGGTGCAATTAAAAAAAAACAACAACAACATAAAATTGGAGACACTTAATTCTTCAATTTGGAAACTTGATATTCTCTGTATTCAGTATACAGGTTTGTGTTGTCCTAAATTTTGTGATGATGCCTCTAACTATTTTTATAGTTAAGATCTTTATTGCCCTTGGGCTATTTTTCACTTTTCCAGTTTGGTTTGGAACATTTCTGACTTTACCTATTTCAATACATATCTAAGAGAAAACTTGAAAGGTTTTGTTGACTTTTATTTTGCATTTGGGGATTCGGTTCAACCATAGTCTCAAGCAAAATGTAAGACGTGCAAATCTATCCAGAGGGAAACAATAATGTAATATAGTTCAAAAGCACTGAATGACTCTGAAACAGAAAAATAATAAATTTTGCTCATCCTTGGACAAGCTAAAAACTGGCAAGTAAACATAAGAAAAAAGTAACCCCTCTAGGCTTTCTGTAACAGAATTTAAAATCATATAATAATTGGTCATCACAAGTCTAACACTTTTACTCTGTAGTAAAACATATTTTTAAAATGTCAATAAATGGGATGCAAGCATAATTATTTTCCCTTTCTGTTCTATTTAACTGTAATAGATCACATGCCCTTAAACCTTATAGATTAGAATGTTATTTCAGTGATCCTAAATAAAATCAAATAAAATTTATTAATGCTGTTGATAATGTAGAATTTATGACTTCTGGAATTTTACATATTTCAGATTTTAAAATTAAAAGTTATCACTTTATTCAGATATTAATTGTTACATTATATATTAATTGTATAAATAGGCTTAGAATAAATATGTCTACTATTACTCTATGCTTAGAGGAAATATAAAGTATGACTTTAACCTTGAGTTGTGAACATAATTATAGAGTCCCTTTACTTTATTCAAAATAAGTGAGAATGCATTTTCAAAGGAGCTTTAGAGTCTCAGCAATTCAATGCACAGTAGTGAGATTATTTTTTGATTTGACCTCTAATAATGACAAATAGCTTTGCGATCCTTTTCCATGTATTGTGTGATATATGAACTAGGTCCATTTTTGTTTTTTGAAATGGAGTTATGCTATTGTTGCCTAGGGGCACAATCTCAGCTCACTGCAACCTCTTCCTCCTGCATTCAAGCCATTCTCCTGCCTCAGCCTCCTGAGTAACTGGGATTACAGGCATGCGCCACCATGCCAGGGTAATTCTGTATTTTTAGTAGAGATGGGGTTTCTCCATGCTGGTCAGGCCGGTCTCAAACTCCCAACCTCAGGTGATCCACCCGCCTCAGCCTCCCAAAATGCTAGGATTACAGATGTGAGACAGAACTCCCAATCCCTAAATCCATTTTTAAATAATAGAGTTACATACAGCTCTGTATCTCTCTGTCCTAATAGCTTAAATGCAACAGATTTGGGGCCCATGAAACTCATTTGTCTATTTATTTATTTATTTATTGAGATGGAGTCTCACTCAGCTCCACAGGTTGGCGTGCAGTGGCAGGGTCTCAGCTCACTGCGACCTCCACCTCCCAGGTTCAAGCAATTGATTCTCTAGCCTCAGCCTCCCAAGTAGCTGGAACTACAGGCACACACCACCATGCCCAATTAATTTTTTTGTATTTTTAGTACAGAGAGGGATTTCATCATGTTGGTCAGGCTGGTCTTGAACTCCTGACCTCAAGTGATCCACCTGCCTCAGCCTCCCAAAATCCTGAATTACAAGCATGAGCCACTGCGCTCAGCCTCAAAATTCTTTGAATTGTGAGTATGGAAAGGTAAAATGATAATACTGAATTCTTGATGACCAAATTGTAAATAGCATTAAAC
This sequence comes from Sapajus apella, assembly GCF_009761245.1. NCBI lineage: Eukaryota > Metazoa > Chordata > Mammalia > Primates > Cebidae > Sapajus > Sapajus apella. The sequence continues at coordinate 34,983,031 of NW_022436943.1, read as the reverse complement.
AATGATAAAAGGCTTCTACTGGATATTTTGATCAATCTATTTTCATCAAATGAATATTTCTTCAGCAAATAAGTACCTGAGCATCCTGAAGAAATTGGACACTGAAAATTATTAGCATCAAGCCAAACTTTGATTCATCCTGTAAAGCAATGCGCCTCAAATTTTAATGTGCCCACTTATCTATAAAACTTGTTTAGATGCATATTCTAACTCAACAGGCCTGGGATAAAGTCTGACGTTCTACATTTCTAATGAGTTTCCAAATGATGTCAAGGCTGGTGAGCCTTACATCATATTTTCAGCAGCCAGTTTCTAAAAGTTTTTCTCTGCATTAATTGACTTTAGATTTTTATTTTAGTTCCAATAAAATAAAGTATAAATCTCTTTAGAGTTTATGTTTAATTTAGAGACCAAAATCATCGAGAAATATTTAAAAGAAGAAAAATGTCTAGATCTCATTTTGAACAGAATGGAGAAAGAGTTGATTCTGTCTACAAGTTCTGGGAATGTATATAATTTCAAAAAGATTTTAAGAGACAAATGGTCTCATGTTAAGGGAATCTATGTAAGATCATCCTGATTCTCAAAAAGTTCATTTGTAGAAATTCTACTACTTCTACTAATATATATGGATTAATATATGTATTATATATATTCAGAATAAATGTTATTTATTGTATCTATCATTAAGGACAAAAGTTTTAAAGTGTCTAAAATACTGATAATTACAATTGCTTTAGTTTTCTCCTTTACTTTGAATTTGAACTTCAAGTTCTAAATTGATTTACTCAAATAGTTGAACTAAAGACCTAGCAAAAGGAAAGCTGTACCATTTCCAGGCATAAAAACTATTTATGTGAGAGGGCTTCAAGAATGCTGACTACTGACATCTAACATTTGCCTTCTCCGCAAGGAAGGACCGTATTAGTGAGTAGAGAATCACAAGTTGACTAAAGCATCTAAGAGAGAACACTGAAGTTTAACTGGTAAGTGACAGAAAAGCTATGGAGTGTGAAAGAAGAGGAAAATGAAACAGACAACCTGGTCAAGATCAACCCGGAGCCGTGAGACTCTCCTTTGTGCAGGAGAAAAGGTGAGTGAGAGATTCCCAGTGGTCCACATTCTCGCTGTGAACCTCTGTATTTCTAGCAATGGGAGAGATCCTCAGTCCTTGCAAGCTCTAAGATTAGTATAGGGAGCTGCCTGGAATCCACTGATGCAATTATTCCAAAGAGAGTGAGGTCATACCGGGTCCCACACAACTCCCAAGACCCAAGTAGCTGAAGCATGCTGCCATTTTGAGAGCCCAGATTCTACCAGACTATACCCTGCCCTGGGGCCTAAGATCCAGCCCCTGTATCTCCACATTCCAAGATCCCTGCAGACATCACCCTACATCCAATCAAAGGACTGCAGCACCACAATGCCAGCTCAACTGAGCACTGCAGCTGAATTGCATACTAAGCAGAGATCCATGAAGAAATCTTTCTACCAAATTCACTGATACAATTGCAACTCGTGCCATGTTAGAATTACTTATACATACAAATGTCTTTCCTTCCTTCTGGTTTTCTTTCTTCTTTCCTCTCTATATTCATTTCTTCCTTCTGTTTCTTTTTCTGCCTTCTTTCCTTCCTCTTTATTTCCTTCCTTCCTTTCTTTTCTCTTTACTTCCTTCCCTTTCCTTACTTCCTTCCTTTTTTTTTCTTTTTTTTCTTTTTTTCCTTCTTTTCTTTCTTTCCTTCTTCTTTCTTTCTTTCCTCTTTCTCTCCTACCCTTTTTTCTGTCTCTTTTCTTTCTTAATTCCTTCCCTTTTTTCTTTCTGTCTTCTTTTCTTTCTTCCTTTCTCTCACTTTTCTTTGTTTCTTTCTTTTCTTTCTCTCCTACTCTTCTTTCTCTCTTTTTTTCTTAATTCCTTCCCTTTTTACTTTGTCTTCTCTTTTCTTTCTTTCTTTTCTTTCTTCCTTCCTTCCTTTTTTCTCTTTCATTTATTTTTCTTTCTTTTCCTCTTCCTTTCTCTTTCTTTGTCGCTTTCTTTGCCTTTTCTTTCTTTCATTCTTTCTCTTTCCCTTCCTTCCTTTTTCTCTTTTTCTTTATCTCTTTCTTACTTTTTAATTTCCTTCTTTCCTTCCTCCTTTCCTTCTTCCCTCCCTCCCTTCTTTCTTTTCTCTCTCTCTCTCTTTTTTTTCTTTATTTTTTTTTCTAATACTTTAATTAACCTGTTTAATTCGGTATTCTAACTGAAAGGAAATTTCATTGTCTGCATTATTTCTTCCTCTTTCCCTCACTCTATTCTGTCATGCTCTTTGATTCATTTAATACATTTGTTGATGCATACCTTTAGAAAACTGAAGTAGCAAAAAAAAAAAAAAAAACCAAAAAACTTCTAGAAATTTTATGAAGCAGTTCTATGATCTACCATGTAGGAATCACCACTGAATATGATCAATATACAGATAATCTCTCTCATTCTGAATGCTCTGTAATAAACAAGTTTAGAAAAAATTGCTTAATATGTTCTTTTCATTTGCCATTACATAGGATTATTTTGTTTTGCTGGAGTGTGATGTGTTGTCTTCTTACTTTTCTTTTTTTCTTTTTACATTCTCAAGTCTCTTGATGTTGAATTAGTGTGAACTTTCAGATTGTTTTTACTTCCAGATTGCTGCTCTTTTGCTTTATATCTTTATTTAAAATAGCGTTATGTAATTTATTTAAAGCTTCTCTTTAAATCCAATGTTTCCATTTTTTGAAAAGAGGAGGTCACATTCTCTTTGCCTGGAAAGTACCTCTCATATTGACAACTTGTATGTTAGAAATAGCCTGTGTTAATGATATAGTAATCTGCATATCATTTAAAACCCCCTTGCTTCACTAATATTTATAAAAGCTAACATTACATATCTTATTTCCATTTTTTATGGTGCTGCCACCTTAAGACCTATTTCCTCCTCAAATTGTCCAATCATATAATACATTTTGAGAGTTTTGTTATTATTTTCAAAATGTAGGTGACATAATGGGGAGAAAAAGAAATTGTACCCAGCTGTTTCAGGTGTCAGTGGAAACGGCTGACCAGATTAAAAAAAAAAGAAAAGAAAAAGAAAGAAAGAAATTTTAGAGTAGGGTATTATCAAAGATTTAAGTCAACAAATCACACTCCAGAAAAACAAAATAATCTTATGCAATGGGAAATGAAAGGAACATATTAAGCCAATTTTTCTAAATTTGTTTATTACAAAGCATTCAGAATGAGATTATCTGTATATTGTTCTAAATATTAATACCAACATTAATGTGTTCTAAGTGTTAATACCAACACAAATGTGCCTTTAGCCCATAGTGCTTAGTGAAATAGTAATAGAATGGTATGATGTACATAAATGTATTATATGTATCTAGTATGGCTATTCAAATTTATTAAAAGCATATAGAACCACAGCATTACCCTAGATTACCCCTAGTCATCTAATGTCATCAGTTGAAAGATAAATTGAATTGGTGGTAGGATTATGAAGGGAATTAAATGAATAAAACAAGATATGGTCTTTGATAGACCAATGGTAATTACGCACCTAGAGCTGACAAATACAACCAACTCAAATCTCTTTACCTGAGGTGCAGAAAAGAAACAAATATTCCCAAAGATAAGTTATATCTCCTTATTTCTTTAGTCTGTGCAAGTAACCAAAATTTACCTAAATCTAAATTGAAAGCAAAAACTGGTATTTTTCTAGAACTTGTTCTTTATTACAATACTAATATTTTAAGAAAAAACAAATTTCTCCTGTGAGAAATATACATTCACCCATCCAAACCCAAAGAATGGACTCAGGAACATGAAGAACAGTGGAAGGGAGACTTTTAATGGTAGTCTTGCAAGATCAGGTGTCTGGTAGGCAGGCACACCTGGGACAGTTACAGCAGGTAACTTATCTCCTAGCATGCAAGTCCCTTCCCTGGTTCATTGGTCCAGTACTATGGGCTATAATCTTCACAGCATCACCTAAGTTTCATTATCCCCCTTAAAAGCTTATATCCCGTCTCCTTTCCCACTTAAGTTTTGATTTCCTAATAACAAAACTTTCTTCTCTTTTATGGACTGACCCCTCCTCTACATTCTGTTCCCTTTATCATGACTATCGAGGAGCATGAGTCCTGTGGTTTGTCACATCTGCAGGCTGGTAGCCATTAGTTAGATTTATCATGCCTTGAAAATGGAAGATTTAAAATGTTTTCTCACACCTCTTTAGGGAAATTTTATGAAATTCATCCTTTTTCTTTCTGTCATTTTCCTACATGCAAAGTTCTGAAACTATATCATGATAAAAACACATAAAATATGTGTGTGTGTAATTTTAAATAAGTTAATTATTATCATACATAGAGACATATTTAGGGCTTTAAGAAGACAAGTGATATAGAAAACATCTCCAAAACAATTCACCTTCCAAAAACCTAATGGCTTAGGGAAATAAGCATTTAATCTCATCCTGATGAGTATCCAGATATACGGCAGATCATGTAATACATGCTGGGCTTAGCTGAGTTGATTCACTCCATGATCAGGTCTTTAAACCTTAACTCCTCATTGCATATAGGTTTTATCATTTATGTATTTAAAGCTACACAGGCACACACACACACACACACACACACACACACACACACACACACCCCATTAGCATTTGTTTCAAAACCTAGCAGACAGGACAGCAAATATCCAGTGAAAACTTTTCTGACGGCATGGGCAGAAGAACAAGTGGGAAAGAAAAAACATGTAATTCTCCTTAAGACTTAGGGCTTAAGCTGTCATATGTCACTTTTCCTACATTCTTTTTAGGCAAAAATAGCATTACAGTGGAGATCAAATTCAAGCTTGGAGAGGAATTATTCAGATGCTCTGCCTAGGGAATAGCCATTCTTTATTCCTTTACTTTCTTAATAAACCTGCTTTCACTTATAAAAAAAAAAAAAAGGAATTGCACTTTTCCTCTTGTGAGACAAAATACATAATGGGATGTTAAAGACTGTGGATACAGAGATAATTAATAAATTAATAAATAAAGTCTAACAATTACCTCTATCACATTGACTCTCTTGGTTACAATGATATTTATCTCTCTCATGTGGAAATGTATTTACTTTCTTTTCTTTTCTTGTTCTTTCTTTCTTATTTATTTATTTATTTATTTTGAGATGGAGTTTCGCTCTTGTTGCCCAGGCTAGAGAGCAATGGCGCGATCTGGACTGACCGCAACCTCTACCTCCTGGATTCAAGTGATTCTCCTGCCTCAGCCTCCCGAGTAGCTGGGATTACAAGCATGTACCAACCACACCCGGCTAATTTTGTATTTTTAGTAGAGTCAGGGTTTTCTCCATGTTGGTCAGCTGGTCTCAAACTCCTGACCTTAGGTGATCCCTCTGCCTCGGCCTCCCAAAGTGCTGGGATTATAGATGTGAGCAACCGTGCCAGGTCTTCAGATGGAAATGTATTTACTTTCATATAAAGTTCTCACAAATCCCATCTATTCATGTTATTAGCCTTCAAGTTCAATTATACTGTGTTCTATATTAAGGCTGGATACAGCTCTTTATCATCTGAAGATTTATGAAGAGACATGTTAGTTACCAAACGTACCCAATGATGGAACGAGGACAGAACAACTGCAATAAATGCTCCATTTGCAAAAGGGGAGAATAGGAGTTACAAAGCAGAAAGAAGTTACTGGTTCATAATTATTGGAAATACTACTTGGAAAATCTTGTCCTCCTTCCCTATAGACTCAGATTATCCTTTGTTTATGCCTCAGCTTTGTTCCCAAAAATTTGTTCCCCAGTGCATTGTTTTTCAAAGCTCTTGACTGATTTATTTAAAACGTTCATCCTTTCCTGCCTTCCTCCTTTGCCACATCTGCAAAAGTAATTGTAGATTATGCCTTTCTGTGTAGTTCAGTTACTTTATCAGCTTGCTTTCTCAATTTAAAAAATGGAGGAACAGAAGTTTTCTTCATGTTAAACCATCTTATTCCCTTTCAATCCAGGCTGTCATCTCTTTGCCAGCACTTTCAAAAAGCTTATGGTTTTCTTTATTTGGTTCCAGTCTAGTCTACGTATTAAAATTCACAATTTCTTTTTTCAGACATACTTTTTTAGACTTAATTAAACAGGCCATAGACACTAATAAATATTCAATATATTTTTCTAGAAGCCTTTTTTTCTGGCTAGAATATGTTAGGCATTTTCTTTACTTTTTCAGAGGTTTTAACAAAAGGTTCCATGGAAATACTTTTGTTTGGGCCGTAAAAACAGCTTCTATTCTTCTTGCTCTCTCTTTCTCTTCCCTGCAGCCTCAACCTCCCTATCACTTCTCCAACAGAGTAAGAAATAAGGGTTTACTTTCCTCCAGTGTGAGTTAAAACTGTCCTTACATGCAGCTCCCTCACCACTCTACACTTAATATAATAGTATAATAGCATTGTATTCATTACTAGAATCTTATTAAACAACACTTAGTAAGCACTTACTTTGTGGCAGACACTGTTCATTATGATCTATGTAAAAATTATTTTTAATGAGGAAGCTCAAGCAAAAAGAAGTTTAATTAATTTGTCCTAAGCACTTCTCAGTTAATCACTATTTGAGAGCTAGTAACCAAAGCCATTGATCTTGATGAAGTTTGTATATGGAAAATTTCTGAGAAATTTTTATATCCTAGCAACAGTTCTGTGTTAACTCTATTCTCCTAATTCTCAGAACAGCTTAACATAATTACCTTTGACAGTGAGGAATACCAATCTGCTCACTCTTTCCCAGTTGCATCTTACCCCATAGGTATACTTTTAGTCAGGACTCATATAGTTATAAATAATGGGACTGGGTTAAAATGCTTTCAATTAAATGACATGAGAAGTGGTATTAGTCTCTTGTTTTCAAACAGTTATTAATTGCATAATAAAATACATGCCTGAAGCAAATAATTACAATATGTTGGCTCCACTGGGAAGCATAAGTTGGAAAATGTTTTCTACTCCTTGTCCCAGTATATATGTAATTCTTGGCCACATTTATTGAAGACCTTGGCACTAGGATCATATTCCTCTCTACCTTTCATTCCTTAGCATCATGTAAGGTCTCAGTATCCATATAAATAGAATAATAAACACTATAAATTTTTGTCTCTTCACATTAAATGACCTCACCTGCTTTCAAGTTCAACTTCTCAATTTCTTTGCCTGAAGTGAGTCTTGTAATCTCCCTCATAAATAATAAATCTTAATATCTGTGTCTTTAGTCAGAGCATCATATTCATATCTTTTATGTGCCTCTTCACTTTCCCATGAAAGCATTTTGTGCATTTATTCTCCAGTTAGAATTACTTTTTCTGATACTTACTGATTGAATTTTCTGTTTTATTTAATTTGTATTTTACGATTAACCACATAATTTTCCTTTTACCAGCTATCTAAGTGTCATTGCACTCTTGTTGTATTGCATTTTCTGCCCTCAAATAGTCACTCTGGGATGATTCCTAAAAACTTTCTTTTCTCAGGTATGCTGAGCCCTGAAAAATTATTTGTAGAGAAAGATACCAAAATTATGAAGAAAATTCTTTAGAATTTCTGCATTTTCAAACTTTCCTTTTCTTTCCAGCATCATTTTAGCTCTGAATCAATCTCCATTAACTCTTACTACTACTTTTGCTATTATCTTGCTATCTTCATTGTTAAATAAGGATTAGCATTAGCTATCAATTACCTAAACTCTTCATATGCTACCACTTTTTAAAAATACAGCTCAAATTACCTCACTTTTATCATTAATAAGCGTTATTTTTCTCTACTTTTTCAAAGTCATTCTGTCAGTGGAAACTTTAACCACATTCATATACTCAGAAACCTATTTTCATAAATAATGTTCTTTCCTCTTCCTTGTTTTTCTCTCCATGGGCTCACTGAATACTATAAAGACAGATTGAAGCTTGTGCTAGTTTAAAAAGTGAAATAAAATAACCATCTGTGACCCTGAATCCTTATCAAACAATTTCTTAGTATGTGCCATTACCTTCAAATTAAAAATTTTTAGGAGTAGATTTATGCACTGTCATCACTTCTCAGATCACACTCACTATTCAGTTCTGTGCAGTCTGGCTTTCATTACAAAATGTGCATTGAAAGTTTTCTTGTTAACATGTCAGTTTCCATGTAAAAAAGACAGAAAGAAAATAATTCAGTTTACTTGACCGTCTCCACATGTTTGATGCTGTAGACACCATTATCTACTCCTTCCGTGAATACGTATTAGCATCTTTGGTGAAGCACTTATGTATCTCCTCCTCATCCAACTAATTTATCTTGGTTTACAACTAATCTTTCTAAGTAGGGCTTGATTTTAGACGTTAGCATAATAAAATAGAAACAGTGCTGAATAACTGGCATTTGATTATGATTAAAATATTACAGCCGCCTCTTAAAGAACTCAATATAGATGCATTGAATGTGAGAAAATCAGAGTATTCTGAAGAGTCAACCTAAGTAGTAAGCAGGAGAGATACTTTCGCTTCCATTTTCTTTTAAGTGTATGGTGAGACTGAGAAATCAGATAGGAAGTTTCTACTTTGAGGCCACATCACTCAAAGGATACTCATACAAAGTTGACCCTTTGGAAATAAACTGATCACGTCCTTGGCCTCTAAACCACAACAGGAAATTGAATTCTCTACTGTGTCATTGAACTTAGTTCCTGACAAGGACTTCTAGTGTGTTCCTTCCTTGTGGTTCAGCTGAAAGCTCAAATTGAGAAAGAAAGAAGAAAATGTCAAGCATCAAATGGAAGTCATGGGCACAGCATAGCAAATTAAATTCAAGAGAAGCAATCTCACAATTTTAAATATGAATGTGGCTTTAACTCTTTCTGATCACAACAATTCTTAAGACATATTCTAGATTATTTGCAATATTTTTAAATATTAATGTTGCTTCCACAGAGGTGTTTTATAGCTTTACGCATAATTTCTCTTTTATGTGTTCAGTTTTGTTTCCAGCAGTATTATGTGGCTCTTGATGATGTAAAACACAAACACGTGCCTGTGCACAAGCGCGTGCACGTGTGCGTGCGCGCGCGCACACACACACACACACACACACACACACACACACATACCACTTCTGTTTCTCTATATTATTTAGCCAGTGTTTGCACATAAAACAGACTCAATGAATATAGGTATATACTGACTTGATTAATTGCATATAGTACTTAAATATTCGCCAATACAACCTAAACTTTAGAATAATTTAATGCTTACAATATTTACAAATAAATATGAAAAGTCATGTTTATTTCATTAAATGTGAAGAGATAGATATGTTTAAAGTTCATTGTCTTACATTTGGGAGCACTAGTTACAAAAGAGATATGGGTATTCCCTTTTTCTATACTTTCTTACTTAAAATCTCTTATCTACTCTTAACATTCTCTGTGACTATTATTATATTCTATTTATTTGTTTTAATACATGAAATATTTTTGTTACTAAGTACCTCAAAGCAGTAGTAAGCTTTTCATAGTTTTACTTATTAAAAGAGCATTTAATATTCTGAGTTTATTTTTATAACAAATATGGTTTATTGAATTATTTCATCTTGTTCAAATTAGAAAAATTATTATAAAATCTTATACAGAATAAAACACAATTGAATAAATGTAAAATTTCTCTATAAAACAATTTTAAATTATAAAGTATCGTTACAAAAAATTAAAACATAAATTAGTATCAGAGTTAATTTCAATTTCTTGTTTTTAAAACTATTGCGTATCAATATGGTAAACCGTTGTTAGTTACCTGTAAGTCATACTTTTCTTCCTGTTTATAATTTGAGAAACTACATTTATAAATATAGCTTCTCAAACAATTCATAACTGAATTATGCTATCCTACTTGCAATTATAATCATCACAATTCATTTATTATATTCACAATTTTTGTTATCAAAATTTTTCATATCATTGGTGTTAGAAAGAAACCAAACACTATCTAATACAGTACCCAGGAGTAGATCTCTGCTCAGTGGCTTCCATTGATCTGGGAGACCTGAGAGTCTTAAATATTATAATATTACAATAACAGAGTAGATTTTAGAATTTGGCTATTAATAGCATCGGAATTTTTGTTTTTTCTCGGTAACTGAGAGAAACGAAACTGGCTGAATAAGAGCCAACTTTTTCTAGGTCAGCAGCGTAGGATGTCTCCTGGTGTCAGGAATCACTCACTTTAGAAATGCAGGGTCAGCATAACGCTGATGTTTGAAACAGAATTGTCACAGATGGTATGTTTTAAAATAGAATTTAAAAAAATTCTATTGTATATGGGAAAAATATAAAAGTAGATCTACTTGAGGCCAAGATTTGAATTCCCACTGACAAACATGGAGAAGGATTGGTTCACTGAGAATTTTTAAATTTCTTTCTTATTTATAACCTACATTTTTAAATTTCTTTCTTATTTATAACCTCTTCATGACCTACAAAGAGACTTAGACTCCCACAAAATAACAGTGGAAGACTTTAACATTTCACTGTCAACATTAGACAGATCAACAAGTCAGAAACTTAACAAGGAAATCCAGGACTTGAACTCATATCTGGACCAAATGAACCTAATTGACTTCTACAGAACTCTCCACTCCAAGTCCACAGGATATACATTCTTCTCAGCACCACATTGCACTTACTCTAAAATTGATCACATAATTGGAAGTAAATCATTCCTCAGGAAGAGCAAAAGAACAGAAAGGTTTTGAAATTTTATTTCATTCTTAATATGCTATAAGTTTATAAGTTTCATAGAATTTGTTTTCAGATTTGCTCTTGGTATGCATGTATTCTGGAAGCCATTTATCTCTTTAAAGGTTATTTAAAGTAGGAAATTACTGTTGGTACAAACAAACCTATTAGAATTATGTAAACACCGACTATGCCTGAAGGTTCCTCAGTCTCCCCCACTAACTTAAATCTTTTCACTGTGAGAAAATATGGTTTATAGCCCTCAGTCAGTAATACAGCTGGCAGTAGTCTAAAAATATAAACATTTTATCAGCAAAAAGTATACTTTGTGATTTTAACCCTCCTTTTTAAAAAAAATTTGTTCTCTTTACTTTGAAAATATTTGCTTTGGCTTTGAAATTTTGTATTAGTGTTTCATATATGAAATAGTGGAATTCACAAATTATGCATTTATAAGCTAAAAAGAGGGAATAATGCATAGAAAGTCTTTTAAAAGCTAAGATTCTTCAAATTAATTTAGCATCCCAAAAAATAACATATTTTTAGTTGAAATCCAACACTTGAACAATAAATTGAGTAATTCTATAGCTAGTGAATTGAGATAGAATGGAAAAGCTGGGCATTAGTCACTGTGTGTGTGCCTATATGTTTTATGTGTGTGTGTATGCTCACTATGCAGCTTATGAACTGTAAGCCTGTTATTAGATTAATTGATATTTAGCATGGCTTTAATATTGGTTTTTGACTTAACATCTTTTCAGCTATTTTCTTGTTTATTCTATTCAGCAACATTGCTGAATAGAGTTCCCTACCCTGAATCAGTCATTTATTAATGTGTTGAGAAAATCTAAATATTGATTTAGGCAAATTTTACATGTGTGTAAATACATATATGTATAAATTGCCATCAAAACAAATTCATATTCCAAAACAAGTACTTATTCACCATATGAGGATATAAAAGTGTGTTGCTTATATTCTGAAAATGACTTAACATTTTGACAGGAAATATATTAAACGAGACATATAAAGTGTCCCAAGTAAGTTCTAAATAAGCTTGGAAGAAGAAAGGCAAACCAAAGTGTTTTTTCCTGGTGGTGACAATGGGGTTTGTATATTTCTATGTGTGAGTGTATATAATTTATGAACTCAAAAAGCTAATGATTAATAGAAATAGGACTTACACAGTTTTTCTGAGAAATATGATTGCTAAAAACCTGAAATATTGCATGTGAGGTTTTTAAACACATCACCCTACAATTTTAAATAAGAATGTATATGTGAATATTTGTGTAATAGTAGAGTAAAATAAAATGGCAAAAATGATTTTTGCACCCGTTATAGAATTGAATGTTTATAGTATAATTGGTTATTTCTGGGTGGTTCAGTTTTATGTAATTTTGACATATATTTTCTAAGATTTTCAAAATTGCTACAATGAATATGCATTACATAGAAAACTGTTTTAAAAGTTAGATAACTTTTGTTTAAATAATTTTAAGTTCTTTTGCCAAAGGGCAGATAAATCACATTATTATAACTAGAGTAGACAGAACTTATGAGAATTTTCTGATAAATATTGTTATCAAATACCTAGAAACATTAGGCATAGGTTAATTAAAGTATTATCTTAAATACAAAACAAGATAATTGTAAGTGGTTACATATGAATTTGCAGAATAGAAGACTAGAAGAAAGTAAAATGGGAAAAATTATTATTGTAAAATAGCAAATTTTGTGTGTGCGTGCGTGCGTGCGTGTGTGTGTGTGTGTGTGTGTGTGTGTGTGTGTGTGTGTAGACATATAGTATTATTTGATGTTTCTGGGTGTGGTGTTTATGTGCTTTTAGTTTTTTTATAAACCAAATTCTATACTCTAAATTTCCAAATTGCTACTATAAAATACTGTTTAAAACGTTATTAGAAAAATATTAAGTTAAAACATTTATGCCCAGGTGATTTAATGTTAAGCCCCCAAAATAACTGACAGGTACTTTCTATATTATCATCCATTGTGTTAACTGACTACCCACATTTTCTCCAGAGGGCATCTTCAGACATGCTCCTTATATACCAAATGGCTTCTGCATCTCCCTGCCTGTGGTTCCTCTGGCTATGGAAGCTACACAGCCCACAGGAAGGGTAGAAGGATAATGCAAAAAAAAATTAATGTTTTGAGGTTTAATTAATGAGAAAAAATAGTTGGTAAATAATTTCCCAATTTTCTTCCCCCCTCAGGAGCACACGTCTGACATATTTCACAAAGTTTTTCAGACAATCTCAATTAACTAGCATTGAGTCCAATTACCCATAGATATAAATGTGTCACTAAACATATATATTTTAAATTTTCTGTTTTTAAATTTGTAATGTTTATGAATACATACTTTTTATTAGCTTGCCTTTCTTCTCTTCACAACTTCTTCTCTCCCACACAGTATTCCTTGAAATCACCTCCCCAGAAAAGTACTTGTACTCATAGTCCTGTCTTAGAGTCTGCTTTTAATGAAATCCAAACTAAGACATATAAACATATGCCAGTCTGGCTTTGGTCTTTTACAAATATTTGTTCATTTAATAATAAATGGGTATACCAACAATAAAACCCAAGAGAATAAATGGAAACATACTTGTATAAATTTAAAATTTAGGAAAAAGATAATGAACTTATACTTTAACATGACTGGTTTAAGATGACTAGGATTCCTGTAGTATCTGTTCAGATAAGCTTGATAATGAACTCTTAACAAATGGGATTCACAGACAGCAGGAACCCTTCTCAAGTACAGTCAGACACACATTTAAGCAACAAAATTATTTGCTTTGTCCTTTTATAGTTGACATTTTTTGGTATAGATTTTAGGGATATAAGTATAATTTTGTTACATGAATATTTCCCATAGTGGTGAAGTCTGGGCTTTTAGTTAATCCATCACTGAAATAATGTACACTGTAGCAATTAAGTAATTTTTCATCATCTACCCCACTCCCATCCCCCCACTGTGAGTACCCAGTATCTACTATTCCACACTCTATGTCCATGTATACACATTATTTAAAACTAATTAAAACTGAGAGCATGGAGTATTCGTCTGAATTATTTCACTTCAGTAATGGCCCTTGTTTTCATCCATGCTGTTACAAAAAAACACGATTTCATTTTTTATGGCTGAATAATAGTCCATTGTGCCACATTTTCTTTATCCAATTATCTAATGATGGACACTTAAGTTGGTTCCATATCTTTGCTATTGTGAATTGTACTACAATGAACATATGAATGCAGATGTATTTTTAATATACAATTATTTCTTTTCCTTTGGGTAGATATTCAGTAGTGGGATTGCTAGATAGAATAGTAATACAGCTTGGCTGTGTCCCCACCCAAATCTCATCTTAAATTCCCATGCATTGTAAGAGGAACCTGATGGGAGATAATTAAATCCTCGGTGGAAGTCTTCCCTGTGCTTTTTTCATGATAGTGAATAAGTCTCACGACATGTGATCATTTTATAAAGAGGAGTTTCCCTGCACGAGTTCTCTGTCTCTTTGCCTTCTGCCATGATTTTAAGGTCTTCCCAGCCATGTGGAACTGCAAGTCCATTAAACCTCTTTCTTTTGTATATTGCCCAGTCTCGGGTATGTCTTTATCAGCATTATGAAAACGTAACAATACAAACATGATTGCAATTTTAATTCTTTCAGAAATCTTAATAGTGTTTCTCATAGATGTTGTACTATTTTATATTCCTACCAATAATGTATAAGTATTTTGTTTTCTCTATATCCTTGCCAACATCTGTTATTTTTTATCTTTTTAATAAAATACATTTTGACAAGTGTAAGATGATATCTCATTTTGGTTTTTAATTTGCATTTCTCTAATAACTAGTAAAGTTGAGCTTTTTTTCATATGCTTACTGGCCATTTGTACATCTTCTTTTGAAAACTGACTATTCATATTCTTTGCCCCCTTTTTAATGGGGTTATTTGCTTTTGTGCTGTGTTGAGTTGAATTCCTTGTAAATTTTGGATGTGTCCCTGTCAAATGCGTATTTTGCAAATATTGCCTTTCCTTCTCCAGGTTGTCTGTTCACTCTGGCTATTGTTTATTTTGCTGTACAGAAGCTTTTCAGTTGAATTAAATGCCATTTGCCTATTTTTGGTTTTGCTGCTTATGCCTTGAGGTTCTTAGTCATTAATTATTTGCCTAGACTGATGTACGGAAGAATTTTTCTTAAGTTTCCTTCTAGTATTTTAATAGGTTCAGGTCTTATATTTCAGTCTTTAATTCACCTTGAGTTGATTTTTGAGTTGATCTAGTTTTGTTTTTCTGCAAATAGCAATCCAATTTGTGCAGCACCATTTATTGAAAACAGTGTCCTTTCCCCAGTACACGTTCTTGTCAACTTTGTCAGAGATTTGTTGGCTGTGGATGGATGGCTTTATATCTGGGTTCCCTATTCTGTTCCATTGACCCAAATATGTGTCTATTTTTATAATAGTACCATGGTATTTTGATCATTATAACCCTGTAGTATAATTTTCAGTTAAATAATTTGATGCCTTCAGTTTTTTTCTTTTTGCTTATAATTTTTCTGGCTATTTGTGCGGTGTTTTGGTTCCTCATAGGATTTAGGATTTTTTTTTTTTTTTTTGAATTCTGTGAAAGATGATGTTGGTAGTTTGATAGGAATTGCATTAAAACTGTAGATTGTTTTGGGTGAATGTTCATTTTATTTTTTCAAATCTATAATTTAAAAAATAGAGATGCAGTTTTGTCATGTTGACCAGGCTAATCTTGAACTGCTGGGCTCAAATGATCTTCCCTCCTCAGTCTCCCTCCCAAAGTGCTGGCATTAGAAGTGTGAGCTACCATGACCAGCCAGAATGATCATGTTTATGCTATTACTTCTCTGATCTGTAAGCATGGGATGATTTTCCATTTACTTGCATCACCGATAATTTCTTTCATCAGTGTTTTGTAGTTTTCTTTGTAGGGATCTTCTACCTCCTTGGTTAAATATAGTCCTAGATATTTCATTTTTTTTTGTAGTTATTGTAAATGAAGTTTCCTTCTTGATTGGGTTCTTAATGTGGTCAATATTGGTATACAAAATGATATTCTGAAAGTTGACTGTATCCATTTATCAAAATAAGACTTTTTTTGGTGGAGTCTTTAGTATTTTCTAGATAACATATCATCAGCAACCAGATCATTTGACTTCCTTTTTTCCAGTCACATAAAGAAATTCAATGACAAATTCATATGACCATCTCAATAGACACAGAAAAAGCATTTGTTAAATTCAACATCCCTTCATAAAAATATAACAACAAACTAGGCATAGAATGAACATACGTCAAAATAATAAAGGCTATGTATGACAAATCTGTAGCCAACATCATACTGAATGGGAAAGAGTTGAAAGCATTCCATCTAAGAACTGGAACAAGGAAATGATGCCACTTTCACCACTCCTATTTGACATAGTACTGAAAATCTTAGCCAGAGTAATCAGGCAAGAGAAAGACAGTTGATGAATTTAAGCCGATTAGTATAACCTGGGTAGACCTCACATACAGATCATATGTTAAATGTTACGATTTTTAAGTCTTGAGGATCAGGAGCCCAATAATGTAATGCCAGTAGTATTGCACAGCCATAGTTTTCAAATATTCACTTTGTTAAGCATTCCATATAGGTTTGAAAAGAATGTTGACATTTTCCCTAGGTTATATTTTAGGTTATGATATTCACTTTCTAGGAAAACTGTATTCATAAATATTTTCATATAAAATCCACATTATGAATAAATTTCATTCATGCAATATAACCAATGTTCTGGAACCAGATGATGCCTTTCTCTTATGCAAATTTAGCAAAAGAAAAGGTGATTGTTCCCTTACATTGATGATTATGTTGAAAAGTAATTAACATTGAACCAGTTGATATATATCTTTTCATTCTCCAATTTATATGGAGCAACAGTACATAGCAACAGCATCTTACCTTTGAGCATTATAAATACTTTTCCTGACTAGGATAGATTTTCTTTTTTAATTAGAATGTTAGGCTAAGTTAAATTAACACAATTTTACCCACTTTCTCTACATTTATTTTTTTTGTACATAAAACAAGAATGGATGCATAACAATGCAATTTTAGTAATGTCCCACCTTGTCCAAAATGTCTTATAATAACACTTAGCTATTTTAACATGTAAGACATTGATGCGTGCCCATCGACGATAGACTGGACAGGGAAAATGTGGCACATATACACCATGGAATATTATGCAGCCATCAAAAACGATGAGCTTGGGTCCTTTGTAGGGACATGGATGAACCTGGAAACCATCATTCTCAGCAAACTGACGGAAGAGCAGAAGATCAAACACCACATGTTCTCACTCATAGGCGGGTGTTGAACAATGAGAACACATGGACACAGGGAGGGGAGCACTACACACTGGGGTCAGTTGGGGGGAAATAGGGGAGGGAGGGTGGGGGGTGGGAAGCTGGGGAGAGATAGCAAGGGGAGAAATGCCAGATGTAGGTGATGGGGAGGAAGGCAGCAAATCACACTGCCACGTGTGTACCTATGCAACAATTTTGCATGTTCTTCACATGTACCCCAAAACCTAAAATGAAATAAAACAAATAAATGGGAAAAAAAAAAGACATTGATGGAGAAAACTGTCATTCTACAGGACAAATATTGCAAATACAAAATTGGAAATACAAAAATATATATATAAATATGTGTTAATATATATACTAGAAAAGTTTATAAAATGGCATTGTTTCTTAGTTTTTTAAAATATAGTTATCACTTTTAGAAAAAGAGAGCAATACATTTGGTCAAATTGACTTACTAAGAAATAATGCCCTAACTGTATGACTTTTCTCAAACGCCCTATTTATTTCTGCTTCAAGGCCTTTATACATGCAGTTACTTTGCCTAAAAATTCTTAGATCTTCTGTCATCCTTTGTCTTTAAATGTCATGAGTGGAGATTCTCCATGCTTTCCTTAGTGACCTGTTAGCTAAGTGCAAAGGACTTCAAAATAATAGGGGAGGAATCCACCACTATTTATGCAGAAAATTCTGAGAGATAGAATAACTGCTTCCAATCTGGAGCATAAAGATAACATGTAAGGCAGTGTTGGTTGGTTTGACAGGAATCAAAACCGTACAGACAGTATAAAATAGTGGTTTCACAGATATGAAGCTGACTATGTCAATTCTGTTCTTACAGATTAATTGGTTGAAATCCATTAAATTAAATCTGTTAAGACATCTATTAGTAATTTTGAGACAATAAAACATCAAAGCCAAACACACATGACCTATATAAAAATAACTGAAACAAAATGATGCCCATTGTTAATAACTTCTGTGTAATTTATCATCCAAATATGGTAACATTTGAGAGTAAGAGATGCTGCTTTAATGCAGTACAACATTCATAGACTAATGATGATGCAGAAAAACCAGTATATATGGCAACCCCAATTACATAGAGAAATAATATGTTTATATAGAAAGAGAGGTAGAAAATATTTCATGAAACTGTAGTGGAAAAAATTAACTAAGATTTCTATAATTGAGAAATTGCATGTATAATGCATGTATGAATAATTTTTATTGATATAGTCAGTATCTCTGTGGTTTAGGCCACAGATTAGAAAACCGTGGATATTGGCCAAATTCAGCCTGCCTCCTCTTTTGTATAGGCATAACTTGGTTTTCATTTTTCATTTTTAAGTGGTAACATTTTAAATAATGTTATAAAAGGTAATGTAATCATCCAGATTTTGCCTTTTTCCATGTTCTAATTCTATTTACTACATGACCCTTAAAGAAAAAAAATTGTCTAACTCTGCTCTAGTTAAATAGCCACCACAGAACTTCCAGTAAAACATATTTTATTAGATAATATAGAAATATCTAAACTATTTAATTCACCTGTTAAAACTCTGCCATGTTCTTGATATTGATACCACTCTCTTATTTTTAGGTGGACAATTTAAAATATATAGATATTATATATAATAGATTAATAATTAATCAATATATTATTAATTATATATTCAATATGTTGAAATTTATTATTTACAACATATATGCATGAATAGACGTACTCCAAATAATTCATATATTATAGCAAATAATCAATTTCAGTGGTCTGCAAGCACCACTACACATAGCCATGCCTTGCATTCCTGGGGCCTCAAACTGACTGACTTCTGAAATCATATACCCACAGTCTACCTTTCGGCCTTACCTGATTATCTATCCAAAAATAAGCATTTGCAGAAGTGTTTTGAAGATGGGAGATTATGTGGAACCAATGATACATTGAAGTCGAAAGAATGTTATAATACTATTGATGACTTTGGACCAGTTGGCATTTGACTTCATGACTGACACATAGTAAGTGCTTTATTACTAGTGAATCCACAAATAAGCTTATGAGCACAAGCTTTTTTACTATTAGTATTTTTAATTGACAAATTATAATTATATATATTTATGGAGTACAATATGATGTTTCAATAT
Source organism: Sapajus apella (assembly GCF_009761245.1). NCBI lineage: Eukaryota > Metazoa > Chordata > Mammalia > Primates > Cebidae > Sapajus > Sapajus apella. Next base: position 34,963,682 of record NW_022436943.1, on the reverse strand, counting down.
ATGCATACAAATTGTGATGATTATATCAAGCTATTTAACATATCTCTCATCTCATTTACCCATCATTTTTTGTGCTGAGACATTTGAGAGTTACTATCAGCAATTCTGAAATGTACACTACATTCTTTATTTGAACTTTTCTAGTATAACAATAATAACACACAAAGGTAGCCATTGTCTTTTTGTCCATTCTCTATTCAGATAAGCTTTATTTCATCTTCTATTCATATAGCATTTTTATAAAATTTATGTATTTATATTAAGTGCTGGTTTCCCATTTTTATTACTCTTACATGTGAAATATACAATTTTATATAAAATGTGTTTTCTTTATTTCCAAAAAAAGCAGATGTAATTTATTTTATTAATTTCAAGGTATTCTTTAGGTTCACTGGAAGTTTGTGACTTCTTTCTCTCTGAATTCTCAGAGACTTCTTTCAGTTTGTAATTATTTTGGATCAAAACTCTCATAAAATATTTTATTTAGTCCCTTGATTCTTCCACAAAACTGAAAAAAAAATAATTACCCTTAACAAAGACAGACCACTAACTATATAGTATATATGGGCCAAGAACATTTCCTTAGTGTTCAGTGTGTATTTGATATTGCAATCTAGAGTTTCGTATCAGCCATATTTCATATCAAGCAAAATTAATATGTTTTAATACAAAATTGTATATTTTCCCATAGCTCAACGTATGTTAGACATAACATTTACTAGAGATAAAAGTCATTTTTCAATTAATAAAATACATTTTATGTTAGCTAGTATAATTGAGCCTAAAATAGTGTTATAATTGCTTAAATTATTTTTTCTGTTTGAATCTGGGAAACTTGCATAGACAAAATTGCTTTTGGAAATGCCAAACATTTTTTCTCATGTAACGAAAATTCATATTTAAATCTTCTAAAAAATATAAAAAATATTTAAATGCTCTAAATTGCACAATTAACTAAGAGAAGTAACATAAAAACACATTAAAAATATTACAATATTTATGTGGAGTAAAGTTAATTAAATTTCCTGTAGTGGAATTTAGACAGAAAGCTAAAAAAAGAGAATGTCCTCAGGGGGAGTGTGATATTAATTAATATTAATAGAAAATATTTAATGTCTTTAAAATTATCACAGGAATTTTGCTATAGAGAAAATTTTTAAAAAATTAAGAAAATGTTATTTTTAAAGCCATTAAATATGAGAGATTAAAGAAATTTTATACTTTTTGTAACATTCTCTTTGATTTAAAGAAACTGTATATTTATGAAATGTATTTACCAATATTTGAATAGACATAATAGGAAATAGTAGAATGCAGTTAAAATTAGTAAAATAAAGTGTAGGACGTTCTCTTACTATTTAATTGAGCTACTATCTAGGTTCAAGTTGTTATTTTCCTACCAAGTACAATCATCATACTAATTTGATGGATGGTACATTTGGTACATAAGATACATTTCAAATTAACACATTCCCTAGAGTTAAGAAACCATATTTGTCTCTCTCCTGGAGAGAGAGCGCAGGAAATGGTTTCCTGAACCCTCAAATATACTAATTTAAAAAGGGAATTTTGTTTTTTATTGCATCTAAGCCCTACCATCAAATAATAGTTAGAAATCCCATTCTCTCTGACCTATCAAGAAAACCACTCTATCACTTTTCTTTTCTTTCTACTCCCCTTCCTCATCCAAGAATTTTTTCTCACTGACTGTACAACAGCATTTAATGCATTCTGCAGATGTATTATGTTTTTGCTTATTCTGTTTACTTTTGGCAGTTTTTGTTTTTATTTTTTATTTTCATTCCATTTATACTAAATGCTGAGGCAAAGTCACGTGGTATTTCTGGAGACATTATTTCCCAGGCATCTCCTACTCAGGAGAAAACACATATATCTCTAATAAATGCTGTGACATTGAGAAACTGGATAGCTCCACAAAATATAGGGAAATATGTTACTGGGTTTCAACTTCTTTGAAAGTTAATATACATAGAACAGGAAAAAATTAGTCCAATTACATATATAGTTTCTCATAATCTGTTATGAACAACAATAAAACAACAATTACAACATGTTTTATTCATCCACAAAGTCTTGAGATGCTGAGTATAGAAAACGGCAAAAGACAGATTATACATAACAATAAAACTCTGACCTCCAACCTTTGCTACTGTAATTAGTCCAAGAAGCCAAACCACAACCTCTACAAGAGTCAGTCCAATAGAATCAGTACTTGGTCAATAACTCCCAGCATCTAATTTTGCCCCTGCTTTCAACCTGTGACCAGCCACAGAAATGAAAACATGGATCTCTAACTGATCACATAGAACTCCTTGCTTCTACTTAGCCAGCTTACAGCATTGCCATGCCAGCAACCTGCAATTAATGCATAACTTTTTTATTTATAAATCTCTCACACTTTCCTACCTGTTAAATGCAAGTGATTGTGGCTAACTTCCTTTCTATAGCAGGCTCTGAATAAATATCTTTTGTTTGTTCACATCTAGGTTGTCTTCATTCATGTTCACAGCTTCTCTGGAGGTTCCAACAAAACATGGTCTCCATTGCCCATTGCAGTGGACCCCAGCCATCAACCAGGTGCAGAACCCCCAATGGTTCCTGATCCCTTATGGCAAGTCAGCACCTGGTCTGAACTCTTCTCTCTTTGCATTGAGTTCTTTGACTTTTTTATTTTTAGTTCAGTCACTGGTTTTAGTATTGGTTCCCATTTGCTTGGCAACCTTGGTGGAATCAGGCTTCTTTTTTTCTTTTTTCAATTTCTTTTTGCTGTCTTTTGTTTTACTGCTTCTGTTAGTGCTATCTAAATATGTTTATCATAAAAGGAACAGCCCATGGGCATAGGCCCATAAGCCTGTTTCTCAAGCCAGCCAAACAGTACATTTAGTTTGGCGTTCTCACTGGACCTCTGTCCATTTTTACAAATTTTGTTGTTGGTCTTCAATAAAACTAAATGAAATTCTTTCTTGATTTTTTGTTATTGTTGTTCCCAATATTTGGTAGTGATCCAGATAGAAAGATCACAGTTTTCACCTGCCAAAAAAGTGTAGATTTTTAGATCTGTACTTGGAGATACCCACTGTTGGGTTGCATTGGACTTCCCAGTGATATAAGAAATAGTGTTACAAGAGACCCATTGAAGTTCAGATAGATTCTAACAAAATGTTACCCAAACTTTCCCAATATCCCTTTAAGTTACAAACAAAAGAAGGACTCAGATCTATGTTGAAAGCCTAATACACCAAGGTATTCTCATACCCAGCACTAGACCTTGAAACACTCCCTTTCTATCAATAAAGAAACCAAATGGATGAAGACATCAATACGTTCAAGACCTCAGGGCCATCAACAAATTTGTTATCCCCCTCTTCCTGGTAATATGTAACCCAATGAGCATCCTGCCATTAATTCTTCCTGAAGCAACTTGCTTCACTATATCTTTGCTCTGACTTTTTCAGTGTGTTTCTTGACTAGGAAAATCAATACCGTTTTGCCTTCTCCTGGAAGGAATGCAACATACTGGATAGTCATGCTCCAGAGAGTCTTTGAAAACCCCTCTTATTTTTTCTAAGTCCTAAATCAAAACTTAAAGAAATTACATTTCTCTTGAGGTGCGGTTATGGTATAGCATGTGGTGCTCTCTTACTTTGTTCCGAGAACAAGGAAGCTCTTTGAAAGGATTTAAAAAAATTTTTTTTTTATTTTTTTGCTCTCAGTCTTTGCAGGAAAGGGGCATAAAGTTTCAAAAGATTAATCACAATTTTCCCAAGACATCATTCATTATTCAGATCATTGTATATCTTGTCAGAAAAAAAATAGTCTCTCCTGCTAGATGGAAGACTAACCAATCACAATTTTTTTTTCTGAGGTTGCAATATCTCTTTTGAATTGACTAAGTCCTTGGTAACAGACCCTCTACTCTGGGAGTCCAAAAATGAAATAAACTTTCTAATCTTAAGAAGCTTTTCAACAGCCTTCCCTAGTTGTCCCTAACTATTAAAAGTTATTTTGTGTATTTGTTCATGAAAGATCTGGGCAAGTCCTTGGAGCTTTAACTCAACTTCATAGGCAACATCAAAAACCTATAGCTTTTCCATTGGCCTACTTGCAAAGATTTGTTCTCTTTACTAAGCAATAGCTGTCCCTACAAAAGCTGTTGATTCCATGCTTCTAATGAAGTAGGCCTAGGTGCCCTACTTGGCCTCATGCTTTGTCATGCAGAACAGACATTACTCCTGATGGAGAACATGCAACACTTGTCAGCTAGCCAATTAACCTCTTTTGAGACTCTATTACTTTCTCCCTATCACATTATCATTCACTTCTGATACACTCTAAACCCAATCAGTTCTCCTGCGCCAACCAGAAATAAACAGAACATCATTCTTAATACCTCAGTTAGAGAATGTTCTGTACCTTGACTGGATGTATTACAGACACTCTTCAATAATTCTGATCTATTATTTGTTGATCAATTATATCTCAAAACTGAAACTAGAGGTTATCAAGTAGAATTCTATCAGTAATTTAAGCTCACTATTATAGTAGTAGTTCTCTGAGGTAAAATCAGTACAGATGGCCACACTTATTGCATTTAATAGATACTGTCAACTAGCCAGAGTCCAGAGATTAAACATATGTGTAGATACCAGGTATGCTTTTGTGGCAGCACATAATTTTGGCATTTTTTGGAAACAAAATGTGTCTTACCTCTGCTGGAACCTCCATCAAAAATGGACATTAAGTTAAGGAATTCTTAGATGCACTCCTATTTCCCAGAAAGATAGAGATGCCTATTATAATGGTTGCCTACCATGCACATAATAATAAAAGAGACAAAGTGGAAGCTACACAAAATGTTCTAGCCAATAATTATGTCAAGATAAATAAGTCTTAATCAAGGTTAAGAGTCTGTCTAAATCTTCAAAGAATAATTCTCTGGAGGAATTCAAAGAGGCAATCATAAAATTTCTACATTTAGCCCCTCATTTGGCAGAAGATAAAAAATAATCTAATTGTAACCTTTACTCAGATCACATCTGATACTCAAAGCAGCTGCTTGGTGGCACGAGATTATTTCACATGGATTTTAGATAAATTTTGCTATGAAACCACTCATCATGGTATAGACTCATCTGTTACTATTTTAATTTAGGTTGGTAAGAATCTTGTAAAAACACAGCTGAGGTTATTTACAAGTCATGTATCACCTGTCAGAAACATAGACCTTAAAAAAAATAATGGCAGGGCATGGCCAGAAACCAAACCCCAAGGAACCTCTGAATAACTTCAGTTGAAATTTGTACAGCTTCTATCCTCCCTGGGATTTGAACATATTACAGTTACTTTTTTTTTCTATATTCAGGATGGGTTGGAGCATTGTTCGTATTGGAGGTGAAATCGTTAAACACAGCAGAAAGCTCAAATTCTGGCAATACAGTTTACTATGTAGATGACTGAACAGTCCATAATAGTGAGGACCTTAGTTTCTAGGCTTCTAAGTTGTTTAACCTCACATCATTAGAAAGTGATCAAAAGCAAAAGTCTAAGAGACTAAATGTACAATGCCCAGACCATATATAGAAATAGATGTCTGACCCGTAAACTCTGCAGCAAATCCCTCGGAAACCAAACCATTACCTCTGCAGCAATGAAGCAAAAGTTGACCAAAGGTTGATCAATAACTTTCAGCTTTTCTAAATGTTTTCACTTGCCAGAGGGATAAGATTAACCAGAGAAAGCTGACTATACTCCTTAACCAAACGAATGGAATGTTCCACGTCTATTTAGCTTGTCCTCAACTTTTTCATGCTGTCTCCAATCAGAGATTACCCAAAATCTATTTTCACTATCAAGCTTGCAAACTGGCCTGCCTGTTACTGAGTCTCTACCAAATACAATTGGTGGTGGCTTACCCTCTTGCCTTAGCGAGATTTGGATAAATAACTTTTACTTATCTTGTTTGGGTGTTCTTTGTTTATTTACACATCTAACTAACCAACATTTAATTGAAGGAAGTCATATTTTTATCCCAGTTGATGTAAAACCTGGCTCATATGGAGAATGCTAGAGTCATTTTTATTAGCAGTATACACTAATGACAATATCCTAATTCATACTATATTCAGCCACAAATCAGCTTGAAATCATAACTAAATGTATTCATTAAGATCATTTTAGAACTTATAAAGAAGCTCATGGCCAGGCTTGCTTTATTCTAGATCAATGGGAGAATCAAAAAACAGGAGTCTATTTTTGTGAGACAACAACAATAAAAATCAAACATGTGGTGGCTAAAAATGAGGTAATTGAGTAGAACATGGACTCTATTCCACTTGACCATTAAAAAATTCTATGAACCATGGGGTTGGATTCTTGGAGTGGAATTTATTACTATCAAGTGTTGCACTGAACATAGTAATTAAAGGAATTTCGAGTACTTCAAGTAATGCTAGAGAGATAGAGATGCATCACTTACTTGAAATTTTGTATTTTTTTACAATTTTTAGTAATAATGTGCTGCTTCCAAAGCTTAATATTAAATTTTTTGTCCGAGAGTATTTACCCCATTCTTCTACACTGAAACTACACTTGTCAATTTCCAGCCCTGCCCCAGGCCATCTCAGTCTTGAACTCTTTTTGGCAAGTGTGGCCAACCCCAGTGACGGGAAGATCCTGGCAGAATTGAAACCGTACCATGGTCTCCAACACTCAAATGCAGTGATCTTTCTAGTGTCCTTAGAACTCCAGGGAAAAGTGTACTTGGTAGAATAAAACAAATCAGTGTGTATAATGTAATCAAGCAAATAAAAGAATAAGAACTATGTGTAATTGCATTATCTGCATAAAATAACAGTATTTTTAAAATAAATTCAATAGAACTTTTTTGTGACTAGTGCAATGAGAACTATGTAACATGTATCAAATGTAACTTTTAGGTATCAAGAAATCTTTTCAAAAACTAAAAAAAAATAATAAAATTTTCCACATCCTTGAGCAACACTTCACTGTGTGAAAACCAAAAATATATGTGCTTAGTGAACTTAATCCACTGAGCAGTATTTTCACAGATATTTTCATGTATACCTGAAGGACATTTTAAACTTCAAAATAAGTTACAGGGCCAGAGAATTCTGAAAATTTCTTTTTCAGATATAAAAATAAATATCAATTATTTATACAAATATAAAATTAGGAGAATCCAAAATTTTTCTTACTACTATATGCTTTTCTATAATAAGTAAAACTTTCAAATCCTTTACAAAGCATTTGTAGTCATAGTTTTGAATCTCATAATCATATATGATTATAACAATCACTTTAAGTTAAAATATTGTGATGATAGTAATTTATTAACACATTAACGAATGTTATACAGATTTTCAAATGTTCATTGTACTTTTTATGCTTCATGTTCTCAGTTACAGCTAAGACTCATATCTTCATTATGGATAAGAATTCAACAGAAAAAGTCATCTCTGTTTTTTATTTTACTTCAAATTCTGCAGTAAAAAAATTAAAGCTCTGGGAAGCTCTAATAATAATTCTTCATTAAAGTATTATTTTCTTATGCCAGAACATGAGGATCAAAAGCTAAGCAGTAAGAAAGAGTATAAATGCTGATTTATACTCTAGAGAGCCAGGAATAGCTCACCTTCACATGAGAAGGAAAACAATGGACTTTCACTGTGCTGCCATAGGACTATGTGCATAGCCCCACTCTATGTCTCAGTTTTGCTAATGATGTTACATTAACCTCTGATTCTCTTGTGGGTTTAGAAGCGGCAATGCTCCTTTTGCCTGAAACTGGGATGTTATGGCTGGGACAGGCTTCCTGGTAGCCAAGTAGGCTATTTAGTAGGTAAAAGCCCTATGGGTAGTAGACCGAGGTGTTCATTTACGCTAATATGCTTGTGACCACAGATAGCTTTGTTTAGGGCCCATAGCAGTGCATGGAGAGCCTGAGCATACCAGTAGGCTTTTGGTCCCAACTGTGGAAGGGAGCTGAGCTTCAATATTTATTGATAGAGAAACAGTAATAGCAGAATGGGTGTATTCATGGGTAACGATCCCCCAGATAGGGACAGCAGAGACATCCACTTTAGCAAAGTAGGGTGCCTACTTAGAACAGCAGAGTACGCTGAGTACAAGTCCCTTAGCAGCAGAGTTACAAGAGGTTTTAGGGCCTGTATTCTGATGCAAGATAAAGCCATGGGGCCTGAGGCACCCCTAGACTCTGAGCCATCACTGTTTAAGGAAGGGCATGACTCCATTCCTAATGACGCATGGTATACAGATAGGTCTAGCAAGAGCACTACTGCTGTCTAGACTGCTGGTGCAGTTCTGCCTAGAACTAACACCATATAGTTTGAAATCAAGTGTGGACAAAGTAAAGCTGAACTCAGGGCAATGTAGATGGTGATCACCAAGGAGGTTACAACTATGGTAATCTGCAGCAATAGCTAGCAGTTTATTGAGGCTTAACCTTGTGGTTAATTACTTAGAAATTACAGAATTAGCTAGTGACTGACTTATGTAGGGCCAGACCATGTGGTCAAATCTACGAGAGAAAGGATGACTTTCTCCAACCAGATATGAGGACAAACAGTAATCTGTTATTGTCTGCCCCAACTCCCCTAAAGTTTGGGAAACAAACAAACAAAAAATTGATGTTAGCCATGAACTCTTCAAGACCCTCACTGCAGATGGTTGGCTATCATACACTCCTGGGGAGAAGTTCTACAGTATTATTTACATGCTACTCCTTGAGTATTTAATATGTGGCCTCCACAATTGACCGTTCATAATGGAATGGCCAGAAAAGGAGCCTTCCTCAGGGAGACATATGTACTGTCGTTATGCCCTATCATAAGCTCCCCTGTGACTTTGGTAAGGATACAGGACCCAAAAGAACCATGGGGAGCTGATAAGGTATGGTATCATTGTCCAGGGCAGAAGGACTTGACAGAGATAAAAAGTTGGCTTGCATTTTGCCTAAGGAACATGATTTAACCTTGTTAGTACCTGTGCTTGCCTTATTGTTTTAGCTGCAGGTTGGTATGCTCCAGTAGCATCATGGACTGGGCCCACACCTACACTGAGGTGACCAATGTCTCCAAATGCTGAATCTGCACTGCCCTTCCAGAAGCAGCTGTGGACAGCTTGCCCTCCCTGACACATGCATCCAGCTTCTATGTAGAACTGGACATAGCTAGAGATTTGGGACCCCACATACAAAGGGCTGGGATGCAACATGGCAAGCTTTGGATTGTGGGTGTTACAAACCCATGGTATGCTTCTGATGAGAGCTGTTGCTGAATAAAATCATCTTTCTTCTGCCTATGGCCACTGGAGTGTTCTTTCTGCTCATCCACCCGCTCCCTCCAGACTATAGCATAGGCTGGAGCCTGACCCTCAGCAAAACATTTGGCATAGTCATAAACTTGACAATATGGAATGGTCTTTCTTTAAGACAGTTGTTAAGTGGGAGACTTAGGCAAAAATATGCAGATATCAATTATCCTAAAAGAATTATCTAAAGATAATTCTAGATAGGCTTTTCAAATGAGGGCAGGGGGAAGAAAAAATCACTAAAGAAAACTATAACTGCTGAGACTGCCTGGTTCTCAATGCCTCCAGTGGCTTATCAGTTTTATGGTTATATATAGCAACAAAACGCTACATATTTTTCTGGATAAATTAGAGTGCAAATGAGCAAGGTGGAACAATCAGAGAAGTTCACCTTTCTCATCGTAGTGATTAGTTCAAGTGACTGTGACTCATAGATTTGTTTTTCTCTTGAGATTCTTATCTTTTCTCTTTAGTCACAATATTAGATAGATATATTCATAAAGCAGCCTATTGCCATCATTCTAAATTTGTGCAGTAAAAGAAAATAAAACAAGTACTGGATATAATTCAAGATAAAAGATAGAGAGAGTCTCAGAAGTATTGATGCAATGTTTCAGTTCATTGTCACCAAAACACCTTCTTTCTTTAATCATGGTGAACCCCACCCCCATTGCTTTCTTAAGCAAATTGAATATTTGTCACATGTTGCTAAATAATTCTGGTTAATACAGAATCAGCGTTTAATGAAAAGTTATTGCAAGTGACTAAATTTATTTGTGGCAGAGTGCTACGGTGACTTCAGGTTTTCTTTATCCTTGTTAGGTGGTAATCCACATAACTGGATGAATTATTCTCTTTTGCAATTTGATGGCTCAAATCATGTAGTCCATGAAACTGTAATGTTAAGAAACTTTTCATTGATATCTTATTTAAAAAAAAAACTTGCTAGAAGAAAGCCAATATTTTAGAGTATTTTAGCTACTTGTTTTAATAAGTGGTCGCATAAAGTTTTAAATTCACAGAAAGGTATACAATACTACATCTATAAATAGACACACAAACATAGATGTGGTGGAACTTCCAAACTACAACCAAAGGGCATTTAAACATAAATATATAAACATTACAGAAAAGCACATCAAAGCATTGTAAATATTAGTTCCAGTCCTTTTCATTATTGCAAGCCATTACTTCATAAATGAATGCTTTTTAGCAAAACTTTTGCATGTGTGGATGATAAGGAGCAGGAGGACCAGCTCAAATATGTTGACTAGTGAGGTCATTACTTTCTCATGGGCCATATTTGGACCACAATTGTAACAAGATAACAAGATCCCTGGTGGAATTGATTTGAAGCTACAAACAGATTTGTTCTGTATTTATTGGCCTGAGGTTCATTCCTAATATGATCAGGTGTCTAGATTAGGCTTTCAGATCAAATGAGAAAGACTGTGAATTATTCAAAGAAAACCTATAGTCACTTAAAAACCAAAACAATCAACCAATCAAACAAAAAACTTGAAAACTCATTTTGTGCAAATAGTAAATTGGTAGAAGCATATGTAGTTGTATGTGGTACAAAATATACAAATGTATTAAAAGTGAAAGCACCCAGTGAGCACAGCTCTGCAGTACCTTTATAAATATAAAAATATAATAAAATAATTTGCAAAATGTGCTATGTCCCTTGATTTAGACACTGCAAGATGTCATTTTTATATTCTTTGTTACTTTTCCTTTCTATTCTAAGGATAAAACACATGTACAATGTGATTAAATTATTTCATTATTAATAGGTTTTATTTTTAAGAGAAGTTTTAAGTTGACAGAAAAAAATGAGTAGAAAATAGAGTTCCCATATAATTATTCGTGATTCCCACCATTTCCACTATTTATTAACAACTTGCATCCATGTGCTACATTTGTTACAATTGATGAGCACATATTAACACATTATTATTAACTAACTTCCATAGTTTACATTAAAGTATCCTTTTTGTGTTGTGATAAAGTTCTATAAGTTTTGACAAATACATAATGCCATGTATTCATCGTTAGAGTATCATACAAGAAGAACAATTACACTGCCATGAATGTTCCCAGTGCTACATCTATTTATCTATCCAGTTGAATGCCTGACAATCAAGAATCTTTGTACTGTATTTACAAATGTGCCTTTTCCAGGAAGTCATTTATTTGGAGTGATCTGTTAAGTAGCCTTTCCTAATTGGCTTCTTCAACTTAGATATATTCAATTAATGTTACTCTTTGTCTTTTAGTGGCTTGATAGATCATTGTTTTCGTATTTAATAATATTCCATTGAATGGATGTGCCACAGTATATCTATTCACCTATTTAAAGACATCTCCGTTGCTTTCAATTTGGGGCAATTATGAATAAAGCTACTATAAATAATCATGTATATGTTTTTGTGTGGACATAAGTTTTCATCTCACTTTGGTAAAATCCTAGAAGCTAAATTTGGCAAGACTACATTTAGCTTTGTAAGAGCTGTCTTCCAAATTGTATATTATTTTCCATTTTCATCACCAATAAATGACAGTTTATCTTTCTCCACTTCACCAGTATTATCAATGTTCTAGACTTTAGCCATTCTATTAGCCATCTAGTGACATCCCATTGTTGTTTTAATTTGCGAGGCCAAAATGACAGATGACAGTGAACACTTTTCATATTCTTATTTACCATTTGTATATTTTCTTTAGTGAGCTGTCCAGCTTTTTTGCCTGCTTTTTAATTGGTTTGTTTGGTTTCAAGTTTTCTGAGTTCTTCATCTATTTTGCATAATAGTGTTTTATCAGGTATATGTTTTGCAAAGATTTTTTCCTCATTCTGTGATTTGTCTTTTTATTCTCTTAATAACATCTTTTGCAGAACAGGATTTTGTAATTTCAATAAAGCCCAACTTTTCATTTATTTTCTTTTATGGGTTGTGCTTTTTGTGTTGTTTATCTAAAAACTCCTTGCCAAACCTAAGGTCACCTTCATTTTCCCTCATGTTATATTCTGGAAGTTTTATAGCTTTGTGTTTTACAAAGGCCTATAACCTATTTTAAGTAAATTAATGTTAGTGATGTGGAAGTAGTCTCTAGATTTATTATTATTATTACTTTGCATAGAGTGCCCAGTTGTTCCAACACTATTTGTTGAAAAACTATCATCTCTTTTCTATTGAATTGTCTTTGTTTATTTGTCAAACAACTGCTAAAAATTAGTTAACTGATTGTACACATCTATTTCTGGATTCTCCATGCTGTTCCACTGATATATTTATCTATTCTCTCACCAATACAACACTATATTAATTACTGTAACTACGTAGTAAGTCTTGATGTAGGATAATGTCAATGCTTGACTTTCTTCTTCATCAACGTTTTTCTGGTTTTCTTTTCACATCCAAATGAGGAATATATTGCCTCTAAAATCCAAATAGGCCCATGAGTCATTGTGCCTCTTTCTTGGTTGTAGGAGGGGCCAAATGCAGCAACTTTTCCTTCATGTTAGAAAAAATACCTCAGCGGGCCCCATACCAATGGTCCTCTAAAAATTTTGCAGAAATAGAAGGTCCTTGAATTTTAGTCAGATTTATTTCCCATCCTCTGGCATGCAAATGTGTCACCAATAAGTCCAGTGTTTTTGCTACTTCTTGTTCACTGGATCTAAGCAGCATGTTTTTGCAGAAACAAAAAGCAATAAAGATCTCTCTGAATAACGTTATGACACAAAGCTGGGAAGTTATATGAGGGAAGACAGTAAAGGTAAATTGCAACTGATGGCAAGTTCCTTCTGGTTGCCCTTATGGACAGGAATGGAGAAAAAGGGATTTGCTAAATCAGTGGCTACGTAACAGGTATTAGGAGACATGTTTATTTGCTCAAGCAACAAAACCACATCTGGTACAGCAGCTACAATTGGAGTCACCACTTGTTTAAGCTTACAATAATCAATTGTCATCCTTCAAGTTCCATCTGTCTTCTGCACAGGCCAAGTGGGAGAGTGAACGGGGATGTGGTGGGAATCACCACCCCTGCATCTTTCAAGTCTTTGATGGGGGCACTAATCTCCACAGTCCCTCTAGGGATGCAATATTATGTTTGATTTACTATTTTTCTAGATAGAGGCTCCTCTAGTGGCTTCCATTTGGCCATTATCATCATAACATCCTTCACCCTACAAGTCAGGGAGCCAATGCTGGCGTTCTGCCAGCTGCTAAATGTATCTCTGCTAATTATGCATTCTGGCACTAGGGAAATGACCACAGGATGAGTCTGGGTACCCACTGGTTGCACTATAAGTTGGACCTGAGCTAAAACTCCATCAATTACCTGACCTCCATAAGCCCCTACTTTAATTGGAGTACAACAATGATGTTTTGGGTCCCTTGGAATCAACATCAGCTCAGAGCCACTGTCCTGTAATTCTCCAAATGTTTGATCATTTCCCTTTCCTCAATGCACAGTTACCCCAGTAAAAGACCAAAGGTCTCCTTAGAGAAAGATGGGAGAAAGATTTGCTTGCATAAATTGTCAGCAATATAGCAGAGTCCTTCTTCAAGGGAAACTGGGCTCTCCTTTACTCAAGAGTTTCTGAGTCTGTAAACTGGCTCAAGTCTGGAAATTGAGGGGCCATGATTCCCTGTTTTTATAATTTAAATTAGTCTTTAGTCCATTCTACCTAGAAGTTTTTTCTTTATATATATTAAGTAGAAATGGAATAGGAATCCTATCAATTTCAATTTTAGGAACATCATGATTAATTAGCCAATGCCAGATCTCTACATGAGTCAGATAATTCTGATTGCTGCTTTGTCTCTGCTGTCCATTGTGGTAGCTTACACCCACCTTGCCTTTGATGGCTGAGTGCTGCCACCTGGCCTCTGCCATCTGAAGATTCAATTAATCCCATTGTATTTTAATTTTGTAGTTGAGTGACTGAGGTTCCTATTGTTAGATCTGAGATACAGAGAAGAGCAATTACAGGGCTCTTTAATGAGGCAGGTGCTGCCCTCACAAATATATTTTGCAAGGCATTGGTCAAGGGTATATGTTCTGGACCCTCCCAGCTAGGATGAGTAGGTCTAAAGTGACTAACCAATTCCACCATCCCAATCTCCCTAAGCCTTTTGATCCCTTCCTCTGCTCCTCTATATTAATGCAAGGGAGGTCAGGAATTTCCAGCTTGCTCCCAGAGAGCCACTTTATAATCTATATCTCAGCTAACCACGAAAGTAAACAATTAGAGAATTTTTTTTTTTCCTTTAAGACATAGTCTCACACTATCATCATGGCTAGAGTGCAATTGCGTGATCTCGGCTCACTGCAACTTCTGCCTCCCAGGTTCATGTAATTTTCCAGCATCAGATAATCTTTTTTTTAAACTCCCCAAGCTGCAACATTAAATGCAGAGTCCCTACTTAGTGAGCACAGATCAATAAATTCAGCCTGATTCAACTCTACATTTCTTCCACCATTATCCCATACTCTTAATATCCATTCCCATGCCTGCTTTCTAGATTTCTGTTTATATAAATTAGAGAACTCAAGCAGTTCTTTTTGTGTATAGCACCTCTCCTCATGGGTCACACTCTCAACCTCACCTCTAGCAGGCTGCCAGGACTTTAGTCTATGTATAGTTCTAGAAGAAAACAGAGGTGTTGGGGATGAGTGCTGAGGAAAATCAACATTATCTTGCCTGGCAACTTGCTCAGGGGAGGCCATCACTGTTGCCTCAGACACCACAGTGTTTATCTCCTCAGAAAAAGGTAGAAAGGCTGATGGCAGGATGGGTAGGGGAGGGGATGTCACCACTACTGGGGATAGGGAAGATGGTTCTTCTGTTGAAAAAGGCTCATTAGAGTTTACAAACCCAGATTCATCAGCATCCTCCCACACATCCAAATTCCAAGTTGCAGGGTCCTACTATTTTCCAATCAATGACCTCACTTTAACAATAGATACTTGGTGAGGCTGTGCATGCACGTTTCATCACAGATCAGCCACTACCATGGTAAGAGCTTGTGTCTGTTCTTACAAAATTTCAGCTTTTTTTCTGCAAGAGATGAGACTCTCACTCAAGGCAATCCTAGCATATTTGAGGTTCAGAGTCTGCTCCTGAAGCCTGGAGACAGAATTTCTGAGTTCATAATTTTCTTTCATCACTTTTCCACTGAACTTAGGAGCAACCAACCAGCTTCATTACATTCCTTAGTTCTCCACATATGGCCAAAAGTATTATGTATAAAGTCACTAAACTCTTTGCCTCTCACAATCAGTGAATTAGGAGTGTCAAAAGCATTTATTTTTCATACCTCTCTAAACAGCTGATATCAAGAAC
>NW_022436943.1:34945007-34947858 GCF_009761245.1 Sapajus apella | reverse complement strand
TATTTATATATATATATAAAGGGGAGTTTATAGGCTGGGAGTTTACAGGTTCACGCCTGTGATCTCAACCCTTTGGGGGACAGAGGTGGGTCAATCACCTGAGGTCAGGAGTTCGAGACCAGCCTGGCCAACATGGTGAAACCCTGTTTCTACTAAAAATAGAAAAATTAGCTGGGCATGGTAGCAGGCACCTGTAATCTCAGCTACTCGGGAGGCTGAGGCATGAGAATCACTTGAACCCAGGGGGTGGAGGTGGCAGTGAGCCAAGATCACATCATTACACTCCAGCCAGGGGGAGAGAAAGTCTGTCTCATATATATATATAAAAGACACACATATATATATGATATATATGTAAGACATATATATGGCATATATATATGTCTTATGTGCATGAGAGTCATATATATGTCTCCCATATACGTCATATATATCTATGTCTCCTATAGATATATATGTCAAAAACATACGAGTCAATGGAATTTTTTATACCAACACAGCATTAGCTTAAAATGTTAAATTTATTTAATGTAATTCATCATACCACACAGTATGTATGCCAGTATGATAATATGTACGTAAATTGAAAAAAGGAAATTGTTTATTTATAGATAAGAAAATAGTGTATGCAGAAAATCACATGCAATCTACAAGAATGCTACTAGTACTAATAAGTGGTTTTAGCAGTATTTCAGGATATAAAATCAATATACACAAAATTTTTTCTATTTCTTCATGCAAGCAAAGAAAAATTATAAATAAAAATTATGAAAATATCGCTTTCAATAGCATCCAAAATAATGAAATAATTAGGTACAAATCTGGGAGAAGTTGTGCAAAATGTAGTCAAAATTGTTTTAATTGGGGAACACATTTTTTTAGAATATTTTCTTAGTATTTTTTCATGTATTAAAAAGAAACAGTAATTGAAATGATAATCAAACTAAATTAAATCATCAATTTCTATTTTACAGTTTCTAAATCACTTGTTCTAAATTTAGATCTATACACTAAAATTTAAAAATATTTTTTCCTTAAGCATTTTTTGTATACTCTAGTTAAATCTTGAAATTACAAGATCATGTCCTTTGTAGGGACATGAATGGAACTAGAGGCCATTATCCTCAGCAAACTAACACTAGGACAGAAAACTAAATACTACATGTTCTCACCTATAAATAAGAGCTAAAATGATGAGAACACATGAACACATAGAGGGAAACAACATACACTGTGGACTTCTGAAGAGTGGAGGGTGAGAGGGGGAGGAGGATCAGTAAAAATAGCTAATGGGTAGTAGGCTTAATAACTGGGTGTCAAAATTATCTGTACAACAAATCCCCAAGACACAAGTTTATCCAACAAGCCTGAACTTGTACCCCTGAAATTAAAATAAATGTTTAAAAAGTCCATATAATAAAAAAATGGATGGTTACCTCTTATTATATTTTCCATATTTCACAGTTTTACTTCTATAAAAAATCTTTTATTTTTACCTAATAAAAAGTTTTAAATGTAGTTCTATAACACCACCTTTTACTGATCCCAAACTATAATTCCTTAGAAAACACTCTAATTTAAAAACATAAATTGAATTTAATGGTAACATTGTTAATAATTCAATTTAAATGAAAATGTGTTGGCAGGGAAATAATGCGTGAACAATATCATAGATGTATACCAATCTCCTGTTGTTAGGGCAGCTATTTAAATAAAAATAGGGACCATGAAACTTAAGTATAAAGGATGTTAAATGAGCTTAATTTCAGAAAGAGCAAAATGCTGTTTGAAATTACACTGTTATGTTTTGAAAAGGGTAAATGAGCCATTTCTAAATGGTTCTTAGAAAATATACTAGAAGAATTCTCACAAATAATAGAGAAGAGTACTTAAATAAGTAAGTGAAAATTAATTTACCAAGTGCTGTGTGATATAGGAAAGTAGGGGGCAGGTAATAATTTTGGCTATTAACAATAAACTACTAGGTTAATTCCTCATTCGATTTCAGAGTTGTCTCATTAATATCTTAATTAAATACATAATGAAATTTGATGAGGCATGATCAGTTTTTGCAGCAAGATGTTTTTATGCACAATTTGAAAGACCAAGAAAGAAATGTTCATAAGATCTAATAAAAATATGAGATCTTTTGGAAATTTGCCAATCAATTCTGGCCACATGAACAGCCATATTTGTTCTTTTCCTCCCACTTGCTTTTTGATTATTTGAGATATATTATAGTAATTTCAGCATACTATTTAAATATGTTACTGCCTTACAGTAAGTTAGAGGACACAGAATTTAGAATCTGACAAATTTGAATTACCATTTTGATCGTGCCAATTATTGTTGAAGCTTGGACAAGTTATAGACAATCTTTAATCTTTTTGTTCTCAGTATTTGATATTAACAGTATTTTTTTGTAGAAAAAATAGTTTGAATTTTAGTAAGGATGATTTTGCTTTATTTTATTGATTATGCTTTAGTGATGTATCTAAAAACTTAACACCAACCCCAACGTCACCTAGATTTTCTCCCATGTTTTCTTCCAGCCATTACATAGCTTTACATTTTACATGTAAGACTATGATCCATTTTGAGTTTCAGTCCAATTGTTTCAGCAATGCTTTTGGTAAGAATATCCTTTCTCCATTGAATTTCCCTTTTGCCTATATCCAAGATTAAGTGACCAAATTTATGTGAGTTGGTTTCTGGGGTTTCCATTCTGTTCCATTGGTTTTCCTTCTATTTGGCTGCCATTATCACACTGTCTTGATTACAGTAGCTTTACAGTAAATCTTGAAATTGAGTATTTCTTCCAATTTGCTTTTCTTTCTTTCCTTCTTTCTTT
>NW_022436943.1:34932832-34944907 GCF_009761245.1 Sapajus apella | reverse complement strand
CTTTCTTTCTTTCTTTCTTCTTTCTTCTTTATTTTTGGTGGGGGAAGGTACTTAATCTCACACTGTTATCCAGGCTGGAGTGTAACTTCACGATCTTGGCTCTCTGCAACCACCCTTTCTCAGATTGAAGCAATTCTCCTGCCTCTGCCTTTTGAGTAGCTGGGATTACAGGTGTGCACCACTATGCTCGGCTAATTATTTTTTGGGGGGGATTTTTAAAAGAGATGAGGTTTCACTTTATTGGACAGGTTGTACTTGAACTCCTGACCTCAAATGATCAGCCTTTCTTGGCCTCTGTAAGTGCTGATATTACAAACATAAACCTGCCCCAGTTTGCTTTTTTTCCTCAGTATTGTGCTGGCTATATATTTTGCCTTTTCATGTGAAATATAGAACAATTTTATCAATATCTGCAAAATAACTCCCAGCAATTTTATTGAAATTTTAGTTAAATTTGGGAATAATTTACATCTTAATTTTACCAATATATTAGTATAGACTATCTCTCTATTTATAATTTATTTATTTCATCGGTGGTTTGTAGCTTTCTTTAAATAGATCTTATGTTTTTAATCTTTAATATATTTATTTTTGGTGATATTTTAAAATAAAGTTTAAAATTTCAAATTCCAGTAATTCACTGCATATGTTTAAAAAAAGCAATTGAGTTTTTTAAAATAATCTTTTATCATGTGTCCTTGCTTAGTGGTTTCAGCAGGCTTTTGGATCTTCTCTAGGATTTTCTTCAAAGTCTATCATATCATCTGCAAATAAGGACTGTTTTCTTTTTTTCCTTCCAATCTGTATACATTTGATAGTTTTTTGTTTTTTGCATTTTTATGTATAAATTTCTGTATAATATTAAGTAGAAGTAGTGACAGAAGACTAAATTGCTTAGTTAATAATCTCAAGAGGAAAGCACCTAGTTTCTTACCTCTGATTTTTAATGTAGGTTTTTGTAAATGATCTTTCTCAATTTCAGGATGATGCACTCTATTTGTGGTTTGTTGATACTACGTGTGGTTTGTGGTGCTATCTGTAGTTTTCCATAGTGTTTTCATGGATGTGTTTTGGATTTTGTTAAAATTTTTTCTGAGCATATGAAATAATTATATATATATATATATATGTGTGTGTGTGTGTGTATATATATATATATATATACATATGTATGTATATATATATATACACATATGTATGTATATATTCTTGTTTTGCCTGTTGATATTGAGAATTTCATTAATTGGCTTTCTTAATTTGAACTAGTTTTGCATATCTGGAGTAAATGCCACTTGGGCATTGTATACAACTATTTTTACACATTAATTAGTTGTATTTGCTAATATTTTGTTAGCAATTTGTATCTATGTTAATAGGGGTAATGAGTAGTTAGTTGTTCTCTATTGTAATGTCTTTACGTGATTTTATTATTAGGTTAATGTTGGCATCAGATAATTAGTTATGGAATGCTCTCTCTTCTTGCATATTCTGGAAAATATTGTAGAGGATTAATGTCAGTTTTCTGCATAAAATTTAGTAGAGTTTAGCAGTAAAACCATCTGGACTTGATGCTTCCTTTTATGCATGATTATTTTATAATAAATATATTTCATAAGAAATAAATATTTTATAATAAAAATGAATGTTTATTATTTTATTATCATCAATGTTTTTGATAGATACAGAGCCATTCATAAACTCTATTTTTCTAGTGTGGGTTTCGTATCTTTCTAAGAATTAGTCTAGTAAATCCAAGCTATGGATTTTAAGGCACAGAGTTCATTGTATTATACTTTATTATTTTTTAATATTCATAAGATTGATGGGCATAACCAGTGTTTTTTCCCAGGTTATCCTGGTTGGAGTTTTATCAATTTTATTGGTCTTGTCTTAGAACCAGCTGTATGTATTGTTAATTTTCTTTATGATTTCTGCTCTAATTTTCTCCTGATTTATGTTAATTTAAATAACATTTATTTCTCTAATTCTCTCAAGATGGAAGTTTAAGTTATTCCAGATGATCTTTTTAAGTCTGAAAAGTTCTGAAATTCTCCAACACAATTAATCAACAAATTTTATATGAGGAACTGTGTACTAGTACATTAACTATTATTAAGAAAAAAACAATTATTTTCTTGAGTTTATTCTCTTTTTAACAGTTGTATGCAGTAGTGTCCTTCTACTTTGGTTTATTACTTATTTTGGTGAGCCTTGATTAACTTAATTCAGAAAATATTTTGTTAATATTTCTTCAAGAGTGCACAACTCTCCCTTTCTCTCATCCAATTTATCTTTCTTCTCTAGTTCCAGTTCTCACTTGTCAAATATTACTGCTTCTGGGAAGATCTTCCATATCTCATTTTTTCCTTTTAGGTTTGAATTTTGTGCCAAAGTAATATTAATTGATTTAACATTACAGCTAACGAAATTGCTGCACTTAATCAGGTACCTATGAAATCTACTGAGTTTGGAATTTCAATTATTATGTTTTATCATTCCAGATCTCTGTTTCTATTTTGCACTGATCAGCTTGAACATTATGTAAATAAAACAATTTTATCTTTCTTATAGTTTTAGCTCTATTAATTTTAAACTTTATGATCTATCATCTATGTTTAGGTACTCAATTTTTTTAAAAAACAGGAAGTTTATTTCAAAAATAAGATATTTGATCACATGGGATGCCATCAAATGGGACAAAAAAAAAAAAGAGACTGGAAAGGAAAACTAATCCAGGATTTATTTTCTTCATACTAATTTATATCTAATTATAGACAGACTGTCTTACATGTCTGTCCAAGAGAAATTATAAAATTGTTCTTGGTTTTATCATGATAAGTGAAAATATTAAAATTATTCGATTGAACAAGCTATGCAAGGGTTTTTCTTTTTGTTGTTGTCATTGTTGCTAAAATAGTGAGAAAAAAGTAACTTACTAGAATATAAAAAGAAGAGTTTAATGAGTATGCCACTAATGTACAAAGGGGACATTGCTGCAGAACCAATGTTTTTCCCTCTCTCATCTCCACTTGATATTAGTCAAAACATAGCACTGTCCATTCAATTAAAAAATTATATAATATGCTGTGTACACATACCAGTTCTATTTCTTTATTTAGAGACAGAGTCTTTTTCTGTCACCCAGGCTGGAGTGCAGTGGTATGATCTTGGCACACTGCAACCTCTGCCCCATTGGTTCAAGCAATTCTCCTGCCTCAGCCTTTCTAGTAGCTGGGATTAAAGTCGTGCATTATCTCATGCAGCTGATTTTGGTATTTTTGTTAGAGACAGGGTTTTGCCACGTTGGTCAGGCTGGTCTCAAACTCCTGACCTCAAGTGACCTTCGTGCCTTGGTCTATATAACAGTTCTTTCACACACAATTAAGGAATGGACTCAGCGTGCTGGCTCATCCTTGTAAACCCATCACTTTGGGAGGGTGAGGCAGGAGCCTTGAGCTCAGGAGCTTGAGATCAGCCTGGTCAACACAGTGAGATCTCATCTCTACAAAATAATCGTGTAAAAGAGCTGGGCATGGTGACACTTGCCTGTAGCCCCAGCTACTCTGGTGGCTGAGTTGGAAGGATTGCTTGAGTCTGGGAGGTCAAGGCTGCAAAAACCATGATCACATCACTGCAGTCCAGCTTGGTTGACAGAGTAAGACCCTGTCAAAAAAAAAAAAAATGTGCATAGTAGTCAGGATGTGATGGAACCAAATTGCAGTCTTCTAATTGAGAATGTAATTTTGGTCTGTTAAGGGCAGAGTTCTGGAGTGAAGAAGCAGCTTCCCTTGCTGCTTTCCTTTTTCATAGATCTCTCCCATCTACTCCTAGAATACATCAGATGCATCTTCATCTCCCATTTCCAAACGTAGAGATGTGTCAGTTTCATTGATTGGCTCCCTGTTAATACTGGAATCCGATTTGCCTCATTGACAAGCCCTGTCATTCGCAATAGGCTTTCATTAGTTTACTAAGTGGTGTATGCCTCTTCATCTTCATCTTAAACTGCACTGCAGAACCATCCTGCTCTGCCACACTCACCCTCAAATTAATGTCATTATTGTTCTTGGTCTTCACTCTTTCCTTGTGTTTTTCATGGGCTGTGGCCCCAGAGACTCCTTGGCTGCCACTTCACAAAAGAGGTAACAAGACTACACAAACAAGCATTCAAGAACCACCAGGAGCCTAGAACTGTATGTATTTTTTTGCTTTTGCTTCTTTTTCCCTACGTTGGTAATCATTAAATTAATGGTGATTCTGGTTTATGTGTCATAAAAGTAATCAAGACTTTATAGTTCCTCATTATAGATACTGCCTATATTGGTCATAGTCTCCTTCTAATAATTATGCAGGACAGTATATATTTTAGGGGGAATTATTAGTGCTTTATCTTCTTATAAAGGGCACCATGCCTATCTGATTTTGTTCCAGCACTGACTTATACAGGTAGTAGGCAAAGTCCCTACTGATAGTAAGTATCATAGATAAGGAATGTATGGAAGATGCACAGTCTATGTGATCATAATAAATTTTCTATAAGTTTTGTCATCTGGTGTTATCTCTGAAGATTTACCACATCACCTCAAATGAATGATGAATGCATTCATCAATTAATAAGATTTAAATGATTTGAGATTAGAGTGTGGGGCTGTATAACCGTTAGTTATACCTGTACAAAGGAAAATGATAGGGATTAATTACCCATAACAGATTAAATATAAGCAAGCTTAGTGCTTAAGAAGCACAGCTGAAAAAATATTTGAATAACAAGGATATAAACATGTGATGGCTTATATTTGTTCTTGAACACTGGAAGAATAGAATTAATGGCAAATTTAAAATATGGTTGCATTAAAAATAATACATGAGAGGAATCAAATATGTTTTAAGATTCTACATGTGTTTGAAATCTTTTCATAAAAACATACTTTTCAGTGCAGAGAAACAAGCTGATAATTCCAAATTGAACATGTGCTATTTAAAGGCAGAGCAAATACTTTAAAATATTTCTACAGCAGAAACCAAAAAAAAAAAGGTAATCTTAGAAAGCATTATGCAAACCTCTACATTTTATTTATGCATCTATATGAGCAAGCAGTATCAAGTGCTTGCCATGTTTTAAGCATATGGTATTGAATTAAGAACAAAAGTTTAAGGCTCTATCTTTGCCCTTTAAAATATTGTAGTGCTGTGTTTGGCACAGGCAAAAAATCAATATTTAAAGCACAGTATACAATTTGTCATAATAAAGATAAACATAAAGAGTTATGAGATTACAAAGGTAGACCAAATAGGAGGGACATCTAACAAATCATGATGATTAGGTAGAGAATACAAATTTCTCAGAACACATGCTACTTGACATAAATCTAGAGAGAAAAAGGAGCTTCACAAGCACTATTAATATAGGATGTCCTCAGAAGGAAAGAGGTAGATTTCAGGAAAAACAAATAATTATTGAACAACATTCAGGAAGACATACATATTTGAGATAATATATGAACATTTCAGACAATTAACATTTCTAAAATGATCTACCCTTATACACAATTTAGAATATAAGGGTCTTTAAAAATTAGCAAATCCTAAAATTTTAGAAATATAAGACCTAAGTTAGCATGATGACTGCAACTGAACTACATTGAAAATTATCCATTAACTTTGGGAAAACCAGGCTCTATCATTTCCTCCAATAAAGTCAGTTTGTTAAAGCATACTTTTGTGCCATGTAAAGCTTTTGTCTCTACATAAAGAACCATTTTGTTTGAAATTATTTATTTTTGTTTGGGATTTTTTTATTTGACAGCGTTTAAGGCATCTTTCCAATTCCATGTTATTAAGGAGTCACATTTGAGTGCTTCAGATAAAACATTCTTCTAAATTTATGGGAAACCCAGATATACAATATTGTAAGGGATGGCATATAGGATACAATTAAACGGACCGTGAAAAAGATAATGAGGTTTCTTATGTGAAGTACATTGAGAAGTTTTTATTCTCCTTAATCTTCTATTAATTTTTAATTTAAATTTTTTTCTTGTTATGGTTATATACTAGTTGTGCATATTTATGGGGAACGTGATATTTTGATACAAGCATACAATGTGTAATGATTAAGTCAAAATAATTGGAATATTCATCACCTTAATCACTTAATATTTCTTTGTGTTGGGAAGATCCAGTCTACTCTTCCAGTTATTTTAAAGTACATAATAAATTATTTTTAACTTTGTCACCCCTTATGCTACAAAAAATAGATCTTATTCCTTCTATGTAGTGGTATTTTTTGTACTCATTAACAAAATAATCTTTATCCCCTGCTCCACTACGCTTTCCAGCATGTGGTAACCACCATTACATCTTCTATCTCAATGAGATCAACATTTTGTTTCCCTACATATGAATGAGGACATGCCATATGTGTTTTTTTCTGCCTGACTTATTTCAATTATGATGCCTTCCAGTTCCACCCATGTTGTATGTACCTGAAAATATTTTATTGTTTTGGATGGCTGAATAATATTTAATTGTTTATAGGTACTACATTTTTTAATCCATTAATCTGTTGATGGACAATTACATTGATTCTACATCTTGGCTATTGTTAATATGTTGGAATGAACAAAGAAGTGCAGCTATCCCTTCAATATACTAATTTGCTTTCTTTTGGGTATATACCCAGAATTGGATTGCTGGACCATATGGTAATTCCATTTTTAGTTTTTTGAGGTACCTCCATACTGCTTTCCTTCTTCTTTATTTTAAGTCCCAGGGTACAAATGATATTTTCTTCTTTAAGTTCCAGGGTACATATGATATTGGCTCTGGATTTGGGCAGGTTTGTTACATAGGTAAACATGTATCATACTGGTTTGGTCCACCTATCAGCCCATCACCTAAGTATTAAGCCCCACATGCATTAACTATTTTTCCTGGTGCTCTCCATCCCCTCCCCACCACCCTCCAACAGACTCAAGTGTGTGTTGCTACCCTCCCTGTGTCCAGTTGTTCTCATTGTTCATGTCTCACTTATGAGTGAGAACATGTGGTATTTGGTTTTTTGTTCTGCATTCATTTGTTGAGGATAATGGCTTCCAGCTCCATCAATACATGATCTCATTCTACTTTATGCCTGAATTGCATTCCATGACATATATGTAACACATTTTCTTTATCCAGTCTATAACTGATGGTCTTTTGGGTTGATTCCATGTCTTTGCTATTGTAAATAGTGCTACAATGAACATACATGTGCATGTATCTTTATAATAGAACAATGTATATTCCTTTGGGTATATCCCCATTAATGAGATTGCTGGGTCAAATGGTATTTCCAGTTCTAGGTCGTTGAGGAATTGCCACGCTATCTTCCACAATGGCTGAACTAATTTACATTTCCACCAACAGTCTAAAAGAGTTCCTATTTCTCTGCAGCCTCACCAGCACCTGTTATTTCTTGACTTTTTAATTATCACCATTCTGGCTGGTGAAAGATTATATCACGTTGTGGTTTGGATTGCATTTCTCTAATGATCAGCGAAGGTGAGTTTTTTTCATATGTTTGTTGGCTGCATAAATGTCTTATTTGAGAAGTGCCTGTTCATGCCCAGCAGTTGACCCTTGGTGGCAAGGTTTGAGAGCACTCAAGTTTGAACCTCTGGGATTGCTGATTCTTCTTTTGGTAGTACTGGTTTAAATGTTCCCTTCACGGGCAGGCATCAGGTGAGTTTAGTCTGCTATTCCTCTCTAACAGGACAGCACAGAGTTCAGTGCCTCACAATTTCTGCATTCTTTCTCCCCCAGTGCCCAGAGATGCTCTTCACACTTCTCCATTGCTGCCAGGAGTCAATTCTGTTGTTTGTTTCCCGGTTTTTTTTTTTTTTTTCTTTCCTTTTTCATTCTTTCTGTCTTCAAAACTGTAAGTCATTTTAATTCAAGTCATTTTATAACTATTAAAGACAGGAATTTTTAACAGTTAAGGACGTTGACTCTGCAACTTATGTCAAGAAATTTCAAACTACTTTTAACAGAGATTTTTTCACATCAAATTGATAAAAATAAGATTATCATTTTAGTAGTTATTAATTAAAATTAAATTCAATATTTTTATTTTATAAACTTGATACTATAATCAGAAACATAGAATTGCAATGTAATCGTTCTGCTCATATTGCACACTTGTACTCATGTGTTGTACATGTGTATGAGAACAAAGTGTTGTGATAGTAAAAGCAGTGTAGATCAAAATGAGGAATGATTATTTTATTAACTTACGTTTGAGACAATGAACTGTAACCAATCTCTGATGTAGCAGGATGCACATAATGAATATTAATTAATTTTTCATTATATATTTCCCTTTTCAATTACTTTATTTATAGGTAGAGAGACAGAATGATAGGGATAGACATAAAAAATATACAGTAGCATTTGCTTCATATCTCTTCTTACTGAATGATATTTCTCAAACTAATTATTCCAGACCCTTGGCTCATTGTAAATTTACTTTAAGATAGTAAGCTTATTTTAATATTTGTTAAAACTTGATGAAAATCTTAAACAATATATACAACATACACCAAATACATAATCATCTTGTAACTATTTCTACACAATTTCACCATCTAATTTTCTTTATACAATCACTTTGATATCATATAGTACTATTTTAATTACCATTAGCTATTAAGGACAAAAAAAAAATAAAATGAAACTGGGGAGTCAAGGATTTATGTCATGTTTGGGTTGACAGGCCTGCTTTGAAGTGCACAGAAGCTCTGTGTCATCACAATACTGTTCCCATGAAAATTACAGAGTTAATCAAACTCTCCATTGCAAGAGTGTGGGGGTGAGACTGGGTAGGAACTGTATGTACCTACGTTGGGGCTGGTGAAGTTTGGCTAGGTGGCATGTGGTCTACATTATTCAATGATATAGAAGACTGTCAGAATATTGAGGCGGGGGATTTTCTGGTCAAGGTCACTGAACAAATCAAGCAAATGTAATACTGATAATGGACAGGAAAATGCTGGGTAGAAGAGAGCTGTTCCCAGACAAAGACCCAATCCTCAAGCCTGGATACCTGTGGCCCTAAATGAGAATGGGCATTCCTGTTTTTGTGCAGGAAAAGTTGCCTTTAGGCCTGCCACACCCCCTATCCTGCACCCATATAAACCCGGAACCCCAAGCTCCAGGAACAGATCAGCAAGTGAGCAGGCCAGCTGACAGAGAGCAGAATAACATGGCAGAAAAAACAAGAGGAGGAACATCTGAATGCCAAGAAAAGTTAGGCTGGAGGCAATCAGAGAGGAATCTGGCCACTTGGCAGTATAATTTCAGGAGGGCGCTGGCTTCCCATTTCATCCTGCAATTCTGGTTCCCCATCTTACCTAAAGCCATCTCCACCACTCAATAAAACATTGCGTTCATCCTTCGAGGCCATGTGTGATCCAATTTTGGAGGAATGCTGGGCAAGAGTTCTGGTTACAACAAACTGTCATACTGGCCCTCCCCCCTCGCTAAAAAGCAGATCCATTGAGCTATTAACACTCAAGCCATCTGCAGAAAGCAAAATTGAAAGAGTTTTGTTAACACGGGGGTTGCAGGCAACTACCCCTAGACACTACCACAGAAGCAGAGCCCAAAGCACTTACCCCAGCCTCTGCACCTGCCCATCCAGGTGCTCCCCCTCCCTCAAGGGATTTGAGCAGAGGGGCCATCAAACAGGTGAAAAACACCCATCACACATCCTGGGAGGAAACTCTCCTATTTCAATACTATTATATTGGTGTCAACTGAAGACTAACCCAAAACTGTAACAATAGCTGTGTTGACACATAGAAGTTTTAGGTATTTAAAATAAAGGTGTTAAAGCATTAAAGGATAGGGTACAGGCTGGGAAATTATGTTGTGACTATGACACATCAGTGGCTGCTTTTCTATTCATGATTTACTGACCAAAAGCTCATTAGCAAATTATAATACCAGTAGCATATATTACAGAAAGAAAAAAATAGTAACAGATGACAAATATCTCCACTGGGAAGGTTAAGAAACAGCAGAAGAAGGAGTCAATCAACTGATAAAATATTTTGCTTATTTCTTGAAATTTCCCCAAGGAAACTGAAATCACTTGGAGGACAGGGAAATAACAGACAGCAATTATACAATCCTCTCTTTTATGATGTTTGAGATGAAATGCAGACCCACGTGTTAGATCAAAAGCCAGGCAGCAAACTTGATAGGACACTCAGCCTCCTTCTAATCCCATTTGATTGCTCTTCCTTAAGTGAATCATCCAGAAACAGATGTGATAGGAACAGAAATCTAGAAAGCAAGAGCTCTGGCATAAAAATGCTGGGTTATTTTGCTGAGGAATAAAAAAAATGCCTGCTTTTTTATATTCCCAGGTCAGTTCTTAGAGTTATTAATTTCTGGACACAGGAATAAAAAGGAATGTTTGTTCTGAATATTAGCATAACTTTCTGTAGGGTTTGATGTTAAGCAATAACTAGTAATATAATAGCTCTGTCCTTTTTGGAATGGGTAGTGAAGATAGAAGAGAAAAAATTATATGTACAGAAAAGAAGCTTGTGTTGCTTTCACCAGCCATGACAGGGAATACCTCCACAGAAACAGTAAAAATTGCATCATCAACCCTGAACTGACTATGTGATAATCAGAGACCAAATACTCATAAAATATGCCTCTGATCCAAATTATGGTACATTCTGGGATTAAGATATGCCCTCACTTGTGTACTACATTTGAGACTCTCCTATTGAGATGCCAGGACATATTTATTCAAGAAAGGGTTTTACTGAAAGAAAATCTAGACTTTTCAGAAGAGAGCAAAAAACCAGGGAAGTTATGATATGTATACCAAGAAGAAAGAAAGCAGGAAATGAAGTTACAGTTATTTAAATGGTTACTAAGGCACAGATGAAGAGGAGGGAAATTCATAAAGTTCCTATTAAAAATGACTAGTAAATTACTATATATTCACTGATTAAGAGAAAGAAAACCTGTTTCAGTTCCAGTAGCTACCTCTTCTAAGAAATTCTGTCATAAATTCACTCTATTTTTTCTTGGATCAGATGAATATAAATTTAATCAAGCCACTAGCTAACAGGAACAAGGGATCTATAGTTACAATAAAGCCATGATACATGGTTATTATTAGGTAACATAATAATACATATTTGCAACATCGCTCCCTGTATAATTATAAGCAGAACTACAATTCACTATCAAATATATCTCATTTTAGATGGTAAATTATGTTTTATTCTATAGACTTCTTGCTGGTACATGTAGAATTCCTAAGTGGAGGTATCAAAACATAGCAGTGGTTTTCCAACTTTAGTGTATCAGAATCACTAGATGTCTTTTTAAAAGATGAAGTACTAGACTTCAATGTCAGAGTTAATAATTCAGGACAACTGTGATAAGGGCAGAGCAACTGCCTTCCAATATCCCAAGTGATGCTGATTCTGTTTGCCTGGAGCTCGGATTTTGAGAACCAATTGCTATAGTGTAGTGTTCCCTCTATTTGAGGCAGCTTAAACCAAGGCTATAACATGATAAAGAATGATAAAGCAGTTTGAGGGCAGAGCATTCTAAACACAATACTCTTGATTGCTCACTACCTTTCCTGAGGGAAAACAGAGGCATTCAAGTTACTTATTGTAAAATTGATGGTTCCTAAAATCTAATCACAGTTTTGCTGTCTATCAGAAACAATTCTTAAATCTCAAGGTAAAACCTAGAAGAAAAATCCTACAGTTATTGATCCACAATATGACTTTTCTGTGTCCAAGTATTTAATTTCTACACCTGTAAACTGTAAAACATTATTTCAAAATGTAATTATATTCAAAGTAATATAATAATTTCATGCTACTGATGAATGTATTGTTTTGAAGCATAATAAAATTGTTCAGTTTATTTTACTTGTATGTGTCCTTTTAAACAAAATGATAATTTCTTTAAGGTAAAAAGGATTGTTTCATTTACATAATTTTTTATAAGACCAAGTATTATTATTTCTGTATAATGTATATTCAATGAATATTA
>NW_022436943.1:34525792-34932432 GCF_009761245.1 Sapajus apella | reverse complement strand
AAAAAAATACTGAGTATTTATTGTGTCAGGCTACATATTTATGTATATTATTTTATTTGCTCATTGTAAGAATTTTTGTATGATATTAACTTATAAATGAACAAATCAAATTTCAAAAAATAAAGTAACTTGAAACAATTCTAAAATCAGTAATTTCTTCATTATTGCTTCCTTACTCAAAGATTCCTCTTTCTAAGTAAACAACAATGTAATACAAATGAGACAACGCAGCTTTAGCATAAAGTGAAATTCTGGAAAAAGACAAAATAACATTATATTTGCAAATATTTTGCTCATTATGGTGCCTCACTGTCCAAAGAAAATGATTTTACAAGTCAATTTAAAGCAACTTTATTTTCCTATAGAGTGAGAGGCAAGGTGGATGGTAATGCATCATTAATTAACTTTTTTATACTTTAAAGAAATGTTTTATGTAATAACCAACCATTTAAGGATAGAAAAAATTAGCACTCACCTAGGATAAAGGAAGATAACCACAAATGTGTAATTATTATCCTTAGAAATCACATCATGTGTTTCATTAATATTTAGGCATCTGTATCAAATATTACTACATATAACTTTTGTTTTAAATATTTCTACCAGATTTCCTTTAATATTTTATTACAGAAAGAGTAAAAAGGAATATTTAAAAATTAAAGCAAAATAAAAACTTTAAATTATCTTTATTGGCTTTAGGTAAAAATAGCATTTATTGTCTCAACATTTCATCCTCTCTTTAATCTACCAGAAAGGAAGTTTTTTGGGAGAATGCTTTTGGCAGCAGAGTAAAGACTAATTGACCTAGAACAGTTTATAATTGATACTAGAGGTCAAAAGCATATTTATGATGCTGGAAGAAAAATACGTCTTAGAATTGGTTATATGGAATTAATTTACCATTTTGTCATGAATGCAGAGAGAAAGCTTCATTCTAAAACCCTCACCACTGTTTGTTGTTTCTGTTTTCTGAAAATAGTTTTAAGGAGAAAGATTATTTATTGAACAGATATTGTACTTACCTAGTAAAACCACATGAAAAAATATGGAGACTTAAAGACATGTATAAACAAAACATATGTAACTGTTAATACAGATACACACCCCACATATTTAGTTTTCTAAACCAACTCTTAATTTAGAGATTATTCATTTTGTAACATATAAATATGAATTGATAAGGCATGAATTAAATATGGGGATTGGCATGTAAGGTGAAAGGTTGAGTGCTTTAGTTTTTCTGTGCTGTAATGAGTGGGCATGGGAGTTGCATGTTTAGTGTGGTTTTTACATGCTAGGGTGAAACAAGGCTCATTTGCATAATGTCTTTCTATAGTCGTGTACTTTTGTTCTTCCCTGGAGCAAAGGAAAAACAGATGGATGTCTTTTCCTAAATATTCTCACTCTTCAACTAGCTTTTTAGCAGGTTTATTTTGTTATTTACACACCATTTTTTAGATATCCTGAAGATAAAAGAAAATTAGTTAATGACTTTGACTAAAGCCCCCAGGAGGCTTTCTCAAAAATAAATAAATAAATAAATAGATAAGAGAAATAACGCAAAGTCCAACAAGGATGAAGAAGAATTTGCTTCACAGTATTTCACATTCTGGGTACTTAATAAGCACATTGAAAATAATAAGTTGTGAAAAACCAAGGCAAGTTAGAAAAGATGATCATAGCCTCCCTTAAAGGGAAACAATCTTGCCAAATAGATGGAGAGAACAAACTGCCTGACAATCCACATTCTGGGCTCATGGTTAGAACATCCTGCAGAAAGGAGGGAAGAGAAGAGAACATTCCCATTCGTTTAAGCTCAGAAACCCATGATTAGTGTCCTTCAGGGGACTCATTATAATAGTAAAAAATACATCCTATGGTGGAGAATTAAAATGCTACTGAGACATACAATGTATGCACTAATGATGGGGAAAGAGTCAAAGAAATTCTATGCAGGAAAGGGTGGGTTGCTGGCAAAACCACACCTTCAAGCCAAAAATCGTGAAACCCATTGCCCAAAGTTAGAACTTCTACCCTTGCCTGAATTGCCTTTTCCTAAGCCACCCATGACCCTACCCCATCTTGTGTCTATAAATACCCAGACTCAGCTATCAGAGGGGAGAAGCGGCTGGAGATCAGGGACTACAGCTTTGAAGAAAGGTGGTTTTGATTTCAGAGGAGCAGCTTGATGGTGTAGCTTCAGAGAAGAAATGGGCTGGAGAGGCCCAGAATCTGCAGGAAGATTACCTACCTCCCCATCCTCTTTTCACCTCCCCTACCCACTGAGAGCCACTTTCATTAGCAATAAAATCCCCCACATTTACCATCCTTCAATTTGTTCGTGTGATCTCAGTTTTCTTGGATGCTGGGCAAACGCTTGGGAGCCACAAGTGCGGATACAAAAGGCTGTCACATCGGCCCTTTGCCCTTGCAGACAGAGGGCAGCCACCTCACACAAAAAGGCAGAGGGCTTGCTGAGCTCTTAACAATTAAAGCTGTTTGCAGACAGCAGAGCTAAGAAAGCCCTGTAACACACTCTCTGGGGCTTCAGTGGTCACAGGCACCCCTGACTAGATGCTGCTGTGAGGACCACATAGATTTTGTTCCTGCTGGCGCCCAAAAGTGCTCACTCTGGTTCCTGCACCCACTCATCTGTGCACTCCCTTCCATGAGGGGTGGAGCACAGTGGGTTCAAGTGAGTGGAGTTTGATCCCACTGAGGCTGAAGCAGCCGGCTGGTTCCACTGCTCGCTTGTGCACTCTGATTCCCACATCACTAGCTCATGCACTCTCTTCCACAAGGAGTCAAGAGTAGTAGACTGAGAGGCACCCCTGTCATGAGTTTTGTGAAGGAGTCAGGGAAATATCCTGCTTCATCAACATGTACAGCGATAGCCCATGCACATCCAGGAGACCATCCACAACATGCTTAATTACAATGTCCATTCCCACCCCTTCATGAAGAATTACGTAAGACTCCCATAAAGGGAATTTCCCCAGTGTCAGTCGGTGCTGTCTCATTCTTGAGCAGCACACTCTGATTTGGCTTTCAGACAGTACTTTTGCTCTGCAGTAATCTTCTTTACCTACTTTCACTTTGTATTTTCTCTCAAAGTATTGTGTACCTCTCAGTCAAGAACCCGAACCAGCCCATCGACAACAAAACAGCAAAGAATAGTTTCAGGGAATTGGTTTCATCTTGATTCTCCTCTCAATGCCTTTCTCCTCTACATATCTATTTATTCTTTTCTAGAATGGTGCCATTTTATTTTCAGGGTTCAATCCCTCACTTCAGTGATTCTCGATTAGTAGGCATCAAAATCACATGGAGGGGATTCTAAATAAGATTGCTAGATCCTGCCTCCAGAATTTCTACTTCCAGTAGTTCTGGCTAATAACTATGCTTCCAGATGCTGTTGCTGCTTATCCAAAGAGCACACTATGAGAACCACGTTGGGGAACATTCTCACATGTGCACACTTCCCTTTAGACTATGTTCATTCAAAGTATTGCAGGCATCATGCTAGAAAGAGGGGAGATCTGCCCCTCAAACTTTACGAAAAGGAGTTCCTCAACCAGGCCCATTTATGTACCTCCTCCTTTCAACCTGTTACTCACGTGTCCCCAAGGAGACAAGAAACCAAAAAGGACATATTTAATTGGAGCTGACATCTGCTTTTTTAGATCATACTCTGGTTTCTTAGTCCTTGGGATTTACTGCCCAAATGACTTGAAGTCTATCTAGTCTTGGTGGGCTTTTTCAATAGGGCCGTATTCTCCAGAGAAAAGAGTGGGACCACAGTGCAGACCTTTATACTGTGATGTCCAAAATCCTAAAACAAGGTTATGCTGGAGGTTGTGGAGATAACTTAGACATATGGGCTGGTTTTCCACACACATGCAAATAAGCTTTTATGGTACAAGATCCAGTCAAAAATTAGAAAAAAATGAGGACAAAGTGTAGGCTTTGAACCCACAATCCATATATTTGTTTAGAAATCCAAGGAGTCTGAGAATTCTATATTTCAATATGGACTTTCAGGTTACTATAAGGTTACATTTGTTGAGACTGAAAATAAATTATATTTTATTTAACAGATTTATTTTAGCTTTAGTTACAATTCCTGAAAGAAAAAAAAATACACATATGGCATACATGCCTCCATTTGTTTTTATGTTTTAGCCCCCACAGATGTCAATGAGTAACTTAGGTATGAGGATTCAAAGATAAATTAATAGTAGCTACTTAAATTAAAATTTAAAAAAAATTCTGAGAGAAATTTGTGAATCTATTAATTTTTTATTCCACACTTGGAGCTAATGTGAAAAATCTCATAAAATATGATTTGATGACTCAAGTTTGTACTAAATTAATGCAATGTGAGTGGCCATTAGAGTCTTTCCAGTGAATAAACTTTATTTGGAATAAGAGCAGAAAAGAAGAGGAACGTTATTGTTTATCTAGTATATTTGGTCATTTTTATAATTTACATTTTCTAAACCAGACATTTTGATTACTTTATGAGCCATCAATGCTTACATAGATTTACCTGTATTTTGTATTTTCTTTTTTCTCACCATTATTCCTTTAATTGGCACACTCATTTCTATTAACTTTTTTAAACTTAATTATATCATTTACTATTTAAGTACTAATATCTATGTCTCTCAATACAATTTCTCATTCATTTATTCTCTCTTTAGTTTCACATGATCAGATGTTTAACTCATTGTAGCAAAAGCTACTTGTTTCAATTTCTTGGGCATATAACTGTGCAGCTAGAGATGATATTCTTCTGCTCCTCCAGATAGATGTGGTTCTATGATAAATTTATTTTCAAGGGACTATGAACAGAAGGTTATGCAAATTACTCATTTGCATATGTGAAAATTGATTGATGTGGACTTTCCTTCTTTCCCTTTCTTTTATGAGTTATTACCTGTGCTTGAAAGACATTAAACATCTAGCACAGAAAATAGTACAAATCCCTCAAAATAGAAGGACAATGAAAGAACCCAGAATTCAAAAAGATTTTGTGAATGATTCCACCTTTTCAGGTTAGTGCACCTTCCTGTAGACTACTACGTGACAAAGGCATTAATCTCCATCTTACTGAGACAATGTAGTTATTCACCAAACTTGGTAATTTGAGATAATGGAAATTAACATAACCTCATTACAAAAGAAGATATATTGATAGGAAATAAGCATATGAAAAGATTATCTATATCATATGTCAACAGGGAAATGTAAATTAAAGCAACAATGAGATACCAATACACATTGATTAGGATGACCAAAATCTGAAACACTAATAAGATTAAATGATGAAAAGGATGTGAAGTTACAGAAACTCATCCCTACTGCTTGTGGAAAAGCAGTAGGGTATAGCAACTTTGGAAAACAATTTGGTAGTTTCTTACAAACCTCAGCATATTCTTATATATTATCCACAGTTGTGCTCTTACGTATTTACTATAAGGAGTTGAAAACACATCCACATAAAAATCTGCACATAGATTATTATAAGAGCTTCATTCATAATTGCCCAAATCAGGAAGCAACCAAGATGTCCTTCAGCAGGTACATAGATAAATAAGTTGTGATACATCCAGACAATGGAATATTTACAGTACTAAAAAGAAATGAGCTATCAAGCCATGGAAAGATATGGAGAGACCTTAAATGCATATTGCTAAATAAAAGATGCCAATCTGAAAAGTACTACATATAGTCTGATTCCAATTATATAATATTTTGGAAAAGAAATAACAATAGAGATAGAAATTTAAGTGAGTACCTGGGGGTGGGGGAAGGGAGAATTGAATAGGTGGAGCACAGATAATT
Source organism: Sapajus apella (assembly GCF_009761245.1). Taxonomy (NCBI): domain Eukaryota; kingdom Metazoa; phylum Chordata; class Mammalia; order Primates; family Cebidae; genus Sapajus; species Sapajus apella. The sequence continues at coordinate 34,926,585 of NW_022436943.1, read as the reverse complement.
TTTAGAGCAGTGAAATACTTTTTCGTATATTATAATGATGAATACATGACATTATATATTTGGTCAAATCCGTAGAATGTTGTACAACACCAATACTGAGCCCTAATATAAACTACAAACATTGGATGACTATGATGTGTTAATCAAACATAAAAAAAATGGCGGGAAGATGTTGATAATGGAGAAATAATACATGGGTGCAGAGAGTTATATGGAAATTCTCTGTACCTTCTTCTTAATTCTGCAGTGAACCTAAAACTTCTTTAAAACAGTTGTTTTTTACAAAAAAACAAACAAACAAACAAAAAACACTTTTAAGAAATAATGCAGAGGAATTTCATGTATCTTTACTGAGTTTCACTTAATGATAAAAACTTGCAAAACTGTAGTTAAGATGACATATGTGGTGTTCTTTGTTTTCATCCTTTTTATAGTTTGCTATAAGAATAATATCAGCTTCCTAAAAGAAATGAAATACATTTCCATCTATTCTGTCTTATAGAAGAAATTGTATAGAATTGATATTGATATTTTTTAAAAAGCTCATTATTATTTTTCAGTGAAATAAAATGTCTCTATGTGTGTGTTTTTACATATATATACATATATATATGTATATATATATATATATGGTGTGTATACATGTATAATAATAAATGTATTATAAATTCATGTCATACAATAAATTATAAAATATTATTATAAATTCAATTCTTTTAATATAGAATTTAAATTATCTATGTCATATTGGGCAAATTGTAGCACTCTGTTTTGTTTTAAGGATTATTTCATTTAAGTTGCGAAATATATGGTTAGAATTGTTCATAGTGTTCCCTTATTATGCTTTTGATATCTGTAGGGTAGTAGTGATATCTGTTTTGTCATGATATTGACAATTCCCTCCTTGTCTCTTTTTCTTCTCATTTTTATACAAATGTGTTAAATTAATAATTTTTAAGAAATATTTGATTCATTGCTTTTTTAATTAGTCTTCTTTAAATTCCATTGATTTATGCTTATTTTTATTATTCCCTATTTTGCTTAGTTTTCTTTTATTTTTCTCTTCCTTTGATAAGTTCTTGAGGTAAAAGCTTAGTTTATTGATTTCCTATACTTCATTTTTCTAATATGTACATTTATAGCTACAAATTTTACCTAAATTCAACACATTTTGACATGTTGTATTTTAAACTTTATTCTGTTCAATGTTTTCTGTTTGTCTGTTTGTATTTAATGTCCCTTGGGGTACCCTCTTCCACCTGTGAGTTATTTATAATTGCATTGTTTAGTTTTCATGTTTTGGAGTTTTCCCTTACTATCTTTTTGATATTAATGTCTAGTTTAATTTCATTTTAATTAGAAAACAACATACATAAAATTATAATTATTTTAAATTTATTTAGCCTTGCTTTTTTGTTTCCAGAATGTAGTCTACCTTGATGTATTTTCTGGAGGAATGTAAAAAAGTATGTATTCTGCCATTGTCATGTGAACTAGTCTATAAATGTCAGTTTTATCTATTGTTTAATAGTGTTATTGAAATCTTTGCTCATTTTCTGTCTTGCCATTCTATCAATTATTGAGGGAATTATTGAAGTCACCAACTATAATTGTGGGTTGGTATGTTTTTCCTTAATGTTCTATCAATTTTTGTCTTGTATATTTACACCTCTATTATTTGGTAAATACTCATTTATTATTGCTATGTGAATCCACTGCTTGTTGTATTGACCAATTTATCATTACATAACACTTTCTCTATCTCTGAAAAAGTTTTTTGCTCTGAAGTATACTTTATACAAAATATAGCCACTTCTTCTTTCCTTTGATTAACGCTTACATCATATGTGTTTCCATACTTCAGCTTTTAGCTTACCTATATAATTATATTTAAAGTGATTTTTTTTTGTAGACTAATAGTTGGATCATGGTTTTCAATCCAGTCTTCCAGTCTCTGTTTTATAATTTTATATTTAGAGTATTTATATTTAATGTACTTATTGGCATATTAAGACTTCAGTCTGTCTTTTAGTTTTTGTTTTATGTTTGCCTTTGCTTTTTTGTATTTCTCTATTTTCTTTTTCCTACTTTCCTGTTAATTATTCAAATAAATTTTAGACTTTTATCTGTTTAGTGGTTTTATCTGTTCATTATCAAAGATATTGCAGACTCTGGTTCAGATCACAGTGTGGGAAGAAAATGCAACATTAAAAAACCATAATTTAGTGGATAAAATTAAATTTTAAAGTTAAGATAGATGAGGTCTTTAATCTAATTCCTGACTTGAAGCAAGTTATTCTTCTCAACCATTTTTATTCTCATTATAAAACAGAAGTAACAACAGTGCTTTTCTCATGGGATTATTTTCATTGTTAAATACCACAATAAATGTGAAAAATTTAGCATATTATAGATACTGCTTGTATTGGAATGTGCTGTTGCTACATAACAAAGTACCACAAACTTAGTGTTTCAAAACAATGCCACTTATTAGCTCACAATTCTGTATCTCAAAAATCCAGGCTTAGCATGGCTTGTGTGCTATCCATCTTACAAGACTGAAAACAAAATGATGGTTGGGTTGTGTTATTTTATTTTTCTGGAGAGCATGGGGAATATTTCTGTTTTTGAGAAGGAGTTTTCTTTTCCAATATCATTCAGGTTGACCACTGAATTTTGTTCCTGATAGTGCTGAGGAACTCATCTCCCCTCTGTCTGTCAGCAGGCAGACCCTTTCAACTGATGGAGGCTATACTTTCCTGGTCAAATGATTCACAGTGGAGGATGACCCTCTTATACTTTTAATCTCTGACTTGAGGAAGATTCTAGGATCTTATAAGGAAGGGCTCAAATGATAGGTCACGTTACCTTAGATAATCTTCCTATCTCAAAGTCAATTATGCCAGGTAATATAACCTAACCACAGGAATAAAATCTACCTTATTCAAAGTTCCTGGAGGTTAAGCAGGGTTTATATATCAAGGCACAAGGACCTTGGAGCCATCTTATAATTCTGCTGACCACACTGTAACTATGAATTACAGTGTTTGTGATTAAAATGGTGGATAGGATACCCAAGAACAAATGGACTTAACATATATTTACAGAATATTCTACCCAACAGCTGCAGAATATACATTCTATTCATCAGCACATGGAACATTCTCCAAAATAGGCCATGTGATAGCCACAAAACAAGACTCAGTAAATTTAATACAGTTGAAATTATATCAAGTAATTTCTCAGACCACAGTAGAATAAAATTGTAAATCAACTCCCAAAGGAACCCTCAAAACCAACTAAATAAATGGAAATTAAATAACTTGCTCCTAAATAATCATAGAGTCAACAATGAAATCAAGATGGAAATTTTTAAAAATTGCTTGAACTGAAGATAATAGTGAAGCAACCTATCAGAACATCTGGAATACAGCAAAAGTGGTGCTAAGAGGAAAGTTCATAGCATGAAATGCCCACATCAAAAAGTCTAAAGATCACAAATAGGCAATATAAGAGCATACCTGATGGAATCAGAGAAACAGGAGTGATCCAAATACAAACCCAGTAGAAGAAAAAAAATAACAAAGATCAGAGCAGAACTAAAAAAATATTGAAACAAACAAAACCAACACAAAAGATACATGAAACAAAAAGCTGGTTCTTTGAAAAGATATATAAAACCAGATCATTAGCGAGATTAATCAAGAAAAGAAGAGTGAAGATTCAAATAACCTCAATTAGAAACAATATGGGAGATATTACAACTGAGAATGCAAAAATACAAAAGATCATTCAAGAGTATTATGAACATCTTTATATGAATAAGCTAGAAACCCAGAGGAGATGCATAAATTCCCAGAAATATACAAACTTCCTGGATTAAACTGGAAAGATATAGAATCTCTGAACAGTCCAATAACAAGTAGTGATATTAAAATGGTAATTTAAAAATTGCCAACAACAAAAAAGTCCAGGACTTGAGTTCTATCAGAAGCTGAATTCTATCAGACATTCAAAGAAGAACTGGTTCAAATCCATTGACATATCCCAAAAGACAGAGAAAGAGGGAATCCTCCCTAAATCATTCAATGAAGCCAGCATCGCTCTAACACCAAATCCAGGGAATGGCATAACAAAAAAAGAAAACTACAGACCTATATCCCTGATGAACATAGATGAAAAAATCCCTGACAAAATATTAGTGAATCAAATCCAGCAGCATATCAAAAAGTAAATCTCCCATGATTAATTGGGTTTTATACCAGGAAAGCAGGGATGGTTTAACATACATAAGTAAATAAATGTGATACACCACACAAACAGAATTAAAAACAAAAATCACATGATCATCTCAATACATGCAGAAAAAACATTTAACAAAACCTAGCATCTCTTTATAATTAAAACCCTCAGCAGAACCAGCACAGAAACAATGTACCTTAAGGTAATAAAATACAAATGTGACAAATCCACAGTCAACATTATACTGAATGGGAAAAAGTGAAAAGTATTTCCCCTGAGAACTGGAACAAGGCAAGAATGTGCACTTTCACCACTTCTATCCAACGTAGTACTGAAGTCCTAGCCAGAGCTATCAGACAACAGAAAGAAATAAAGGGCATCCAAGTCGGTAAAAAGGAAGTTATTGCTTGCTTAAGATATGATTGTATGCCTAGAAAATCCTAATGACTCATCTAAAAAGTTCTTAGAACTGATAAATTAATTCAGCAACACTTCAGGATACAATCAATGCTCTGCTATACACTAATAGTGACCAAGTTGAGGATCAAATCAAGAACTCAACCCCAACACAATAGCTGCAATAAATAAATAAATAAATAAATAAATAAATAAATAAAATGCTTAGGTATATACCTAACCAAAAAGTGTGAAGACCTCTACAAATAAAACTACAAAACACTGCTAAAATAAATCATAGATGTACACAAAGGGAAACACATCCCATGCTCATGGATGGGTAAAATTAATATTGTGAAAATAACCATATTGTCAAAATCAATCTAAATATTCAATGATTTATTATCTAAATATCAACATAATTCTTGACAGAACTAGAAAGAGCAATCCTGAAATTCATAGGGAAACCGAAATAAAAAGCCTACATAGCCAAAGCAAGACCAAACAAAAAGAACAAATCTGGAGGCATCACATTGCTTGGCTTCAAACTATACTATAAGACCATATTCACCCAATTAGCATGGTACTGATATAAATTAAGCACATAGACCAATGGAACAGAATAGAGAACCCAAAAATAAAGCCAAATACTTAGAGCCAATTGATCATTAACAAAGAAAACAAAATCATAAAGGAAGGAAAGGAACCCTATTCAATAAATAGTGCTGGGGTAATTAGAAAGCCACATGTAGAAGAATAAAACTGGATCCTCATCTCTCACATTATACAAAAGTTAACTCAAGGTGAATCAAAGACTTAAATCTAAGATCCGAACCTATAAAAATTCTAGAACATAATATCAGGAAAACACTTCTAGACATTGGCATATGCAAAAAATTCATGACCAGCAGCCCAAAAGCAAATACAAGGAAAACAATAAATAGGTAGGACTTAATTAAACTGAAAAACTTCCACACAGCAAAAGAAAAAAAATCAGCAGAGTTAACAGGCAGACTAGGAGAAAATCTCCAAGCTTTGTACATCTGACAAATGATTAATGTCCAGAATCTACAAAGAACTCAAATAAATCAGCAAGAAAAAAAAAAAAATCCCATCAAAAAGTGGGCTAAGAACATAAATAGGCAATTCTCAAAAGAAGATATACTAATGACCAACAAGCATATGGAAAAATACTCAATATCACTAATAGCCAAGGAAATGCAAATCAAAACCATGATATGATTATCACCTCACTCCTTGAGAATGAAAAATAAATAAATAACAAATAATGAATGAGATCTAGACCAGGGGGGATCCAAGATGGCCGCTTAGGAACAGCTCAGGATTGCAGCTCCCAGTGAAAGTGCAGAGGGTGAGTGGACGTTGCATTTCCATATGGATTTTTATTGCCCACAGACCAGGAGATTCCCAGGCGGAGGAGCCCCACAGGTCGCCAGCACGACTGTTTTGGCCGGCTGGGCCATTTCAGTCCCCGTGGCTGTTTTGGCCCATGTGGCTGCTTTGCAGCGCCTCAGCACAGCAGTTCTCCATACAAAATACACTGGTCTGGGTGCCCTTTTAGCTGGTGATTGGTGCCTGGGAAGGTGCAGTCACCCATTCATCTGACTAAAAAGCGGTCTGAAACAGGGAGCCAAGCCAGGAGATTCCCAGGCAAAAACAAACAAACAAACAAACAAAAAGCCCCATGAATCTCAGTGCCACTGTTTAAGCCAGGGCAGTGAGTCGCCACAGGGGAAATCACATAGACCACAGCACCTTTTCAACAGGCGACTGGAACACCTGGGAAAGAGTCGACCGTTCAACTAAAAAAAAAGGTTCTGAGGCAGGGAGCCAGATGATCAGGCTCGGCTGGTCCCACCCCCACAAAAGAACAGCAATCAGAAACTTTTTGGATTAAGAGTTTCACAGCAAGCACAGCTGATCCTGGGAAGGTCCAGCTCTGTGGGGAGGAGTGTCCGCCATTTCTGAGGCACTTCACCACTTCATAGGTAGTCTGCCATTGCTGAGGCAGCCCACCTTTGCCAAGGCAACCTGCCGTTGCCAAGGCAACCTGCTATTACAACGAGAGTCCGCCATTAGAGAGGAGGGCCACCAATGCTGAGACAGTTCTAACTACACCCATATAAACAGGACTTCAGGGAAGTTCACATGACAGCTGGGTGGAGCCCACAGCAGCTCAGCAAAGCCTCTGCAGGCAGACAGTGACTAGGCTGCCTCCTTGCTGTGCAGGGCAGCTCTGAAAAAAAAAAAAAAAAAAAGGCAGCAGCACAACGGAAACTCATAAAAAAAGCCCTAACTCCCTGGGACAGAGCATCTGGGGAAAAAAAAAGGTGTTTATGAGTTCTGCTGCAGCAGACCTAAACATACCTGCCCAGCAGCCCTCAATGAAAAACGGAGCTCACAACTCAGCACTTGAGCTCATGTAAAGGACAGACTGTCTCCTCAAGCAGCTCCTTGACCTCCGTATATCCAAAGAGTCACCACATAAAGGAGAGATCAGACTGACATTTAGCAGGTATCCTTCTGGGACACAGATAGCAGAAAAAGAATTTGGTAGCAACCGTTACTGTTCTGCAGCTGCTGCAGATGATCCCCAGGCAAGCAGGGCCTGGTGTGGACCTCAGCAGTCCTACAGCAGAGGGGCCAGACTGTTAGAAGGAAAACTAAGAAACAGAAATAACTTCATCATCAACAAATTGGACGTCCACCCAGAGGCCCAATCTGAAAGCCAGCAACTACAAAGACAACAAGTAGATAAATCCACAAAGATGGGAAGAAACCAGCGTAAAAAGGACGAAAACACCCAAAACCAGAACACCACTCCTCCTACAAGAGTTCACAACTCCTCACCAGCAAGGGAAAAAGGCTGGATGGAGAATGAGTGTGATGAAATGACAGAATCAGACTTCAGAAGGTGGGTAATAAGGAATTTCCGTGAGCTAAAAGAACATGTTCTAACCCAATGCAAAGACACTAAGAATCTTGAAAAAAGATTTGACAAAATGCTAACGAGAATGGACAAATTAGAAAGGAATATAAGTGAACTGATGGAGCTGAAAAACACAAAACGAGAACTTCTTGAAGCATGCATAAGTTTTAACAGCTGAATTGACTAAGCAGAAGAAAGGATATCAGAGGTAGAAGATCAACTCAATGAAATAAAACAAGAAGGCAAGATTAGAGAAAAAGGGGTAAAAAGGAATGAACAAAGTCTCCAAGAAATGTGGGACTATGTGAAAAGACCTAATCTACGTTTGATAGGTGTACCTGAATGTGACAAAGAGAATGAATCCAAGCTGGAAAATACTCTTCAGGATATTATCCAGGAAAACTACTCCGACCTAGCAAGGCAGGCAAACATTCAAGCCCAGGAAATACAGAGAACACCACAAAGATATTCGTCAAGAAGAGCAACCTCAAGGCACATAATTGCCAGATTCACTAGGGTTGAAATGAAGGAGAAAATGCTAAGGGCAGCCAGAGAGAAAGGTCGGTTACCCACAAAGGGAAGCCCATCAGACTCACAGCAGATCTCTCAGCAGAAACCCTACAAGCCAGAAGAGAGTGGGGGCTAATATTCAACATCCTTAAAGAAAAGAACTTTCAACCCAGAATTACATATCCAGCCAAACTAAGCTTCATAAGTGAAGGAAAAATAAAATCCTTTGCGAACAAGCAAGTACTCAGAGATTTCATCACCACCAGGCCTGCTTTACAGGAGCTTCTGAAAGAGGCTCTACACATAGAAAGGAAAAACCAGTACCAGTCACTCCAAAATAAACCAAATGATAAAGAGTATCAACACAATGAAGAATCTATATCAACTAATGGGCAAAACAGCCAGCTAGCATCAAAATGGCAGTATCAAATACACACATAACAATATTAACCCTAAATGTAAATGGACTAAATGCACCAATCAAAAGACACAGGCTGGCAAATTGGATAAAAAGCCAAAACCTATCAGTGTGCTGTATCCAGGAAACCCATCTCACATGCAAGAATACACAAAGGCTCAAAGTAAAGGGATGGAGGAAGATTTACCAAGCAAATGGAGAGCAAAAAAAAGCAGGAGTTGCAATTCTCATCTCTGATAAAATAGACTTTAAAGCAATAAAGATCAAAAGAGACAAAGAAGGACACTACATAATGGTAAAAGGATCAATGCAACAAGAAGAGCTAACAATCCTAAAGATATATGCACCCAATACAGGAGCACCCAGATACATAAGGCAAGTTCTTAATGACTTACAAAGAGACTTAGACTCCCACACAATAATAGTGGGAGACTTTAACACCCCATTGTCAATATTAAACAGATCAACTGGAAAGAAAATTAACAAGGATATCCAAGACTTGAACTCAGACCTTGACCAAGCAAACCTAATAGATATTTACTTAACTCTCTACCCCAAATCCACAGAATATACATTCTTCTCAACACCACATCACACCTACTCTAAAATTGACCACACAATTGGAAGCAAATAACTCCTCAGCAAATGCAAAAGAATGGAAATCATAACAAACAGTCTCTCAGACCACAGTGCAAACAAGCTAGAACTCAGAATTCAGAAACGAACTCAGAGCTGCACAGCCTCATGGAAGCTGAACAACTTGCTCTTGAATGTTGACTGGATAAACAATGAAATGAAGGCAGAAATAAAGACGTTCTTAGAAACCAACAAGAATGAAGACACAACATACCAGAATCTCTGGGACACATTTAAAGCACTTTCTAGAGGAAAATACATAGAAATGAGTGTCCACATGAGGAGAAAGGAGAGATCTAAAATTGACACCTTATCATCAAAATAGAAAGAGCTAGAGGAGCAAGATCAAAAAAACTCAGAACCTAGCAGAAGACAGGAAATAACTAAGATCAGAGCAGAACTGAAGGAGATAGAGACACAAAAAACCCTTTAAAAAATCAATAAATCCAGGAGCTGGTTTTTCAAAAAGATCAACAAACTAGACAGACCACTAGCCACATTAATAAAAAAGAAAAGAGAGAATAACCAAGTGCATGCAATAAAAAATGATAAAGGGGAGATCACCACAGATTTCACAGAAATTCAGACCATCATTACAGATTATTATAAACAACTCTATGCACATAAACTAGTAAACCTGGAGGAAATGGATAAATTCCTGGACACTTGCCTCCTCCTAAGCCTAAAACAGGAAGAAGTCGAAAACCTGAATAGACCCGTAATAAGGTCTGAATTTGAGGCAGCAATTAAGAGCCTACCACCCAAATAAAGCCCAGGTCCAGACAGGTTCACAGCTGAATTCTACCAGACATACAAAGAGGGGCTGGGATCATTCCTTCTGAAACTATTCCAAATAATCCAAAATGAGGGAAACCTTCCCAAATCATTTTATGAGACCAACATCATCCTGATATCAAAACCCAGCAGAGACTCAACAAGAAAAGAAAACTTCAGGCCAATACCCATGATGAACATAGATGCAAAAATCTTCAATAAAATACTGGCAAGCCGATTGCAACAGCACATCAAAAAGCTTATCCACCACAATCAAGTAGGATTCAGCCCAAGGATGCAAGGCTGGTTCAACATACGCAAGTTAATAAATGTAATTCACCACATAAACAGAACCAAAGACAAAAACCACATGACTATCTCAATTGATGCAGAGAAGGCCTTTAACAAAATTCAACAGTCCTTTATGCTAAAAACCCTTAATAAACTAGGTATTGACGAAACATATCTAAAAATAATAAAAGCTATTTATGAGAAACCAACAGCCAATATCATGCTGAATGGGCAAAAACTGGAAGCATTCCCCTTGAAATCTGGCACTAGACAAGGATGCCCTCTCTCACCACTCCTATTCAATATAGTACTGGAAGTTCTAGCCAGAGCAATCAGGCAAGAAAAAGAAATAAAGGGTATTCAAATAGGAAAGGAGGAAATCAAATTGTCTCTATTTGCAGATGACATGATTGTCTATCTAGAAGACACCATCGTCTCAGCCCAAAGTCTCCTGAAACTAATAAGCAACTTCAGCAAAGTCTCAGGATACAAAATCAATGTGCAAAAATCCACAAGCATTCCTATACACCAATAACAGACTTAAAGAGAGCCAAATCAAGAACGAACTGCCATTCACAATTGCTACAAAGAGAATAAAATACCTAGGAATACAACTAACAAGGAATGTAAAGGACCTCTTCAAGGAGAACTATAAACCACTACTCAATGAAATAAGAGAGGACACAAACAGATGGAGAAACATTCCATGTTCATGGTTAGGAAGAATCAATATCATGAAAATGGCCATACTGCCCAAAGTAATTTACAGATTCAATGCTATCCCCATCAAGCTACCAATGACCTTCTTTACAGAACTGGAAAAAACACCTTAAACTTCATATGGAACCAAAAGAGAGCCCACATAGCCAAGTCAATTTTAAGCAAAAAGAACAAAGTGGGAGGCATCACACTACCGGACTTCAAACTATACTACAAGGCAACCGTAATCAAAACAGCATGGTACTGGTACCAAAACAGAGATATAGATCAATGGAACAGAACAGAGGCCTCGGAGGCAACAGAACATATCTACAACCATCCGATCTTTGACAAACCTGACAAAAATTAGCAATGGGGAAAGGATTCCCTGATCGATAAATGGTGTTGGGAAAACTGGCTAGCCATGTGCAGAAAGCAGAATCTGGACCCCTTCCCGACACCTTACACTAAAATTAATGCCAGGTGGATTAAAGACTTAAACATAAGACCTAAGAACATAAAAACCCTAGAAGAAAATCTAGGCAAAACCATTCAGGACATAGGTGTAGGCAAGGACTTCATGACCGAAACACCAAAAGCATTGGCAACAAAAGCCAAAATAGACGAATGGAACCTAATCAAACTCCACAGCTTCCATACAGCAAAAGAAACAGTCATTAGAGTTAATCGGCAACCAACAGAATGGGAAAAAATTTTTGCAGTTTACCCATCTGACAAAGGTCTGATATCCAGAATTTACAAACAACTAAAACAGATTTACAAGAAAAAAACAAACAAGCCCATTCAAAAGTGGGCAAAGGATATGAACAGACACTTTATAAAAGAAGACATACATGAGGCCAACAAACATATGAAAATATGCTCATCATCACTGGTCATCAGAGAAATGCAAATCAAAACTACATTGAGATACCATCTCACACCAGTTAGAATAGTGATCATTAAAAAATCTGGAGACAACAGATGCTGGAGAGGATGTGGAGAAATAGGAACACTTTTACACTGTTGGTGGGAGTGTAAATTAGTTCAAGCATTGTGGAAGACAGTGTGGTGATTCCTCAAGGACCTAGAAATAGAAATTCCATTTGACCCAGCAATCCCATTACTGGTTATGTATCCAAAGGATTATAAATCGTTGTATTATAAGGACACATGCACACGAATGTTCATTGCAGCACTGTTTACAATAGCAAAGACCTGGAAGCAACCCAAATGCCCATCGATGATAGACTGGACAGTGAAAATGTGGCACATATACACCATGGAATATTAAGCAGCCATCAAAAACGATGAGTTCATGTCCTTTGTAGGGACATGGATGAACTTGGAAGCCATCATTCTCAGCAAACTGACACAGGAGCAGAAAATCAAACACCGCATGTTCTCACTCACAGGCGGGTGTTGAACAATGAGAACACATGGACACAGGGAGGGGAGCACTACGCACTGGGGTCTGTTCGAAGGAAATAGGGGAGGAACAGCGGGGGTTGGGGAGTTGGCGGGGGGATGGCTTGGGGAGAAATGCCAGATATAGGTGAGGGGAAGGAATGCAGCAAATCACACTGCCACATGTATACCTATGCAACAATCTTGCATGTTCTTCACATGTACCCCAAAACCTAAAATGCAATTAAAAAAATAATGAAAATATATGAAAAAAATAATAGATGTTAGTATAGATGTGGTGAATAGGGAACACTTTTACACTCCTGGTGGGAACGTAAACTAGTAAAACCATAATGAAAACAGTGTGGAGATTCCTTAAAGAACTAAAAGCATGTTGATTGTTTGATCCAGCAACCCCACTATTAAGTTATCTACCCAGAGGAAAAGAAGTCATTATATGACAAAGATACTTGCACATGCATGTTTATAGCAGCACAATTAGCAATTGTAAAAATATGGAAGCAGCCCAAATGCCCATCAATCAATAAGTGAATGAAGAAAATGTGATATATATATATATATATGTGTGTGTGTGTATATATATATATATATATAACATTTTGACATATATATGTAATCTATATATAAATATGATATATATGTAAATATAGATATATATTCACATGAAGTACTACTCAGCATAAAAAGGAATGAAATAATGACATTCACAGCAACCTGCATGGAAATGGAGACTATTATTCCAAGTGAAGTAACTCAGGAATGGGAAACCCAACATTGTATATTCACACTCATTTATGGGAGCTAAGCTATGAGGATGCAAAGGCAGTAAGAATGAGTCACTGGACTTTGGGAACTTGGGGGGAAAATGTGGCATGGTGAGGGATAAAATATTGCATATTTGGTATGTAGTCTTGTTGAGTAATACGTGCTACATAATGTCAGAAATCACCACTAAAGAGCTTATTCGCATAACCAAACACTACCTATTCCCCAAAAACCTATTGAAATTGAAAAAAGTAAGACCTAATTAAACCAGAGACCTTCCACTCAGCAGAAGAAGCTATCGATAGAGCAAACAGACAACCTGTATAATGGAAAAAATATATGTGAAAGTACACATCTGACAAAGACCTAATATCCAGAATCTATGGGGAACTTAAAACAACAGGCAATAAACAAATAACTTCATTAAAAATGGGCAAAGGACCTGAACAGACACTTTTCAAAAGAAGACATACACATCAATAACAAGCATAAAGAAATGCTCAGCCTCACTAATCATCAGAGAAATGCAAATCAAAACCACAGTGAAATATCATCTCAATCAGAATGGTTGTTATTAAAAAGTCAAAAACAACAGATGTGGGAGAGGTTGTGGAGAAAAGGGAACACTTATACACTACTGGTGGGAATATAAATTAGTTCAGCCACTGCGAAACGAAGTCTGGAAATTTCTCAAAGATCTTAAAACAGAGCTATCTTTCAACCCAGCAATCCCATTACTGGGTATACACCCAGAAGAAAGTAAATCATTCTACCAAAAATACACAGGCACTCATATGTTCATCATTATGCTGTTCACAACAGTAAAGACATGGAATCAACCCAGGTGCCCATCAATTATAGATTAGATAAAGAAAATGTGGTACATATATACCATGGAATACTATGCAGCCATAAGGAAAAATAAAGTCATGTTCTTTGCAGTAACAGGGTTGGAGCTGGAAGCCATAATTGTAAGCAAATAAATGCAAGAACAGAAAACTAAATACTGCATGTTCTCACTTATAAGTGAGAGACTGTAGACTACTAGAGGGGCATGGTGAGGTTATATCTGCACATATATCCCCGTATCTAAAATAAAAGTTGAAATTAAAAATTAAAAAAAATAAATTATTATAAAGACAACTGATTTTAGTGTGTAATAACCAATGTAAAAATGAACATACTTGAAAGGATACACAAAAAATATATTATATTAAAAGTTTTATTCAAAAACATATTTAATCTATTTTAAGGGCCACAAAAATATTATATGCAAAAATGTAACAATTCTATTTTAGAGTGGTATAATAGCAATACAATGACAGAAGTAAATCCCCTGCCTTTCAGTATTTAAGTTGAAAGATGATTTGTTAGTTTGCCTGCAACTGAGCTGGCAGAGGGAAAAGGTAAAGCCTTTGGGACATACTTACATGGAAATATGAAGCAAAAAATAAGTAGCCCAGCAATGATGAAACACAGACATAATGTCATACTCTAAGTCTGATGAATGGATAAGCAGATATTGTATACTTTCAAATCAAGAAAAATAAAATACTTCAAAACAAAACATATACATAAAATATTTCTGCTATCTTTATAACATTTTTAAATTTTTTGATTACTTAATCTCAATTAAAGTGTAAGCACTTGTTGCTGTTTCTTAAGTTTCGGTAAATTAACTCCCTTACACACTTTTGTTTCGTATGGAAATTCCAGAGCCTGTGTGGTCTACTTGATTACTCTCACTTTTTTTCAGTCATTGATGGTAATGAGCATGATGACTTAGGTGGTTCTACACTCAAAAAGTAGTGCACAATAATGCAGAAATTGAAAATAATTTGGCTGGGCAATTATCTATATTCACCATAATAAAATAATTTAACACATAATTCTGTTGCAATGTTCATTAAGCAACTGAAGATTCTAAATCTCAATATTCAGCTGAATTATCTATGCAGTATGCTTTGGGTCATTATCACAAGGCTGAACTTTTGTTCTCTGAGTCAGATTTTCAAAATGACTCATTCATGGTACTGCTTTTAGCAAGGCACTTATTCCTTCTAAATTTCATGGGTCGGTGTTGCTAGGAGTTGTTAGAAAAATTATTCACTTGAAGCTTTTAATGAATTGAATGACAGGTTTTTGTGTATTCTTTCAATTTTTCATTAAATTGTAAGAGGGTTAAGAACATTATTGTGTGTAATATTGTCATGCTTTATACAAAGAGCTGGAGACAGTGATTCTCTATTCACCTCTCCAGCTAACCTGCTGCAGAAAATGATGCAATGAGGGAGGTACCTCACCACAGAATCGTGGTTCCAGCAGATCTTACCAAAAAAAAAAAAAGAAAACACTTCACATATATTTCCAAAGCTCTTCCACTGCCACTTTGTTATAGTCTTCCTCATTAAATATGGCTAACTTGTTTTTCATTTTAGATTGACTAGATCTGTATAATAATGCTCTTAGTGACTGCAAAGAAGGTGTTTGATTCAGTAATATACAATAACGGCTATTCAGGGTCTGAAACCCATCTCTATAACAGCTGATAGCTTTAATTACTGATTAAAAGATCTTATACATATTTTCCTGGTATAGCCAAGCTTTATAATGAGTCCAGTGTGAAAGAGTCAAGAAGTCTCTTCATGTTTTTTTTTTTTTTTTTGTAATTTGGGGTGCATATTTTTTATAAAATTTAGTTGACGTGAAAGATCACAAAGTCAGTGGCAAATTGCCAGTCTGACTCAGACTTTTTAGTTACTGTGTTCTAGAACGATATGCCAACCTGATTAATCTTTGAAAATAAAGATAAAATAAGGTGGATATAGCATATTTACATTTCAAGAATAAACATAATTAGACATACGTTGATATGCCTGGAAAATTGAAAGAGTAGATAAACATATCTGATTTATATCAGTGTCAATAAGACTACTGTGATTCAAGTACACTACATGACCCAGCAAAAAATGTTTGGTTGTTAGAGGAGAGGAGAAGATGCTGAGTTCCGTAAAGTGCTTGCTGTTCACACTGTAACTGGTTCCCCTCCACTGGGCTCTTTCATGCTTTATACAAGGCCCTGTGGTATGTAATCAAGGAAGGAAGAAGTAGATCAACAATAAAATGGCACAGACCAAAAGCAAGACTCTTGAGTTTGATCTATAGCTAAATAGATATCAAGTGTAGAATTAAGATAAAATATTTCAAATCTGATTGTGTGCAAGTAGCATTTGCAGCCTGGGTAAGAGAGGAAAAGTCCATGTCTAAAAAAATATTAGCCAGGCCCATGTGGTGAGCACCTGTAATCCCAGCTACTTGAGAGACTAAGGCAGGATAATTGCTTGAGCCTGGGAAACTGAGGCTGCAGTGAGCTGTGTTCATGCCACTGTACTCCAGCTTGAGCAACACAGTGAGACACTGTCTCAAATAAAAAAAATAACTGTTTTTAAATTTTTTAGTATTTATTCATAATTATGGTTTCACATTGCTGTTGGCATTTCTTAAATCTTAAATGATCTGCTTTAAATATTATTAGTATAGAAATTATTGAAGTTGTATGGACTGGGGAAATAGAAAAAAAGAAAGAAGAAAATTTTAAAGAGTTATTGTATAATTTGTAAAGTATAGGTATTCTAAAATACCTATTTTAATAACCAAAGGGAAATGAAAAAGGAAAGAGAGAAGAAAATTGAAGAAAGAAAGAAGGGAACAGGAAAGAAAAGGAAAGGGAAAGAAAAATAATTGAAAAGAAAGAGCTTCGTTTTCCTGGAAACTCTGCAGCTAGTGCTTGAGCAGAAGATGAGATGCTTGTTGCATAAGACTGTCCTTGGCTCCTGCTTTTAGAGACAATTATGACGGACAGGAGAAGCCATTCTCATGAGTACATAAAAGATGCCCCAGAAATATTTAGAAGGATTAGCTTGACAGACTGCAGTTTTTTTATCTGAGGTTATAGGAAAGAAGCTATGACATCCTGGTTAATCCTATTATAAATTCTGTCTATAGACAGTTGGGGAAGCCTGAAAAACGTGGACTGTACTTAATCGTTATGGAAAAAAAAAAATACTGTTTCTCTTTTGGGTCTACAGAATATCTCGTATTAAAAACAAAACACAACAAATCCCCAAAACCCTGATTCTTTAAAAAAAAAAATGTGTTTCTTATTAACATCAACAAGCTGCTGGGACAGATAATGGTTGGCCCATTTAATCCTTCGGTAGTTTTCACTGTCCTAATTTAACTAACCCTGAATATATTGTTCGGGACTATTTCAAAGCATTTAGAAACCTATTTTAGAAACAGTTTTAAATGTTTTACATATATTTATACATCTTTAACAAACAGCATTTCTTCTAGGCTCTTGTCATCCAGAATTTAAGGGAAAATTAAAAATTAGTGTCAGGGCAAACTATAATACAAAATAGTCTAAACTGATTTTTTTTTTTTTTTTACAAAGGTAAGCCTGGATTATGATTAATTTATCTGCTTTATTATTTTCACCACACTGCAATACTCACTGTTCGTCAGTGTCCTGCTGTTCTTCTGATTTTATAGGGTAGGACCTTCATTTCTTTTTTTGGAAACTCTGGGGTACTCAGCATGCTACCGAGACCTCAAGCTCTTATCACCACAAGCAAAACTGTCAGTTCTGAAATACTGCTGAGAAGAAGACTCTCAGGCAAAAAGGAATGCAAAACAAGCACTTCACAGGGAAGAGGGGTAGGCGCTGCTTCAAAACGTATTAATGAAAGATTAAGTGTGTAAAAATAATGCTTTGAGTTCCTAAAGTTTATTTACCACTCAAAAATATGGGATTAAAAATAATCATGTTAGCACAGATTGCAAAAGTTTGGAGGAGTGCTTTGTGTTAGCTCAGCTAATAATTATTTTCATTTTGTTCATTTTTCCTTCATCATATAAAAATATAAGCAAATAGAATGCACATATTTTTAGTATGTTATATTCGTTTTGTATGTACATGGGCAAAGGGAAAATATTAAATGTTGAATTAAAACTTTATTTAGGCAGAAAATAAATGTGAAAATGATGAATATTACTCTACAAAAACATTTACAAATCTTAAGTAGACTTCAGTACATCATTCAATTATTTGAAATGTTCATCTCATTTATTTTTAAATATAAGGACATAAATAGAATTCGTCAATAAGGATTTAGAGGACTCACATATATAGAGTATTTGGTACTCCTGAGTAGAGCAATATATGCCTATTTTGTACAAAATCTCATTTTCTTCAATAGTCTTAGTTATCCACTTGTAACATGGAAAACTGGAGATCCAAAAATCAAGATCCCGTTTTGCCAATCCTTGTGGCTTTTTATGACAGGGTTGCTATTGTGTAAGAAGATTGAGAGGGAAAGTCCAATGGTAGAAAAAAAAATGGAACAGAAAATTTGGGGTAAAACCACTCTCTCCTTTTCCCCTTACCATATTTAATACCTTCTTATGAGATACACTGGCTTTTGCATATTTTCAACCTGGGCACTAATATTCTCCTAAAAAACTGTAATGTCCCATTCCTCAGAGTGTAATAACAGAAGAACTAGCAGAGATTACTCTGTAGATGTGTTCATCTGCTTCTCATCCTATGTTAACATTGCTGTGTTGAAACGCTGGCAAACCTTGGTTGCTGTTTGTCCTTTTTATGTTGTTAAGGAGGGGAAGACTTTCACTTAAACTATCCCTACACTGTGGCATTCCCACCTTCTTTACCCTGCGCTGGGATATTCTCATTTAACAACCTTACTTCAATTTTCCATGGATTTCTCTGTCTTTTTTATTTGGTTTGAAGATCCACATATTCTCATCTTTTATGGCATCTCTTGAGTTGGGGCAGGATGGAGAAATGCAAGTCAGCATTCTTCATTAGTTATTTATATCCTTATTGATTCATCCTTCACATGGATGAAATATATAACATTATCTTAGATATTGTTGTACAATTAATTTAATGTCATGATTATTTTTAAATTTCAGTAAATACCCTTTGACAACAGCATCTTGATGTCTTACAATATTTCACCTATTCTTGCGTGACTTGGCTTTCACAATCTTTTCAAGATCTCATGTAAATAACAATGGAGATAACAGCTTTGCCAAAAAACAGTACTTTGAGTCTCTCATTATCTGAATCTACATATGTTTTTCAATTATGTATCTTCCCTAAAGACCAAAAATAAAATTAGAAACCTACTTTACTTTAAAAGTACAGACAAATAAGCTAACCTCCTATATGCCTTCACATAATAAACTAAAATTATTTTAGCTTCTCCAAGAAGTTTACTGTGGCTTGACTCACTCTCATACTTGGATAGATTCCTTGTCCTTACTACAATGATAATATTTTTTTTTCTGTTACTGATGTTGCTTATCTCAACTACATGATAATCGGAAGGGAAACAGCTTTTTTAAAAAACTATCTGCTCTCTCCTACATATACATCATGCATTATTCATCTAGGTATTACTAGAGACTGGAATATACATATATAGTTCATCTGTGTAGAATGAATGAAACTGGCACTCATACTGTCAACCTAAAAAGGAGACATTAGAGAAAATCATGTACAAATATGTTAAGTTTACTCACAAATGAGAAATAAGGATTATAATCTGGAATGCATGAAATTACCAGCAGTACATCTGGAGAGGAAATATTAAATAGATGCTTTTAATAGCAAAATGGGAAAATTTCACATAAGCAAGTAACTAAGTTAACTGTTTCCAGAGAGTCAAAGATAGACTCGTTGTTAGTTCATTGATGGAGATGCCAGTATTGACAAAGTATTCTCGTGAAAGCAGCATCTTTTTGAATTACTGCAGTCCCAAAGAAAATCTAATTGTGAACCTTGTCAAAGCAGAAGATACGTGAAGGGTGTAAATGGGTTTTCTGTGGCATTTTTAAAAAGTCCTTAGAAACAGTCCTTATCTCAGACATATAAGCACGAGGCTCCTTTTTGTACCTTCCTGTCTTTATTTTTGTCTGGGTCTAACAAAAGTGTTTTCGTCCTTATATCTTTACATTTTACAACATCTAACACATTATGGAAATGTAAATAGTTCATTTAAACTTGATAGTGTCAATTTCATTACACGTAATATTATTAAATTTTCTTCCAAGTGTGTTATATTAGTCAATGTGCCAACAAAATAATCGACAAATAAATCCAAAATTCTGAAGATAATTTAATGAAGATATTATATATGTAGTAGTAGAAAGGGTTAAGAGAACAGACAACAAATATTGAATTATCCAAGAACTAACAATTTCCAGATTCCATTTCCTTCCTTTGACCTGAACAAATGGTTGGAGAAAATGGTGTTACTGGATCCAGAGGTAGCTGGACTCTTGAAATGGAAAAGAACAAGTCCATCACCAAGATCTAAAGTGAAGAAACTTCCCAGTAACTTACCCCTCCAATACAGTCTTCCACTTGTACATCTCCTGTTAATTAAACCAGAAGCTAGAGGCTAATTGTTACTAGTAATGGAGTATATACAGATCAACCTCCTAGACAACAGAGGAATGAAAATAAACCTTAAGCATTGATTATTAACTACATTAAAAAATCATGCTTGTTATGAAAAATATATGTGTAATTTACCTAGAAAAAAGTGTACTGTAATTAATAATATATAACATTATGTTTATTTTTTATTTTTACATACACATATGTGTGTGTTTATACACACATACATAAGCAAGAAGATTCAAATATGCCAAGAGACCTACAATGCCACAATACTAAATATTTTTTTATCTTTTAAAAATATTTATTTGAAAATGATTCAAATTAGTATCTATTTCATCACTATTATCATAATTATTAGGATCTGATCATAACATTAACAGCTTTTTAATTTTAATGAGTACCTTAACTATTTCTATGACTTATAATCACCCTATATTTTAAATTTTGAACTAAATATTTTAATATTCTAAAATTTATATAGACATGAATGATGCTGGAAACCATTATTCTCAGCAAACTGACACAAGAGCAGAAAAACAAACACCACACGTTGTCACTCATAAGTGGGAATCGATCAATGAAAAGACATGGACACAGGGAAGGGAACATCACACACCTGGGTCTGTCAGGGGTTGGGGAAGCTAGGAGAAGGTTAGCAGTGGCTGGGGGATTGGGGAGGGATAGCATTAGGAGAAATATCTCATGTAGATGATGGTGTGATATATACAGCAAACCACCATGGCACATGTATACCTATGTAACAAACCTGCACATTCTGCACATGTACCCTAGAACGTAAAGTAAAATAAATAAATAAATAAAGTAAAAAAAAATTATATAGAAATTTGACAGACCTAGATAACCAAAACAATTTTTTTTAATTAAAATGTTGGAGTAGTAACACTACATAATAGCAAGTCTTATTGTAAAGAAGCAGTAGTCAAGGCATTGCAATATTAACATCAAGACAGACATATATGTCTATGGGACACAATAGAGGGTCCTGAAATATGCCCACTCATTTATGGAGCCTGATGGTTGCTAAAAGTACAAAGGCAAATCAGTAGAGAAAGAATAGCCTTTTCTTTTCTTTTCTTTCCTTTTCTTTTTTCTTTTCTTTTCTTTTTCCTTTTTTTGAGATGGAGTTTTGCTCTTGTTGCCCAGGCTGAAGTGCAATGACTCTATCTTGGCTCACTACAAACTCTGCCATCCAGTTCAAGGATTATCCTGCCTCAACCTCCCAAGTAGCTGAGATTACAGGCATGTGCCAACACACCCGGATAATTTTGTATTTTTAGTAGAGACTGAGTTTCTTCATGTTAGTCAAGCTTGTCTCGAACTCCCGATTGCAGGTGATCCACCCACCTTGTCCTCCCAAAGTGCTGGGATTACAGGTGTGAGCCACTGCGCCCAGCCAAGGATAACCTTATCAGCAAAGGGTACTAGATATCTATATGTCAACAATGACCACAAAAACATTGGTTTATACCTCTCACCATTTCCAAAATATAACTCAAAATGGATCACTTATCTAAATATGAAATTTAAACCTATAAGTCTTCTAAGTTGGCCTTCTAACTTTGAGTTTAGAATTTAATGTCAAATCAGTCAAAGATTTCTTTGATTTCTTGAAAACTATCACCCATAAATAAATAAATTAACAGATTAAATTTTATTGCTGTGTTAATAGAATTAAGTAAAGAGCCTTAGACTGAAAAAAAATCTTCATACAGCATAAATATAGTAAAGAACTTACATCCAAAATATTTGAATAAGTCTCAAATGCAATAATAAGAAAACAAATTAATTGCTTTTAATTAGCAAAAGGTTTGAATACACATTTCACTCATAAGATGTATGTCTGAGAAACATAAAAAGAAGTTCAACATCATTAGTCATATGGAAATGCAAATTTAAAAACACAGTATGATGCCACTATACAACTATGAGAATGCCTAAAATTAAAATAGCTGGTCATACCAAGTGTTGGCAAGAATGTGGGTAAAGTGGAACTCTCACATACTATGGGTGAGAATGTAAAATTGTTCCATCATTTTGGGAAACATTGGTAGTTTCTTAAATAGCTAAAGATAACAGAAAAAAAAATGAGTGCATAATGTATTATGTTATTTATTTGAAATCCTAGAAATTGCAAATTTATATATATTTACCTAAAAAATATCAGTGATTGTTTGGGTGCTAGTGCATAATAGAAGAGAGGGAAGGATCAGAGATTTATCAAAATATACATTCGAGATATGTGCAAATGACAGCATGCACATTATATATTAATAAATATATTAGAAGGGCAGTAAGTCTACTTTTATGTAAATGACAAGTTTTTAGCTCACACAGACAAAATAGCTTTCTAATATCACCACTCTATAAGTTATAGGACAGGTACTTAATTGTGGTGTATTCTGATTTTTAAGCTCATTCTCATTCATTAGTTCAGCAAATTTATTGAGCATCTACTATGCTAAGCCACTAATTTAGGTACTAAGTATACAACAAGTTTTTTTTTAAGCAAAAGAAGATGAGTCTGTATTACAGCTGTTATATATAATACATACTTTTATGAAAAGACGTACAATAAGCAGTATAAATAATAAATAAAATATTACATAGTGATAAGTGCTAAAGGGTGAGAAATCGAGCATTTAAGATAAGAAAATGTGAGTATATGATATTTAATTAAAATCATTAAGAAAGACCATTAGAAATTGGAAATTTTAGTAGCATTCATGAATATAATGAAAGAGACAATCCTGTAGATACCTATAGGAAGAACATTCTGGAAGGCATATGAGAAGAGCAAGTAAAAAGACCAAGCATGAGATTTTTCTAACATGTTATAGACATAGAAAGGAGGCCAGTGTGGCTGGAACAGAGTAAGAAAAACAGTGTGTACAAAGGATGAAGTTGGAGATATAGCAAAGCATGTATAAGGGACGGATAAAAGCCTAGAAAGTCATAGTTTTACTTCATAATGGAAGATTTTGAGCAGAGAATAAAAATCTAACATTTTACAAAACTCATAGTCTTCAGTATAGAAGACTCTCTCTACTCAAATTTATCTTCCCTCACCCATAAATTTTCACCTCACTGGATACTGTGATCATGTCAGTACACCTTGATTCTGATGTTCTATAAAAGTCTGCTGTATCTTTAGCAATTTCTTAAAAATTTCAGCCTATTTTCTACTCATGAAATGTTTTCTTAATGTGAACTGTGTATTCATTAAGGACAACTTTAGTGCCATGAGTAATTAAAACTCAACTCAAGCTGTGTTAAAAAGAGAACGGGGTGTGGCATTACTGAACCATACAAATTTTACTAGGTTAGTGCTTAGATCTAACAGTTCATAGGAAGGTATCTGTGCTTTCTCTATCATTTCCTATAGATCTGTTTGGCTCTGTTTACTGACTTCATTCTTTAAGAAATTCTGAATGCCTGAGGAAAATGGCAACCATTTGCAACCCTAAGTTACACTTGAATGGCTTAATAATTCAACTGCTTAAAATACTTTATCTTTCTCAGAGAATATAAAATTGAACACAGTAAATGATTTTCAGTGGGCATACCCAGTTAATATATCTAACCCCAAGCCTGATATTTTGTCCAGGAAGATACATTACTTGACAAACATGATCTTATGACTATGATCTAGGAAAGGCAGGTCACTATTATTTACAGCCACTTGTCTGGGTCACATACCTACTTCCTGTGGCCGGAGAAGGGCATGCCACTGTGACTTCCATACATCGGGAATGAAGACATGTCAGGTCATGAAAAAACCGCAGTTCTATAAATGAAGATTGGAGAAATGATATCAAAGAAGGTATATAGGAAACTTCTACGAGCAGAGGAAAACTATCAGCACCATAGTCCAAAATGGACAATGGTCAGGGTATTTGAAGGCAGGTAGGATTAAGAGGAATTCAAGAAATAGATAAACATTGTGCTACACAATGTTTTATGTCATATAAAACAATCTTACACTTGGTTAGAGTGGCACTTTAAATCTGTCAAAGTTTAACTTACTGTGCCTTTCGATATTTCACTTCATGTAGGAAGCTTCCCTGACCACTCGCACAGAGTTAAACTTTAAAATAAAAGCATGTTCATGTGCATATATGTGTGCAAAATGTATGCTTGTAGGTACATATAGGCTAAAATATATCAATATGGATATATACATATAGGTGTATACTCATTAGTAGAGACAGTGACTTTGTTTTTAAACCTTTAACACTAAGGACATTAAAAAAATAATAAATTTCCCGTGATGTATTCTTGAAACAATTAATAAGCTATATAAATGTTTCACATGTAACATAGACTGCAAAGACTGTTTTCAGTGTAGTCATATGCAATAAGGCTCTCTTTAAAAAAAAAAATAAATGAAGAAGAAGTTAAATACCAAAAGGGGATATACTCTAAAATTGTCATTATAATTATTCTCTTTTATTAGAATTAACTTTAAACTTGGAATTAAAATAAAAATTATTTAAATGTTAAATTATGAATACTGAATCAAAAACAAAATTTTAAAACATGTATGCATGTATATATTTTAATTAACTTTTTACTTGATTGCTTTTGTTTCTTTTTTATTTTCTTGGAAGAGGTAAAACTAGGTTGTAAATTGCTTATTTTTAAAAGTGCTATTACATTTAGAATGAATGAGATTTGCACCATTTTATTAAACACATTCACATTCATTTATGTTGTATAAACATCTTGCGACAATTGTTTCACCATCTTAAATTGTTTTGTACAGACAGAAAACACATCTGCTGAACTTGATGATCCCATCTCTGCCAAAACATTTGGCAGCCATGACAGGATGCAATTTGTTTTGTCCACATAACAGTGAGTAAGATGTGCTGATGTTACATCAGCTTTCTAATGTTCTACTGTCTGATGCATTCATTTTACACAAACTGTCAAGTATAGGTCACTGGATATTTGAGTACGAGATAATGAAATAAAATTAAAATGAAAAACAAAATCTTAGTTTCTTTATAATGGGTAGTGTAAAATTACAGTACTAAATTTTATATTTTCCCGTGAAGAGGTTATGTGAATCAGCCTGAATATTAAAATATAGAATTTTTATTGTTAAAAGATTCAGCAGAAATTAAATTATTAATTTTATGGGCTGGACATGTGACAATGTTGCCCTGACAGATGTGTCCCTATTGCTTTATTGATTACACATTATAATTCAAATAGAAGAAAAAGCAACACACACACACACACACACACACACACACGAATCATGTTTAAAAAGTTTCCTTTCATGCAACCATTCTTTAGAAGTCATATTTGCATGTTTTGTGTTTTATAATTACCTGACATTGTAATAAGCCACGTTAGATATGCTTCTGTTTGTGAAGCAAAAATATACGACCAGTTTTCTTTAAGGGCCATGAAAAAAAGAGGTTATTTATTCTGTTAACAGATTTCCCCCACTGACTGTCTTTTCCCTTCAAAATGTAACATTTTGATTTCTATGTGCTTGGTATAGATCTGTCACTAATACATATACAAGTGCATTGCATGTTATGTGACCTCATTCTAAAGAATTCATTCACGGATACTGTCTATCAGGTATCCTTTCTCAGGAATCTCAAGATATAAACTCAATTGGCAAAAGGTTTTATTGTGAGGAACTTCATCCATTGTTCTCATCACTTTTAAGGCATTTCAGAGTCTGCACAGCCGTAAAATTGTTTTATCTCCTCTTCTTTTTCCCAATAAGGATTAGCTGAGTTCTAGGGAGTATTACAAGTCTGATAAAGCCTCAAGTGGTTTCACACTGAACTTGGAATAAGTCCAAATATTTCTAATTTCAATTTATCGAACTTAAAGTATCACAGAAAGCTCAAGTAGTTCAGAAATCCTCATTGTCTTCAGGACCGAAGTACTCATTCCTCCAGCTGCTGGGACTATAATCTCTCAGCTGAGTCCCTCTGAGGAAATTATCAGTTTTAGAGAGACACCTCACCAAGGTTGGTTCCTTTCAGTGATAGAGCCCACATCCAATAGCTGGCCAACACAGAAACAAGGAGGTGCTCTGGAGCTGAAGAACTAATATAAGGCCTAGTCCTTTCCCTCCATTCAGGACACCCCTACAGAGCCACCTGAGGTCTAGAGGTATTAGCTGAAGTCTTTGTGGCAATGACACACAGTTCTAATTATCCCTCTGCCCAATTCTGTTCTTCTGCTCTCCCACAGATGTTACTCCTGAAAGCAATACACTTTTTGCACGGAAATCTCTGTAGGAGAGCCTATTTCCTAGAGATACTGCCTTGCAACACAACTCACTTAAAGTAAGAAAATGCAAATCTACCTTGGTAACAAACCTGGAAATAAAAATCTTCCTTCACTAGTCTCACTAGATGAAATTACAGTAAATAGAATGGAAATGATGTGGCACTTTGGGGTGCATTTTTACAGGGTCTGAGTATACATTTGTTTTCTTGATTTGCCTTTAAATTATAATTCAAAGTTGAAAGCACAAAATGGTTGTTATTGAAGTTTATTCTTTGCACTAGTGTATATTCTTTCAGGGCTGACTCTAAATATATATATATACACATATATGATCCCTCTCTGTGTATGTATGTGGGTGCGGAGGGGCTGTGGCAGGCGGGAGGTTCAAAATCACAGTTTTACATCATACAAAATTAGACTCAATTATAACATACACTTTTAGAATATGCCTAAAAACTGTTCCTTTGATTTTTATCCATTTCTTATTTATATTCTCAAAGTTAAAGACATGTTAAAAATATCCAGTGGCCTATTTTCTCCCTTCCCCAGGAGTCAGTTTTGGTCTTTTTGCCATATCTTTTCTGTTTCTCACTGTAATGTCTTCTGCCAGGTACTAGTAAGTAGGCTGCCTCCATGAACAGTATAGGAGAGTACCATTTTACAATGTTTACTGTATTCCATATTATCTTGTTATTTTTTCATTTGTCAACATAATGGATGAAATGCAACATAGCTTATTGTTTGTTTTACCTGTCAAAGATAACTACCAGAATTAAAATATTTATACACTGACTTTTGAAAACATAGTAGAATAACTTATGGATCCCTATCACAGTATGAATTAATTTAAAAATTGCTCCTAAGTTATTGTCCCTAAAATTGTTTCTAGTCTAGGTAGGTCAGTGTCTTGTGGTTGCCCTAGAGAAGGCAGGATAAAATACTCACCTAACATATGGTTTTTAATATTCAGACTGACAGTGTTACAGCATCAAGAGGATACAGAAATATTAATTACTCACATTGTACAGTTTTCTTGGGAAAGAAAAGCAAGCTTTTACTGAGGTCCAAAAATGGCTTCATAGAGAAAGGAGAAAAAAATGGATTGGAGTTTTAGAGTGGCTGGAGTGAGTATGCAGTTACAGTGCTTACGGGCATGATTGGATTATGCATGGTTTGAACTTTCCACAAGAGCCAAGGGCGAAAGACTGTGGACTTTTAAATTATCTTACTGAAATGTGAGACAAGAGGTGTGTAGGGAAGCCTTAGGCTCAGAAGGTCGAACATACAAAATGGAATTAGATTCTATTTTACAGTTAGGAATAAAAAAAAGTGAAGTACCATCAAGTGCTAGGAATAGAGAAGAAACTAAAACCATCGAGGGTAGAGCAGGCAGAAATCCAGGGAAGAGCACGTGTATTGTGAACCTTGTTATTGTCTATGGAATCTGATTGACTGATATCATGGGATGGCTTTGTGTCCTCCCCAAAGGAATTGGAAATTAGCATTTCTCAATCAACTTTTAAGTGTCGTCTTGTACCTTAAAAATAAACTAGAAAACCACCCTGAATCCTTCCTACCATTAGCTAGAAATATTAGAAGCAGCAGGGTGCTGCTGTGTCAGTGCCTCCCTGAGCATGTGCATACCTAGCAAGGTTGTGACAACACCTGGGTTCAGCCACAACTTTGCTCCGAATTCAGAACAGTTGCTGAGAGTGAGTACAGACCAGGCAGCAAGAGCAGGCACTTTCTAGCCTATAGGAACAAAGGACTTCCTGGGCCCCTGAGAGATGCTTAGGTCTGCAGCTGTGGCTGGGTGGCTATAGACCTAAGTGATTAAAAGCCTAACTTTAGAGAAATCTGGCAAATCCCACTTCATACAATTCATACTTAAGGTAATCTAGATCAATATCTACAGTGATAAATCATGTTGATAGCATATACCCTTAACACGATGTGCTGAAAACCTCACTTTACCTTTATGGTCTTTCTCCCAAAACTCCTGAGCCCCAGTCTAATCATGAGAAAAACACCAGAAAAACTTCAATAGAAGAGCATCCTATAAAATACTTCACCAATATCCCTTAAGACTATCAAGGTAATTAAAAACAAGAAAATGCTGAAAATTAGTCACAGCCAAGAGGAATCTATGGAAATATGATGATGCAAATTAATATAACATCCTAGACGAGATCATGAAACAGAAAAAGGCCTTATTTAAAACTAATAAAATCTCAATAAACTACTAATTTAGTTACTAGTGGTGTATTAATTTAAGAATTGATGGCTGGGCACAGTAGCTTTTACCTGTAGTCCCAGCATTTTGAGTGAATAAGTGGGAAATACCACTTAAGGCCACAGAGTTTGAGATCAGCCTGGGCAACATAGCAAGCCCGCTCTCTACAAAAAAATAATAAAAATAATTAGAAAATAATTAGATGATCATGGTGGTATGTACCTATAGTTCCAGCTACTTAGGAGGCTGAGGCCAGAGGACTTCTTGAGACCCAGAAATTCGAGTCTACAATGAGCTATGACTGAACCACTGCACTCCAGCCTGTATAACAGAGCAAGTTCCTATTAAAACAACAACAAAAAAAAACAATTGGTTAACGTCATGTGATCACCTATTAAAAATACCTAATGATTTTTCACTTGTACAGATCTAGTAAAACTACTTTTGGAGATTGACCAGCATTTTAGTCCTCAGGTGACCAAGAATGATTAGTCAATAACATTAAACATATCTGCCTATCAGACCATTTGATTTCCTTTTTCAGCTCTACTGCCCATTATGGCGATCACAACTACCTTGTCTGTCAAGGGCGTTCCCTCTATGTATCCAAATTTCTAACAAAATTACAATCTATGTCTTTATTTGCCTTTGAAAAATGTCAAGCTAAAAAACACTCATATTAAAATACTGGCTAATTATTATTTTCTTCTTTATGAAATGGCTTCATCTTTTACTTTGTCTGCATCTTGAAATACTTTTATCACCACCTATCACTAGAATGTCTTTGGAGAATATTTTATGTCTGATTTCTGTATATTTTATATCTAATTTCTGTACTGTGTTTAGATGATTTCTAACATCATTTCTAACAATTTCTACTGAATTGCACTGTGATTTTCTTTTCTAATCTATTCCAAAGTAATTTATACTTGTTGTCATTTTAACTTTAATGTTTTGTTCTGAGTCTTTGATGTAATAGATTGAGTTTATTATTCTATTTTATAACTTATTAAGAAAACAAATCAAATTTAAATTTCTAAATTTAATCTTGCCTACCTCAGTGATCTCTAATGAAACTAACATTTTACTTTTATATTTTCAACATAAATCAATAAAACAGCAGTTATTCTTATATGGTAGTGTCCTCTCCATATTAAAAAAGTCAATGCTTATTATTCAGAAGATTTATAGCATTAGTGTGCCATGTTTTAAAAAATAAACCTTTTTTCTTACAATTTGTACAATTCTAAAAAGAAATATACCTTTCTAAACAGGTCCTTGAGTTAGATTTGTAGAATACTTGCAACATATATTTATGCTTATTGACTATCCTTGCAAATATTAAAAAAGTTATTATTGATATTTCATAAAGGTTTTATTGATACTAAGTCACCATTTTTTCTCATACCAGTGAATACCATACCTTTAGATCTGGAAGGCAGGGAAAGAAGAATAAAAATAATAAAATAGAACAAAGTAAAAGTAACATTATTGAATTTTCTCTTCATTATTATTGTATCTATTTGATTGATTTTACTTGGCATATTATAGAATTTAGAAACATTTACATTTCCTCCTGTAAACTGAAATTCTAAATTTTCACATCATATTCAAATGAATAAAATATGACTATTTAGACTTATTATCTATCAAATATGTATTTCAGGTTTATGTAGTATTCTATTTTCTCAAATCCTGTTATCTTGACATTTTAATGTATCTGAAAAGATGACATTTGTCTTTTCCACATCTTCTGTCTTGTTCTAAAAACTTGTGATTTCAAAAAATTTACTTTCTCTTTTTGTTACTTTCTTAAGTTGCTATGCAACTAAAATTTGGGCTTTGCTATATATTTTTTTGAACTATTTGCTGTCACTTCCTTTACATTTTTAAGCTTTCATATTTATGATAGAAAATAAAACCTATGATATTAGCCAAATAAGGACAATTGCTCATATCATGTATCTAATGTATCAATAATCAAAATTAATCCTGATATTATTTAGTCTATGGATATTCATTTTGGTTTGAAAATGAATATTTGAAAACGAAAAATTTGAAATTTCATCACTCTGATAATGTTGTTATTTTATTATAAAATTACAAGAAAGTAATGTCTCTCAGAGAGCTAAAAATGCACATCAGACAAAAATCAAAGTCATTCACTTGTTAATCTTTGCTTCCTTTAACTAGTCTGCCAAGAACTCATTTTTTGTGATATACAAATTTTAACATATTTGTAATATTCTGAAATTAATGAAAAATTATAAAGGTTAATGTTGTAGACTAATAATCCAAAGGAAGATCAACATATCTTTTACATGATCAAAACACTGGACTAGAAATTTGGATTCAGAAACAGTTACTACATTTTGATTTAAACACAGACCATGAAGAAAGACAAAAAATAAATTGAGCATGAAGAACAGTGGAAGGAAACATGAAAAGGAGAAAAGAGGCCAGAAAAGGAGCTGAACTTGTAGGTTGCACTATGCTGTTAGAGATTTCTTTCACACAAGCTTGCCCACATGAATATGATAGCATTTACATTATTAGGTCTTCTGCATAAGTGTCATGAAGCAGTAGACCCTTGATTTTAAAACAATCTGAATATCAGACCTGTAGATTATTAGAATAAAACAGCAGACCTTCACAGTAAATGTATTAGTAAATGGAGAAATAGCTCTCCATAAGCCAGTGGATGGAAGGGACACATAGATCCAAACACCATTAGCTATGGCTATATATAAATAGGTCATCTATTCACATAGCATAGAAAAAAGTAATTTTATAACTCAAAAATAAACAGAAAAGCATACATAAATAAGGTAGAAATTGTGTGGGAACAGAGTATCAATTTCTTTCTAATTTAAGCAGGTATATTTATACATTTGTCAACATTAGTCCCAAACAGATTGGTTCTCACTGTCAACAGTTAACTAAATCAATGTGAAACTGATTAAGAAGTAACTAAAATACTTGCTTATGTCTTAAAAATAAAGTTTGAGAGGATATATTTTTTAGCCCTTGTTTTGTGTTGTTTGTTTGGAAGCTTCTTTCTTCCTAACGAGGATTAAAGGGAAAAGACACCAGCATGATAAGAATGCATGTGTAAAGGAGAAAAATGAGAACAACAACAAAACCATACAGTGAAAGAATTACTGACCTCTGCTCTCCACAAATATTATTATGCTACAGTTTAAACAGAAGAATCTTCATACTGTGTTCCATGGTCGCTGTACTAATTTATGTTTCCACTAACTGTGTACAAGTGTTCTTTCACTGCATCATTGCCAGCATTTGTTATATTCTGTCTTTTCGAAAATAGCCAGTTTAACCAGGTAGAGATGATATGTCACTGTATTTTTGATTTGCATTTCCAAGATGATTAGTGATGTTGAACATTTTTTTAATATACTGGTTGTCTCTTTGCATGTCTTGTTTTGAGAAATATCTATTCAGTTTTTTTGCCTATTTTTAATTGAATTATTTTTAAATTATTGAGTTATTTGAGTTTCTTATATAGTGAAGTTATTAATCCCTTGTTGGATAAATAATTTGCAAATATCTTCTCTCATCCCATAGATTATTCCTTCATTTTTTTTATTGTTTCCTTTACCCTGAAGAAGCTTCCCAGCTGGAAACCCCTATCTCCAACCATAGGGGAAAAAGGAAAACCAAAATGTATTAAAGACCTAAATTTAAGATCTGAAACTATTTAACTACTAGAATAAAACATTCAGAAAACACTATAGGACACTGGTCTGGGCAAAGATTTATTGAGTAAGACCTCAAAAGTCTGAGAAACAAAGCAAAAATTGACAAATAGGATAACATCAAACTAAAAATTTCTGCACAGCTTGTTATAATTTATTTCTATTTTTTCTAAAGTAGTTTTTTTACTATTAGTTCAAATGTGGTTTTGGTTTCAACTTCCAAATTGATGTTTTTGAAGACAGCATCTTTTCACAATATTAGACAATAAAATAGTCATATATAATATTAGAATTTTATATATTTTTTTGATGAGGAAGTTTAGAAAAATTACAGAATATTTTTGCTACATGTTAAAATATAAATATGCTATTTTTTATTATTGTTTTACTTATTTTGTGAATGACTGTCATTGTAATTCCTTCTAACAGATTTAGTTTATTATATTTTTAAGTATTCTAATTAGCACTCTTACAGATATCTTAAGACTTACATTTAATATGTAGAAATACACACTGATATATTTTTATATTGTTTCCTTAAGTTTTACAATTATGAAACATAATACATAAAAATTATTTGAAAATTTCACATTTTCAATATGAATGAAGAGAAACAGAAAACAGTTTAATAATAATCATAGAATTTACTATGATTACTATTGAGCATCAGATTCCTTCAATATTGCCTCTTTGCCTTTTTCCACCTCATTTTCTACCACAAAATATATTATTCAATATGTATTATATGTAGATTAGTTGGTCACTTTTAATTACATTTTTATGGCCCTTTTACAACCACTGAACTATCTGAAGATTTTTAGGCATATATGTTTATGTTTGTATAAAGGTAAATGGATGTATATTTGTGTGTATAGGAGTTCGTATTTTATTTCATGTAAACTTTTGTTGTAAAAGGTGAAATTAACAAATGAAATCTAAATATATGTTCCAACATTCATCATTTGGTAATAGGTCTCTTTGAAACTATCAGATATTGCTGAACTACATAATAATATTCCTAACACAATGAAGCTGCTTATCTGGGCCAAGATGATCAGACATAAATATATTTGACAAGGCATTGAAGCAAGTTCAGAATTTTAGCTGTGTTTCTTTTATTTCTTTCTCTCCTCCTTCTTCTATTTATCTTTTTATTCACTCTAAGCAAAATATAAAATCTATCTTGACCTCTTTTTCTCTCGTCTATCATTGCTACATAATCAGACAAAATTATTTGTTTAGTAAATTTATAATGTATTCTTCATCTTAGACAATCAAAATTTTGAGACAAATGTCTTCAAATCTTCACATATTTTTACCAGTTCCGTGGTGTTTTTCCATTTATTTAAATTAAAACATATATTATGTAATAAAAGAAAGGAAATAAATTTATATTTGTTTTTTACATTTTAAGGTACTTAATGACACTGCTTACTGTAAATACAAAGCTCACATACACATGAGAGAATATTACTTTGAAAAGATGAAGCATTATACTGGAACATAATATTAACTACACAGTGGTTGTAAATATTGATTTATACATATTACTTAAATAAAAATTATATTCTTTCTACGATTTTCAGTTATAAATGTTCTAGTTGGCATTTTGTTAAGATATCTAAAATTATTCCATAGAGGCATTAATAGAGTAGTATTATTCCACAGCTAACATTAAACTTTTTCATAAATACAGTAATTTTTAAATAACATTATTTACATAACAGAATTGCTAACAGATACTGGAATTACTCTGGTCTATGAGTCTTTACACATTCAAAACTATGCCTTAGAAGACAAAAGAAAGTTCTAATTTTAAAAATATATTTTATTTATTTATTTTTTATTATTATACTTTAAGTTCTGGGGTAAATGTGCAGAACTTGCAGGCTTGTTACATAGCTATACACGTGCCATGTTGGTTTGCTACATCCATCACCTCGTCATCTACCTTAGGTATTTCTTCTAAAGCTACCCCTCCCCTAGTCTCCCATCCCCAAACAGGCCCCAGTGTGTAATGTCTCTTCTGATATATGTTTGAATTTTTTATGTCTCTTCTGATATATGTTTGAAAAATTACTCTTTCAAATGTCAAATTTTGGAGTTGACATGGTGACTTAGGATTGTAATCCCAGCTACTCTGGAGGCTGAGGCAGGGAAATATCTTGAGACCATCTTGGAAAACGTGGGAAGATCTTGACTGTACAAAAATCTTAAAAAAATTATCTTGGCATGGTGGCACATGACTGTAGCCCCCACTATTCAGGAGACTGATGTGGTTGGACCACTTGTGCTCAGAAGTCCAAGGCTGCAGTGGGCTGTTATCATGCCACTGCATTCCAGCCTGGATGACAGTGAGACCTCATCACTAAATAAATAAAGACATAAATATCAAATGTTATAAATACAGGCTTGTTTAGTAAAATAGAGAAGCCTATTTTATTTCAAGATTTTTATATATCTTACTTTACTCTTGCACACCAAATGATGTGGTTCATCACTGGCTCTTCTTATACAAACATGCAGCATTATCAGCCAAGATCTAGAAGTTAATGGAATGTCCAAGACACAAAATGACCTTGAATTTTTACATGTGGTGGTAAAACAGTTGCAGTCCTATATGGAATTTGTATGCACAGTTCTTTAATAGATAAATAAAAATACACTCAGAGTTAATTCCCATGGTCACAAAGCATAAATTTATCAGTCACTAGACCCAACGCTGCCCATATACTATGGTCTTGTTTTTAAACTACAGCATTAGAGAGAACATATTGTTTTGTAATCTACTCTTCCATTTTATTTTACCTAATATTACTTTTTGGACCTATCTTTATTTAAAAAAATGCATATGCTTGTCACTGTCTCATTCTTATCATTCCAGGCTTTAGATAAGATCAAATTAAGAACATACATTTTTAGATTTGAGGAAGAGCTCACATAAAATTGACGATTTGTAAAGCTTACAATTTAGTGGCATTTAGTACATTCACAATATTCTGCAACCATCATTTCTATCTACTTCCCTGTCTATTAAGTATTTCCCCATTTTCTCTTCCCCCCCAGCTCTAGTTATCACAAACTTATTTCTACCTCTATAGGTTTAGTATTCTGGATATATCACATAAATGAAATCATATAATATGCAATTTTATGTTTGAGAATTTTTTCACCTAGCATAATGCTGGCATTTTCAAGGGTCTTTCATATTGTAACAGGTATCAATACTTCATTTCTTATTATGGCTGAATAATATTCTATCATGTGGATATACCACATTTTGTTTACCCATTCCTCAGTTGATGGACATGAGTGTTTCTAAATTTTGGCTATTAGGAATAGTTCTGCTATGAAAATTCATGTACAAATGTTTGCTTGGAAAATGCCTGTTTTCTTTTTTTTCACCTATACCTAGGAATGAAATTGCCAGATCATGTGGTAATTTTATGTTGGACTTAAATCATCAGGGTCATGCAAATTAGAATCACAATGAGATATCACCTCACATCTGTTAGGATGGCTATTATCAAAAACAAAAACAGAAGACAAGTGTTAGAAGATGAATAAATTGAAACCCTTACATATTGTTGGTAGAAATGCAAAATGATGCAGCCACCATGGAAAATAGTAGGGTGCGTCTCAAAAAAATTAAACAGAACTACCAGATGACCCAGCAATCCCACTTCTGGCTATTTTCCCAGAAGAATTAAAATCAGGATCTCAAAGAGATATTGCATTTCCATCTTCACCATGTACTCACAATTACCAGTATGTGTGTGTAATTTAAATGTCTATTGATAGATAAATTGATTTTTAAATATGGTTATTTACATACAATGAAATATTATTTACCATTAAAAGAGAAGAAAAACACTTTTTCCTCAGAGAGATTCCTTTTTTTCCCTACTGTTTCAATATTAGCATCTTATATTTTTAGGGAAATTGAGTTCATAAATGCTTTGATGGTGATCAGGAAATAAAGTTAATTGAATTGTCTATAAGCAGTAGTTAATCCATGGTAACAAATTCAACAGCTGTTAACACACAGTATATGGCTGGAATCTGAAAAGGAAGACCCACCATGAAACTTGTGCATGTGTTGAGAGGCTTGACCTAATATACCTAAAAACAGAGAGTGACTTTTCTTCTTCCTTCCCATTACTGTATGATTAATTACATTTCACTTTCACCCGGCAATTGTTAGTTTATAAATGTTATATGTCTATCTATATGTATTTATGTTTTATAACTACATAAGAAATAAATGTTCATTTTAAGAAAAAATATATAAACAGGCAACAAAAGGAAGAAAAACATGCAAATTAAAAGAATAATCAGCAAATAAGATATCAGTATTAACATGTTGCTTAATACAGTATAACAGTATTATCAGTATTAGCATGTTGCTCTATGCCCTTTCAAGCTTTCATGTGATTCTGCTTGTGTTACTTTTTTAAGAGGATGGGATTAGAAGATATTTTTAATAGTATATTTTTTTCACCACAAGAACATGGTCTTTATGTCTATAGATGTTTTGAATGAATTAGGTACAGTATGTTTTGTGGACAGGCTAGAATTTTTTAACCTATCTTCCACATTTGGACATTGAGATAACTTCTGTTTTTATTAAAAATTCAATTGCAATATCTTATTACAACACAAGAAGGCAAGATCTGCACACATTATTTTTATTGGTTGCTCCTCAGTGTCCACCTTAGAGTCTGCCTGATATATAGTCTTCTGGCATGACAGAATAAACAAATATTTAAGGTATCCTTTTCTATTTGTGTGAATATTTCTTTAGAATTGGTTCTTAGAGATAAGGAAATTCATCTATTTTAATGGTTTTGGTAACTATATGTATAACACTTGGAGAAAGTAATTATTTCTGATAAATCTAAAGAAGAAACTGGGCCGGGCATGGTGACTCATGCCTGTAATCCCAGCACTTTGGGAGGCCGAGGCGGGTGGATCACAAGGTCAAAAGTTCAAGACCATCCTGGTCAACATGGTGAAACCCGGTCTCTACTAAAAATACAAAAAATCAGCTGGGCATGGTGGCGCGTGCCTGTAATCCTAGCTACTCAGGAGGCTGAGGCAGGAGAATTGCCTGAACCCAGAAGGCGGAGGTTGCGGTGAGCCGAGATCACGCCATTGCACTCCAGCCTGGGTAACAAGAGCGAAACTCAGTCTCAAAAAAAAAAAAAAAAAGAAGAAGAAACTATGACACTAAATTAACGAAATTAAAAGGTGAAGAAAACGGTAAGTAACTAAGAAGGAAGTATTTTATATTGGCATCTGAGATTTAGTAATTTAATCATTAAGTGGTATCCCAAAATGATCAATATTTTGATTCAAACATCTTTGAAACCGGCATCCATATTCAGTTTTTCAAATTTATTTGTTTGTTGCTATCCTGAACTGTATCCTCCTTATTTGATCTCAATGTGGCTATCAGATTCTACATTAATTGCTTTAAGTTTTGAGCTCCTTCTCCCAATTCTGTCCTCGGCACTGCTGTCAGGGTACTATTTTTAATTGATTATTTATTTATTTATTTATTTATTTATTTATTTATAAGAAACATAGTCTCACTATGTTTCCCAGCATGGTCTCAAACTCTTGACCTCAAATGATCCTTCCCTTTCAGCCCTTTGAGTTTCCACGATTAAAAGTGTGAGCCACTACACTCAGCTAAGGGTAATATTTTTAAAATCTAATTTGGACATACCACAACTTAGAGGCTTAAAAATATTTTAATTTCTTTTAAAATGAGAATTTAAATGCCAAGATAAATTATGTCTTTATATTAAATCAGTTATAAAATATATTTTTAAAAATTTTCATTCATTATATTAAGAGAGTAACAGCAACCAAAATTTTCACTAAGAAGTTGATTTCACTTACTAACAATATTGGTAATTCCTAAAATGCCCAATGGGGTATACTCTTGCAAAGGAACTTGTAGGAGATCAGTCAGGGTGATGGGAAAAATTATAGAAAAGATGCAAACCTTCTTGGAAGGCCAGGAAGTTTTGCAAAAGCTTTGGAAAAAGCTTATGGCTGAAGGCAGCCTAATCCTCTCACCTTGAGTTAATAGCAGATGGCAGATAACAAGGGATTGCAAAGGAATTTATCTAGATAAGTTTCTTTACGTATTTTTAGGGAAACCAACATTTGATCATCCACACACAGGACTGCCCCCTACTTGGGTAGCAGGGGTCGATAAAGGATAAAGTCAATTACCCAAAAATTGTGTTTGCTCCAAGCCTGGACTAAGACCACTAAGCAGTGCAGTCCCCTAGCCACGCTCACAGGCAAAATACCTGTGTCTGTGCACTCCATTGATCTGTCTATTGTTCAGTCTGCAGGAGAGACTCTGCAGGAACTGTATAAAGGTATCATTGAAATACAATGAAAATGGTCCAAGCT
The DNA here is from genome assembly GCF_009761245.1 of Sapajus apella. Taxonomy (NCBI): domain Eukaryota; kingdom Metazoa; phylum Chordata; class Mammalia; order Primates; family Cebidae; genus Sapajus; species Sapajus apella. Next base: position 34,887,321 of record NW_022436943.1, on the reverse strand, counting down.
GTTATCCCAAGTACTGTGAAAATCACCCACCTTCCTTAAAACCTGTGAGAATTGTCCAAGGATAAATTTTCTTGTAGTCTCTTCTATCTACTGATTTCACAGTGTCAATTCATGATGATGCACTCTGTGGCTGTTGATTTCACTGTGCCTAATCTTGCTGCACAAATAGAGCACAATCCTCTATACTACTTTCTACTAGAATACCATTACTATATGGCTGCTATAGATTTATTTTTAATTCTTTATTGCTTTGAACTTTAGGACAAAATTGGTTCTCTCTCCTGATCATTGTTGGGTAACTTTTTAAAAATGACTTATACAAATATTTTAGAGTAAAAGTCTGAATGTTTATGATTAATTAAACTCTACCCTCCTAATAAATTGAAATTATAGTTTTCAGCATTTTATTATTTTTGAATCTAAGATAAGTTGGCTTTTTAAAAAACTCTATTCTTGCTTTTGCACTTTCTGTATATCTTAAGTCACTTGTCTCTGGTAAAATTTTAGGAAATCACATTCATTTGAAAATGTAATGATGATGACATATATACAATGTTCACAAAATCTCATTGATCATGTTGACAAATTCTAATGATCAAATTGTTATTCAAAAAAGCACCTATTTTTAAAGGGCCTCTTGATATTCAGCTAAAGTGAAGAAAAGCATTGTTTTAAAACAGATTGAAATAGTCTTAAAACCTAAGAGATGCTTTTCTAAAATTTATTTTAAATCTAACACCATACCTCCTTAAGAATAGTTCATCATAGAATGTACTTTTTCTAAAAGTGGTTAAGGAAATGCCTATGAATTACTGTAAATTAAGGATAACATAATAAAATTAATATTAAAAGAAACATAACCTATTAGTTGATAACAGCTTTATGGGAGGAATACACATTTTCTAAAATAAGCTAAAATGTTAACATTTAATTTTTGTTATAGGTAGAAGTTATGAGAAAAATAATGTTATTTTGTTCTAATTGCGACATTATACACTACAGATGTGTCTATATTGAAACAGATTTCACACTGCTAAAAAAGTTTGAATGTTATTTTAGACATTTATGTTTCCAGTGTTAATGACTAGTTATCAACTAGTTCTATTGAGTATACAGATAGCATGGTTCAAATACCAGTCATCAAGAAATGACTGATTAAATCACTAAAGAATAACATGTTATCCATAATATGATGTAAGAAGCTTAATTCAGAATGTTACTGTGGCTGCAAGTGGTAAAAAAACAAAGGTAAAATAATGAAAATTATAATAAGGACTTTGGAAATGTTTCTATTTGTCTTCCTATCTATCTATTGATCAGTCAATTATGTATACATCCATTTATTTATCTGAAAATACATACAGATTGGAGACTGAAAAAACAGTTTAAGACTATATTTATTACAGGGAAGAGTACAAGCTCATTGCTGTTGAAGAGTAACAAATGATGTGTGGATTCACATCAAATTATCTGGGTTTAAACCACTTGCTATGTGCTAACCAGAGCAGTGTACTTAATTTCTCTCTGTTTCTGTTTCTTTCTATGAAAAGTAGCAATAAAAATTATGCCTAAAGAATTTTATTAATTTTAAATAAATAGTAAGTAGAAGTAGCTTACACAAACATAGCAACAACTTCTATATGCATTCATTATCAATATCATCATCTTGTTTTACTCATACTATAACAACAGCACTGTAGAATTAGGTAGGTTTAATTTAAATTCCTAATGTTATCACTGTCTCTCTGTTATATTCAGCATGGCTACTAGCCTCTATGTCCTTTGGTTTGCCATAATTGAATTGACAATTAATATAATCTTTCTTGCACAGATTTTTGAAAAATTTTATATAATATTGGTAAATTGTTCAGTGACACACTTGCATTCAGTCAGTTGTAGCTATTTTGACATTATTACTAATGGTCTCCTAAATTGTCTGTATTATGCCTGTCTTCTGCAACTCTCCTTATCATTTTCACTTCTGTTAGAATTTTCTTTCTAAAAATAAAATGACTCATGTCAGATTGCTTAATAGTTACCTTTAGAATAGGTATACAAAAGGAAATAAACTAACATAAATATAATGAATTCCTTTTTGTCAGGTAATACACTAAACATATCATGTAACTTATCTAATTTGGTCCTTACCACAACACTACAATGGAGGTAATTGTTTTCCCAATTTTAACTGCTGAGATGAAGAAACTGAAAGAAGTAGGATTAATCATGTTCTTCTAGCAGCATTGCTATCTCACTGACTAAGGCTTATTCTTATGAAAAATCCCTTAGTTATTCTTTCCTTCTTGCAACTAACAATTTAATTTTATGAATTGAAAATAAATATTGAAAATGGAACTATTAGAAATATCATTTGTTCAATAAGCGTATGGCATAACAAAAATTTCCAAGTATCATCAGCATGTCAAAGTGAGATATTAATGTTAGCATTTACATTAATATATCTGGGGATAATATAGTAAAAAATGATGTATGGTGCTTTAAAAGGCTATAAAACTTTACAGAGATACAGAAATCTAATGTTATGTTGTTCCTTGAGGTAAAGCAAATACTCTGAATGTCTTAAATTCTAAGATAATGTTCAGAATTAACACAAAATATGATAGTATGAAATAGTTTTAATTTAATAAAAATTATTTATATGGAATGAATGAGCATCAGCAAACATAACTAAACATATCAAGGACAGCTGAACAATACATGGATAACATGAATGAGAAGTTCTACCAAATGTTTAAATGCGTCATAATGATACAAGAAGTAAAAGTGCTACATACAAAACAACAGATCTATTAAGTAAATATAACAGTGGAGAATTCTAAAAGGTTCTAATTCCTTTGAAAATTAATCTTGTATTCTAATTTTAGTACCTAAAATTATTTATATCATTAACTCAATTCTACTTCTAATACTATGGCCTATAGAAAAAATTCTAAGTATTTTTTAAAAATTTAGGCAATGTGAGACATTGGCCTTCTTGTTAATTATTCAGCATTGGGAATGCAAAGATGGGGGATTAAAAATTCCATAAAACAAACATAAATTTGCATTGAATACTATTATAATTAATTTGCAAAATAAAATCTATCTGGGAGAAAAATCAGTGCCAATGAATCAAAATATTTCCAAACGTTATATGCATGTTTTTGCAACACTATTTGGCAAGTACATTAGTCTCTTTTTTAATGTTTGGTTCTTTCCTATTTCAATGAACATATACATTTAACACATAATTACATATATAGAACATATATATATATATATATAATATTTATAAATATACATATAAATATATATGTATTTATAAATAGACATGTATATATTCTATATATGTGGTACATACACATACATATACTTACATTGTTATTCCTCTTTTGGAGTCTTTTGATAGCATTTATCTAAGAATCAATTATTTTGTTTTCATTTTTAAAAGAATTTTAACATAAAATGCTTACAATTCTTATTCTTATATTTGATATTGTAAATAAATTGGGTCACAGACCAGATTCAGGATATGTCTAATAATGGCATTAGGAATGCCAGGTTACATTTGCTATCTCAAAAGGCATAAAGACAAAACCAGTGAAAGTGATAGAAGAGTAAATTTATCAAATTAATAGAATAGTATAAATAAACTATAAGAGAAATATTCCACTTCAAAATCTGTGATTCCCTATTGCTGTCTAAAAACTGCTGAAATATTTATGGGAAAACTTCTCACTTAGTCAGGTATTGCATCATCAGATGAATGACAGACCTTAATAAACTGTTTTAAACATTGCAGTAGATGACAGGGTAGGGAAGTAAACTAAAATTTAGAAGATGACAATAATGCTGTAGTCATGAAGCTATATAAATACCATAAGATATATTTTATACTATTAGAAATGATTCAAAATCTGTGACATATAATCACACTGTAGCTTATCTATAAATAAGTAAATATATACTACATTAACTTACAAATAAAAATGCAAGACTGTTGAACTATACGTGATATGTAGTTTTCCAAAATACTCAATGTAAAAAAAAGTTTTTATATTATCCTTATTTTAAAAATTTTCTTCCATATACTTACATATATCATATTTTTATCTTTTCAAATAAAATTCAGATGCTTAAAATCTCATTCCGATTTTTAAAATCTATTAGTTATTGTGGATAAATTAAATTAAAGAAGATAACATGATCTCCTAGAAAGCCAGGAACTATATGACTACTAATATTGAGCATGACAGATAATCAAATTTAAACCTGTTTAAGTGAAAGCAAGTATATTGAATTATTGTTTAAAAGAAATTTATTATACCCAGCTAAAAGTTCAGGGATAATGCTGATTTTGGGAAGCCTATTATTGATTACCCCAGGTGATTTCACTAAGTTTGCCTTTTTTCATTTCTTAGCTCTTTCTCTGGATTAGTATTATCTTCAACTAGTGTCTTCTCTTACAGCAACAAAACTACACTAGTAGTTACAGACCTAACATCTTCTCACTTTTAAGCTCAATAGGAAAGAGTAATAATATATTTTCCAGAAAATAAAAAGAAAATGTATTGATGTAGTTTGTGTGTGTGTTCCCTCTGAATCTCATGTTGAAATGTAACCTCCAACATTGGATGAGAGCCAGATGTTTGGGTCACTGGGGGCAGATCTCTCATGAATTGATTGGTGCTGTCCCAATGATAATAAGTTATTGCAATGTCTGGTTGTTAAAAAGAGCCTGGTACCTCCTTCTCTCTCTTTTGCTCCCTCCCCTACCATATGACAAACTGGCTCCCCTTCACTTTCTGCCATGATTATAAGCTTCCTGAAGCCCTCATCAGAAACTGAGAAGATGTTGGTATCATGTTTGCACAGCCTTAGAAATGTGATCCAAATAAAGCTCTTTTCTTTATAAATTACCCAGTCTCAGGAATTTATTTCTAGCAGTACAAAATGGACTAACACAAGTACATCCATTCAGTTCTTACTGGATTCTATGCCCATCCCTAGTCTGAAACTTTAACCAGAGGAATATTTCTTGATTTCCTTAGGCCAATCTTGCCCTGTCTTCTCAAGAAGAGAAACTGATGGAGAAATTCATTAGGATAGGTCATGAATGGAGAAATTCTTCATTCTTCAGGAAACATAGATCTGCATATTTTTTCTGTTTACACCAATTCTCCTAAGTTTATATAATCATGATTTTAAATATGACCATTTCACTGAGAGCTCTTAAATGAAATCTCCAGTAAATTTATCAAATGAACTCCATTTTTAAAGTATGTTATATTCTGCCTACTTATATCTCCCTGTTTAAGTCTAATACCTCAAACGTAATATTGTTAACAATGAAATTTCTATACTGCCACCCTCACTTAAGCACTCTTGTCCCCTAAATATACAACATTTTCATGTAAATGAACATCAATTTAATCTTACAATTTGTTCAGGCTCCCAAATTTGGTATAAATTATTTCTCCAAAATTTTATCTCACATCTCAAATTTACTTAATTAGCAAATCTATTTTATGTTCCTAGTCTCAAAATATAGCAGAATCTGCCCACTTTACTAAACTGGACTTCACTACCCAATTCCACACCATCATCATTTCTTTCTTGAATCCTGTAATAGCTACCACTGAATATATGTCTCAATGTAATAAAATATATTTTGTATCAAGTTTACATATATAAAAATGGATAAACCTATGATCCAAGTCATGAATCATAGAATATACAACTCAAATCACAACATATATCACAGATGAGAGCACACTTAATCATTGTTTAGAACACAGCATCACTAAAGAAATGTGCCATGATTTACAAATCACAAAATTAATACTTGAAAACAAGCCACTACTTCTCAAGACAACCATGTACCTCAAGAACTTGGGACACAAATGAGATATTTTCAATTATTTTACTACCAGAGCACTGTTCTTTTAAGAAAATTGTATCACTTTGCTGAGAATAAAGGAGAGTGACATTGAATAAAACAAGGAACAAGCTGACATTGCTTTGAATGCACAATCATTGCTAATTTTCTAGCCCCGTAGGTTGGAGTAATTCCTTTCTGGCAGGTGTGTGGGTTATTGTTATCAATATTTACCATGTCATATATGAATATAATAATATCCATGATAAATATAATATGATAAATTAATTTATATTATCAAAATACAAATGTCAAAGGAGAATTTTAAATCGATTTTTATTACTGCATTTTAAATAAGTCCGTTACATATAAAGATACATATTTGTATTTAAAAACTACATTGGAAAGAAAAAAATTATTGAGGTAAGCAACATTATTTTACATTTTTGCAAAACTCCTTAATACCTGCCTTAAATACAGCTAGATTTATACATCTGCTTCTGCATTCAATCTGTAGTACAAAACGTTCTTGTTGAAGAATTTGATGATAATTTGGACTCACATATATATGTTATTAGGAAAATTGCAATAGCCATTTCAAATAACTATGAATATTCTCCTTTAATATTACACAAAAAATTTACAAGAGTTTATTTCTTCAATTATATTAATAATTAGGAAAATTATAATTTTATCCTGTTATATAAAATCTGTGAATCCATGTTGCAATTTTTTTCTTCATGCATATTTTTGTGTGACATTGTTCCACATTCAAAAGCTTTAGCATGAAATTCAGTTAATGATTTTATCAGAGTTAATACCTGTTAGAATTTCAAAGCTCTAATGATCATTTATACTGTTTTATCAGCTCCAGAATTTTTTATATAAGTTCAAGTCATGTATGATGCCAATTTTAATGTACACACAAATACTGTAAATTTTATCTACCTTCTTAGAAATGTAAATAATATTTACTTTTCTCTGCCATGAATGTAACGCCAGAATTCCAACTGCTACTGTATTTGCAGAAATATGGTATTACTGTCTGATCACAGTGGGAGTTTAATACATTTCATTATAATTTTCATAACATTTATTACAAACATTATTTGCATTCATTATTGGTAGAGATTAATCTGATTTTAGATTGTTTCCAGAAAACTAATGCTTAAAGCAAATAATTGCACATTTATATTTTCTCTCATTATATTTTCAGATGTGCATGTATAAGAAAAGTAAATTTCTACTAAAAGTAACAAAAACTACATTTATGATTAGCTGAAAGGTATATTATGCAACTTTCAAAGAATGCTGTAAGTATGTAAACATATAACTACATTTAAACCTATACAGATAAGTATTGTAAGTATATACATATATACATGTATGTGATACAATAAAATATTTGTAATGTTCTAGAAAACAGAAGTGTCTAGGAGAATCTTTTAGGTTCAATAACACTTCCAAATCTAAATAGGGAATCTGAAATTGATATATCCTTAATCTCTTAAAGCAATACAAGTCAATACAAATAAAGAAATTTTCTAACTTTATAATCCCTTTAATAGCCACATTTTATTTTTTAAATACATTAAATCTTCAAGACTTTGGATCTCACATATCTGGCCTTCCCATAAACAACCCTACAATTGCCTTTTTAGGTCACCAAAAGGTTTATATGATCTCTGCTTTAGAAATTTAAAAATGAGTATGTAATGTTTTGGAAGCAAAATATGATTGCTAATTATTTAATAGAGATTGGGTAAAGAGAACAAATAAAAATTTCAAAAATTGAAGATTGAGTATATTTTAAATATACAATACAGTTACTTCATATTTCATTTGATATTATTGCTGACTCCATGAAAATAGAATATTTTCCACCCTGCCCTCTTAACTGCTATTACTATAATGTGAATAAAAAAGAAAAAAAAAAGAAAATAGAATATTTAAGACATTATTCTAAGTTCAGCTGAAATCATTAACTAGAAATGGTACAGAGAGCTGACAACTTTACTTATTAATTCTTAAGTTATTAATGTAAAAAATACCAAGAAGTACTAAAATTAGAATTTAAATTCATTTCTCCATGACTTTTCATATATGTTTGCACTTTTTATTTTTATGAATAAGATTAATGTAACTATGAAATCACTTTAATTCACAATCCTATTTACCAAAGCCCTACAGGGAGTAGTTATATAAATATTCTGCCTCTATTGTGTGATACCCACTGGCAATGACTGAATGCTTTCCTAGTAGCAGTCATTGTTATTGTCATAGGTAAATACTGATACTTAAAAATTACTTATTATTTTGCACTTTGTAATCTCTTCATTTGAAAGGAATACTGCTATGTGATAGGTAGATTAGAAGCAAAAAGAAAAAAAAAAAGAAATAGTACTAAACAATATTGCATTTTCTCTACCCATATGTAGCTAAGAGATGAGTAACAAAGCAGTCCTGAATGGGGTGCCTCCATTTCCTGGGGCTTCCATAACAAACTATCACATACTGAGGGGCTTACAGCAACAGAAATGTCTTCTCTCACAGTTCTCGAGGTGAGAATTCCAAAATCAAGATGTTGGCAGGGTTGTGGTCCTTCTGAGACTCCTTTCTTGCCTCTTTCTATCTTCTGGTGGTGGCCATCAAGCCTTGCTATTCATTGGCTTGTAGCTGTATGACTCCAATCTTCCTCCATCTGCACAGGGTTTCCTTCCTGTGGGTCTAGTTTCACTTTATCTTCTTACAAGGACACCAGGCACATTGAGATAAGGGCCCACACTAAAGACTTCATCTTTATTTTTTCCTTGTGATAAAAACACTTACCATCTTAGCCATTTTTAATTAGGCAATATAGTAATGTTAACTACATGTACCTTGCTGGACAACAGATTTCTAGAACTAATTTATTTAGTAACACTGAAGCTCTGTATGCATTGAACAATTTCTCTGTTCCCCTTCCCTAGTCCCTGGCTACTACCTACTACTATTTTCTGTTTCTAAGAATTTGACTGTTGTAGAAAACTTATAGAAGTGGTATCACACCATATTTATTTTTTATGATTGGCTTATTTCACTTGGCACAATGTCCTAAATGTTTATTCATGTTGTATCATGTGAATGGATTTTCTTCTTTTGGTAAGACTAAATAATATTCCATTGTGTTTATATGACACATTTTGTTTATTCATTAATCGATTAACAAACATTCAGGTTGCTTATGCAATTTGGATATTGTAAATAATGTTGAAAAAACATAAATATGACAAGATCTCTTTAATAATTTGTTTTTAATTCTTTTGAATATATATTCATATGTAGGATTCCTGGAATATTATGGTAGCTATAAATTTAATTTTTTGAGGTACCTCTATGTAGTTTTCCATAGCGGTGGTCCCATTTTGCCTTCCCAGCAAAAGTGCATAAGAGTTCCAGATTTTCCACATATTTTCAAATATTTATTTTCTCTTTGGTTTGGTTTGGTTTTTAAAAAGGAGCAACCATCTTAACAGTTGTGAGGTAATATCTCATTGTGTATTTGATTTGTAGCTCCCTAATTATTAGTGACAATTAGTATATTCTCATATGCTTGTTGGCCATTTGTATATCTTCTGTGGACAAATATTTGTTCAAGTTCTTTTCCCATTTTTAATCTGTTTCTTTTGTTGTTGTTGTTGCCTTTACTGTTGTTGTGGTGGTGGTTGTTTACTTGTGGAGTTCTTTCTATAGTTTGAATTTTATGCTTTTATCATATGTACAGTCTACAAATATTTTATCCAATTATGTAGGTTGCTTTTCACTCTCCTGAGTGATTCCTATAATCCCCATGTGTTGTCAACAGGACCAGTGGGAGGTAACTGTATCATGGGAGTTGTTGCCCTCAGCTGTTTCCATAATAGTGAGTGAGTTCTTATCAGATCTGATGGTTTTATAAGGGGCTTTTTAGCCCTTTTGCTCAGCACTTCTCCATACTGCTAGTATGTGAAAAGAAAGTGTTTCTTCCCCTTCTGCCATGATTGTATGTTTCCTAAGGCCTCCCCAGCCATGCTGAACTGAGTCAATTAAACCTTATTTATTTATAAATTACCCAGTCTTTGGTATGTCTTTATTAGCAATATGATAACAGATAAATAAAGCTACAAATTACAGGGGTTTTTTAAAATAGTTTTTAGATATTTAAATGCTTTTCTCTTTTAAATTCTGTACCTGAATAAAAAGTTATTTACATACCATTATTGTATTATAAGAATCTGCATTTGTCTACATATCTACATTTAATAAAAATTTATATGTTGATAGCTTTTGTGTTACTGTCTAGCATTCATTTGTTTCCAATTGAAAGGCTCCCTTTTTTTGCAGAAAAGTTTTACTGATATGCTATTCTTGACTGGCAATTTTTTCTTTCAATACTGTAAATGTCATCTTATTTCCTTCAGCACTGTTTCTTCTGAGTAATCTGCTGATAATGGCAAATAATTTCCCTGTATATAATAAACTTTTCTTCTCTCAATGCTTTCAAAATTCTGTCTGAATTTTGTCAGTTTGATTACAATATGTCTCCAATGTGGACTTCTATGGATTCATCACATTTGGAGTTCTTTGGTTTCTTGAATTTGGGTGTACAATTACTTCTTCAGATTGGGGGACGTTTTGAACATGATTTTTCCAAATAAACTTTTTTTAAATGTTTTTTATTTTCCTCTTCTCCTTGTGAGATACCAATAATGAATACACTTATCAGCATGCTGGTGTTCTATAAGTCCTTTGGATTTTCTTTATGTTTTTCATTTTCATTGTTGTTGTTCCTCTGATTCAATATTTTTAAATTAGCTGTCTTTAAATTAAATGACTTATTCATCTGTTTGATCAAATTGGCTAATGAGCCCTTCTGGTATTTTTTGAAAGTTTAATTATATTCTCCAGAATTTCTACTTGGTTCTTTTATACAGCTTCCATATCTTTGTTTCTATGTTTATGTCTTTCATGAATTATTTTCCTAACTTCATTTAATTTTCCATCTGTGTTATATCACCCTTAGCTCCTTTAGAATAATTATTTTGAATTCTTTGTTTCATAATTCACAGAACTTAATATATTCGGGAGCAGTTTGGAGATTTATTTTGTTTCCTTGTTTGTGTCATGCTTCTGTTTCTTTTTCTTTTTATTTTTTGTTATGATTCTTGCCTTTTTAAAAAAGCAATCTTCTATCTCAGGCCTTATGAACCAGTTGTATACAGGGAAACACTTTCATAAATCAGCCAATCTAGAAATTCTGGGGAACCTCTCAATTTTTTATGGAGATGCTTCTTCTCTGAGCTTAGAATGTAATTTTTGAATTAGAGAGGTTTGCAGAGATGTTTTCTTTCACTTATTTATTTATTTATTTTTTTTGAGTTCTTGTATTTCTTACTTCCTCTGTTGTCTAACTCTGGTATTACAGCTTCTCTGGTGCTACAACAAGCCCACTGAACTCTCTTTTGTCTCAGCAACCACAGGCATTCAAAGGATGTGTTTCTCCGTCAGTGCCATGAAACAAGTGAGACTGAAATCAGTTCCTCAGGCGTGTAACCCCCAAAGCTAAAGTATGAGAAGTATGCTCCACTCTTTCCTTTCTCTCCTGAGGAAGCAGCCGCAAGTTGGCTACTACTCAAATGTGAGCTGTTCTGCTTTGAGGGAGAGATGGAAACAGTTAAAATGAAATGGTTTTCTTGCTACTTTAAATGAGACTATTTCTGGCTTTGATCTTGCCTAGTTACTACTAATCCAGGAGTTATTAAGAAATTATTTTTAGGCATCTAGCAAGAGTAAAAGTATTCTCAGTAGAATTTTCCTTTAATAAAAAGCAGCCCTTAACCATTTCTGTTCTAACAGATAGCAGCCTTAAAAGTGAAGCTGCTGGCATAGATATGCAAGCTAGAGGTTTTCCTATGTAAACAGCAACAGATCTACCTGGAAGCCAGGTACATTCAATATGGTGATTCCTGCTCCTTTTTTCTTGTCACCATGTGTTCAGGTATCATGGAACCAGGCAGGTGAAACCACGTATGCAGGTGTCATGGTGACTGTCAGGTAGAAGCCATATTTGCGTAATAAAAGATTGGGGTGAGAAAACCAGTCTTTTTGCAGGCTAGGTAAATGGCACACCTGATCAAGCCAATCCCCTAGGCCCTACGTAAATCAATTGCTGGCTTCTCAACCCTCTATACAAAATCAATTGTGTTCCTCCCCAAACCTGAAGATGTTCTCTCGGGTAACCCGCTTTCTCAGCATGAGGAAGCTTTCTCTCTCTCTCTCTTCTTCTTTGCCTATTAAACCTTCTTCTCCTAAACCCACTCCTTGTGTGTGTCTGTGTCCTGAATTATTTCTCGGTGTGAGACAACAAACTACACATTAATTCCCCAGAGAACAATGCCATTTCATTTGGGGGCTCTTTGGGGATCTAGATAAGAAGGGAAGACAGAAACATTGGAGGAGTGAGTGTGGAGCAAACCTCAAATCTGTCCTTTAACTCACAGCTCTCTTCAAACAAGTTTTCTTTCATGGAGAATCTTGTCATCATGTGTGTCTGAGAGAAATACTGGAGAAACTGAGGCTTTTGGCCAGAGCACAACCTGGCATTATTCAAAGGCCTCCAATAGCCCATCTGGGTATTGGTAATGGATCTCCGACTATCCTGTCACAAAATTCTCCTTCTTTTCTAACAGTGGTTGCTATGTCTTCTATCCTGTTTATGCAATGTGCAGGAAGTTTTACAGTTCATGTAAGCAGTTCTGTTGGTAAAATGCCGTAGTACTGGTGATCACATTGCATTTCTAAGCCAATACCACCAGCTAATGGAAATAGAAATCCTCTTCATGCGGCACATTGTAGGTCCTTTGCTGTAACACTGCAGCTTCCCAATTCTCTCTTTTTATGCCAATAGAAAAGCTCTTTCTGTGAATTTGGGAAAGCTCTGCCTTCAACAGTTAGGAATAAAATGTCCTTTGTAGCCAAGTTTTATTTCTGATACTGACCCATCTATAGGAAAAATTGACATTAGTGCCCTGCATTCAATTAAGGCAACTATTCTGTCTCCAATTAAAACAGTACTTGATAAGTAATGGGATTTTAGGTTTAGAATTTATCCAGAACAATTTTTCTTAAATGTAGTTGTGTTAGCATGGGTTGCAATAGCAGGCAACTAGCACATTCCCTCCGTTAAAGAAGCCTTGCCCAAAAGTGACTATCACAGTCTCTGGAGATCCATTTTTCAGGGAGCCAGGCAGATCACACAAGTTTAGAAAATAAATAGAGATTCACAGGAGGACAACTAAGGCTGTGTGTGTAAAGCATGGTTAAATCTCATTACTTAGTTCATACAGTTCCATGACTTGGAGGGCCACACTTGCAACCATGGTTGGGTCATTGAACATGGTGCCAGTACTCAGGAACCAAGGAGAGAAAACAGTAGGGTGGATGCCCCTACTGTCTTCCACTCCGCCCTGGGTCACAATGAAAGAAGAGAGACTGAAAGGACACTTTTATCTTCACTTTCTTTTCCAGATAGTGAACAAACCAACTTCTGCTTGCACCCCTCTGGAGTGCACTCGAAAACACTGATACTTTTTTAACCTCAGGAATTTGAAGGGAAAAGCAACTCATTTTCTTTTGCACAAAGGTGTGGCATTTTTACTAAAGCTTTACAGGATTGTAAGATCAACCCAGCCTTTTTAACAGGCATATCAGGAAGTCCTATAAAGGATAATCCCCCAGAATTATAAAAGCAACTTCCAAGGGACCCATCTGAGAATCCCAATTATTTGGAGCCACCTCAAGTTCCCTTCTAATTACAGGAACTTAGGCAAATAAAAAAAGACTTAGGCCAGTTTTCTGACAACCCCAATGGGTATATAGAAGCTTTTCGGAATTTAACTCAGATGTTTTACCTCAAAGGAGGATGTTATGCTGATCCTAAACCAAACCCTAACCACAAATAAGCAGCCAGCTCTGCAGGCAGTGTAGCATTTCAGAGATGAACAACATATCTCCTATAATATACTAAAAGAGAAGAAAGGAGATAGGAAAGTGAAGAAATAGCAGAAACTCCATTCCCAATACGAAATGAAGTAGCTCCTCTTGACAACCTTGATTGGAACCCCAAAGGCTCTTCAGATGAATGGAAAAGAAATAACTTTTTAGTGTAGATATTAGAAGACCTACCAAGAACTAAGGTCAAGCCTCTCAATTATTCTAAACTGTCTGTGACAGACCAAAAGCCAGATGCGTCTCCTGCAGCCTATATGGAAAGACCTAAAGAGGCACGAATAGTGCACACCTCCATATCCCTTGATTCAGTCAAGGGACAGCTCATTCTAAAGGACAAGTTTATTTCACAGGCAGCTCCCGATATCAGAAAGAGACTGCAGAAGCAAGTTATAGGACCAGATAGCACCTTAGAGAAGTTCCTGAAGGCGGCTACTTTGGTCTTTTATAAAAGGAAACAGGAGGAGACTCAAGAGAAAAAGAGGAAGCTTAGGAGAAGAACAAAGGCCCTAGTCATGCTTTTCATAATTACAAAGTCCAGGATCCCTGAGGTGCATCTCCTAGTTGCTATCAGAGTGGCAGGCAAGGGCATTATAAGGAGGGCCAAAACAGCAAGAGGAAGCCACCTTGACCCTGTCCAGCCTGCGGTGGAGACCACTGGAGATCAAATTGCCCCCAGAGGTAGAGGTCACCAGATTCAGAAACAGTTTCACAGATGTTCCAGCAGGACTGATGGGTCCCGAGGCTTAAACTCCCAGCTCCAGTAGCTCAAACTGCCATTACAGCATGGGAGCCCTGGGTGATTCTGTAAACTGAAGGAAGGAAGGTAGACCTTCTAAACTCTACAGCCAGTCTCTCTCTCTTCACCTCTTGAATCCAGGCCTCCCCTCTTCCCATAGAACAACCATAAGGGGCATCTCAGGAAAAACTCTAATCCAATGTTTTTCTCAACCTCTTAGTTTCAGTTAGGAGAACCTACAGTTTACACAGGTCTCCAAGTCATTGCCACAATGGCTCTACTAGTCAGAAAAGCCTCAAAACTAACCCTAGGAAATAACTTAACTGTTTATACCCAATGTAATGTGGCAAAATTACTGTCCCCCAGGAGGAGCCCTTGGCTTACCAACAGCCGGTAAAGCAAGAGCTGCGTAAGGCAGGATAAGCACTACTCACTCTAAATAACATCTCTCTCCAGGCACTAGTGTTCAATTAGCTGGACTAATAGCTCTTACAAGAGCAGTTAAATTAAGTAAGGGAAAGGTAGTTAACATTCACACTGACTCCAAGTATGCTTTCTTAGTTCTCCGTGCTCATGCTGCCATGTAAAAGGAAAGACATCTTCTTAACACTAATGAATCTTCTATAAAATATCACCAGGAAGTAAAGTTATTATCCACAGTTTTTCTTCCATAGGAAATAGCAGGGAACATCAAAAGTGAACAAATAAAGCAGCCAAAGGAAGTAGTTTAGCTAATCAGGCATATAAGTAACTAGGAAGGAAACTTCAAGACATCAACACACTTCAAGCCCTTCTAATTTGGAGAGCTCCATAAGAGAAATTAAACCTCACTATTCCCCTGTAGAAATAAAATAGGCCACTTCTCAAGGATATTCTTTCCAGCCCTCAGGATGGCTACAGTCAGAGGATTGCAAACTCCATTTCCCAGCCTCCAGCCAATGGGAAGTCCTTAAAATCCTTCACCAAGCTTTTCACTTAAGAAAGGGTAAAACTTATCAATGTGCTTAGACATTGTTTTCAGGCTGAGCACCTCTAAATTGGTTAAGCTTGTAGCCTGTCTAGCTCACTTTTAAAAGGAATTAACAAAACTAGCAAATGCCCAATCCCAATAAATAAGACCACTTTTACTTAACCCAGGAGATTTGGTATTAGTGAAAATTCTGCTCTCTTTCCCTATATCCAAGCTGGAAAGGGCCCTGCAGTACTGTTCTTCTTTCAACCCCCTTGGCAGTAAAAGTTACAGGTATTAACTTCTGAATGCATCACATTCAACTCAAAGCCTGATTAGCTGAGGAGGCAACCCCTGACAGCCCAGAGGAATGTCCTGAATAACAATGTGAAGAAATCGAAGATCTTAAGCTGATAATTATAAAAGATAAGCAACTGAGTGAAGGCTACTCATCTTAGTCCTACTCCTACCTCACCAGACAAATATTAGAACCTATTTTTAAAGCACACTTGCAGGGAGATTTTAATTATATATAGGATTGAATTTGTAACTTCATAAATCCCCAAAGAGAAATGTTATATCTTGGGAGGTAAAATTTTAAATGTAAATTATTTATTATACCACTCTTGCAGTAATTATTATACTCCTGCTACTATTTGCAATAGAACTATACACTGTGGCACCTACAATGTGAAATTCTGGTTGCAAAACTGTAATTGCTATAATATTTTGCTTAATTATCATCTTTATAACAGGATTAATAATTGCAGGAAACATTTAGTCAAGGCTGTTTCACTTATAACAGGAATAATAGTTACAGACAAGAAGTAAGCATGGAAGTTTTACTATCATTAAGTTTGATAGAAATTTTTATTATAGATTGGTAATATGGTGCACTCTAAGCTATGAAAAGAGGGATTTTCTATAAGGAAGGATCTTGTAGGGTAAATTCTTGTCCTACAAGGAAATGACTGGTTGTTTAAAAGGAGAATATTTAGGACAAGTCAGAAAGCTTAAGTATGTTGTAAGATTGTCTGCAGAAGTTATGAAAGGTTTTAATAATTAAATGAAAGTAATTGTCAAAATTCACACTAAAGTTACTTAAACCACCAGATAATGTATTTCTCCTAATCATATTGCAAGTTATAAAAATAGCCTAAACCTAAAATTGTTTGCCAATGGCAAGTCACAGGAGACATGTATTTTTTTCTCAAATAAAATGTTACCTTTATAATAACAGTTCTGATATTACACAGTGACATCTAATGAAGGCAAACTGATATTATAATCCATTAGTGTAACTTACAGATATCAAACTCAACTGTCATAGTTATGGTCTACAATACCCCCTCTAATAGTGGTAATGATAATGATAATACTCATATTCTAGTTCTGTATTTTAAACCAACTTATAAAATTTATCTCTTTTCACCTAGAAGCAAGTAAACTCCAAATTGTGCTGTGAACAGAGCCACACATGAACATGCCATTTTTCTGAAAGCCTTAGATCAGTGTTAAGAGAAGCCCCAACTGCTCTCCCCCCACGATACCCCTTTTCACCAGGAAGTACCCAGAAAGAATCTCCATCCAACACCCTCTAACAGCAGTTAGAGTTACATCTCCTGAGGGGGTAATAATACAGGGGTTACTAAAGAATCAATTTTAGGCAGCTAGAAAGGGTAAAACAGTTCTTGGTAGAATTTTACTTTCATAAAAAGCAGCACTCTAACCATTTTTCTAACAGAAAGCTGCCTGAAAAGTCAAGCTGCAAGCATAGATATACAAGCTAGAAGCTTTCATATGTAAATGCCAGCAATTCTCACTTTCCTTTTTCTTTTGGCCCCATGTGCAAGTATCATGGCATAGGCCAGGTAAAACCATGTGTGCAGCTGTCATGTTGACCATCAAGTAGAAGTTATATTTGCATAATAAAAATTAGGGTGGGAGGACCAGTCTTTCTGTGGGCTATGTAAACAGCACACCTAGTCAAACCAATCTCCTGGCCCTATGCAATACAATTACTGCCTCCTCAAGCTGCTGTACAAAATCAATCACGTTCCACCCATAACCCAGAGACCCTCACTTGGACAACCCACTTTCTCAGCATGAGGAAGCTTTATCTCTCTTCTTCTTTGTGTATTAAACTTTCCACTCATAAACCCATTCCTCTTATGTGTCTGTGTCCTGAATTCTTTCTCAGTGTGAGATAATGAATCATCTGTAATTCCTCAGACAATGGAGCTGTTTTACTATGATAACTGTTTCTGGAGTTCTTTCAAAGGTTTTTTGAACACCTACATGTTGCTAAGTCAGTGCTTCTGTGGGGCAGTGAGGTCTGTGGCTTCTTATACTATCAAACTGCTGACATTATCCTTGAGAAAAGTTCATGTTTTTAATATCAAAACCAAATTATTCATGTAATAATGACTTCCATTATATATATATATATATATATATATATGCACACACATGCATACACACACACATATGCATATTCTACTTTCTTTTCTTCATTCATAATTTCCTGATTGTGTAATAAATGGCATAACATTTTTCAAGAATGTTAAATAGACTTGATCTTCTCATTTATATCGCTACTCAGTGAGTAATGATAACTGATACCATTGAGACAGTTATTATTTATCGCAGGGTTAGAACTTCCTAAAAACTTATTGGGCTAGTTCGAATTCTAATAAGTCTATGAAACATATAGAATATTAAAATTATTGGTCCAAGAGGAGCAGATGAAGAAATCCAATTTAAGAGATGACCAGTCTCCAAATTAAAGGTCATACGTTTTCAAAATTGATTAGTTTAATTAAATAGCATTTTTACTTTTGGAGCCCTGAGGTTGGAAGTCCTGATAAGCACATTTAAGTTTTAAATATTCTGAACTGTGAGCTTACAAACTAACATAAATCTCAAAAGAATTATGGACATTTTTGGGAGAAAAAGGATGACAATTTTGACAGGACAATAGGAATTAGCTTGTACATTTTCTGGACATGTAATCCAAGATAAAATTTTTCTTAGGTAGTCTTCTTGCCTTTCTACTTCCCTTATTCTTCTGAAGTTATCAAACCCCCACCCCAAAACTTTGCTATCTTCTATCTCCCTTTCCCCTGTAATGGACAATTTATAATTTCTAATGCATCACTTACTTTCTCTACTTGCCTTAAGGCTATCATAGAATTTAGATATTTATTTTGGTTTCCTTAGTATAATATTATTATAATATCATGCAGTTTTATAGTTTTGTAAATTTACTTAACACATATTTTCTCTTACTCTTAAATAATGCTTTGAAATATACTGTACATATTGTACGGCATACATACATTATGGTTCAATGTACATTGTGCATATGTTTTCAAATTTCAGGTTTGCAAACACTCTTTCCTGAAAGAGAAGTAAGTCACTGGCTCTAGTTTCCCTAATAATGGCAGGTTTACATGAACTATATTTATATCTCATCACATCCAAAAGAGGACCATATGAAAAAACATTTACTATCAAATGTAGTGATAATAGATTTTAACCTGAAGAAAATTGTAAATTACAGTCTTATAGTTTTGAACATGATTTCTTATCTCAAAAGTTATTACATAGCTGCTGAAGTCAATCTATTGTGTAGTCAATGCTTTCCTAACATAACAGTGTGTGATATAGTATTAATCCCTGAAGTTACTTCCAGTTGCATATTTTAATTAGATATCATTTTTTTAAACTACACTGAAATCTCTAAACCATTTTTAGATTCAGAAGCCTTAATTTAAATATATGTGGTTAAGAATTTCTCTTTCTGCTACAGTATAAAGAGGTTAGAAGACATCACTTTCATCCTTCCTTCAAGAAAAAAGAAAAACAACACACTAAAAATCAAAAAGTATTCTTAGGTGCATCAGAGAATTAAGGTTACATGACAGACTGATGCTGTTAAAACTAGAGAGAATTTCAAATCCAGAAAATCACAGCTCACCAGGAACAGAAGATGCTGGAAGAGGAAAAAGAGAAAGACTTAAGTGGTTGCTGATCAACCGTTCATCACGTTGTGTGTAGATGCTTCAAAGCTAAAAACTTCTGAAGATTCAGTCTTAAGGGTCACTGTAGTGAGTTTTACTTCCAGGGCTCATCCAGATTATCAGGGTAAAAATATGAAAAAAGCCCCTCATGCTTTAGCAAAAGGAGAGGAAAATTAATCATCATGGAACATGCTCATAAGAAAGTAACTATTTTGAAATATACTCAAAGATTATTTTTCTCTGTCCTCAAAGGAAACCACTTTGCAAGAAGTTAACTAAAAAAGGTACATAAATACTCAATTTCAGCCTTCTCTAGTCTTAGCTGAGAACTGACTTTCTAAACTAACTTAGTGTGTGTCTGTTGTGGAAGAGGAAGGAGGGACTGAGGGTCACTTATAAACATCACACTCTAGGGACACAGGCCTACTACAAGAATGAGACTAAATCACGGGATTATTGAAGGTTTCCTCTCCCCACACACCTTATCACCACATCAACAGAGATCTGTGTAATAGTAGAAGATTACATCTGATACAACTACAAGGTTCAGACTATATTTAATGAAGAATTTCTAAGGAAACCTAAAGACAACAGGACAGACAAAATAAAGACAGTAGAGAAAACTGAAGTCATGCATTAGTACACACAGCAAACAGTAAAGACTAACTTTCAGCCTTGTGAACATAAACTCTCATACACAATTTCTTTTCCAAATATAACATGACTGACTTCCAACAACAACAAAAAATTACAAAACATGTTTCAAGGCAAGAGAAAAAAAAAAACTGGATAGAATATGAAATCTTAATTTCTTAGAAAAATTCAAAGTGATAATATACTCATTTTTAAAGAAAACAAGCGCACTTTGGGAGGCTGGGGCGGGCTGATAACTTGAGTTAAGGAGTTTGAGGCTGCTAGACTGGCCAACATGGTGAAACCTCATCTCTACTAAAAATACAAAATAGTAGCTGGGCATGGTGATGGGTTCCTGTAATCCCAGCTAAGCAAGAGGCTGAGTCAGGAAATTACTTGAAACTGGGAGGCGGAGGTTGAAGTGAACCAAGATCACACCATTGACTCCGGCCTGAGGAGTAAGAGTAAAACTTCGTCTAAAAAAAAAAAAAAAAAGAAAAGAAAAGAAAAAAAGAAACTAAGCTATTTGATGATTAGTTTAATGGCAACATAAATGTAATTTTCGAAACTCCAGAAAAATAAGTTTGTTTTCTTATTAATACAAATTTTAAAACTAAAGTGATGCAGGGAGTGAAGTTTCCTAAGGAAAACTGACAACATTGGCTGCTAATATGCCCTTTCTTTTTATAAAAAATGTACCTTGAAAAATTTTAAGTGAATTATGTTCTTTTAAATTTATGGATAATGGTGGGGTCTATGTGTGTAAATATATATTTCTCAAAGAAATAGCATTATTTGTAGTTTTCTAAACAGCACATTGAAATCAGAGGAGTTAATTTTAGTAATGCTGAATAAAAATTTATACAATTACAAATTGTAAAATCAGGTTAATATTTGTAATTTTATTAAAATATATTTTGATTGTCATTGATTTTCCTGGAGGAAATCACTATACTGTACTTTGCGATAATTGTTTTTATGCTTTTTTTTGTTTATAGTTGTATGCATCCCTATATAACAGAGTTAAATTTTGCTCAATTTAAACTAATGTGGATACAATCTTAATGGATGTATATTTGATGTTGTCTCATTTGTTTCATATTATGTTTAATAGATTCATCCCTTTTATTGTGTATGTCATTTACAATTTTTAGTTTTAATTCTTTTCTGATATTTATTATATGTATGTAAATATTTATTTTTCCATTTTATTCTTGATGAACATGATTATTACAAACAATTAGTTACAGACATTCTTAAATATGAACACGGGCATAAAACATTTTTACAAGTAGAAAGAAACTCATATAGATAAATGAAAATTTATTCACTCAGAGACCTATTTTTTAAAGTGTAAATGTGTATATAAACATGCCTTAACATTTTAGAAGCCTATTCTGCACAGACTTACAACACAGTTGTTCAAGGGTAAAATATTATTGGACAAAAAGCTTTGGTAATGTTACCAAAGTTCAGTGGTAATGTTACAAAACTAAAGATGGAGATAAACTATGGATTAACTCTTTTCACCCTGTTTGACTTCAACACTTTCTCTTGAGTATCTAGACCAAAAATGGTAGTCTCACTAGCTGCCAACTGGCAATTGGCTTTGTGGGGCTCTTCAGTAACTAATGTCAAAATTGACTTTGCTGTTCAGTAGCACATTATTTGAAATAAATGAGATATTCATGGATTTGGCAAATTCACCTGGTCCCCATAACTATATATTTCTGAAAGTCTGGATATTTTCTTATTTGATTTTGTATTCCTATAGCTTCTAATTATTAGGCAAAAAGAAATACACAATTATTTTTGAGATAATGTATGCATTTAGTCAAAGAATAAAATCTATAGTATTTATTTATGAGAATTTGTCAAGTACTTTTCAAAATAAGTTTTCTTGAGACTTCAGATATATAGTCACAGAGCACAAAATATGAGCGCCAGGAAATTGTGAAGATTGTGGAGAGGTTGAAAAATACTATTCATGTGAGAGGTGCATATATTTCTTATTTGTGAGGAAATAGCCAGCTGACAACTTTGATGGTCACTGAACGTGTGTAGGGGATCTAAGTAAACACGATGAGTCATAAAGTACTTGAACTACACCTGAAGTTGCTAAAGTAAAAATTCATGCTGGATGCTTTTTAGGGTCTCTTTATGGCTTTCTGATTTTTACCACTTTGGTGCTTTTTAGATTTCTTTTGCCAGTAATAGATTGTTATGTCTGCCACAAACACATTTGCCTGAAAAGCGAGATAGAGATTATGGAACAGGGTATTTTATATCACTCTTTTCATGACACATTTATTTGCATCATCTGTTTTGTGCTAACTAAACATTTTAACCAGCAGCCATTTTTCTCATAAGGGACAAAATAGCTCACTGATCTAACATCCACCATACCTCATTATTGTCCATCTGATTCTGAAACCAGTAATATGTATGCAATATTTTACCCCTTAGCTGCAATGAAAAAATGTAACTTTTTAAAATTACATGATTTTTCTACTGTCCTTTTCATGGTTATAATAGGTATATAGTTAGTTAAAATTTTTAGGTTTTATAATTTTAATTTCTACTTTTAAAGTTAAGGTAAAGCTAGTGGAGGTAGAATCATTAAAAGACAATAGAGTAAAATGTGTAATATTTGTGATTCTGAACTAAGACTTTTATAATAGACATAATCTTAACATGTTTCTGTAATTTTGGTTAAGAAAAACATCAATTTATTAATACATACTTTTTCTTAGTTTTTGTTGTTTTATATCACTAGCTTACAAAAGCTGCTTGTTTCTAAAATTTTTATAAAAATAAAATTTTGCAAATGACAACTAAATAATCAATCTTTAGGAAGGGAGCAAAAATGTAACTATTGCAGCTATGGCCTTTTGTTATGACTAGAAGTTAATCTATTGAGAAAAGGCATTGCAAAGCAGACTATAGAAGTATTTAACTTAGTTGGGAATTCTGAAATATTAGTTGCCATTAAAATTCAATAGGATTCAAATGTTCCCAGATTTATTAATTTAACCTGGGCTGCCTTGATGAACAGTGTTATTGTCTGATGTGAGGAAGGAAAACCCTACCATGGCTTTGAGTTTCTAAAATGTCAATCTGTATTCACAAGATTGTAATAAACTTAAGCCACTAGCACTAAAGCATGTGAATAACTTATTTGCTGACAATTTAGTTTACTGAAAATTGTAGTATAAAGAGCACCTTAATAAGTGTACAAGTTATTTTCAATTTATAGATAGTTTTCACATGTTAAAAAAGATATTACATTCTGATTTTATTGTCCTTTCATTAACTTATTTAAGATAGGTCATCTCATATAGCGGTAAAATATCATAGAATATATCTGACAATATAAATAATGCAGCATAGAAATTATTTTCAATGCTTCAGCTTTCTGTTTACTATAGAATCCACTGAAGTAACTAACTGGATGTGGAAACAATGACAGTGAAATATTTCACTAATTCAATATAATGTCAGAAAATAACTCATTCATTATACAAGATTTCTCAATACAATAGTAGTTTGAGAGACCAATTTCTAAGGTAATAAGTAAATTGTTACTTCTAGCTCCTAAAGCTTATATGAAATACAATTAGAATTACACATTTTAATTACTGTAATTACAAAATACTTTGGCTTCCGAAAATCCTTTAAAGGCTATCATAGTCCTGGAGTTTTTCAATCTAGTCCTCTGTCATTTTTGCAACTTACTTTGATCCGATTTTTTTTTTTTGTTTGTTTTACTTACCCACAAGTTCATGGAACATCTGGAACTAGGGAATGTATTACAAATTGTATCCTTTTTTGTTTTTTGGAGATTTTGTACAGAAGGAATAGTGTATATTGGTCAACTGCTGACTAGTATAGAGTACAAAGCCTCTTTGAAACTACTTGATAAATATTTGTAATTATTGTAGAGACATCTCTTGAGCTTTATATACTTCTAAGATTGGCAAAAGGAACATTAAAAATATATATTTATATCATTAAATCCTTCAAAAATAGGTGATCATTTTATATTGATAAATTGGATAAAGCTTATGTGATAAATTCCCCCTGCTCATAAAATGGAACCCTAATATTATGCATAAGAAGATGCTTAAGAGCCTAGACTCAGCCAGATTACCTGGGGACAGCCAGAGTCCATCCCTTAATTGCTTGTCAACTTTGTGGAAGCATGAACTTCATTTTGTTACTTTATTTGTAAAGTGGGAATAATATCTTTCTCTGAACATTATATGAAGAATTAATGAACTAGAATATGTAAATCAGCAAAACTAATCTCTAATACAAGTATTGTGTACAGATTACCTTTATCTTAATAAAAGGAATACTCAGATTTCCTTGTAAATCTTGCTTAGTTATAGGTTGCCATCCTGTTTCACATGGCTTCAATATTCCTCTACTTTAACTTAATCTGTCTTTCATTTATCTCACTTAATCTTGCTGTAGTATATGAATGTTTAGAGTTGCTTTGAATCTTAAAATTGAATACCAAATTAAAATAAACAAGTATGTCTTTATTGGATCACTTTGTTGGCTATCCAGAAAATCCAGGTTTGTATTTTAACATATTTCTCTGAATTTACTGGATAAAATTAGCATTGATTTTAGTTCTTTGCCTTAATTGCTTATTAGTAGGAAAAATATGTAACTTCAAGACTAGGCTATATACTTGACTTTTGCCTTTATTGTTAAACTTAATATTTCCAGCTAACACTATTATTTCACTCATAGGAAACTACTCTTCACAGAAATGTGTTTGAAAGACTATTTCAGAAATAATGTAAACCAGAAGAAGGACGCAACTCTAGTGCAGACTTATAATTTCTCTACTATACCACACTGCCAAAGGCGGGAACTGTACTTTGATTTCATAGTTAAAACTTTATTGATTTTCTTCCTTTTATTTAAGCCTTAGTATCTCATTTGATAGAGGTTTAAGTTTTTATAGTTCTCTAAATATCTAAAATAATAAACCAGTCTTTTAGAGGTGAAAATTTTAAAAAGAGAAGGAGTGACTAGAAACCTTGGTTTTGGGACAATGGCGAACACCTTGACCTTTTAAAATTAATTTTGCATACTTTAATGATTATAAAATACATATTTGTGGTTTATAATTTTTAAATTTTTTATTAATATGTAATATTTACACATACTTATGGGGCATGTATATTTTGATTACAGATGTAGAATATGTAATTATTAAGTCAGAGTATTTAGGATATCTATTACCTGGAGCATTTATCATTTCTTTGTGTTGGAAACATTTCAGATCTTCTGGATATTTAAAAATATACAGTATATTGTTGGTAACTATAGTGATTCTACTGTGCTACATAATTTATAAAATATAGTGATAAAAGTTTAGCTCTATTTTCATCTTTTGATTTCCAGATTTATTAAATTTAGAGTCATGTATTAACTCCTTATTTATATAAGATAAACAATAAATAAACCAGATATCATAAACTTTCTTCCTTCCTTTTCTTATAGAGTTTTTCTGTTATTGCAGTTATATTTCTATTCTTCTAGTGCTCCCATTCCTAACACGAAAAAAAATCACTTCAGCCTCAAAGTCTTGATGCAACCGATATATACAGACTCTATTTAAAAAACAAAAACTATGTATTACATTTATAATAGTATGTTGCATGCTTTTCTTATACAGATATGAAGGAGTCTGAAACATTAGTGCAATGTAGATGTATTAAATAAAATAGCACTTGTGGAATCACCTAGAAAACTTGACATGTATACGAGCTTCCTGGAAATAAAAAAATGTTTTCCACTGGTTGCTTCTTCATTCATGCTCTAAGTATATCAAGAACTGCTTTTAGTGGGATTCGCTGCTAACCTACTTGAAAAACGGCCTGTCCCTAAAAGGACTTGCTCTATATTTTGTATGAGTGGGCAAATTTAGGATCTGTGACACTTGATATGCATTATATCTTTTATCACCACAGAAATCCTGACATTATTATACATATGTTAGAAGTAAGAGGAAAGTTTGGTGGATTAAACAAGTTTCCCAAATTCACCGTTGATAAAATGCAGAGCTAAAATTACAGCCCAGATTTTTTTCTAAATCTATTCACTAGAGTATAATGTTCAATGTTTTCAGATAATTGATTTAAAAATTGAGGGTTATTATTCTTACCATTTTTTATATTTATCATTTAAAAAATTAAAGGATAAATGCGATATATGCTTTTGGAAAAAGATAAATAATAAAATAACATATAAATAAAAATGTATTTTTTCTCTCCCTCTGCTTCATAGTGAGGGAATGTGTTCTCTTTCTGGGTCCACCAGGGGGCGTAGTTTTAAGGACAACAACTTCCCAGCACCAAGCCCTCTTCCCATCTCTCTGCATACAAGAGATTTAACAGTTTTGGTTTCAATTTCGCGGGAATGGGAGGAAAAAAAAAAGTCAATCACTCCAGAGGAAGTTCTAAGGAACTCCGCATCTGTTTTTTCTTCTTTGTATTTGCTTGATCCTGTGGTGCCAGCAATTGGATTGTATTTATGACTCAGAGAGAAAAGATCAATTGCTACCAAAACAACATGACAATACCTCAAAATACAGTTGGCCCCTCACATTAGTGGGTTCTTCATCTGCAGGTTCAACCAATTGTGGACCAAAAATATTTTTAAAAAACACGAAATAATAGAAAAATACAAATACAAATAAATTCAAGTTGAAAATATGTATATATTTATATTGTACTGAATAACAGAAGTAATCTAGAGATGATTTAAAGTGCATAGATTATATGCAAATACCACACCACGTTATCTAAGGGACTTGAGCATCCTCAGATTTTGGTATCTGAGAGAACTCTAGGACTGGTCCCTCATAGGTACTTAGAGATGACTGTATTATTTTGAATTCCTAAGGAAAAGATGGGATGAGCTGCTGTTTTTTCTTACTTGTATAAACTGGAATTAGAAGTATCTGCCTTTATACTGCCCACTGAATGACACTCTAATAAATTTACATTTTTCTGCCTAGTTCTTATGGTTGGCAATGGATGAAGTGGGGACATTGGGAAAACTTATGCTTCCATCAGGTGTCAGCCTAAAGAAAATTCAGAGAAAAATATTTCCTAATAATAATAATTATATTCATTACAAAGAAGAAAGGATTATAAGGAGAATGCATAAATAACAGCTATGGCAAAGCCACAAGCCACAGGTGCATTTGTATCGGAGAGGGTAGAACAAAGCCTTTGTTGGTAGAAAGGAGAAGCTCCTGTAAACTGCTTGGAAACAGAGTTCATTAGTTCCAGAGGCTCAAACCCAAGAGTTGGCATCAGTTCATTTGTGGAAATACACTTACAGGGCGAGTATTCTTTCAAGAGCATGTTATCTGAATTGCTGCAGTTCTAAGGAATAAATTTATTGCGGGGTTATTTTAGAAATAATCCTGAGACAGTCCATATCTTATATATGCAAGCATGAGCTCTCCTCCTTTATACTTTCTCAGCTTCAATTTGTTTGGTTCTAACAAAATTGAATCTAACAGATTTCACCTGTTATCTGCAACTTTCACACAAGTCTGTTGGTAAATCTTTCAGCTGACTTCGACAGTCTTACCCTTAGGTGGGGAGTCTGGATTATTTTTGATAAATGGAAAGAAAGGAAAGTAATTGCTGATTGAAAGAATGCCAGTAAATTAATAATATAAATATAAAAATCTAACATTACCTTGGAAGTGCACCACACACACACAAAAAAATCCTAGCTGTATATTACAAATACTTTTTGTAAAAGTAAAATGTAATAACTGTTGCCCCATTCATCCACACAAAGGACAATGTTTGTTAGATAAACAATATTGGTGGTTCATTGATATGATTGATGGATAAGCAAACATTGGCCAAAATATTCTACAATAATTACGAGTGGAATTATTATAACACAGGAAAGGTGAGAAGACAGTCATGGTGTTCTCAGCTCAGGTAGCCTACCTGACCCATCAGCAGAAGTTGTTGTGAGTTTGTAAGTGTTGTGGGTTTATAAGCTTTGATATCTGCATTTATTGTGAATTCACAGGAACAAAGACTTTGCTTGTTTGATGAGAACTCAGAATGAAAAGGATATAATGAAGACCACCCAAATGCTGAGGGAGGCAGAGGAAGAATTCTGACATTGTCAGCCTCCACAGCCATGTATCTTCCATGACTGTCTGAAGAATACCTCCAATGAGAGATATAAGTGCCACAAGTTTCCAGAGTGGTTCTTAGATGACTAGCATCCTTCTGAGAAGGCAATGTATCCTGACTATGATTCCAAGAGAGAGCAGTGGAAGTAACTGTGGAGAGAGAAAGCTGGGAGGGAGAGGTTAAGCAGCTGCAGGAGGAAATCCCATCTGGTGGTCCTAAGACTAAAGCTTTGCTCCCTACAGGATAGGAAAGTGATTTACCCCCAACTGTGATTGCATATTGTGACCAGGCTCCAGGGAGCAGCCCATGGAGAGAGAGAGAGAGCAAAAAAAAAAAGCTCACCCTTTATTTTTGCTAGTGAAATAAGTTACAGAACATTACCCGCTTGTCCTAATAAAAAAAACTGAAATTGTCTGGTAAAAAATTAAAAGCAAAGAAAGAGATTAACACAGGTCAAGTCTCAGGACAAACTGAAATTACTTTTAATGAGAAGACCCATTCTGACTAAACCTGCACTGAATACTAAAAAAAATGTTATTTTGGAAGAAACGAAAGTTGGCAAATAGCATGGACATTAAATATGGCTTTAGAAATGCATGAGACAAATTCAAAAGACATTTAAACAATATCCTAGGAAACAAAGATAGGAGATACCATGGACTCTTATCCAAGAGGATCTATTGAGCATGCTTCTTTAGAAACAAGGAAAGTCTCCAATTTTGGCAATGTAAACACCAAGAAATACATTCATGTGATATTTAAGATCCATAGCTTCAAGGAATTCATAAATGTAATTTGCACGGTGCTTTCTGACTGCCAAAGTCCTGTATATAAATAAAAATCAAATGTATGCAATAATGCAGTTACTAGGAATGGAGAGTCAAGTTAAACTTGACCCAAATTTTACCAGTAGATAAAAAATGAAAATTATTTAAAGATAAATTCTGCATGAAATCTGTATCAGTATATTAGTATAAACACAACTGTGTTCAACAAAATCATGGCTCCTCCTAATCCTCAGAACTTGTTTCCTTACATGGATAAAGGAACTTTGAAGAAGTGATTAGGGTTACAGATTTTGAGATGTTGATGGCATCCTGGATTATCTGAGTGGGAATGATCTAATCATACAAGTCTTTAAAAGTGAAGAGCTTTTTCTGGCTGGATCAGTGAGAGACAAGACTGAAGAAAAAAAAGAAATCTGACTTAATAAAAGGACACAACCTGGACTGCTACCTTTGAAGCTGGAGGAAGAAGATCAGAAGCCAAAGAATTTGGATGGCCCATGGGAATGGAACTCAACTAAAAGTCAGCCAAGAAACAGGATCTTAGCTCTGCAACCAAAAGGGCCTGAATTCTGCCTATAACCCAAACCAGCCAGGAAACAGAGCCTCATGTAGAGATTACATGAAGGAATACAGATCTCCCAACAACTTACATTTAGCCTGGACTGTGTCAGACTTCTGAGCAACAGAATTTTAAGATGATACATTTGTATTCTTTTAAGCTAGTAAGCATCTGTTAATGTTTTTACTCAGAATTGGAAAACTAATACAAGGGTATATGGCTATTCCCACAAGAGACTTAGAATTAAGAATTAAGTGAGACTTAGTACTTGATATTAATCAGTAGCTATCAATCTATAACAACATCTGTTATGTAGACAGGGGCCTAGAAAATATAGTTGTAATTTTAATTGAGTTTTTTTTTTAAATTGATCTTAGTCTGACTCACAATACATCTGCTATTTGGTATAATATTTGTTCAATTACTAAAATTAATTTGGTTAATTGCAACAAAACCTTCTATAATGCTGATACCTATGATCAAATGCGTTAGGATATTGAATTTAAAACCCCACAAGATGTTTTACTGATGAAAGATCATTAGTCAAAGTATATTTTGTTAGTAATCAGTTAATTGTTGTGGTAAATCAATTTATTGATATATTTTTTAAAAGTTCAACTTTTTGTAATAAGGTTTTACCTTTCCCCCTCTTTTAGAGATATTAAAATTGCATATGATTTGAATGAACTTGTGCTAGATAATGTGATAAAATATTTCTTTAAAATTATGCCTCAACTATATTGAATTATAAAAATAATGAATATTTTGGTATTTGTGATTTTTTTCTTTACTAAAAATGGTACAAAATATGCAGAAAATAGAATAACATTGGGGGGCTTAAAATTGAACAAGAGTCATGAATGTGGCACGTTTTAAGACAAATTAACTTAAAAATGGACTGGGATCAGTTTTATCTTCTGGAATGCCTACAAATTCAGTACTGACCTGTGGTGAAGATAAGCCAAGATAGGGCTAACTAGTAATTTATCATGAGCTATTTAAAGTTCGAAACTCCCTTGGTGGCACATGACCTGCATGTTTACATTGTTCAGAGAACTTAAACCCTTGTTTTAGGCAGTTACACAGTCTGGCGTGGCTATATGAGCAGTGGAATAAAAAAGATCCCTCTGTGAACTATCACCCAAACTATCCTAAACCACATGCTTTTTGGTGATTAATAACTGGGAAGAAAATC
Source organism: Sapajus apella (assembly GCF_009761245.1). Lineage (NCBI taxonomy): Eukaryota > Metazoa > Chordata > Mammalia > Primates > Cebidae > Sapajus > Sapajus apella. The sequence continues at coordinate 34,856,341 of NW_022436943.1, read as the reverse complement.
TCTCATCTTGTGTGACTTAGAAAGGATGCTGTATATAAAATTTTGCTTGGAAATACTTTAGGACTCCCATTCTTTCCTGTGCTTTCTGCTACTGTACCATGTCATTCACATTTATTAAATCTGTATGCTCTGTGGAGTTTTGAGAATTCTTTCAATTGTGCAACACTGTGAAACTGATGGACCGCCAAGGGGAAATAAATGACCAATTTAACAAAAGGTATCCAAGACATTTATACAAACAAAATACAAAAGTTTATTGGAAGAATATGTAATTATTTAATGTAAATATCTCAATCTTACTCAAATTGAACTATGTATTCAGTGCAATCTTAATGAAAATATCAGCAGTCAATTCTAAAATAAATCAAGAAGAGACAAAAGGCCAAAAATTGTCCACTTTCCTTTATCAGCTCAGTATAAGCAGCTCCCAGTAGCTGTAAGTGTTGGTTCTGAAAAGCACACTGCTGCCTTTTCTGTAGAATTGCTCTCAGGCTTTGGGAGCTGCCCTGTCAAGGTTTCCTTTCCTCACTCATAAGCAACAGAGAATAGCCCTAATGGGCAAGACAATAGTTGTCTTCTTACCTGAAAGAGGAACCAACTTAATGGAAAAATTAGTGTTCTAGAGTTCTCTGTGGAAATAGTCTAAAGCTAAATTTAGATTCTTGCATAACTTTCTTCTGCTGCTTTGCCCTGCATCTTTTATTTCCTATCTCCAAAAATCTCTTCCTCTATAGTCATTTTCAGAATAACTCCAGCCTAAGGTTCTTTCTCATTTAACCTGTCCTATAACACACATGCTATGATCTAATGTTACCGTTAATCAGAGATGTTGGTAATATGAAGAAACATGGTATATGTGTGTATATATGTGTATGTGTACATATATAGACAGGTAGAGAGATATAGATATGTTTAAGAATATCCATTTATCTATCTATCTACCTAGCTATATCCAGTCATGCGTTGCATAATGACATTTTGGTCAATAATGGACCACATATACAATGGTGATTCAATATGTTATAAGGGAGCATATATAGGAACCTTATATATGGCACTTGATATTGGCACTGCAGGTCAAGTAGAGGAAGCCACTGATAATCAATAGTGGTGCTCGGACATTCGTTTTTTTATATAAGAATATATGAATAAAAATATACATACCAGCTAAGTTTATGTAACTATACTTTATAATGTTTTATACAATGATGGAATCCCCTAATGATGCATTTCTGAGAATGTATTCCTGTTGCTAAGTTTTGTATGTGTGTGTGTGTATATATATATATATATATATATATACACATACATGCACACAGGTGATATTGTTATCATTGTTATATTTGCTTAAATATATTGCTGATTTCACGTAGGAGGATTCGATGAGGATTCTATCCCCTCACACTACCAGTTACAATGTCATCTTAGGATCTCTTCACCAGAATGAGTATGGAAAGGCATATCTTACATTTTGAGGGTTGTAGATGGAAAGTACATGATACAGATATTTAATGGATGTCTCAAAAAGAGATATCCTAAAGACGATATGATACTTGGTTTCATGGCCATTAACAAAAGCCATTAAATGTGTGGATATTTAGTGTGGCCGAGGAGACCATGCTCTTGCCAGCTTTCAGTATCCCTGACTCTCTTACTTTAAAGATTAATGCACAGTTTGAGCTCCAGTAGTTTCCTAACCCATTAGCTTTGCCTTTTCTTACCAGAGAACAATAATATTATTTGAGCAATGTTTCATTTTAATTGCATGTAATTTTCTAATTTTATTTAAAAATTTTAATTTTAGTGTTGAAAATTTTTTCTCTACTGACATTTTAATGGAAAGGTGAAAAAGGATTATTTACACACTACCAGACTGATGCTAGTCCAATAAAGACAGAAATCTCTTTAGTTATTTTCTGGCACAACAAATTGGTAATGAACACTCATCTATCTCCTTAACATAAGATTATTCATATGCCAATTGATGAATCTATTCAAAAAACAAATTTTTTGGCCCATTTTAATAGATTAATAATTTCTCAAAAGAGACTGCTTTGGATTTTAACTCTAACATTATTTCAAAGCACAAAATGGTACAAAGATATAAAGATACATGCTTTTGTACAGACTACAAAAAGTGCACACATAATGTGATAAAACTGATAGATAGATTGATTATAAATAAAACACAAAATCAGGATTCCATTGTTACAGGAAATAACATTTACCCTGGGCTTTTAGATTTATATTTGCAAAGATTCAAAATAAAGGGTATGTCAAACACAGAAATTAGAAAGACACAGTGAATACTCAGAGAATAGGAATAATTTAGTTTGATGTGTGCTTGGAGAAAGAAGATTGGAAAGGTTAATTGAGGTTAGAGCTTGAAAAATTATTTCTAAAAATATTTTAAATTTGTCTTGTAAATGATAAAAAATTACAATTGTTTAGTAGAATATTGATACACAAAATTGTTAATAACGTCCATGAAAAAGACACTCTCTAAGCACTTTAATATAATACTTATTCAATCATCATGAAAATTTTATGAAGTCTTTATAGAGATCATAAAAACTCTATGTAGTTTTTCCAGGGTGACAGTTGAAGAGAATTAAAATAATTTAGTACAAAAAAAGAGTTTTCATTGTAATTTTCTAACTTTAATCAATTCAAATTAATTTTATATGATTATAGACTACAGTAATTTTCCAATTGCATTTATCAATTTGATAATTTGTGATGAAAATATATGTTTATGATATATTAGTAACCAAATACCTGGCACTTGTCTTAGAATGAACATTGATATACAGAAAACTGGCTGCTTTGGTTGGACTGCTATTTTGAAAATAAATTTTAGGTCTTTCATTTTACTTTATTTTTTATTTCAGAAACCACGTGCAGGTTTGTTACATGAATATGTTGTGTAATGGTAAGGTTTGGGGCTTCTAGTGTGCTCATTACAAAACAGTGAACATTGCATCAATATATTTTAAATTATTTGTGTAACTATGCAATATTGTGCTTTAGAGAGCAATTTCTCCAGGTTCCTTAATAGGATACTAACATACATTTTGTATAAACCTAAGAAAAGTTCTAATCTACAATGTAAAGCAGAAAACAAGGATGGCAGCGTCCAATTTGATTCCAAGATTTGAGAAGCTGTGCAGTCCCCAACAAACAACCATATCATATTGGTAATTGAGATTATTTAGGAATAAAATTAAAACTTTTTTCCTATTTATTTATATATTTATTTATTTTAAAAATGGCTATTTGGTCACTGCTAATTTTTTTTAATGCTTAAAACACACTTCATGTTTGGGAGGGGATGAGGAACAGCTATAATCTTCATTCATTACTTCTGGGTTGCAAGATAGTATAGCCACTTTGGAAAACAGCTAGCCTTTTGTTTTATGATACGTTGTGCACCCACCATATGACCCAGCAATCTTGCTCTGTTTACTTCGGGATAATGAAAATGCACAGTCATACAAAAATATGTTTATGAATGTTTAAAATGGCTTTATTCACAGTTGCCTAAAACTGGAAGTTACTGAAATATCATTCAACTGCTGAGTAAATAAACAATACCGTTTCACATGTATTTAATAGAGCTCAGCACAATAATGGGGAACAAACAGAAACTATTGATGAATACAACAATATGGATGAATTCCAATTGCATTATATGGGAAAGAAGCTACACTTAAAAAAGCTTCATACTATATGATTCCGTTTATATGACATTCTGAAAAATGACAAAATCATAAGGACAGGGAACAGATCCATAGATGTTGGAAAGCAACCAAGAAGCCTCACAGTGCTGATGCCTGGACCCAGGAAGGGGTTCTGTGATGCTTTGTTTTGATGCTGATGAAGTGCTAACAAGAGCCAGGAGTAGAGAGAGAGAGAGAGCCTTTAAGCCTCTTCCAAAGGCGTTCCTGTCAGTATTTAACTGGTGGTCTGGAAGGGTATCTGAGAAATATGCTTTTCAGGGGTCTCAGCTTCCTACCCTTATAAATATAGTAGAATAAAAAAGGATGGGGAAAAATCACAGAGAAGTTACCTTTGTAAAATGTTATTTTCTGTTTTCTGGAGGCTTTGAAAAAAAAAACAAAAACAAAAACCCAGCATCTATCATATCACCCTACAACAATGGGAGAAGATACATAGATACAGAGAAGAAATATTTATGGATATTTTACTATATATATGTATATAAATATATATATATTTCCATTAGTGGGAAAGATCATTCCTAATTTAGATATAGGTTTAAATATCTAACATATTATTCTGCAGATATAAAGAGAATAAATATTTTCTTAGTACTGTATTCTCTTCACAATATTATGTCACTAATAGTACTAAGGATTACTTTTTAGGGAAAAAAAAAGTCTTGATAGATTTCTAACCAAACTATGATGTCATTGATCCAAATGCCCAAACCAATCTGGAGCACTTTAGCTGACATGGAAATTTTATGTACTGTAAGTTTTTAATACTTAGATAAATTATTCCTTGGAATGTGTTTAAATTTGCTTTTCAAGAAAGAGGCAAAAATAGGCTGGGTGTGGTGACTCATGCCTGTAATCTCAGCATTTTGGGAGGCCAAGGTGGGTGGATCACTTGAGGTCAGGCATTCAAGACCAGCCTGACCAGGTGGACCCCCAACTCTACTAAAAATACAAAAATTAGCCAGACATGGTGGCAGAGCCTGTAATTCCAGGTACTCAGGAGGCTGAGTCAGGAGAATCACTTTAACTTGGGAGCCGCTTGCAGTGAGCAGATAATGTGCCACTGCACAACAGAGCGAGCCTCCGTCTCAAAAATAAAAATTAAAAAAAAAATAGGCATAACATTGAAAGAAAAGACCGTATAAATGAATGTATAGTTAACTCAATAACTGTAGTAGCAACAGAGACTTATTTTTCATTGTATAAATTTGAGATACATATCCTAAAGGAAACAATTACTACAGGTAAGAAACATAACCTATCCATCACCTTCCAGAGGAATTGTTTGTGTTATAAGAGCTCTTAAAATCTACTCTTAGCACATTTTCAATACACAATTTAGTAGTTTTATTAACCAAGTAAAAGCCGTATATATTTATAACGGAAGCCCTGGGATCCACTAAGTTCATCTTCTCTCTTATATCCCTGGTATGTCTTTTCATCACTGGGAAAGAAAAAGTGCTTCTACTTCTACCTTAAATCTCCTCTCCCATTCTGAATTACAACAAGTCTTACATATACAGTTACCCAATTCATCAATTATAAGAAGTTGTTTGTTTTCACCCCTGCAAAATCAGCTTAAAATGAAGTTGAATTACGATGTTGACAAATGGATTGTCTTTAGACATTTCCAATGTTAGTTCACTACGGTGAAGAGCAAAAATATTCAAAAGCGCATTGAGTGACCACCATAGAGTCCTGTAATCATGTCTGGGCTATTCCACACTCAAGTTTTCTACCTGCAACATCAATGAGGCAAACTCTAAATTAATTATAGAAGAAAACTGTGTTTCCTGATCCTCTACCTCTTCCCACCTAGAACTGTCTGATAGGCCCCAGTAAGGGTTGTTCCCCTCTATGTGTCCATGTGTTCTCATCATTTAACTCCCACTTATTAGTGAGAACATGAAATATTTGGTTTTCTCTTCCTGTGTTAATTTGCAATGACTCCGTCTCAAATAAGAAAGAAAGAAAAATAAAAGGCATAAAATTGAAAGGCAAGAATGTATGGATGCTCCATCCAGCTCTATCCATGTCCCTGCAAAAGACATGATTGCATTTTTTTATATGTACCACATTTTCTTTATCCAGTCTATCATTGATGGGCATTTAGGCTGATTCCATTTCACTGCTATTGTGTACTAGGCTTAATACTGGGTGATGAAATAGTTTGTACAACAAACTCCCATAACACAAGTTTACCAGTGTAAGAAATATGTACATATACCCCTGAACTTAAAAGGAAAAGAGAAGTATTTTTAATGACTTTCCCATCTTCTATTGTCTGTAAAAGCACTATTCTTTCTGCCATTGAATTTACATTGGTTTTAATAGAAATTTATAAGTAAACCATACTAACCTTAAATCAATAAAAAGAGCCTGGCTCTATGAAAATTTACTTCTAAATAAAAGTCAACACATTTTAAGTGACTTATTTAACAGGAGAATTGATTTATATAATATTTAACTCAGATAATAATTATAAATAAACAGAAACAAGGACGACGACAACATGAACTATTTTTAAAAAGATTAGCATTAGAGTAATGGAGTTATAATTCTTCAGTGTGGCAGAAAGAAAAGGAAAGAAAACTATAAACTGCTCTTGAGATTAACATGAGGGCAACTGAGCATTAACTTCCTGGTTATCCTCATTATTCCTATTAATTGTGTTTCTATGACTATGTAGTAAGACCATGATCTGGAATATAAGGCTCTGAAATAGGGGTAAGGAGAGAATGCTTGTCACTCATCTCAAACAGTATTTCAAAATAATAATAAATAAAATGATATTTTTGTAGAGTAATCAATAATAAAAATGCTTGATGGATGAAATATCTGTAATTTGTGGTCTGTAGAGTTATGGAAGTTCATTTAACAATTTTAAAATGAGAAAAAACAGGTGGGATTGTGATTTCATGCTTTTACCAAGTATCAAAAGTTAGTTGGAATTTAAAATGCTACGATGGTGAGTAGAAAAGGGAGCACTATTAACAGTATTGACAGAAAACTAACTGTCTGAAAACCCAGAGGTAGAATGACAAAAAATAAAAGTGCAAAAAAGGAGTAAGTCCCGAGTGAATAGTTGGGGATCTCTCTCTCTCATTCTCTCTATGTGTGTAATACATATGCATTTCTTAAAGATGGAAAGGTTATATTAAATTATATTAAATCCATCTACATGTGTAGACATATATTATTATTTTTATGTTTTTTTTTAAAATATGCATGTTTCTCATAAGCGTACACATTTCTCAAAGGCAAAGACAGGGTGTGGCTTGCACCCATTTAAATCCCTGTACCCAATTTAGTTTCTGACACATATTACACACTCAGTGGATATTTTGTGAAGTAATTAATACGAAAAAAAGAGAAATCACAACTTTGTAAGTTAGATGCTAGCATATTACCTCATGAAAACATGTGAAAATTCATGGAGACAACTAGGCACCATTGATATAAATTAAAAACTTTCTGGATTTGAAAGGCTCAAATTTAAAAATTTTCAAGTCTTATGTTTTATATATATTTATATTTTCTTCTCCAAACATATGTGATTTTGTATACACACACAAACACATGAACATGCACATACACTAAATATATATATGTGTATATGTATATATATATGTGTATATGTGTGTGTGTTTGTGTGTGTGTGTGTGTGTGTGTGTATATATATATATATATATATATGTACACATTTACCATTACAGGACATATTTTAAGTGCTATAAGGTGAGATACTGAATTATAATTGAATTAAAACACCATGATTACTTTTTTTGATATCAGAAAAATAATGGCAAAAATAGTTAATATTAATGAGCAATTTATTAATTTACTTAGTGTACTGGGTGGTCAGAAAAACCTGAGTCATCTAAGGGGAAGGATCAATACAAGGAGATAAAAGAAATGGCAAATTTGGGTTACAAAAATTTCTTGTGTCATTCTTTGACCTTTTCTTAATATCATATGCAAAGAAGACCCACAGAGACATTTTCAGATGATGAATGACATGCATAGCTTTGCATTTTACCAAAATGATACTGTGTATAAGGAAAAATAAAGAAAGTGCAATCTGAGACTTAAGTTAGAGAAATCAGTTAATATACATTTAAATAAAGCATAAAAAGATGATGCTTTTTTGTATAATACATTATTCTTTGATAATTTATCCTTTGATACTATAGATTATGAACTGTCTTTAAATGATTTGTATCTAGTGAGAGAATAAAAGTTACCTTTAGAAATAATTTAAAGTAATTAATATAATTTGTAATTAGTGATACACCATGAATATTCCAAGGTATTTTGTTTTCGTTTTTATTTTTGCTGATTGTGTCGTTATTTGCTTAAATTAAAACTAAGTCTTAGAAATACATAAAAATTTTTATATTAGCTTCAAGGCTACTGACTGAAATGCTGTGAAATACAAAGTTTATTTTATTAAAATAATAACATTATTCTATTAATTATATAACGTATCGTAGAATGTCAAATGACTTGGCAAAACTAGAATTATCATTATCATCTATTGTATGTAATGTCATTGTCAAGATAAAAAGGAATAAACAATATAGTCATCTTCTACAAAATGAATAATGCCAAATATATTGCCAAATAAATTTATATTATATGCTGAATGTATACGATATTATATGCCAAATGTATATATTACATGTAAATTTATAGTTATATGCCAAATTTATATTATATGCAAAATGCCAAATAAATTTGTAATATTATAAATATTAAGAAAAGTCAAGCATTATTAAGAAAGTGGAACAAATATTATAAACTCATATAGGAATGTTTTAGAAAATCACAGTGGTCAGCTTTGGTCACCATACATAACAAACATTCAAATTATCCAATATTTTATTTATCAACAGTTTATGGAATTTCATGATATTGCAATGTATTAAAATCATCACCTATAGTTTTAAAGTGAGTTAGCACCTTAAAAGTAGACACATACATATATAAGTATATACATATATACATGTGTGCATATCTACACACATGTACATTTATACATATGTACACACAAAAAAATTGATTCATTATCAAAATATCTTCCTTTCTTTTAAGATACAATATACTGTCCTCAAATTCAGTCACCTCCCTCTTAGGTACAAATCACTGCTAAATGGTAAACATTTATATATTTTTAGAAAATATCAATCCCAACTCCAAAGAAAGTTTATGCTTATTGTAATATATACCATAGTCATGTAGAATTGGAGATTATTACTTTTCTATTTTCTACATCACAAAATAATAATCACAATGCACTTTCCGCCAGAGTTATTTAGAAGAGTGGGAGTCAATAAAAAATGAAATGACTTCAAATGCCAATTGAATAAACTTTTATATCATCTTTTCTTTTCCCAAACTACATGTTTCCCTGAGTCTGGGCTATTCCAACAAATTGCACTAATCTGATACTAATTATTTAGGAAAAAAAAAAAAAATCTTGAACCAGGTTTTTTCTCTGTTCTCACATATGTGTGTGTGTGCGTGTGTGTGTGTGTGTGTGTGTGTGTGTGTGTTTCCCACCCCCCACCCTCCATCAAGCAACAGACACCAGCTGGGTGTCTTCCAATTCAGTCCTGTACTATAGCATCACATCACACAGGGTGAAGGCTCAGTCCCCAAAACTGTAGTCCCTGTCCCCCAGATACCAGTCACAAGTCTGGGCCTTCAGAAGGTATGACCAATTGGTTCCTAATTGAGGTTCTCGTGACCCCTTCTTTGAGTTTGATTAATTTGTTGGAGTGACTCATAGAACTCAGAAAAATACTTACTTACATATACTGGTTTATAATAAAGAATATTTAAAAGAATACAGATGGAGGAAGGGGCACAAAGTTTCCCTGCCCTCCCCAGACATGCAACCCCCCAGGATTGTTCAATGTGTTGACCTCTATGGAAACTGCCCACCAATGGAGGTTTTCTGTCTTGGGCTTCTACTTTAGTATGTTGTGATTCTGCATATACCTCTGTCTACAATTTTGAGGACAGCAATTTGCCCTGTAACCTCAATTCTCTGATTGATCAAGGAAGACCTATTAAATTTCAGTATGTTCAACTATTTTCTTGTTGTGAGAACAAGATTGATGACTTCTAAGCTCCTTACATACTGAACTGAAAACTGAAAGAATTTATTTTTTCTCCTAAGATTATGTGGTAGTAAAGAATGCAATAACTAGTACAATGTGTTGCCAATTCCTGATTTGTGTGAAAATGTCAAATGTTTTACCTGCTGTTGGTTTTTGCTGTTAGCACAAAGTACAATAATCTAAATGAGGTACTAACATTATTCATATATTTACTAATAAATCCCTAATTTGACAAGTAACTGTATTATTTTCTTTCAGTCTGTGTTTGTCTTTATGGATGTAGGGTGTTTCTTTTAGGCAACATACAGGTAGGTCATTTTAAAAAAATCTCATTTAGCTATTCTCTTTTAATTAGATAATTTAGTCCTTTGCCTTCAATGTTATTATTTAGAGGAAGGAACATAATACTGCCATTTTTCTACTTGTTTTCCAATTGTTTTGTAACTCCTCTCTTCCTTTATTTATTATTGTTTATTTTTTTGTGGATAAGTAATTTTCTAAAATAATGCATTTTAATTTGTTGTCTTTTATTTTTTGGAAATCTATCACAGGTTTTTCCTTTGTGGTTATCAAAAGGCTTACAAAACATCTCACAGATATAACACATTATTTTAAACCAAAGACAAGTAATTCTTGATCACAAAGGAAAAAATAGAAACAAACAAAAGAAAAATTGAAGAAAAACTCTGCACATTAACTTCATTCCCAGGCCCCAATATTTTCACTTTTTCTTTTCTCAGTTTACCTATTTTATATTGCTGATCTCTTAACAAGTTGCTGTAGCTATTATTATTATTATTGATAGATTTGTCTTTTAGTCCTTATTCTAGAGACATTAATGATTTACATACCACATACCATAATTACAGTATTAGAGCATTCTGGGTTTGTTCATGTGCTTACTTTTACCAGTGGTTTTGTACCTTCAATTTTTTTTTTTTTTTTTTTTTGCAAATTTTCCTTTTCCTTTCAGATTTAAGAACTCTCTTTAGCATTTCTTATAAGATTATGATGGTAAAGAATTCTCTAGCTTTTATTTGTCTAGTAGAGACTTTACCTTTTCATGTTTGAATGGGGCTGTATCCTGGTCACAAGACTGTTTCAGGACTCACAGCCTAACCAAGGTTGGTAGGCCTGCCTTTGTTGATACAAGTATGTCTCTTGCTGGGTCCCTCAGTGGAAAGAACTGCTCTTGATCTGTGGCTGGAAGAAGCTAGAGCCAAGTGACATGGCTGCTTTAGGATCTGCAATGGAAGTGAAGTTGGTTGGTTTCCCTCCCGGGACATGCAATGATATGTCTCCCAACAGGTTCCTGAATATGCAGGAGTACGCCAGAACCATAGTTGAGAAGGCTTTAGCTAGATCACAGGCTGTTTCCAGGTCCACAGCCATGATCAAAGTCATTGAACCAGTTCTCTGAGGCATGAGTGAATGTGACTCCTCCTGTATCTTTGGACGATAGTGGACCAAAGCCAATGGGGCTTTAGCTTAGTCCAGAAAGGATCATGGTTGTTTTCCGTTTACAGCCAGTACCACGGTAAGTGAACCTACCATCTGGGCACAGTCCTCCCATACCCAAATGGATTTTCTCAGCCTTCGGCACCACGGGGGTTTTGCAACAATACACTTAACCAAGAAGGTAAAATGTATGTACACAGAAAACTATAAGATACGCAAGAGAAATCAAAGAACACAAATATATAGAAAGATAGCTCATGTTCATAAATTAGAATAATTAATATGTTTTACACATCCATAGTACAAAAATCATTCTATATATTTAACACAATCCATGTGAAAATTCTTATGACATTTTTCAGAAAAATAGAATAATTCTAAAATGTATATGAAATCAGAAAGAACTCTAAATAGCCAAAATATTCTTAAGCAAAAAGAACAAAGCTGGAGATGTCATACTTCCTGATTTCAAAGTATGTTTAAAGCAATAGTAATCAAAAAAGTATAGTACTGGAATAGCAACAGACACATAGACCAATGAAACAAAATAGAGATTCTAGAAATAAACTCATGCATATTGCAGTCAACTAATTTTTGAGAAGAGTGCCAAGAATAAACAGTTGAGAAAGGATAGTCTTTTCAATAAATGGTAATGAGAAAATTAAATATCCACATGCAAAAATATGGAATTGGGCTCCTTTTTTACACTACTTACAAAAATTAACTCTAAATGAATTAAAGGCTTAAGACAATCATAAATTCCTAAAGGTAAACATAGTGAAAAATCTCTCTGTCATTGGCCATGGCAATAATCTTATTGGATATGACACCAAAATTACAAACACTAAAAGCAATTCTAAACAAGTGGCACCACATCAAACTGAAAAGCTTCTGCACAGTAAATGAAATAAAATGAAAAGGCAACCTACAAGATGGGAAAAAATGTTTGCAAACCATATATCTGTTAAGTTAATATCCAACATATGTAAGAATTTCATAGAACTCAATAGCAAAAGATAAAACGAACACATAGCCCACTTTTTAAAATAAGCAAAGGATGTGAGTAGGCTTAAAAATAAGTTGATACCAGATATATGCAAAAATATTCATCACTAATTATCAGTGACATGTAAATCCAAACCACAATAAGGTATCATCTCATACCTGATAGAATGGCTATTACCAAAAAGCCCAGAGATCATAAGTGTTGCTGGGATTGCAGAGAAAAGGGAATATTTGGACATGAATGATAGAAATGTAAACTGGCAAATCCATTATGGAAAACAGTATGGTGGTTCCTTCAATAATTAAAAACAGAACTAGTATATTATGCATTCCAGCAATTCCACTTGGGGTGTATATCCAAAGAAAATAAAATTAGGATATGGAAGGATATCAGCGTTTCTATGTTTATTGCAGAATTATTCACAATAACCAGATATAGAAACAACCTGCCTGTCTATAAATAGATGAATAAACAAAATTATACACATATAAACATATATATAATGAAATATTATTTAGTCATAAAAAGAAGAAAATATTGCCATTTACAATATAGATGAACCAGAAAGATATTATATTAGGTAAAATAATCCAGGCACAGAAACACAAATTATGCATGAACTGATTACATGTGGAATTTTTAAAAGTTGAACACATAGAAGCAAAAAGAAGAATGGTGGTTGCCAAGGGCTGGGGAATGGTGGATGGGGAAAAGAGGGAGATGTTAGCCAAAGGCTACACTTTCACTTACAAGATTAATAAATCTTGGGGTTCTAAAGTACAGTATGGTGACTGTAGTTAGGAATATTGTATTACATACTTGAAATTTACTAAGAAAGTAGATTTTAAATGTTTTTACCACATACACACAAATGGTAACAATGTGAGTTAGATGTGTTAATTAACTTGATTTGCATAATCATTTCACAATGTATAGAAAATTATTGCATTATCCACCTTGAATATATACAGTATTTATTTGTTAATTAGGCTACAATATAGCTGGAAATAAGCAACAGAGGAATAGCTCAAAGGAGATAAATGAAATGTTGACCCATGAAGGCTATTCTAAAGACTAAGAGCATATCTGATATATCATATATTTGCTTCAAATGATAGAGCTAGCCAACAGAACAGTGAGGAGCCTCTTTCCTTTTCTAGTATTTTAGCCTTCCATTTTTCTGATTTGCAGGAAGAAAAATTAAAAGATCCTATGGAATTAGAAGGAAGTGAGTACAGTCCCCAATACCTATGCTCATAGATCTGACTTCAAATACTGCCTCTAATATTTACTGTGTGATAATAACTCACTAAAAGAAATCAAATCCAGTTTTGAAAATTGGAACAGCTTCTTCTTGCATCTAGGATATTCAAGATATATAGTCTACCAAAATAACTAACAACTTTCATCAAAAAAACTCAATCAGAACAAAGAGCAAATAACTACATAAACATAGTGTATATATTTAATTATTACTTAACTGGGGTTAAGAAAGAAGAAATTCAATATATGCTACTAAATCATTATTTTAAAATAATTATTTAGAAATATCCAATTTAATAATTGTCACTATTATTTTACCCGCCATTTTCAGATTCAGAAATATAATTGTGATCTAAAAATAATGAAATATGTACAATATAACTGATAATTAAAATGATAGCAATTGTATTCATGATTTATTACAAATACTTTTACTAATGTTGACTTCATCTCACTTGATATTTAATATGTTAATTTACCAAAGTTAATAGTTGTTCATTTATTTTCACATGTGAATAATATATAGGTTTTAGACATAGCTATTCTTTGGAAAATACAAATGCATAGTTTAAAAGCTTTTAATGAATTAAAGTTAATTGAATAATAGCATTAGATAAAGAAATAGCTTATAATAGAACGTAAGCAACATAAGTTCAATTCTTTCTGAAAATAAATATTAAATTGTAACTCTAAATTTAATTAAGGAACATAGCAAGTTTGGGGCACTCTCAAATAATTGGGCTATTCTCAAAGAGTGGTTAATAAATGTTATTTAGTTTTAAAAGCAAGCTGTGCATAAAGCACAGCTATTTAATCTTGTTAAAATATGCAAAGTACATTTTCTTATTTGTTAAAGTTTTGTGCCACAAAATATTTGATCCTCCAAAAGGAATATATATGAATAAAAGTTAAAAAAAATGCAATCTTACCTTGTAATCACTCATAAAGATTAATTCTGCTGGCATAAAATGTTGAAAAGATTTTGGCAGTCTAGTAGTTTTAGTTGAAAGGAAATTATGCTGACAAAAGATATTAATGACAGTGACCCAAAATGAAGATTCTTTTATGATTGTCTTCCTCTAAAGAAAGTTTCCAAAATGAGTTAAGAAAATATTAAATCAGTTCCTGATTTATAGAAGCAGCTCATTTCCTTCAGAAATCACATTATATGTTGGTTCCTGGTTCTGTTTATTTGTAAATAATTCATCTACTTCAAGAAATATTTTATTTATGAACTTCTGACATGGCAGTGAAAAATTAAAGAGAAATATCGCCAGTTGTTTATGTTGTAGGATAATGGCTTCCTGAGAAGCCATTATCCCACAACATAGGATAGAGAAAACTTGAGGTAAAAGGAAGGCAAAATTGTAGTTGATATATGTTTTTATCATATTGGAAAAATTTATAGGATGGAAAAATCATATTATATTGATTTCCTTTTTTGTAAAAAATGCTTATCTGGAGGAATATTCCCTGTTGGGTGATATAGGCTGATACAATAGAACAAATTGATTATTGTGCTCTTATTCAGAAATTGAATTCTGATTGGCTTGAAGAGTCAGGCATTTAAAATTTTTATGTAATTGAAATTGTCAGCACCCAAAAACATTAGGGTTCAAATTCAGGGTTGCAGAACTTTGTTTCAGTTTTCATCTCTGATCACACATTGCTACTTCTTCCTTCCATTTTATACACTTCCCTTGAAAATGTACCTATTTTTTCTACTATAAGTACTTTTCTATCTATGTTATTGCTAAAAAAAATTTGAGCTCCCAAAAGATAACCAGTACTCTCATTGTCTTCTCAAACAAAATGCCTGTCTACCCTCAAAAAAGAGAGAAGCTAGTAAGAATGCACTGCCTGTTTATTTTTTTCTTATACTCTCTAGTGTATTGTTCTGCTAATTTAAAATTATTTTTTATGTCACATATTTTAAGTTCCAAAGGCCAAGATTTTTATTTTAGTTTATTAAATTCTGGGGTACACGTGCAGGATGTGCAGGTTTATTGCATAAACATGTGCCATGGTGGTTTGCCACACCTATTAATCCATTATCTAAGTATTAATGCAAGCATGCATTTTTCCTGATGTTCTCCCTTCCCACACCCTGTGCCCCAGCAGGCCCTAGTGTTTGTTGTTCCCCTCCCTATGTCTATGTGTTCTCACTGTTCAGCTCCCACTTATGAGTGAGAACATGTGGTGTTTGGTTGTCTGTTCCTGCATGAGTTTGCTGAGGATAATGGCTTTCAGCTTCATTCATGTCCCTGCAAAGGACATAATCCTGTTTCTTTTCATGGCTGCATAGTATTCCATGCATACATACCATTGTTCCTTTATCCAGACTATCATTGGTGGGCATTTAGGTTGATTCCGTGTCTTTGCCATTGTGAATAGTGCTGCAATAAACATATATGTACACGCAGCTTTATAATAGAGTGATTTATATTCTTTGGGTATGTACAAAACAATGGAATTTCTGGGTTGAATGGCATTTCTGGTTCTAGGTCTTTGAGGAATTATCACACTGCCTTCCACAGTGGTTGAACTATTTACATTCCCACCAATAGTGTAAAAGCATTCCTATACCACAGCAGCCCCACCAGAATCTTTTGTTTCTTGACGTTTTAATAATCAACATTCTGACTTGAGTGAGATAATATCTCACTGTGGTTTTGATTTTTATTTCTCTATTAATCAGTAAATTTGGCTTGTTTTCATATGCTTTTTGCCACATAAATGTCTTCTTTTGAGAATTTTCTTGTTCATTTCCTTTGCCCACTTTGTAATAGGGTTGTTGTTTTTGACTTGTAATTTTTTTTTAAGTTTCTTGGAGACTCTGGTTATTACACCTGTATCACATAATAAGTTGCAAACATTTTCTCCCATTCTGTAAGTTGTCTGTTGGCTCTGATGATAGCTCCTTTTGCTGTGCAGAAGCTCTGCAATTTAATTAGATCCCATTGTCAATTTTTGCTTTTGTCATAATTGCTTTTTGTGATTTCATTATGAAATTATTGCCCATGCATATTATCTGAATGGTATTGCCTAAATTTTCTTCTAAGGATTTTATAGTTTTGGTGTTTACATTTAAGTCTTTATCTGTGTAAAGAAGGTGTCCAGTTTTAATTTTCTGCATATTGCTAGCCAGTTCTCCCAGCATCATTTATTAAATACAGAATATTTTCTCCACTGCTTGTTTTCAACAGGTTTGTCAAAGGACAGATGATTGTGAATGTGTGTCTTATTTCTGGGTTCTCCACTGTGTTCCACTGGTCTATGTTTCTGTTTTTGTACCGGTACTGAGGGAAAGTATTCTCTTCCCGGGTCCAGGAGGGGGCGTAATTTCAAGGGCAATAACTTCCCAGTGCCACGTCCCCACTCTCCATCTGGGGTCTTAAGGGTCTTTGTTTAAATTTTTAGGGGCGTGGGAAAATAATCGAAGTCAATCACTCCAGTGGAAGTTTAAATGAACTCTTTTCATTGGCCTTGGGGCTTTGGAGGAGGTGGGAATTCCTCCTGGGTTAAGAGTCCCTGTCCCCCACATCCAAGTGGATTTCTCCTGGGGTCCCCTTCCACTCAGTGTGGAAGCCGCTTTCCCTCTCTGGTATTCCATATTTGGGTCCCCTTCCATAATCCTTGTGGAAGCTTTTCTCTCTCTCTCGTTCTTTCTCCTTTTTTTTTTTTTTTTTTTTTCTTTCTGCCTAAATAAATCACTTTCTGCAAAAACTCTTTGGGGTCGGATATTTTCTTGCAAGCTCACTGTGCGGTGGTCCCCTCTCCCATTCTTGGGTAAGTGAGAGACCAAGAGCCTGGAAAAACATCCTCTCAGAGGAGCTGAGCAGTCCCCTGCACCCTGAAACCCGACAGCAGTACTACACTGTTGCAGTTACGGCAGCCTTGTAGCACAGCTCAAAGTCTGTAGTTTTTGTCTAGTATTGTCTTGGCTATATAGGCTCTTTTTTGGTTCCATATGAATTTTAAAATGGTTTTTTTCTATTCTTTGAAGAATTTCAATGGTAGTTATTGGGAATAGTATTGAATCTATAAATTACTCTGGCAATATGGACATTTTCATGATACTGATTCTTCCTATCCATGTGGATGGAATGTTTTTCCATTTCTTTGTGTCCTCTCTGACTGCTTTGAGCAGTGGTTTGTAGTTTTCCTTACAAAGGTCCTTTACTTCCATTGTTAGATATATTCGTAGGTATTTTATTCTCTGTGTAGCAATTAGAAATGGGAGTTCATTCATGATTTAGCTTTCTGCTTGTCTGTTGTTGGTGTATAGGAATGCCTGTAAATTTTGCATGTTGATTTTGTATCTGGAGATTTTGCTGAAGTTGCTTATTAGATTAAGAAGCTTTTCGGCTGAGATGATGGGGTTTTCTAGGTATAGGATCATGCCATCTGCAAACAAACCATTTAAATTCCTCTCTTTCTATTTGAATGCGCTTTATTTTTCTTGCCTGATTGCCCTGGTCAGAACTTCAAATACTATGTTGAACAGGAGTGGCGACATTAGGCATTCAAGGTAGAGATTTGATCCACTTTGTATTACATATTTTGCATCCAGTAAACACAAAACAAACAATAATAATATAAAAATATAATTTTCTTTAATAATTTTAAAATTAGTATTGATAGATAAAATTATCTATAATTCTGAGAAAAAAATACTAAAGTATCTATGTTACCACAGTTTCATAGTTGAAGTGTAGCAAAATGATTAAAGAAATAGATCAATTGCTACATGCCCTTCCTCTATTCACATCTTTTGCAATCTGACTTTGCAGCAATTCCTAACAAGAGTTGAAGTTTATTTTATGACTTCTTAATTTGTGAATAATCTTATGACTTGCCTTGGACAAGAGAAGGCAGCAGATGTGACAGTGCCCCAAATGTAGCACTCCATGGTCTTTGCACACTTTGCATGATTGCTCTTGGACTCTTGCCTCAATGATTAGAATAAGCTACTGTCATAAGAGATCCTTTGGTGCAGAAACTAATTAGGAGGCTAGTCCCAATTAAGGCTGCAGACATTTGTGATCAGCTGAGATCAACCACGCCCGCTAAGATCAAGGACCCACATGTTCATAAGTAACAATAAATATTTTTTATGTGGTTATAATTTTATTAGTTGGTGTGTAGCATTACTATTATAGATAAATAAAACAATAAGAAAAGTAGCCCAAGGAATGTTTTTCTTATTAGAATAAAAATAAGAAGTATCAGATTAAGGAGAGATTAGAGTCTATTCAAATTTGTGGAAAAAAAGGCAAATTTTGACACATATGGCTCAAGCAATCCTTCAAACATTTCATGTAATTATATAAAAATAATTCTAAAAATTATTTTTCTCCTTTTCTATGCATATGTGAGAACTTAAGGTCTGACTCTCTCTTAAGGATTGGGTTCAAGAATATGCATATATATTATTTTATAAATATTTTCTAAATTCTGCAGAGATTTAGTCTCTTATTTTTATTTATAATTTGCAGGTATTCAATAATCTAAAATAAATTCTATTCTGAATGGCATATATTCTAAATCATTGGTGGAGTAAAGCAGTTGAAAATTATGACATGAGGAAAAACACGTTTTGAACTGATATTCACCATATAAAATAACTGCCTCATACAATTGAAAAATATAAGTTTAGAAACATGTAATCTGAGGATAGCATCAATCACTTATTAAGCATAATAATCTTTTTACACATTAACTCCCTATACCACATTCAGGAAATGAGTGATCTGCATTGTTTCTGCTTCAGATTAAAAAGAGCATGTTCATATTCGTTAAATGACCTGAACCAGTGTATTTCTAATAGGCCCAACAATACAATTATACACATATTGTTTCCTACAACTTTTTTTTTGGTTTGTTTCTGAAACAGAATCTTGCTCTGTGGCCACACTGAGTGCACTGGCGCGATCTCAGCTCACTGCCACCTCTGCCTTTTGGGTTCAAGTGATTTTTCTGCCTCAGCCTCCTGAGAAGCTGGGACTACAGGGTGCCACCATACCCAGCTAATTTTTCTATTTTTCATAGAAACAATGTTTCACCATGTTAACCAGGATGGCCTTGATCTCTTGACCTTGTGATCTGCCCACATCGGCCTCCTTAAGTGCTGGGAATACAGGCATGAACCACCACTCCAGGCCTCTATAATTAATTTTTAAATCAGTTATGGAAAGAGAAAAGAAAGATATGCATTTATACCATCTATTATAATTACACAATTACCTTTACTTTTGCTCTTTGTTTAAATTTATTTATTTATTTTTAATAGAGATGGGATTGCCCTATGTTGCCCAGGCTGGTCTCAAACTCATGGGCTCAAGGGATTCTTCTGTCTTGGCCTTCCAATGTGCTGGGATTACAGGTGTCACCCACAATGTCTGGCCAGATTGTGGACATCTGTTGTGGTGATTGGATTTGAATTTTCCTCTGAGTTTACTTGTTTTTAGCTTAAAAGTATTCCCTTGAATATTTCTTGTAAAATGGGACTACTAGCAGCAAATTTTTTCAGTTTTTATCTTGGAATGTCTTTATTTGGCCTTCATTTTAGAAAGACAGTTTTGTCATACATCAGATTCTTGATAAACTCATCTTTTCTTTCAGCATTTTTAATATGTCATTTGAATGCCTTTTACCCTCCATTCATTCTGATGAGGTGTCAGCTGTTAATCTTGTAAAGAGTCTTTTCTTTGTTGCCTCAATATTTTCTCTGACTTTGATTTTCATCCTTTTTCCTACCATGTGCCTGGGTTTTAACCACTTTGCATTTATCTGATGTGAAGCATATTGAACTTTATAAATATGCAAATTAATGTTTTCCATATTTTTGTCTAACCATTATTTATACTTTTTCTTCCCTTTTCTCTGTCTCCTCTGTTTCTGATATTCTCATTATGCATATGTTGGTGAAAGTAAAATTATCCCACATATCTCTGAGACTTCTTTTTCATTTTTCCTTCATATCCTTCAGATTACATAATCTCTATTGATATATCTTAAAGCATTCTGATGCATTCTTCTGACACTTAAAATTTATTAATAAACCTTCTACTTAATTTTTCATTTAACTTATTGTAATTTTCTACTTCAGAATTTTTATTTTATTCTTTTAAAATCTCTATATCTGTAGTGATAATCTATTTGATGTGACATTTTCATCACAGTTTACTTAATCATGGTTTCCTTTAGTACTTTGGACATATTTATAGTGACTACTTGGAAGTCCTTGTTAAACCTGACATCTGGGTCCACTCTTGGGCAATTTCTGTTGGCTGATATACAATATTTTCCTGCGTGGAACACTTGTTCCCCTTTCTTCACATGTTTCATAATTTGTTAAAAACTAGATGTATTAGCTGATATATTGTATCAACTAGAGATACCACTTTCCTGCTTGACTCTTTTAGGCTATTGCTGTTGTTCTAGTTTGATTCTTTATTTGTCTTATAATTACACTAGTTATATTAGTATATTCTATTTAGTAAGCAGCAAAGCTTTTAAAGTCTCTCCTTGGGGGGCACAGACTTGAATGTTTGCCATCATCCTGGACAACAGCGGTTTTGCAGGGATCTTTTTGACTTTCCTTTCTTTATCTTCCTGTTACCCTGTCTGCATCTTTTGATATTACATAAAGTCCATGCAGCTTCATTTACTGAAAATACATTATTGCATTGTTTTTCACAGTGCTTTTGACATATGTTGCTTATGAATCTGATCCAATTAAATTTGGCCAGGAATAATTTTGAGTGTAGTTTTTGTAGTTGGTCTGACCCCAAAAAGATTCTCCTTAATTATCTCTTTCTTGGTGCTTCTTGGTAAAATAGTTTAACTTCTCCTTAAGATAATTTATTCATTTTAAGAAAATCCTTAGGACCTGACTTCCCACAGTCTGTTTCAAATAACCTCAGCTGCTTCCAGGACAGCTTCTCAGCTCTCTTTTCCTATTGACTGCTTATACTCTTGGAAAAATTCCCTGAATAGTCAGTCAACCACTGTCTTTCTGTGCCCCTGTAGAGCCTTTTATCTGTCTATACATGGAGAGAGCCAGCTTTGATGTCTTTTCTTCTAAGAAAACCAGTACTATTGAATTAGAGGCAGCACTATGACCTCATTTACTCTTCATTACCTTTTTGACCCAGCCATCCCATTACTGGGTATATACCCAAAGGATTATAAAACATTCTATTATAAAGACACACACACGTATGTTTATTGCAGCACTGTTCACAATAGCAAAGACTTGGAATCAACTGAAATGCATATTAATGACAGATTGGATAAAGAAAATGTGGCACATATATTCCATGGAATACTATGCAGCCATCAGAAGAGATGAGTTCATGTCCTCTGCAGGGACATGGATGAAGCTGGAAATAATCATTCTCAGCAAACTGACACAAGAACAGAAAACCAAACACCACATGTTCTCACTCATAAGTGGGTGTTGTACAATGAGAACACATGGACACAGGGAGGGGAACATCACACACTGGGGCCAGCCAGGGGGTTGAGGAGGCTAGGGGAGGGATAGCAGGGAGTGGGTGGATTGGGGAGGGATAACATGAGGAGAAATACCTAATGTAGGTGACAGGGAGATGGATGCAGAAAACCACCATAGCACATGTATACCTATGTAACGAATCCACAAGATCTGACATGTACCCCAGAATTTAAAGTATAATAATAAAAAAGGCTCCATCTCCAAATACAGTCATATACTGTGACAGTGCAGCTTAGTGCTTCAACATATAAACAGGGAGGAGAAGGGGCACAATTCTATCCATAACAATGACCTAAAAACTCAAATTTCATTGAATGTTGAAGATTTCAATTTAAATAACAAACTAAAAAGTGAGGATTGCTCTGAAAACTTATTTAACTCATTCGTGTACTTTTCCCAAGCATTTCCAACACTCAATTGCTTGAACAATAGTTTTCGAAAAATAGTATGTTAGAAATAATTATAACAAAATTGACTCATCATTATTAAACATCTTATGATGTTCAAATTACCCAATGTAGGCTCGCAACTGGGGGGATATCTGAAGGTCATGATAAAGGGCATTTTAAAATTAAAAGATTATATGTAAACTTTATATAAAGCTATGACACCTGCTAAACAAAAGGCAAAGAGGCATCACAGCCAGTGGCAAGAGTAGCCTGGAAGAGGCAGGAGGAGCTTAGAGAGGCACTGTAACTAGACGTGCATATTCATCTTGTCACCATTTGTCAACCGTCTCTTGTCAGAGATAATTTTCTACAATTTGAAAATACCATGACATTTTGGATTGAATTATGAGACTCGTAGCCTTTACTATTCTACATTCTGAATTTATGGATTTTTTGATATATTTCTGCTAAGTTGTAGTTTTCCCTTTTTTTGCTCAAGTGGGTAATGTCAACTTTGTATACAATCTACTAAGCTCAGAAAAATACTCTTTCTGACTCCATTTGTTCTTCATAAATTTTAATTCTGAATCTCTCAATGTCACTTTTCCAGGATAAAATTAAGGTTGAACTACACTTTGAATATTCATGTTAATTGTAAAAAGAGTAATATGTAATTAAAATTATAATTGATTGATACATATACACTTTCTTTTAAAAAACAGTATTAAGTATCAGAAACTTGCTCACCAGCACAATATATGCTATAATTTTCATAACATAATTCTCTGAAATATTTTAACTCCTTTGTTATTCTGCCATTTGGTTGGGAATTAGTCATCTTATTGAATATATGCCAATAGAATATGAGGTAAACAGAAGGAAATGATAAATTCACAGATTACCAATTTTACCAAATTTTACAATACAGAGAATATGTACATTTGTATTTTTAGTGAGGTGGTAACTTAGATATAGTTAATATGACATTATACTGCTTATGCACAATTAAAAACTGCTTTTCAAAATATTTAAGAGAAATTTATTTTATGCAAAATAGAATTTTTACTGAGAAAAATATTAAATTTAATTTAAGAAATTGGTAAATTGTACTTTCAGTTCAATGCACAAGTAGGCTGAGTTTTTGCTTGATTTATTTGAACAAGTTGTTTACTATTGTAAAGAAAGTAGGCTGAGTTTTTGCTTAATTTATTTGAACAAATTGTTTACTCTTGCTACAGTGTCTGAGAAATTCTTCATTAAGAGGATACTTCTGTTACTATGAAGGTCATTAAGGAGTAATTTTTCAAATGAAATTGGTGATTTTTGAAGACCAAAAATAGCTTGGCTCTTTGTTATATATACTTCACGTGTCTTTCTTAATGATAGACTCTCAATGAATAACAAAATGAGTTGCATGAAAGATACATGATTATATACTTGGTGGTCTGCATGCTCATGTTTAGAAATAGTTTCTATAATTGATGTTCAAGTGAACCTTGATTGAATAGGAAAAGGTAAAAAATATTTGGGCCATTTTGACTATTTGCAATTATTCAAAAGTTTTTTTTTTTTAAATTAAACATCACAAAATTAAAACTCACAATAACATATTTATCCAAAGTACTTAAACATGAGTAAAATAATATAGAATATGTGCACAGGCTAAGGATGTCATCTATTTTAATGTCACATTTTTAATATATTTTCAAAGTTTTACTTAAGACAGAAAAACCTGAAAGCAATCATATAGAACACTTAAGTAATGTAGTTAAAATGAATTTATAATGCAATAACAGAGATCAGAACGACATTTTGCAAAAAAGTAAGTTAATTTTTAAGAAGCGTATTCAGCATTGAAAGAAGTAATGATGAAGAAACATCTTTGATAAGTCTTTTCTTCAAGTATTATAGTATGCATTTCAACACTGATTATACTTCTCTATGAAATAAAACCCTACAAGCGAAATAAGCTGAAATAGTAAGAAAAGAAACAGGTTTGCTGAAATAAACATATATGGTGTCATAATAGATTCTAAAACCAGCAAACAAATTAGGTTGATGATGTTTGGTGAGAATGCATTTTGGTAACTAAGCATGGAATTATTTTAAATGGGAAACACTTCATTTGCAAAAGATATGTGAGTAGGCTGTCATGAAAATGAGAGTAATAACAGCAATAAACAGGAATGAAATAAATGAAGATAAATGGAAAGTAATGTTACAATATACTGATAGAATTATTCACATACTACAGAAAAGTCTGGGCTGACTTAGAACACGTCAAGAATAAAAAAACTGAGGCTATAGTCCCACAACCAATATTTATTTCTGTGACAGTGGGCAGGTAACACCATCTCTTTGTGCACCCATTTCTTCATCTAGATACTGCTAAGAAGTTGTGATTAGATTCCTTTGACAGTCTGATTTTCTATAGTATTAATTACCTATTCCTTTTGTTTTTCTGTATAGAGATAATTTCAGACAGAAGTTCTAAATTGCCTGAATCATGAATAGTAACAACAGCAACATGTACCTAGACAGTACCTAAGGCATGTCAGACATTGAGAAGTTTGACAGTTATCAAATCATTTGATTCTTACCACAGTACTCTGAGGATGACTGATTTTATGATTCCCTCCCCTATTTAAAATCAGGTAAGCTGAGATGCGGAGAGTTTAGTTAATGTATACAAGATCACAGAGCCTTCCCATAAGATGAGCAGACTTTGAGTTCCAGCAGCCTGGCTCCATGTTTCTTCTCTTAACTCCCATTTTGTACAACCCCTCAACTCAAGATGCTTGTTCTCATCTTAATGCAGTGTTATGGGATGATTGACTTATATTTTTGACATTAAGAACTATTATGGAAGTTCAAAATATCTGGTCTCTTTCCCTATAGGTAAAGCTAGGAATAAAAGTAAAAAAAAGAATATGCAAAAAAAAAGAGACATAAGTGTCTTCAACTGCAATTTGTTTTTTTTTTTTTCTTCTACCTATCCTTTCAGAGGTGAAATACCTCAGTTGCCAATGTATGAATGCAATAAGGATTACTGGTTCCTTCAGACTTTTTAAATAATTTCAATTGAAAATTATTTTTTAAACAGGTAAGTAATGAATTTTTAATTTTTATGATTCTTTAACAAACTTTAACAGGCTACAGTTAAATTATAGAACAAGCGTTTTATTTCTACAAGAACAAATTGACTAATACTAAAATAAATGATTTCATAGGTAATAAAATAGAGTTTTTTAAACTGAAGAACTAGTGTAATAAATTAACAAATACCTTTAAAATTGTATGCAATAATAACTACCCATTGGGGTACTTCTCTACTAGGACTGATGGTTGGCACTTTGACCATGGATTCTTTGTGTTCTTGAAAATTTCATAATATCTAAAATTGATATTTAGAATTTATGCTTTAAGTGCCTAAAAGTTTGTGATTAAAACTACATTTTAAAAGCTATTTTTAACAGGAAAGAAGGCTCTTAAAGCTTTCACTTCCTGTTCAGCAATGTACTAATGACTATTTTAAAGGCAGGCATTTTAACACAGATATTTTTTTACCTTTATATACATTATGGTATATTATATAACTACATTACATGCAAACATTCAAGTGATCATTTTTGCTCAACATATTGTTGCTTATTATTAAAATGAATTTTAAGGATTTCCTAATCTATAGAACATTTGGCTCTTCCTTGAAGAGAATATAAATCTGAGTGACACAATTTATAAAGAATATAATTTTTAAGTGCTATAAATTCTGTTACTAAGCAAAAAAAAAAAAGTCTTTTTAAAAACTTTTCTATGCAACTCTAAAGAATATTAATATCATGAAGCAAACTACTGTAGTATTAAAATTTGTTTGTAAATTATAGAAATTATAAATTGAATCATAGACATGGATTCAATTTCTACATATAATTCCTTGGAAATATAAAATGCTTCTTTTATGGCAAAAGAAATTAACTTTTTTCTTCATGTTTCACATATACACACATATATATATACTCACATTAAATAAATAAGTGCATCGAATATTCCTTAGATCTCAAACATTTACTTCACTCTCTGTATTTAGGTTAGCTGACTAATTATTGGTAATCAGAATAAGCCATCAAAGACTGGAGCTAATGAATTGGCTACTTAAATAATTCACATAGAAAACAGTATTCAGGATTAGAAGATAGTGATTGTTTTTGAAGTACTTATAAGATGAGACCAAAAATACATGCTAACATGACTTAACTTTTTTCATCAATATATGTATATCTGCAAGTCTTGTATATGTGTGTTTTTCCATAGTATAAAATACATTTTAAGGATATGTACAATACTTTAGGTCTAACTTTTAACTTTTTTATAGTTTAAATTAACATAATACAATCAATCTTTTTCAAGTTTATGCTAACAATTATACCCTATGTTAAGCTGCTTATGTAAATTTTAAAATCAGAAAGACATTTTAATTAGTAATTTAAAATCACTACTAGTTGGAAAGTCTTGTGCTTATATTACTGTGTTTTCTGTACCAATCTCCACACACAGACACACACACACACTATGGATAGCCTGATGGACTACACATATTTTCACAAATGTAAAAACTTTTAACAGTGTAACTAAAATATGTCTCTAGACAAGAATTGTGTGCCTCTTGCACATTTCCATGCAAAGGTAATTATAGACATGCTTATATAATATTTTGAAAATTCTTTATATTTTAAATAAAATGAATTAAAATACTCATAAATTACATTTATTTTCAACCAAGTGAAACAGAGTGAGCACCACATTCTAGAGGAAGGCACTTGATTTTTCCCATATTGTCACTAATTAACTATGCAAATTTATCCAACCATGACACTTTTCTGTGCCACAACTTTGCTATCTTTGTATTGTTAAAATTTTGTTATCATATAGTTGTATGTTTTTGAAACCCAAATATCTATTCTTTCTCATAAAATTTTGCATTTTTGATAAATTGTAGAGAGATGTTGTGAATTGAAGAGTTTTCAGCTCTTGCAAATCCAAAAATTGTATGAATTTTAATAAGTAAAAAAAAAAAGCATCTTTTTTGGAGGTATTTTGAAAACATACTGTAATAATGCAAAATATTGAAGTAATGGGTTAAGCATTTTACATCTGTCCTTGTTGAATCATAACTTGGTTTCACTTGGTATATTACTTTTCCTGGGGCTTCTATAAAAAGTTACCACAACCAGGGTGGCTTAAAACAAACAAACAAAAAATTATTCTGCCACGTTTTTAAGTTTTTAGTTTTTAGCAAGACAATGATTTAACAAGACAATGATTTTAGCAATTAAGTTTTTAGCAAGACAATGATTCCTCTGAAGGATCTAGAGAAGAATACTTCCTTGCTTCTTCTAGCTTCAGCTGGCTCCCTGAAATCCCTGGCCTACCTTGTTTGTACGTGATGAATCAATCCAATCTCTACTTCCATCTTCACATCAACTATTCTGTGTGGGTCTTCTCTTCTTATGATAACAACAGTCACTGAATTTGGGGCATACCCTAATCCACTATGACCTCATCTTGAAATCTTCAATTACATTTCAAAGATCTTATTTTCAAATAGAGTCACAATCTGAGGTCCCGGGTTGGGAATACGTTTTTTGGGACACTGTTCAACCCACCATACTCAACACTATTGAAAGGCTAGCCTTTTTTTTTTTTTTTTTTTTTTTTCTTGAAATCAACT
Organism: Sapajus apella; assembly: GCF_009761245.1. NCBI lineage: Eukaryota > Metazoa > Chordata > Mammalia > Primates > Cebidae > Sapajus > Sapajus apella. The sequence continues at coordinate 34,828,111 of NW_022436943.1, read as the reverse complement.
TTATTAAGGCATAGTTCATAAAAAATTAAAGTCCATAACGAGTGTACAATGTGATTAGTTATGACCCTAGTAACCACCTCCTGAATCACCCCTCAACCACCCTATTTCCCTTTAATAGTGCATCCTTGCACCCAGACCCAGGGAACCACTAATCTACTTTATATCAGTATTGACCAATTTTTCCTGATATGCATTTTCATACAAACATAATCACACTTATATTCTTAAGTATATTTTTCCTGAATCTTCTATGTTGTTGTGTTTATCATTTTTATTGCTGACAGATTTCTTATTAATATACCACACATGTTATTCCATTCATTTTTGATAAACGTTTGAGTTGCTTCTAATGTAGAGCTATTATAAATTAAGCTGTTAAAACATTTCTGTACAAACCTTTCTGTGAAAATATGTCTTTATTCATTTGTGGCAATTACCTTAGAATTCAATTGCTGAATATTACGGTAAATTTTCTTTAAAGTTTGTAAGAAACTGCCAAACTATTTTTCAAGTTAGTTGTACCATTTTACATACCCAAAAGTAATATAGAAGAAGTCCTATAGCTCCACAAAATATTTTAATGCTTTGCTTATACAGATAGTGTAATCTCATAATATGAAGTAGGGGGAACTTTTACACATATAAAGAAAAGCTTTAAATAACCACCAGATAGTTATTACTAAAGAGTTTGAAAATTTTGTGACATTTTCTTCTATAAGAATATGTCTGTATCCTATTGATATTTCAAAGTTAAAATTGATACTCTATTCTGTACTTTCATAGCCTTTCTTTTCACTTAAGATTATATCATAACTATTTTTTCTATAAAATTATTTTAGATAGAGAGTTAGTAACTAGTACTTAATATTATTAGCATTAATAGTAGTACTTGAAAATTGTTTTTAATGGTTATATAACATTCTCTTTTGCACATGTATTAAAATTTGTTCAGAAATACCTTAGTGGTTGGTATTATAAAACAACTGTTTTCTATTAGTAATTTTTTTATATGAAGTTGAATTATTTTTCAAAGTTATAGAGGTCTCACACTTTCAGATGGTCAGCAATATTGAGATGCTTTCACCAAAGTAAAAGGACAATTGACTTTCCTTCAAAAGAACAGTGCTTATTTCACCGTAAAATATAACATGTAAACACCATAACTGAGTCTTCCTTTGCCTGGGAGATTCATAAATACATTTGAACGTTACACCAAGAGCAGAATCCTTTCTCAGGGATGCACTCATATTAACCATTGAGAGAGCTTAGTTTTGTTTTGGAACAAACAATAGCTGCTACATCTTTCTAGTCTCTGCTCAGTCGTCATGTTAGGAGCAAATAATTGGAGAGGTTTCCCTAATTATTAAAAGAGAATTTTCTTGCCTGTTCCTATTATTCTTTGTGATCCTTATACTGATTTTTTTTAAAAGTACTTTTTACCACATAGCATTTAGTTGTCCATTTGTTCTCTGAGTACCTTCACACTCCCATTAAATTACAGACCAACAAAAGTAGGATTGTGGTTAAATTGTTCACCAATGTATCTCCAGGCCTAGAAGAGGGCCTCACAGGTAGTAGGAGCTCAGTACCTATATGTAGATTGGACAGATGAATTAGACTCTTTTAATTTAATGAATCTTTACTGAGGAACAATTTTTAAAAAAGAAAAAGAAATACCATAGCCACATAGCCCATAAGGATGTTGTGGAGTTTATTGTTTCCTTGTAGGAAGTTATCTCTGCTGAAAAAGATTTTTGTTTTCTGAGTACCTCACATGACCCTGTGAACGGTCACAGTAACACTTAATTCTCATTTCCTTATTGGGAAGCCCACGGTCTTTCATGGAAAGCATTTATATAAACAACCTTGCTCCTGACTTTACAAATTAACTCTCCTTTCCTTATCATTTGCCATCAGTTTTATCTTGCTACATTTAATATGTTTTTTAATTAACTGCCTAAGGATAAAACTAAGAAAAGACAAATAAATTTATCCGTTCTTGCATTCAATAATTTCTGATGATTCTCTTGTTTGTGGTGACCCTTTCCTAACTTCTTTATTTTTTAAAATATATTTTATCTGTATTTTTGTGCCCATTAACCAACCCCTCTTCAAGATCTAGTGTTCATTAGAACAATAGGTTGACTATAGTTAACAATAATTTATTGCATATTTCAAAATAACTAGAGTAAATTTTAAATGTTCCCAACACAAATAAATCATAAATGTTTGAAGTGCTGAATATCCTAATTAACCTGATTTAATCATCACATTTTGTATGTTTCTGTTCAAATATCACATGTACCCCATAAGTATGTACAACTATTATACTCCTATAAAATCTTAAAATAATAAATGAAAATATATATCTCTAATTTTTCTATTCTTCATCATCCTCTCTGTATCTTGCCTAAATGCTTTCATTTTTAATAATAGATTTTTATTTTTTATTGACATGTGGTCTCACGATGTTGCCTACACTAACCTCTACCTCCTGGGCTTAAGTGAACCTCTGGCTTTGCCCTCCCAAAGTGCTGGGATGTGTGCAGCATCTCATCTATTATTTCTTTTTAACGTTTATTTTAGTTTCCAGGGTACATATAGAGGTTTATTACATAGGTAACTTGTGTCATAGGGGTTTGTTGTACAGATAATTTCATCAACTTGGTATTAAGTCTAGGACCCAAAAGTTATTTTTTCTTCTCCTCACCCTCCTCTCAACTTTTACCCTCCCGTAGACCTCAGTGTCTGTTGTTCCCTTCTTTGTGTTTATGCATTCTCATTTTTTAATTCGCAGTTGTGTGAAAATGCAACATTTTGTTTTCTGCTCCTGTGTTAGTTTGCTAAAAAGCACAGTCTCTACTCCATCCCTATTCCTGCAAAAGACATGATGTTGTTTTATGGCTGCATAGTATTCCATGATGTATACTACCATATTTTCTTTATCTAATCTGTCATTTATGAGCACGTAGCTTGATTTTATCTCTTTGCTATTGTGAATAGTGCTGCAATGAACATTTGCATACATGTGACTTTATGGTAGAATGAGTAATATTCCTGTGAATATATATCCAGTAATAATTCAAGATCAAATGGTAGTTCTGCTTTTGGCTCTTTGAGAAATTGCTATACTGCTTTCCACAATGGTTGAATTAATTGTTTACACTCTCATCAACAGCGTATAAACATTTTCCCCGCAATGCTTTTTTTTTTTCTCTTTTTTTTTTTTTTGGAGACAGAGTCTTGCTCTGTCTCCTAGGCTGGAGTGCAATGGCACAGTCTCAGCTCACTGCAGCCTCAGCCTCCAGGGTCATTCTCCTGCCTCAGTCTCCCAAGTAGCGGGAGTATAGGCATCAGACACCAAGCCCAGCTAATTTTTGTGCTTTTAGTAGAGACGGGTTTTCACCATGTTGGCCAGGACTGACTTTTTAATAATAGCTATTTTGACTAGTGTGAGATGGTATCTCATTGTGTTTTTGATTTGCATTTCTCTAGTTATTAGTGATGTTGAGCTTTATTTCATATGCTCATTGGCCGCATGTATGTCTTCCTTTGAAAAGTGTATGTTCATGTTCCTTGTCCACTTTCTAATGTGATTGTTTTTCTCTTGTATTTTTTTAAGTTCCCTATAAAGGCTGGATAAACCTTTGTCAGATAGACCTTTGTCAGATTACCTTTGTCAGTTTGCAAATATTTTCTTTCATTATATAGGTCCTTTTTCTGTGCAGAAGCTCTTTAATTAGATTCCCTTTGTCAATTTTTGCTTTCGTAGCCGTTGCTTTTGTTGTCTTTGTCATAAAATCTTTGCCCCTTCCTATGTCAAAAATGGTATTGCCTCAGTTGTCTTCTAGGGTTTTTATAATTAGGGGTTTCATATTTAAGTCTTTAATCCATCCCGACTTGATATTTGTACATAGTGTAAGGAAGTGGTCCAGCTTCAATTTTCTGCATATGGCTAGGCAGTTATCCCAGCACCATTCATTAAATAGGGAGTGTATTCCCCATTGCTTTCTTTTGTTAGCTTTGTTGAAGATCAGATAGTCATAGGTGTGCAGCCTCGTTTCTGGGCTCTCTATTCTTTTCCACCTGTCTAGGTGCCTATTTCTGTACAGGTATCATGCTGCTTTGGATACTCTAGCACTGTAGTATAGTTTGAAGTCGTGTAACATGATTCCTCCAGCTTTGTTCTTTTTGCTTATGATTGCCGTGGCTATTTGGGCTATTTTTTGGTTTTATATGAATTTTAAAATAGTTTTTCCTAGTTCCGTGAAGAATTTCATTGGTAGTTTGACAGGAATAGCATTGAATCCTATTCATTGCTTTAGGATGTAACCTCATTCTTTTTCTTTTCTTTTTTTTTTGTTTTTTTGAGATGGAGTTTCGCTCTTGTTGCCCAGGCTCGAGTGCATTGGTGCGATCTTGGCTCACCACACTGCAACCTCTGCCTCCCAGGTTCAAGCAATTCTCCTGCCTCAGCCTCTCGAGTAGCTGGGACTACAGGTGCGTGGCACCACACTCGGCTAATTTTTTTGTATTTTTAGTAGAGACAAGGTTTCACCATGTTGACCACGATGGTCTCGATCTCTTGACCTCATGATTTGCCTGCCTCGGCCTCCCAAAGTGCTGGGATTACAGGCATGAGTCACCGCGCCTAGCCCCTCATTCTTAATAGTAAAGATTTTTAACAAATTTAATGAATATTGCTAGGAAGTATACAGTAAACACACACGTAAATATGTGTATTTGTATTATTGTATATAGCCTGTGTTTATAGTTTTATTTAAATCCATGTTATTATTGATATAACATGTTATAATTTTGTGTTGTAATTAATTTATTAAGGCAGATATTTAATCATATATTTTTGCAAAAATTTAAATGAGTCTCACCCTTTTCTCTAATTCTTGGAAAACTACAATTGTTTTCCAAAAATTGTAGGACATTTATGTTAATAAATATTTTAATTTTCTTAGTTTTTATATCTAATATTGTATATAGTAATAGACATAATCCACATAAAAATGTTCTTTGAGGTTCTTAATAGTTTTTCAGAGTATGCAATGTTGCTAGGGCCAAAAGTTTGAAAATTGCTACTTTATTCTCATTATTTTTAACTATAGCATGTTTTCCTAAAATAAGCAATATACTTACAACTTTCTAGTAATAACTTATGAAGAGGCTGAAATGATTTTGTTGAAAATTTTGAATTTGATCAATGAAATAATCAATGTTTGATCAATGAAACATGGGTATATAGCATTAATATTTAAAATTTAGGTATCTGTCAGCCAGATGCAATGGCAAGTGCCTATAGTCCCAGCTATCCAAAGTCTAAAGCTGAAGTAGGATAATCCCTGGAGCCAAGTCTATCCTAGGCAACATAGTGAGATTCTGCTTCCAAATAATTAAATAAAGTAAGAATTTAGGCACCTAGAATCATAGGACTTGTGTTGGAACAGAAGATAAAGCTGTAGAGAGTAATCACTTGTAGCATCAATATTTAGATTAGAAATAATCTAATTTCCATAAAATTATCTCTTGTGATTGATACAGCTAATGGGATAAGGAACTCTTAGTTTCTAAGAGTGTCAATACATGTCTGCTAAGATTTTCTTTATTCATTATGAAGATATATTGCTCTCTCAAGGATGGTATAAACAGGAGGTTATTGGGAAAGAGGGTGTGAGATTTAACACTTTATAAAAATTTAATCCCATTTTCAGTATACCAAATATTAGGAATAAATTTCTTCCTACATTATCACATGTATGGAACATACATAGCCTTCATTTCTGGCATAAATATATGTAAACCCATGAATGTTTCCCCAGTTGAGTGTTCCAGTGGAAATTAAGAACAGCCAAATACCTCTGCTCACAGTATCATCTTGCTTAGAACTCTGAAAAGTTACCTTCATTGTTAATGAGTATTATTTTTTTAAAGTGTCCTGTTTTGGGGAATATTTTCACAGAAGATGTTTTCTTTCTGGTTTCTTATCTTCTGAAGTCTCTCCTAATTTCTTATGCTCGGATTTAATAAGATCACACTGGTATTCACATATCCTTGGCCAATTAGACACTGATATAATGCCCGCTATAGTGTATTCTAAAAATAAAATAATCAGATATAAAGTAACATTTGTATAACACATTAATATTTATACATTAACACAGCTTATCTATTAACTAAATTGGTAACAAAGAAACTTGGGATATTAATATTTTTCTTATTTAAGGCAAAGAAAACTTCTACCAGTTTTCTTCTGAGTTAATTCCTCAGTCTAATGTTGGTAACTGTAATGAATTTCACTCTGCATTTTTGAATTACCCAAAGCATAAATAAGAATATGAGCATGCCTCAACGAAATTAAACTCCCAAAACCACGTAAGGCAGCCAGCAAGATCTGATCCTACCCTGAACCCATGTATACCTAAGAAGTCAATAAGTCAGTGAAATCATTAATATGATTTGTTCTAAGTGTCAAATAGGGAATAAAAAATTCTTCCATCAAACAAATGAACTACTATGTGTAGCTTTATACTTGTTACATGCTAAAAGAGATGTGAGAGTGCTAATAAGCCCTATACCCATGTGAGAAAATATTCTGTTTTTTAACATTTGGTTTGATTTCTTGCTTGTTCAATGGAGTTGATTGGTGATTGTTATTGTTCATTTGCTTTTTATGGAATTTGCCTGGACAAAAACAAAATTTTCATGAATGATTATCCCAGAATAAAGCTTTACACTGGAAGAGGATTAAAATATAACAAAAAGAATGTTAAAAGCCACAAAGTATTATTATATCACTCTCTCAGACATTGTAGATTTAGAAATAGTAAATACCTGAATTATGAGCAATAACAGCAGCTGATATTATTGCTGTTAGTGTTTTCTTTTTCATAAGAATGACATAATAGTCTCTATTACCTTTAATAATTAAATAATTCAGAATGCTAGTAGTTTGCTTTTTTCCTTCTGTTTCAAAAAATTTTTAAATATCTAATTAAATGTATGAAAATAGGAAGGGAACACATATCAGATTACTCAGAGGTAAAAGTATGACTATTCTGTAAAATTTAATTAGATAACTGAATTTATATTTACCTCTGAAATAATTTTATATTAAATTATAGATATTAATTTAAAAAATAAATATGGGCATATAAAACTGGAATTTCAAAACAAATGTTTACATTTTTCTATTTTTTAGTGTTTTAAAAATTGAACAAAGACTGATTCTGTATTTGCTAACAATCCTTAAAGTAGGACTAAAATACTATTCTTCCAACAAGCATGTGACATAAAAAATAAATGTGATAAATTAAGCAAGAAGGAAATATTGACGGAGTTTTCTGGGGTGTTTTAAGTATCAGAGTTTGTATTTATATGGCTATATGTTCTGCCAGATGGAGAAAAGGAAAGAAAGGATGGAAACTTTATTACATCAAATATCATATTTCCTTGTGTCTAAGACACAAGCAATCACAAAACACACTATAATAGTATATACCACCAAATAAATTTTTAAAAATATAATCAGTCAAATACAAAACACTGTTCTCTTATCATGTAAAATTTTATTTTTAGATTTGTTTTAAGAAATTATTATGTGTCACTCTGGGATGCATGTAAAAAATGTAATTAAGGTCTTCCTGGGTCTTCTGCATATTGAGAGTCCAAACTCTCTGAGTCACCTTTCATTTCATGTAATGGACATTCACATTATTTCTCAGTATGTTGCCTTCAATACCAGTAATGTTGGTGATGCAGCATTTCTCAAAGTATGGTTCTATTATTATCTTTAGGATTATCTTACAGACAATAGCTGACAATGATTTCCATGCTTGAATGTGAGCATAAAGACAAAGAAACTATGGAAAAACTACCTACTGCCTAGTCAACAGCGGTTATAATATGCACCCCCACTTAACAGATATTAAATGTATTAGAATTAATGAGATAAGAAGTTCACGTTTTTTTCCTCTTCATACACAATGATTAAAGTCTTATATTTTCATATATTTAACAATGTTCTTCTGCTTAATATGCTATTTGTGGGGAAAGGCACCTCAAGTAAGCAAATAATGGACTAGTAAATGAGCACATCTTACAAGTCTTAATTCACTGAGAACATTTGCATCTTAGCTTACTCATCTTGAATGAGTGTCCTATCTAATTGAAAGAGCATACTGAAAGATATCAAATACTGTGAATGTTAATAATATCTTATAATTAGAGAGACACCTGTGCTAAATCAAACTGTAGTAAACAACTTTACAAAGCATTTAATAGCTCTTTATATGTTCAATTTATTTTCTGCAGCAATCTACAGGTTTCCAATTGTGGTAAAGTATAAAGCACACAAAAAATTGCTTTCAGAATATTCAGAAAGTGTTCATTTGGTTTAAAAACTTTTCTTTAAAATTTGTTTTCAGAACATTTATTGTCTAAATATATCTACTATTTGATTATTTGATAATATTAAGGCAGTGTTAATGATATGGTTCATTATCACTATCAAAAGTCAAGATTGTAAGCTTACATTAATATTTCTGAAGAAAAGATATTAAATTGTGAAATTAACTTTCTATATTTAAAAGAAATAAAAATACACAAACACTTGCTTATTTTTAATAAAGTAATTCATGTGGGCTCCTGGTCTACAGAGATACATTTACTGATGTCTCATATTTACTCAACTTCACAAGAAAAACAAAATATTACAAAGAATACAGTTTGATAGACAAAAAAAATGTGTAATGTTTACTTCATGTAATACTTTGTATTACACAAAATATTGATAGGGACAACAGAAGTTCTGTCTTTATATTTTCACATTCAGGATAATTTGTTGATGTTTTTCTTACAAGGTTAATTTTTGACCTGAAATCTTATCCATTCTCAGTGACATTATATATTAAGTCTATTTTACCTCTGTTCTTCAAAAGGAAAGAATCAGCTTGTGGATTCAACAATAGCAACTATTTTCAGATGACAAATGAATTAAAACAACCAAAAGTATCAGTATGTTGATTTGTAAATATTAAGTACAGATAAGAGTGTAGGAAGAAGGAAATCATTGATAAATACCTTCCTTTCCCACCAAAATTGATCTCTAAAAATGTCCTTTTCAATGTCTATATCTAAATTATAACAAATTTTTCTGCTTCTATTCCATATTTCAAATGATTAACAACTCTTGCCTAAATTAGTCTTCTTTCTTTATTATTATTAATAACTGAATGCAACTATTTAGTTTACAGTTTCTTCTTTATTATTGATTTTCCCTTAGTAGAATACCAGTTCCATGTAGGCAGAGACCTTGTCTCTTTTTATCACTTATAATCCCAAAACCAAGACTAACGTCTGAAAGATAATCAGTACTTAGTTAATATTGGTTTAATTAATAAATATATGAATGAAAATTACTGAGTTTGTCCACAATAGCAATTTTATTAAATCTTGTATATGACTTTTCCATGTCTCTTAATTATTATGTCAAAGAAAGTCATTAGAATAAATCTAAATTCTGCCATATTATAGGATGCTATTCAGCATTTTTCTTGCACAGATCAGGTAGTTCCTAAAGGCTGAAATCCTAGATTTAGATGTTTTTCCATATGCTATACGTAATCCTGAGTAAATCATGTAATCTCCCCTAAATATATTCATCTGTAAAAAGGTACTGACAGCACTTATGTGTAATACAGCATAAGGTAGTTCTGAGAATTAACTGCAATCATGCATTTATAATACTTAGTTCAGTGCATGTAAATATTAACCAGGTATGTTTAGTTTATGTATTTGCATCTGTCTTTATGACCTATAAGTTGTTCTCCTCACATTGCATCACAGGTGTTAATACATATATATTGCTTTTTTACATGTAATTTTGGTTTAATTATCAGGTTCATACATTAGAACATCATTAAACTTCCAATCCTCTATTTTAGAATAAACATTTGGTACAGTATTTAATATTTCTAAATATTGGTTTCTTCATATGTAAAGCTGAGATGATATAGTTGTTTTATGATTAAATGAGTTAATTAATGTAAAGCACTTAGCAGTGTGCTTATTTTTAGCAGTGTGCTTTGTATATCATTTATGTTGAATGAATAATAGATAATGATAAACATTATTAGTGAGGTATTTCATTATATTGTGCACTTTCGTTTTTATACTGATACTTATTCTTCTATTACATATTGAAGTTTGTGATTATATTCTATAATTTATTAAAATTATATTATGACAAAGTTAATGATTTAAAAATTGAATTTTAAGTTTGTCTCGTTAGTTTTGCAATGCTAGCATAGTTAATCTTTCAAGAATGCAGTTATTCTAATTGTAAAATGGAATGAAAAATACCTCAATGGTTTAGGAAGAATTAAATTGTGATAGAATATATGAGCATATCTTACACACATTAGTGTTATGTGAAGTTACTACATACATCGTCTTCTATCATACATACCAATCCGATCAGTTCTTATTTGCTCTACCAAAGTGAGTACATAGAGATTTTGAATGTAATTGTCTTCCTTATAAAATTATGGTCAAATCATGTCTTTATTTTCTAAGAAACAGGTTAGCTCCCAAAATGTGTTTCAATATCTATTTTTATGTAATAAAATGCATATGGTTTCATTCAAAGATCATAATAGCCAGCAGAATATTAATTCAAAAAATGTAAAACTATAACATTATCTCCTTTAGGAATTAAGATATTTGGTTGCAGGTGATAGACATCTAATTCAAGCTAATTTTTCAAACAGTTGTTTTTAAATTATCATGAGTCATTAAGATATAACCATGTTCAAGTAAAAGAGTGAAATCACTCAGGTGACATTGATCCATTCAAGCCATCAGAACTTTCAGTTCATATTTATGTGTCCTTTCATAAGTTTCTCTTTTCTGGATGTTCTGTTATTTCTTTGGTTCACCGAGCAGGAAACGTGATTGCCTATGTATTGCACACATTCAACATGAGAAACAGCTTTTTTTTTTCTCTAAGTCAAAATGAAATTCTGAGTGAAAATAATAGTGAGTTCTGCTTGAATATGATCTCTACCTTTGGAAATGCAGACCCTATAGTTACAATAGAAGATTTAAAGATATTACACTGAGAAAACTGAATACTAGAACACAAAATTTATCACTCTCCACATTATATCTTTTAGAACTTCATAACATTGATATTTTTAAGACTTGATACTGCTTCATCTTTAATTTTTTACCCTACAAGATTCAAAATGCATACTATTAATAGTAAAATCCCCAGTAAAGTGAACAAGCATAGTTCATAGTTGCATGGCTGACATTTGGTGTAACATTTCCAGTACCAAAATAAAACTTCCCTCAGAAGGTAGTCCCAAAGAGTAGAAATTTGGCAGATCTCAGTCACTGCTGATTAAATCAACTTCATAGCATATGTTTATTTTACTACTTAGTAGGATAGATTTGAATATTTTTAAACATGTGAAACTGAAAAATAGGATTCAGCTGTATATCTGTAACATTCAAAAATTTATTTCTGATAATCAGTGTAAGTGTGAAAGGGCCTTAAGGTGATGGACTATTGATTCCCCTGGGAAGAATTAATTTGGGGGAAATTGGAGATGTATGCCAAATTAGTACTTACTTACTCTCATGTATCTATGATATTTTAAAAGTAAGACAAATATAAGTTATTTTAACTAGAATGTTATTTAGGTTAAAAAGCTGTTTCAGTAAGGAAAGTCATGACGGGATAATACCTTTTAATCTTGAGAATTTATAATTTACCCTCAAAGAAATACATAACTTGTGTTTCAGGAGCCTGAATAAAGGAGAAGAAAGGTCATAAGAGGGAGCAAAGAGTATTGTGATGTTTAGAGTGTAGTTCACAGAATCCTGAATATAGGCTGAAATTAAAGAGAAAGGTGACCAAAAATGTTGTCATGATGGGTACAGCTAAAGGACAGGAAGATAAGTCGAATATACATTTTTTAACGATAATATTTTACAATATCAGTATTAAAATATATTGTACACACAAACCTCTTTGTAGTCCTAATCTAGAAAATAAAAGGGAGAAAACAGCTGTTAGAGACAAAAGAAGAATATGTGGCATTTTGTATGTTTCATAATACCTTTGAACAACTGTAAGGCTATCTTCAGTGGGAGAATAATATGGCTTAACCATTATACTAGCTCATAATACCAGTTTTTAATAATATTGTTGTCTACATCTTACCATCAGATTAGCTTCAAGAAGTTGGAGAAGAAAAAGTCCAAGCTAATGGGATCACAGAGAGCAAGCTAATAGGCATTTAAGATGCAGTTGATAAAGGTTGGTCGCGGTGGCTCACTCCTGTAATCCCAGCACTTTTCGGAGGTCGAGGTAGGAGGATCATCTGAAGTCAGGAGTTCAGGACAAGCCTGACCAATACTGGAGAAATCTCATATCTACTAAAAATACAAAATTAGCCTGGCGTGGCAGAACCATGCCTGTAATCCCAGATACTTAGGAGGCTGAGGCAGGAGAATCACTTGAACCTGGGAGGTGGAGGTTGTGGTGAGCTGAGATGGCATAATTGCACTCCAGTCTAGTTAACAAGAGCAAAACTCTATTGCAAAAAAAAAAAAAAAAAGATTCAAAAAGACCACATTTTACAAGTTTAGCTGCTAATAGAGGTTGTGGTTTTGGTTGTCATATCTGTAGTTAATGAATCATAATATCACAATTTGTTCAAAAACATTTCAATAAATTAATTACGGGTATTACCTTCTTTGTTTGCCTTGTATTGCAATTAGGGAAACATATAGTAGCTTCATGAGTAGGTCACATTACAGCCTACCTCACTACATCTCTTTATGTATTAAAAAAGCCTGATGAAATAACCTAAATTACATTAGAAAGTTTTACACCTTTATTCTGGTTTAATGATTCTGAAAGCAGTCTCTATGTTGGAGTACCAAGCACTATTCCTCCCAGAGTTCTTAATTTAGTCTAGTTACATAGCAGAAATCAGTATTTTAAGTATAAATCTATTTAGGTAGCTCTAAAATAAAGTCAAGGTTGAGAAACCATGTCTTAGATTATATATAAAATCAACAATTTATTAGTATTAGTGTACCAATCTTCTGTTGCTGGATATGTAGAAACCAAGTAATATTTCTAGTGAAGCTTAGATCATTAATTAGTAATCATAAGAGATATGTAAAAATATGCTATTGGTTCAAGAGAAGAAAAGAGGAAGAAATGTTTCAAGTCAAATGTTGTAATGAAAATATGTTGGAATCCATCTTATATCAGCATGTTTCTTCCTTCCCCCTTTGTATAAAACATAGGGAAATTGTTCTTTTTTGAGAAAGAGCTGGAATTAAGAAAATGGTTAATGCTAAAAGGAACAGGTTCTGAAAGGAGTTAGATTGTAATTTCTTTGGTCCCTATAAGCTCAACACACAGGCAAGATTTCTTTGTATTTGTTGTTGATTTCATTTTCTACAGCTTGGGTTTTTGTCAGCTGCTAAACAATAAGAAAATTCTGACTGGAAACTGTCTTGCAGCAAAATATTTTATTTTAGTCACACAGAACCTGTGATAATTAACAACATAGACTGTTTTGCTAAGTGTTAATAAATTTAGCATAAAATTTTATTGTGTGTGAAATATATACCTGGAGATTTCTATAGCAACACAAAAGGTCATTTTTCCACATTGATTGGTTAATGTAGTAGGGTAAAAGTAGATATTTTGAGATTGCTGTAATCATAGAACATTGAGGGTTTAAAACACCTTAAATATCATCCATTCCATACCCTTTTTTGGTAAATGGAAAATAAAATAGACACATAAAGATGTACTATAATGATGGGGTATCTCTTCTAACTAAAATAGCTCTAAATAGTGCTTAGAGAACTGGAGCAAAGGCATGAATCAGCCAAATGTATTCTTGTTTTTTAAATTTGAGACTACCTGAAAAAAAAATGTATTAAAGGCAAATCTCTGTTCTATTTCAGAAACAAATGCAAGTCATTTTCAGGTGTTTAGTTCATGCCCCAATTAGCCAAACTATTCAGCTATGGGAGAACAGTTGAGGATCAAAACAGCTTTGGGCCATGATGAATAGTGAGTGAGAGAATGGACTAATTAATAATGCCATGACAGTGTAAGTCACTTCACTGGAGCTTAAATTTTGGAGGCCTAAAGCTGCACACAAGTGATTAATATGCACTATTTAAGTTCAATACAAATTATTTTTAATATTAAGGAATCCAATTTTATACTTTATAAGCAGAGAAGGAAGGTGAGACTAGAGAAGCTTATAAGGATACAGTTTCGATGCAATTTATATACTCTGAGAAGAGGAAATGATGGATCTCATTATTGTGGAAATACATTCAAAAGGATATTTTTATTAACACATTTAAAAATTAAAGCGACATAGTTAAATCATAGAATCTACACAAGTGTTTCAAAAAACAATTTACCAAATTTGACATAGTCACTATCACTTCTATGGTTAGAATTGTGTATCATGTGAATTGTATACTTAGGGCTTACTTTTTTAAGAAAGAAATATAACTTTTAAGATTTCACAAATGTTTTCTGTTTATTAAGAACTTTGACAAATATTAGTTCTCTCATTATCTTCTCACATCCCCTCAATTATTTGCTTCCCATCTTTATCAGGATCAGTAAGGACATATTACAATATTTGATTTTACCCCCAACATCCAACTATGATTATGGCTTTAGGAAAACAGTCTCACACAACCTCTCCTGCCAACTTGGATTCTTCATCATCTCTATCCCATTTTGTCTCTTTCTGACTCTATCTCTCTCTTTCTTATACTATTGCATTAGTTAAAACAAAACAAAAAGCAAAGACCAAAGCCAGTAAGGGCATATAACACAGTAAAGATGCAACATCCAGATAAATGTCATATATTTTATTCAGTCAACTCAATACACTGACATGACTAAAATCTTCTTATCCCTGATAGTCAACATTTTACAAATTTGCAAAGCACACAGATGGTGCTTCTCTTTTTTTAGTTATAACTAGAAGAAATTATACAGCTGTTAAGAGGCAAACCACAAGGCCTTGCCTAAATTGACCAAAGCCTAAATGGGCATCAATGGTTTAATAATTAAATTTAAAAGAATATTCAAAAAGAATATGCATCTATTTTCAAATATATTTTCTGTAAACAGAATTACTAAAAAACCTTATTCTCAATAAATGTTTTTTACATATTTATTGAAGTATAATTGATATGTAACAAATCTACACGTTTAATATGTACAATTTGATGAGTTTAGACATGTGCATACACCCCTGATATTATCATGGCAGTAAAGGAAATAAGCATATACATTACCTTTTAAAGTTTTCTTGTGCCTTTTTTTTTTTTTTTTGGTAAGATCATTTAACTTGAATTCTACTCTTTTAACAAAATACCCATGGAGCAACAACCTCCCATTTTTTCTTTCCTCCTGCACCAGGCAATCCCATTCTCTTCTCTGCTTCTAAGAATTTGACTACTTTAGATACCTCGTATAAGTGTATCATGATACAGTATTTGTTCCTCTGTGCCTGGCTTATGCTACTTAACAAAATGTTCTCCAGATTCATCCATAATGTTGCAAATGGCAGAATTTCCCAATTCTGTTTTATTTATATAACTCACTTTCTTTATCGATTCATATGTAATTGGATATTTGGGCTGTTTCTATATCTTGGCTATTGTGAATAATGCTGCAATAAACACAGGAGTGCATATTTCTTTCTGAAATCTTAATTTTATTTCTTTGGATATATACCCAGAAGGGGAATCATTGTACCATATGGAAGTTCTATTTTTAAATTGTTGAGGAACCTCCTTGCTGTTCTCCAAAGGGGCTTCACCATTTTACATTTCCACTGACGTGTAAAAGATTTCCCAAATCTCCATATCTTCGTCAATAATCTTTTTGTATATGTATATTTTAATAGTAGCCATCCTAGCAGAATTGAAGTTTGTGGTTTTGAGTGATAATTGTGGTTTTAATGTGCATTTCACTGATTAGTGAATATGCCTGATGGCCATTTGAATGCATTCTTCAGAGAAACATCTATTCAAGTCCTTCACTCATTTTAAATAAATAGAGACAAAGATCTCCCTATGTAGCTCAGGCTGGTCTGGAATTCCTGCCTTCAAGCAATACTCCCACTTTCTCCTCCCAAAAGCATAAGCTCCTCCCAAAGCATAAGCTACCATGCCCAGCCCTTTGACCGATTTTAAATAATTTTTCAAAATTTTTTATTATTTGTTTTTATTTTGCTGTTGAATTATAAGGGTTTTGTGATGGTTAATACTGTCAAATTTTTGGATGGCTAATGTTGTCAACTTGATGCAAAGTGTTGTTCCCGGATGTGTCTCTGAGGGTGTTGCCAGAAGAGATTAACGTTTGAGTCAGTGGACTGGGAGAGGAAAACCCAAACTCAATGTGAGTGGGCACCATCCAATTGGCTGTCAACATAGCTAGAAAAAGCAGGTGGAAGAAGGTGAACTATGCTGGCTTGCTGAGTCTTCTGGGTTTCATCTGTCTCTTGTGCTGGATGCTTCGTGCCCTTGAACATCAGACTTCAGGTTCCTCAGCCTTGGACTCTTGGACTTACACCAGTGGTTTGCTGGGGGCTCTTGGGCTTTCGGCCACAGACTGAAGGCTGTATAGTTGGCTTCCTTATTTTTAAGGCTTTGGGACTCAAACCGAGCCACTATTGGCTTCTTAGATCCTCAGCTTGCAGATGGCCTATCCTGGGACTTCACTTTGTGATCCTGTACATCAATTCTCTTTAATATACTCACTTTCATATATACATATGTCTTATTAATTCTGTCTCTCTGGAGAACACTGCCTAATATAAGTTTCTTTATTTTAGGTATTAATCCCTTACCAGTAAGTGGTTTCAAATAATTTCTTTCATCCCATAGACTGCCTTTTCACTCTGTTGGTTGTTTCTTTTACTGTGTAGAAGCTGCTTAGTCTGCTTTTTCTTTTTCTGCCTGTGCTTATCAAAAAAAAAAAAAAAAAAATCACTGCCAAAACCAAACTCAAAGAGCTTTCTTCTGTTTTTTTCTTGCAGAAATCTAACAATTTCAGGTTTCATGTTTATGACTTTAATCCATTTCGAGCTTATTTTTGTGTATGGTGTAGATTAGGAGTCCAGTTTCATTCTTTGGATGTGGATATCCAGTTTTCTCAACGCCATTTATTGAAGAGGTTATTCTTTTCCCATTGTGTGTTCTTGGCACCTTTGTGAATGATCATATGACAATATGTGAATGTATTTATGTCTGGACTCTCTACTCTTTAATTCTTAAATAATAACTTGGCTACCTCTTTAAAATGCATAGCACTTACTATTTGAATTATTTAGTAAATATGCATTGAGAGTCATGTATGTGACAGGTATTGAATCTTATTTCTCAGTTTATCATCTTTTTAAAACATTAGCTCAACTTTTTCATATCTCCTTTCTTAACCTAAAATACAGGAAAGCTCCATTTCCTACTTATTTATTTATTTATAATTGAGATGGAGTCTTGTCCTGTCACCCAACCTGGAGTGCAATGGTGATATCTGGGCTCACTGCAGCCTCTGACTCCTGAGTTCAAATGATTCTTCTACCTCAATCTACTAGGTAGCTGGAACTACAGGCACCTGCCACCACACCCAGTTATTTTTTGTATTTTTAGCAGAGACAGGGTTTCTCTATGTTGGTAGGCTGGTCTCAAACTCCTGACCTTGTGATCCGTCCGTCTTAGCCTCCCAAAGTGCTGGAATTACAGGTGTGAGCCACTGTGCCTGGCCCCCATTTCTTTTTAAAGTCAATACTTCTAGCAGTAATTTAGGAATTTAATCTGTATAAATGATCTTTATATTTTTATTCCCAATCTTTCTCTTCCAAGGAATTACATCCTTTGTTTCATTTTTTTTCTCTCCCGCCCCACCATCCTTTGTTTCTCAAAAGCTTTCCAGATGGATCCAAGCTTTACCAATTACCTACTATTGCTACGCTTAGGGAGTCAAAAGACATGGGTTATAACTCAGGTGTTAAATCGTGAATTAAATATTCATTGGAAATCTTGGATTTCTCATTAGTTTAGATAATATTCCACTTTAAAATAAAATGGTAATTGGTGTATTTTGATGAAATGTGATAGAGGGCTATGAAAACAGAACTGGAAATTGATTATAAATGTAACTTTTTGTGTCTTGACTGGCGGTGTCCTTAACATCATTCTGTTAATGTTGGAAGGCAACATGACGTCAGTAATAGTTTCCTAAGATTCTGTAAATCAGACTAATCTCTGTTTCTCTAAATTATACTCTAATCCCAATAGGTTTCCTTTATCAAAAAGAAAAGCTGCTTTCTGACCACACCTTTATATCTCCAATAGTATGCGCATATCTTTTAATTTTTTCTGTGTAGAAAAATTTTTTTTGACTTTTTAAATATTATTGATAATTATTTCCACCACCACCTCTTAATTTAGAGCCTTATCATTTTTTATATGGAAAAACAAACATGATAATGGAAAAGGAAATTAGTTATCAGACTTTGAAAACTTTTGGAAAATACCCTTGAGAGATTATTTTGAGTTGTTTTTAAAAATTTAAGTAAAAAATCTTTATGAACTGTATTTCTGTAAGCATGACTACATCTGTTCTCTTTATTATTATGAAATTTTTAAAATTCTGTGTCTTATCTAGGACCTCTCTTCTCAATGCACTCTTTAATAATATTCAGAGTAGTGTTTTATAAATTGAGCTACATATCCAAAAATGAGTATTTCAAAGCATAAGTTAATGTTTATAAATAGTGCCATTTTATTATAGTATATTCACTTATTTGACCCTTAGTGTCATAATTTCTAAAACAATATTTATTATTATACTGAATTATAATATTACAATATTTAAATTAAATATCTGCTTTTAAAAAATATCTTTCCCAGTCTGTAGTAAACAATAATTGCTAAATATGTATTCATTCAAACCTGGCACAAGTGACTAGAATTTATTTGATGTTCAGTAAATATTTACTGTCTAATATTTTCTCGATACCAGTTAAATTAGAAATGACTCCTCTTTCTAGGGGCATCTTTCTTTTAGACTAATTATGTCAATTCCCTTATTTTTGGCAGAAAATTAACAACATCCACATGCAATTCTAGCTCTCTGGACATTTTCAATTCTTGACTTCATTATTTACACATGAGTCAGTGCTTATGAGCACAGTCTTGGAACTTAGGTTTGAGTCTTGGATAGGAACCTGCATGAATACCTAACATTTCCATCCTTTGATGTCTTATTTGTAAATGAGGATAATGGCTACCACATAAGGCTTCAGTGAAATTTTAAATGAGATAACATGTTAGGACCATTATAACAGTATTTATCAAAGAGTAAGCATTATCTAGACATTAGCTGTAATTATCTACCTATGTTAT
This sequence comes from Sapajus apella, assembly GCF_009761245.1. Classification (NCBI taxonomy): domain Eukaryota; kingdom Metazoa; phylum Chordata; class Mammalia; order Primates; family Cebidae; genus Sapajus; species Sapajus apella. The sequence continues at coordinate 34,808,620 of NW_022436943.1, read as the reverse complement.
CACACAGTCTCAATTGAAATATCAATAATTAACTAATTTTTGAATGCACTCTATAAGGGCTATTAAATGGCCATCAGATATAATTATATCAGATGCTCATAAGTTAATAAAAAACTCATAAATATTAGGTGCTTTACCTTAAATTTCCCTTTTCTAATCTACAATTCAACATGAATACACATTTCAGCAGTAAACTATTAAACTCTTTGCCTCAAAACATTTTAATGTTTACCCAATAAAGTATTTTAGCATGATTGTTTTTAAAGACTCCATTATAATACAGCAGCCTATCTTCCTTCCTGCCATGTTTCTCAGCTATTCTCCTCTATACATCCAATATTATTTCCAAAAGCAGAACACTATGTCATTACTTAACATTATCAGTGTTCTTTTTTCTTTCTAAAATACCTCACTCCCAAAATAGACAATTCATATTGCAAATTTAAAATCCTCTAAATACAAAAACAGGAACCCAACAACCCTGACCTATGTAGCTATACAATTTTTTTTAACCCTTTTCTCATTTGCCCTGAGAATACTCACCAGCAGCACATGTGACTGCAGTGTTTACTCGAGATAACCTTGCCATGAAATACCTTGCTTTTATTAGTTTCAATCATTCTAGTATACCAACTTTGGAAACAAAATACATCATTATATTTATAGCATTATTTTTTCTTCCTGAGTCTCGCTCTTCTCGCCCAGGTTGGAGTGCAGTGGCCCGATCTTAGCTCACTGCAACCTTCCTGCTTCAAGCAATTTGTCCCTGCCTCAGCCTCCTGAGTAGCTGGGATTACAGGTGCCCACAACCATACCTGGCTAATTTTTTTGTATTTTTAGTAGAGATGGTGTTTTGTCAGGTTGGCCAGGCTGGTCTCAAAATTCTGACCTCAGGTGATCTGCCTGCGTGGGCCTCTCAAAGTGCTGGGATTACAGGCATGGGCCACGGCACCAGACCTGTTCATTAGATATTGATCGTTAAATAGTTTCACTAAAATTCTGTTTAAGGAGGCATAAAGAAGTTGTAATGTATTTTGGGAAAATAATAACACTGGTTACCCTAAATGTAATAAATGAAAAGCTATGCCTGTTGTCAGTTGGGGGGAAATAGGGGAGGGACGGTGGGGGGTGGGAAGCTGGGGAGAGATAGCAAGGGGAGAAATGCCAGATGTAGGTGATGGGGAGGAAGGCAGCGAATCACACTGCCACGTGTGTTCCTATGCAACAATTTTGAATGTTCTTCACATGTACCCCAAAACCTAAAATGCAATAAAATAAATGGGAAAAAAAAAGAAAGAAAATTTAGCCCTATTGTTCATTCCATGATAAATATAGTGAGAACAGTATAATTATGCCATTATTATATTAAAATTTATATCTGAACAAAGGTTATATAACACCTATATATTCTCCCTGTGGTACTTGTGTTTACTTCAAGCTTACTATGCTTAGTAACCATTTAAAATAGCAAAATTACCAACAAAAACACAAATATGCAAAAATCATGCTAGAAGTAAATATAATGAAAAAATACTTGTTTTTAATGTAAGAAATGAAGCAAGAAGTCAGTGTCTTCTTGTTTGACCTCATCCAGGAATGTGCATCTCAGGTGACAAAGTATTCACTGCTATGAGCAATGAATTTCTACAAGTGACTGAAAATTCACCATGAGTATTGATTTACAGGTTACAAATAAATTATAGTTAGTAAGTGGATCTTCAAATACAGAACTGCAAAAAATAAGGATTGCCTGTGGAATTTTGTTAGAATATTTTCTATAAATTTTTGTTGTTATTTTAGGTAGTGGCTTTGTCTGATGATAATTCTCTTCTTAGAAATTGGGAAAAAAATCAAATCGATCTTAACATCTCCAATTATTATCTAAACAGATTTTGCTATTTTTTTTACAAGCACATTGTTTCAAATGACAAAAAACCTCCAGTATTTAATGAAATAATTCAATATATTTCCTCAAGCTTTACAACTTTGCAAGTTCTGTTCCCAAAAACAAAATTAATTTTAACTATTTCAGACACTTATTCTATTGTTTATCCTCATATTATTTATTGATGTCCACACTAACTTGGTAGGTGTGGTAAGGTAGAATAAGATGGCACTTTGTTTTGAAAAGCATATATTCAGTGGTGTCTAATCTGGAGCTGGAAATCCACATCAAGTCTGCATCTAGGTACTATACATAAAACAGACTGCCTATAGAATAGAAGATTGAATTATTTTTAGAAACTGCAAACATAAAACACAAAATGATCATAACACAATTTAAAAATTACTTGTCATACAAAAGAAACAAGAAAGTACAACTTGAATGAGAAAAAAATAATAAACTGATACCAAATTTGAGATGAGTCACATAGTGGAATTATGTAGCAAATATTTTTAATAAGTAATTCTATAAAGGCTTCAAAAATTATGAGAATACTTGAAACAAATGTAAAAGGAAAGTCTCAGTAAATGAATGGAGATAAAAACAGAAAACAAAGAAATTTTAGATAAAAACAGTGCAATGATTGGAACGTAAGGAAACTACCAGATAAGTTCAATAAAAGAATGAATATGACTAGAGACAAAATAAGGCAACTTTAAAAGTAACAAAAAGTATTCAGTCTGAACGACAGAGAAGGAATAGGCTGGAAAAAAGAAAAGCATAACCTAATGGAGGGGAGTTAATACAAAACTTATTATTTGTATAATTTGACTTCCAGAATAATAGCAGCAAGAAGACAAGGCTGAAATAGTATTTGAAGAAATAATGGCTAAACTTATTCCAATATGGAAAGTAATAAACCTACTGATACAAGTATAGAAAAAACCCTAAACAAAAGAAATCCAAAGAAATCCATGCCAAGGCACATCATAATCAAATATCTGCAAACTAAACACAAATAAGAATCTCAAATATGGCTACAGAAAATAAATATAGACAAACACCAAAGCAAATAGCAGTGGGCTTCTCATCTCCAATCCTGAAGGCCAACAGAAAGTGTCACATATATTTTGAGTACTGAAACAAAGTAATTTGTCAATCAACAATTTTATATTTAGTAAAAATATTCTTTATGAACACGAAATAAAAATAATCTTAGACAAAGGGAAACAGAATTTGCTATCAGAAACATATCCTGAAATAATGGTTATAAACAGTTTTTCAAACAGAAAATAAATAAATAAATATCTGTGGAACATCAGTAGGAAGATAATAATAAGTATAAAATTACTTATAAATATAATTCATTCTGTTTTTGAGTGTTCTAAATCATATTACATTGTGGATGCCAAATTAATAACATTATCTTACATGGCTCTCATTGTATACAGAGAAAGTATTTACTACTATACTAAAAAGGTGAGAGAGCAAGAAACCTACATAAAGGCAAGGAATGTATTAGCATTGTTTATTTATTTTGACACTAGCATCTGATAAATTACCTATGTACAATAAAATACTTACAGTGACTCCTAAAAATTTATATAGAGACATAGGAAAAATTCCTAGAGATAATCCAAAACAGAATGGTAAAAACAAAAAATCCACACTTATGAAGGAAAAGTAAAACAGAGGAATGCAAAACATGAGATAAATAGAAAATATACAATAAAAGAATAAACTTAACTCTAATATATGAATAATTACATTAAATATAAATGTTCCAGACTTGTGAAGCTCTGGCTCACAGCATTGTAGGGTATAAAATTTAAAGGACAAAGGGACAATGAGACCAAGTTTAAAAAAATATCATATAGCGCAGGGATTTAAAAATCCTTGCCTGTCACAAGTCATTTTTGAAAGATTGCTGTTGCAAGTTTTTGCGCTCCAGAGCATACAAATGGAAATTTTAACTTCTTCTAAAATGATATTAATCAGTGATCTGATATTTAAAATATTGAAGTATCTCCACTGAATTGAACTATTTTAAAGGGAATTCCTACAAAAGCCAAAAGTTAGTGGCTGTGGAATGATTTTTAAATAGTCCTATAAAAATATTACATCCAACATGTATATAATCAAATCTGGCAACTGAATATGATGCCTTCACATTTGTAATGAGGCACCTAAGTCATGTGGGCCAAATTGTGTGGGCTTGAAATTGATAAAAATAATTAAGTATAGAATAAGAAGACATGGTATATTGAAATTTGGTAGTGTGTCTTAGAGAACAGAAATCCCTATACAAAAAAATGCTCTTAAATTGAGGCAGTCCAAAATTTGTTTGATTTGGAACAATGATTGATTAGTTCAGTGGTTAGGATATATTAATAAAAAATACAGGATTGGCTCTTACTGTGGGGTTCATTGACAAGCTGTTTTTCATAGGGATGGTCAAAATGAGAAAAAAAGGGGTGATTTTGTTTTTCTTGTTCTTAGACATATGATCTAAACTTCTTTCTTTCCTAATTAATCCTTCCTTTTGAAAAATAATTTATCTACAAAATAATGTTTTCCTCCCACCTTCCCTCCCCCCCTTCTGCCTTCCATTTTCCTCCCTTTCTTCCTTTACTCCTTCCACTCTTTCTACTTCCCTCACTTGTTCCTCCTTTAGTCCTTATGTTGAATACAAGGCTAGAAGTAATTGAAATATGGATTTAAATTCTTGCTTTGTGTCTTAGGCAAGATATTTATTTTTCTGAACATTAAAAATTATCTTTGAATTGGATACAATTTTACCTTATAATATTCTGCTGAATATTAAAGATTCCATAAAGTTTCTAATTCAGTGGCTAGCAAATGGCCAACATTCAAAACATGACAAATATTATTTTATATGTTTACACTGTATTACGTTGCTATTTAACTTCTGTTTAACTCTGTCAAATCAGCTATCCTTAAATTCTACAAAATCACTTAGTAACCAAGATACTCAGTTTAATGTATCATAGGGAGATCTAATTTTGAAATGTAATGACTCTGTTGTGTGTCCAAGAGAACGTGTCACAATTAGATAATCCATATTCCAATATGAAACACTATACAGAGTTTTTAGGGGTAGGTTATCTATGGCAGACACTAAGCTCAGTAAAGACTAATCTGATACGATTAACACAATTAATAATTTGTCACTCCAAGTCCCTCAAAAAATTAAAACTAATGTCTTTCTAGAGTCTTCTTAATTAAGATTTGCATGGAGAACTAGTCACTTAAAGAATTCCAAAGTCTTTTTCCAACCTATCTTTGCTGAATCAACACCACCAACCTTGAGCATCTACTAAATTCATACTCTTGTCTTTCTAGAAATAAACTTTGAGCATTTTTTCCTACAATGTCTTTACTTATGACATCCTTTTGCCTACAGCATCCTTCATTTACCCATGTAATATCAATAAAATTAAGTTCATCTACATCAAATCAGAGCATTAGTTATATCTGATTTTCTCAATATTTGGTCAGGGAAACACTCGTATCAAAATAGCCCTTGGAATTCAGTTACTGCAAAACCTTGAGTCTTACACAAGACCTATTAAATAAATCAGAATGGGGGTTGGTGTTATTAAATTAAGCAATCCTAAAGGATCCTGTGTTCACTGAAACTTGAGAACCACTGACAATAGAGAGAGAGAAAGAGATGATAGATAGACAATAGATAGATGACAGAGAGGTAGATGATAAATACATAGATAAATAGAGATAGATAGAAATAGGTGGATAAAAGAATAGAATAGAATAAAATAGAAGAATAGATTAGAATAGATAGATCAGACAGATTATAGATTCTTAAGGCTGCTGTAACAAAGTACCACAAACTAGGTACATAACTCCTCTCACAGTTAAGGAGACAAGATGTCCAAAACAAAGCGGTTGAAAAAGTCAGTTTCTTTTGGGTTCTCTGAAGTAGAATTTGTTCCACGCCTCTCTCCTAACTTCCTGTAGTTGCCGGAAATCCTTGGCATTTCTTGCCTTGCAGCAGCATCACTCCAATCTCTACCTTCATCGTCATGTATTTCTCTTTCTGCATCTAAATATCCAAATTTTCTTCTTTTTTTAAAAGAAATTCATCATTGAATTAAGGCCCAGACTAATTTATTATGACCTTTTCTTTGCAAAAGATCATACATTTGCAAAGATCATATTTCCAAATAAGGTCACGTTCATAGGTACTGGAGGTTACAATTTCAGCATACCTTTTCCAGGAGGTTATAATTCAACACACACATGCATACATACATATAGTCAATCATGTTAAGCTAGATTATGCTCTGGAAGCAAAAAAAAAAAAATCCTATTGGTTTAAAGCAGCAGGATATATATTTTTACTCCTGCTATTCTGTCATGAGACTCAATATGACCTAACCTCTAGAACCTTTTATCTTAGTCTCTGTGTCAAAGAAAGTGTGAAACCATGGCATGGGTATAACTATGTAACAAACCTGCACATTCTGCACATGTACCCCAGAACTTAAAGTATAATTAAAAAAAAAAAGAAAGTTGGAAACTGTATGCTGTTCCTTAAATCCTTTTGCTTAAAAGTGGCATGTCTTGTTCATTATAACCAAAAAATCAAATGTGCACATACAATTTACAAAGATACAAACATAATTTGCACTGAAGGTAAATCTAGGCATATATCTGAAAGGAGGAGACTTTATTCAAGAAAAACCATGATAGATTCATTTGCATTAATTGTGTACATATACACTTTAAATTATATTTTACTCTAAGTTAACTTACAATGAAAAAAATATATGATACTACATCATATTTTTGAGTGTTTTTAGTTAGTAAGATCTTAATATATATTAACTCATCTTGTCTTCAAAACAACCCTCTAAATCTAATAGTGTTAACTTGTTTTTCACAGGTTAGGAAAGCAATGTATAGACACAGTTACTTAATAAACTCAGATTTTGTCTTCAGATCAACTTTTGAAAAAGAAATCACCTTGTCTTTCACTTATAATTTAATGGAACTAAGCTGTGGCATAAATAAGTACATAAGAAAGTAAGTAGGTAAATAAATAAACAAGCAAATAATTGAACATACAAAACTCATAATTTTAACTTCCAAAATACCAAGAAAAATACTTCATTGATACAGATTCCCAGTCTTCATCTGTGACCCTCCATCCTGGCTTGCCTGGGACACTTGTTACCTACAAATTGTGAATTCATACAGAAGGAATTTGCCTAATTGTTTTACTCTGTGTGACTTCATTTACATACATTATGAAAAAAAAGCTAAAGAGTCTAACCCACAATCAGAACAATAAATGCTTTGTGGAGAAGAGAGGAGTTTATGATTTGGAAGATGTAAGTGGTAGGTTTTGGGCGTGTTGACAATGTTTCATTTATGTCATGTCTGATTGCTGGTTACATGCATACTTACTTATTCATTCATTCATTCATTCACACATATATTTGAGATAGAGTCTCACACTGTTGCCCAGGCTGGAGTACAGTGGCTAGATCTCAGCTCACTACAAACCTCCCTCTCCCAGGTTCAAGAGAGAGTAGTCTGTAGCTGGGATTACAGACATATGCCATCACACCCAGCTCATTTTTGTATTTTTAGTAATTATAGGGTTTCACTGTGTTGGCCAGGCTTGTCTCAAACTCAGGTGATCTGAGTTCAGGTGACTTCAGGTGATCCACCCACCTCAGCTTTCCAAAGTGCTGAGATTATAGGAGTGAGCCACCGCACCCAATAGATGCATATTTACTTAAAAAGAAAACACTCAGCTGTAAGCTTTGTCTTTTTACTTTATGGAAGTTTCTGCATGGTGTTTTTTTAATACTTAACCATTTTAAAAAGGGGAAATATTCAACAAATACAGAAATATCAAAAAAGTAAAATTACACATGAAAATTTTAGATATGTATAAAAAACAAATATATTTCTCTACAGAAATATGAATGTGGTTGACAGTGGTACTCCTCCTGACTCTACAGGAGTTATCAACTAAGCTGGAATCCTCAATTCTAGAACATAATGAGATTTCAGGTATTTTTTTAGAGTTGAAAATATTATAAGTATGAAATAATAATTATGTGAAGTATAAGAATTATGTGAAATGATGTAAATAGATAACAAAATTTATTATTTCTAATGTAGTTATTTTTGTTTCTTCTTTGTAACGATTATGATGACCAACATGATATCCGAGCTCTGCTAATTGATGATTAGTTAATTGTTGGATGAGAACATTGCATTAGAGTATATTTTTGCCTAAAAAGACGTAAGAGACAGTGCTGGTAACCTTCCTGTATTTACCTGTCTTCTCGGCCACTGTTGTTTTTGTTTGTCAGTTAGACTATTTGTCATTTAACTAGATACTCACATCAGAGATGTTATATTTTGTTCACAGATCTTAAAGGGTAGAAGGTTCTTATATTCTTAATTATAATCTGGAGAAATGATTGAATATAGAGTAGAGTAGCCTAGTAGTTCAGGTACAATGTGGAATCTAGAACACTGACAGCTAATTTATATTTGGAAAGCTCAGCCAGAATAGTTTAAAATTATATTGAAGGCACTGATACCAACAAACGAAAATGAACCAAATTACTGTCAGGACTCCTTGACATTTTCTAAGTTAAATGTTAATACAAGTTTAGCTAAGTGGTCTCTTTCTTCAAAGCTGCCTCATGTGTTTAATTCTCATAAGCCTCTAGAACAGACAATGCTGCTTGTCACTAGTTTGTCATTTATGGAGTTGAACATATGGTTAGCCCAATCATAATTAAAAAATGATTTAGCATAAGCATGATAAAATTAAAGTTCAGTAAATAATAGTATGATTATAACCCTATTTTGGAAAAGGTGTGCATAAATTTGAAGTCATCAAGAAGGAATAATTATATTACATCTGAACATTTGAAACTGTTACCCCACAAAGCAAACGTCATGTAATATAAGCTGTCTGTAATTATTTTGCAGTGTTGCTCACAAAGAAAAATAAAAACACAAAATAATAAACTTATGTACAATACTTTCATAAAAAGTATTTCTAACTTACTAGTGGACTATCCATTACTTTTATTGCTTTACTAATTTTTTTTAAAATTTACCATATCATCAATGTGGGTATTTGAACAAAAAAGTATTTTTTAAAAGAAGAAAATTAATTTGTTATGTTCCAGATGTCCACCCAAAGCACCATATAGAAAAGTCCCTAATACTGATAAACGTATCCTCTAACAATATAGGAATATTCCATTAAAAACTTAAATTTTTACAATGAGACAATGATGTCAAACATTTATTCATGTCACTTTTTACCAAGTTTTGATCTCTCTAAAGTTGGGCATGAAAAGTGAGAAGCAGTAAGAATAGCTTTAAAATTCTTATTTGACCAATACGTAATTTCTAATGCTTCATAGTATTTAATTTCCCAAACCCATGATAAAGCATTTTCAACTGTATTACTAAAAGTTACCAGGAAAAATGTTTAAATTATTCCCAGCACCTACTCCTTTTTCAATCTTTCAGTGTCCAGTAGTGTCCATAATTTTTTAGGCTGATTTCAGTTTTCTTTCTAGAAGGCCCTGTGTCAAGGCAAGACCTAAGATTACATGTAATTTTGCTTTATATATACATATTTGTGCCTGATTTCTATGGCTAGAATACATTAAGTTTCCTCAGTCTGAGTAAATTATCTTAAATCCTCTCTTCCTTTTATTATGTTATTTTTTCTGAAACTCATTATATTATTTGTTCTTTATTTAAAATATTCTTTCAGAATTTTATTTGTTTTTCACTTTATTGGTTTAATATCTCTCTGTTTTTCTAGTTTTTAATAAAAAAGTTTCATATAAAATATTCTATAAATAAATAAAACTTACAACTTAATGAATACTTTTAAAATAAATACTCATGTAACCAGCAAGCAGGCATGACATGAAACATTTCCAATATCCTTGAAGCGTACTATTGTACCTTCCAAATCACAAACTCCTCACTCAACCAAGAAGTAATTATGGTTCTGACTATATGTCTTATTTACTTTTCATCATAATTTATATAAAGTCATAGAGAAAGATTCTAATTCTTTCACTCAATACTGTTTTTGAGAGTTATTCACGTTATTTTGTGCAGCTATAATTTATTTTATTTTGTCACTGTATTATTTTCCATTCTTTACAAACAGAAAAATTGATTTATTCTCCTGTTGATGAACAATAATTTTATTTAGTTTTGTGATATTATAGATAATGCTTATGAGCCTTCTTATATACCTATCCTTGTGTGCACATATATCTAATATTGCTAGGTACACAGCTAAGTATAAACAAATTTGGCTTATAATATGCGGATATATTCTGCTCTAATGGATCCTGTCAAATAATTGTCTTTCACACTAGAATTCTACTGAAAGCCAATTGTTCCACATTATTATCAACACTTAGTATTGCCATATAATTTTTTTCTTTACCACTTAGTGAGTTATTGATTTACATTTCTCTGATTACTGAAAGAATTAGTGACCTTTACATTTTCCTTGGTTGTTCAAATCTTTTTTCTCATTTACTATTGACTGTTCTTTTCTTTTCTATCATTATCTTCTAATCTGATTTATTTATTGAATTTCTTTTTAAATTTTATTTATTTATTTTTTAAGACAGGGTTTTGCCATGTTGTCCAAGCTACTCTCAAATTCCTGAGCTCAGCAACCAACCTGCCTCTACCTCCCAAAGTGCATTAATTATAGGCATGAACCACCATGCTCGGCCTTTTTATTGAATTTCTTAAAATGGAAACTATATTAAAGTATTTATTATTTCATTGTTGCAGTATTTTGTATTATTCATGTTGAATGTCTTCTAATTTCATTTTGATTCATTATAGACCTTGGTGTTAATTTCAAAATATTGGGAAAACATAGTATTTTATTAATTTGCAGCTTATTTTATTGAATCAGGAACCACGCTTTGTATGATTTTCATCTTTGAAATGTCTTGACAGTTCCATTACGGTACAGTATATTAGAATTTTTAAAAAATGTTCTGTTTGTGTGTGATGGTTAATACTGAGTATCAACTTGATTGGATTGAATGATAAGAAGTATTGATCCCAGTTGCTCTGTGAGAGCGTTGCCAAGAGACAAACATTTGAGTCAGTGGGCTGGGGAAGGCAGATCTACCTTTAATCTGACAGTCACAATCTGATCAGCTGCCAGCTATATAAAGCAGGTAGAAAAACATGACAAGGTGAGACTGGACTAACCTCCCAACCTACATCTTTCTCCCTTGCTGGGTGCTTCCTGTCCTCAAACATCAGACTCCAGTTTCTTCAGTTTTAAGACTTGAACTGGCTCTTCTTGCTCCTCAAGCTTGCAGACAGCCTATTGTGGGAACTTGAGATCTTGTAAGTTAATACTTAATGAGTATATATTAGTTCTATTAGTCTGTCTCTTTAGGGAACCCTGACTAACACAGATTTTGCTACCAGGAGTGGTTCTAGAGAAACAGAATATTAAAGAGGGAGTTCTTTTGTTGGTTTTGGGGTTTCTTGAGTTGGCTGCTTAATGTGATTAGACACAAAAGTGCTAAGTACTCTACTTCTAACAGTATGAAGAACACTGATAGTCCTTGACTTGAACTGTCTAGAGAGTTATGCAAAATAAATGCATTTGATACTTCTGATTTACTGCTTGTGAGAGGAAAGGAATTTAGTGACACTTTATATAATACCTTTGACTGTATGTGGAGAACCAAGGAACAAAATGAAGCTAGTTGGTTGCTCCTAAGTTCAGTGGACAAAGTGATGATAAAATGATGAACCCAGGAATGCTGTCTCCCAGCTTCAAAAGCAGATGCTGAGCCTCAAATCTGCTAAGATTGCTCTGAGTGAGAGTCTTACCTCCTACAGAGAAAGAGCTGAAATTGTGGAAAAACAGACACAAGCTCTTATCATGCAAGTGGCTGACCTGCAACGAAATATGCACACAGCTTCACCAGGTGTCTACTGCTAAAGTGAGGGGATTGACCGGAAAAAAATGGGACCCTGCAACTTGGAATGGTGATGTATAGTAGGCCCCTGATGATGCTTAGGACACTGAGTTTGTTAACTCTAACAAAACTTTTTGGACAGAAGGAACAGCTTCCCCATCCCCAGTAACTGATGACATCCCCTCCCCAACCCATGTTGCCATAGCCTTTGTAGCTTTGTCTGAGGAGATAAACACTGTGCTTCCTGAGGCAACAGAGATGGCCTCCCCTGGGGCAGGTACCAGGGAACATAATGTTGATTCTCTTCAGAAGCCACTCCAACACCTCTGTTCACTTTCACACCTATAAACTAGACTAAAGTCCCAGCAGGCCCCTGAAGGTGAGGTTGAGAGTGTGACCCATGAGGAGGTATGCTATACTCAAAAAGAGCTCTTTGAGTTCTCTAATTCATATAATCTAGAGAACAGGTATTGGAATGGATATTAAGAATGTGGGATACAGTGAAAAACACATAGAGTTGGATCGGGCTAAATTTATTGATCTGGGCCCACTAAGTAGGGACTCTGTATTTAATGTTGCAACTCATGGAGTTAAAAGAGGTTCTGATAGTTTATTTGCTTGGTTAGCTGAACTAGGGATTAAAAGATGTCCCACTGTGAGTGAACTGGAAATGCCTGATCTCCCTTGGTTTAATGTAGAGGAAGGGATCCCAAGGCTTAGTGAGATTGGGATGGTGGAGTGGATTAATCACTTTAGACCTATTCATCCCAGCTGAGAGGGTCCAGAATATATATCCTTGACCAGTGTCTTGTAAAATAGAATTGTGAGGCCAGAACCTACATCTTTGAAGAGCCCTATAATTGATCTTTTCTGAATGTAAGATCAAACAGTGGGAACTGCAGTTACTCAACTATAAAATGTAGATATAATGGGAATAATTGAATCCTGAGGTGGCAGGGGCCAAGCGGCATCACTCAACTGTCAAAGGCAAGGTGAGAGTAGCTATGGTAATGGACAGTAGAGGCAAAGAGGCAATCAGAATAGTCTGACTTCTGTAGAGCTCTGGTATTTACTAATTAGTCATAGTGTTCCCGGAAGGAAAATTTATAGGAAGCCTACTATATTCCTTCTTAAATTATACAAACAGAAAACATCTAGGTTGAATGAACAAAAGACTATTTGAATTATAATAGCAGTGAATCATGGCTCATTAATCATTTTTCACACTTGAGCCAGTTTACAGATTCAGAAGCCCTTCATAAAGGAGAGGCCAGGTCCCCTTGAGGAAGAACCCTACAACATTACTGACTATTTATGCAGAGAATCTATTTCTATTCCTCCTCCAAGGAGACCTCTAACCTTTTACCAGGGTAACTGTACACTGGGGAAAGGGAAATTATCAGACATTGCTAGGACTACTGGACACTGGCTCTGAGCCGATGTTGATTCCAGGGGACCCAAAACATCATTGTAGTCCTCCAGTTCAAATAGGGGCTTATGGATGTCAGGCAATTAATGAAGTTTTAGCTCAGGTTCAACTTACAGAGGGTCCAGTGGTTCCCCAGATTCATCCTGTGGTTATTTTCCCAGTGCAAGAATGCATAATTGGCATAGACGTACTTAGTAGCTGGCAGAATGCCTACATTGGCTCCCTGACTGGTAGGGTGAGGGCTATTATGGTGGGAAAGGCCAAATTGAAGCCATTAGAGCTGTCTCTACCTAGAAAAATAGTAAATCAAAATCAATATCACATCCCTGAAGGGATTGCAGAGATTAGTGCAACCATCAAGTACTTGAAGACACACGGGTGGTGATTTTCAACACATCCCCGTTCAACTCTCCCATGTGGTCTGTGCAGAAGACAGGTGGATCTTGGAGAATGATAGTGGATTATCATAAGCCTAACCAAGTTGTGGCTCCAATTGCAGCTTCTGTACCAGAGGTGGTTTCATTGCTTGAGCAAATTAACACATATCCTGGTACCTAGTATGCAGCCATAAACTTGGCAAATGCTTTTTCTCCATTCTTGTCCCTAAGGTCCTCTAGAAGGAAGTTGCCTTCAGCTGGCAAGGCCAGCAAGATGAGTTTACCCTTTATTGCTTTTCGCTTCTACAAGATATCACACTGGTTCATTACATTGATGACATTATGCTGATTGGATCCAGTGAGCAAGAAGTAGCAAACACACCAGACTTATTGGTGAGAAATTTCAGCCAGTGGATGGGAAATAAATATGACTAAAATTCAGGGTCCTTCTACCTCAGTAAAATTTCTAAGGGACAGTTGTGTGGGGTCTGTTGAGATACTCTTTCTAAGGTAAAGGATAAGTTGCTGCATTTGGCCCCTCCTACAGCTAAGAAAGAGACACAACACCTTATGGGCCTATTTGGATTTTAGAGGCAACACATTCCTCATTTGGGTGTGTTACTCCTGCCCATTTATCTAGGGACCCAAAAGGCTGCCAGTTTTGACTGGGGTCTGGAACAGAAGAAAGCTCTGCCACAGGTCTAAGCTGCTATGCAAGCTGCTCTGCCACTTGGTCCCATACAACCCAGCAGATCCAATGGTGTTTGAGGTGTCAGTAGCAGATAGGGATGCTGTTTGGAGCCTTTGGCAGGCTCCCATAGCTGAATCACAGAGAAGGCCGCTAGGATTTTGGAGCAAGGCCCTGCCATCTTCTGCAGATAACTACTCTCCTTTTGAGAGAGAGCTCTTGGCCTGTTACTGGGCTTTGGTGGAAATTGAATGTTTTACTGTGGGTCATCAAGTTATCATATGACCTGAACTGCCTATCATGAACTGAGTGCTTTCTGATGCATCTAGCCATAAAGTGGGTTGTGCACAGCAGCATTCCATCACCAAATGGAAGTATTAGTATATGATCGGGCTTGAACAGGTCCTGAAGGCACAAGTAAGTTACATGACGATGTGGCTTAAATGCCCATGGTCTCCACTCTACCACTCTGTCTTCTCTCCCCAAGCCTGCACCGGCACCGATGGCCTCATGGGGAGTTCCCTATGACCAGATGACAGAGGAAGAGAAGAATGGAGCCTGGTTCACAGATGGTTCTGCATCCGAAAGTGGATGGCTGCAGCACTACATCTCCTTTCTAGGATATCCCTGAAGGACAACAGTGAAAAGAAATCTTCCCAGTGGGCAGAACTTTGAGCAGTGTACCTGGTTGTGCATTTTGCATGGTAGGAGAAATGGCCAGATGTGTAATTATATATTGATTCTATATACATCCTATTAGTTCTGTCCCACTAAGAGAACCCTGACTAATATAGTGTGCTAGATAAGTACATTTTTTTTGCCATCTAGCTTTCTGTATTTCTGTTTAAAAGGGAACTGTTTGATTTTGTTCTCGTATTAATATACTCTGGTTTCTTTTTCTGTTCTTACTGCTTTTGAAAATTCTGTCTTTTGATTTTTCAGCTTGTGATGTGTCCAAATATAGATCCATTTTTGTTTAATTTTTTGGTGTGTTATTAGGTACCTTAAAATTTTAATATTTTTCATTAACATTTGATTAAACTCTTGCCTTATGGCAAATATTTAAATATGATTTCTGCCTTAAATTTCTATTTTTTCTGGGACTCAGTTACTCTTATGTTAGAAAATTTTAAATTATCCTATACTTCTCTTAACCAGTATTTTTTTTTCAGTCTTTTTCTGCTTTATTGTGGAGAAATTACTCTAATTAGTCTTTTTATTATATTTTATTTTAAATATCATGAACCAATTTATGAGTAATTTATTCATTTTCTTTCCAGCTGTGTCTAATTGTTAGTAATTTAATTGACTTATAATTTTACATATCAGTTTTTTGTTTAAGAATTTAATTTTTAAAATATTTATATTAAATTGACAAATCATAATTGTATTACATTTATGAATTAAAATGTGATGTTTTTATACATTCATACAATATAAAGTGATTCAATCAAGCTAAATTTTTGAAACTAGTTGTATTATTATTAATAGTTTGGTATTATCTGCAGAAAAAAATTTTTAAAATATCCTTGATTCAAGAAAACACTTATTTTTAAGACTCTGCCTTATCATTTCAATATTTATAATTCACCATAGACTTATACATTGCTTCAAATTTATATTAGTTTTTTATTATATTTTAAATATTTATGAACAAATTTATGAGTCAAGGTGATACTATGTTTCTTCAGGGTATTTTTGTTTATTCTTACTGCCAGGTACCTGTGAAACAATAGCAATCTAGGATCACCTTTATCTGATTTCTGGCTACACAGAAGGCTTCAATCAGTTACTAGGTCTTTGAAGGTATTATGTTACTCCTGATATACAGCATTTATGGAGCCCTATGGAATGTGTAGACTTTTACAGCTCTGGACTTCCATCATTTGTCTTTTCCCATCATTTTTAGCCTCATAACGCTGTAAAAAGTACTTTTCAGCCCTCTAGCCTTTTCTTCCTATCTGATATCCTTAGTGCAAACAGCCCTAAGAGTTATACACAACTCTCTCATGTCTTTTTCTCCTTGGTTTTGTTCCATTAATGTTGCACTGTAGTGTTTACTCTGTGAGGCTTTCAAACATACTTTCTTTTTGACAGAATTTCAGTTATTCTGAGCACGAGAGTTGATTCAGTTATTTAGTCTGCTGATATCAAAAAATTGATTCTTTTCTGGATGTTTAATTTTAGGATTTCTAAGAAATATGATATTTCATTTAAAATTAAATTTTAAATTGTTTTTCATTGTTGTTTGTGCCCAATAATTTGGTGTTTGGGGATTTTATTGCCTCTTTTGATTTTTTAAAAATAATGCTAATTTCAAGTATTTATTTGCCCTTATCTGAATGATTCATCCTTACTCAATGATAACTTCTTTTTGTTAACCTTTTTTCATGTTAAGTTTCCATAAATTTCTGTAACTTGTTTTAATGCTATTTTCATTAAAACACGACAAAGAATTAATCACAGGACTAAGAAGATTAATCTAGGTAATGAGTATAAGGCTTTATTTTCTACTCTTCATCAACTACTGTTTTCTAAAATATGTGCTCCCTCAAGAGTATTACAATTTGGGTTAGTGGCTTCACATTATAAAACCTAGTTTTCTCTCATGCAGTTTATTACATTTCTTTGAGATTTTGTCTCTATGAAGGACTGAACGTAAAAGCTACCAGTGTAGTCATTCTGGTAATGGCGATCTTTTCATTACTAATTCAAGAAACATTCATGTAATGTGTTTCCGGAATTACTTCAGCTGTTTGCAACAGAAATTGTTATAGTATGTATTTGCCTTCCTCCAAGGAGTTTGACATTTAGTGGGATAGTATGCTATCTAAATTGTTACAGTAAACTATGATGTTATTTTTACCATCATGAACACAGAAATTTCTACAAAGAAGAAAAATTATGGCAAGATAGTAATTGAAAACTAATTTTATTTTAAAAGATAGCTTCTTTGCTGTATGAGATAGAAGAAATTTTGGTACCTGATTTCTTCTCATAGAAACCTCTAGTCAATTTTTATTTTTTCAACCCCACCTATAATCTTTTCTACAGAGGTGTTTGAAACCTCCATTATGGAATGTTCAGAGTCTTGTGGTATAAATAAGTTGCCTCATGGTTGCCTCTATTTCTATTAAACGTTACAGCCTTTAAAGCTTATAAAGTCTGTTACAATCCTACATTTGCTTTTGAGCTCCCCAAATTGGGCTGCTGCCCTTTCCTACACTTTTTGCAATTGAAAATATATCTGTTTATATTGTCTTGCTTTTTAATTGTTTGTTTGATCTATTATTTTGTTAGTAGAATTTTGATAAGGAGAAAAGATGAACCATATATGATCAATTAGATATGATTTCCAGTAGCCCAAATTTGGAGTCTCTGAATACAGTTAAGTACTTAGAATTTTATAGTGGATTCACTATCAATTTTATGGTATTTTTTTCATTGCTACAGTATCTCTTTGTTAAATTTATTTTGGTATATTTATTATTAAAAATAATAAAATATTCTCAGAAAGTTTATAATAAATTATTTAGTTTTTGTCCTTATTTCATCATTGGCAGATATGAGATATGTTGGTGGTTGAAAAACAATTAAATGGAAAGGGAAGATAAAAATAGAAAGCAGAGGATTGAGAGAAGAAAGGTCAAACCAACTTCTAGTGAGAAAGATCAAAATTACCAAAATACCCTCAAAGGAATAACCTTAAAGAATTTCTAGGAGTGTTTTAATGAGAAACTTTTCAGTTCAGTGGTTTAGGTTACTAAGCAAAAGTAAGAGCTTGAGATAAAAAGATCTCCTTTCAATTTTGATTATACCAATTACTACTGAGAAACTAAAATTCAGGATTCTAACTGGACACTTTTTATCCAGTTGTTAGTTTTTAAAGAGAATATAAAAATTAAATGAAAATGTACTGTGGACTGTTAACATTATTAAATGTATTCTAAAATTTGAAGTATGGTTATAGAAATTGGAAAAATTACAGTTATAGAAACATAGATATTTAATAGTGTTTTATTTATTACTACCTTAGAAGGAAAAAGTAGCTATACAATACAACAGTGTGATAATTAATTCTATGAGTCTACTTGAATGGGCCACAGGGTTCTCAGATATTTAAACAAATTTTATTCTGGGTTTTTCTGTGAGGATGTTTCATAATGAGATTAATATTTCAACTGGCAAACTGAGTAAAGCAGCTTTTCCTTCCAAATGTGGGCCTCTTCCAGTCAACTGAAGTCCTGAATAGAATAACAAAACAAAAAAAGCCTAAATAAAAGAGATTTCCTCTTGTCTGACTGCTTGGCTGAGTCCTGGGTCTTTTTCAAACTTCAAATTTCATTGGCCATCCTGGTTCTGAAGTTGGAATTGCAGATATTAGAACTTCTCAGTCTACATAACTGTGTAAGTCGATTATTTTACAGATAGATAGATTGATGGATAGATAGGTATTCTGTTTCTCTAAAGAGCCCTGACTAACACAAAGAGTTTAAGGCTTATAACCCAGTACTATGCAATATTAAATTACTTAAACATTAAAAATATGGTGGTATTTCCTATATTTGTTTTTATGGGGTTTTGTGTACTTTGATTAGTTTAAATTTATAGAAACAATTGCCCAGAAATTCTGAGTTACTATATTTACCTATTAAATTTTAGAATTAATTTAAAGCTTTAATTTTTCAGAATCACATAGGATAGTACATTTACCTCTGTAACCGTACTGAACATACTTATCTCTACTCGATAGTTGCAGGGGAAGCATTATAAAAAGAGTAGAATAGTCTCTTCCTAGCAAGAATAGAATAACTGTGCTAATCCATGCTGACCACAGTGATGACTGCTAAAGCAGCCATCTTGGGGTGGTTTCCAGTAGAGACAGTGATAGGGTAAAGTAAGTACACGCAGATGAGAAGAGCTAGAGAGAATTGTTTCAGTATACATATTCTCTGGACCTTAGAAAATTTATAAAAAGACTTGAGGGAGAAAATGTTAGTTTACATCATTGTGGAAGTACTTATGCCATGCTTTGTTCCTAGGTATATGAATGATGTCATATTTTACAACCCCACCCCAAAAAAGTGTATTTCAAGATAAATAATTTAAAATTCAATTGAATTTCTAATGAATAATAATTCATGTGCTTAATCTTCTATGTGGAAATTCATTAACAAATATTGTGTATACATTAATTGCAACATATCTGTAATAATACAAACACACACACACAAATGCTGTATATTCTCAAGTCATTAGTCTAAATGTTCTTAAAAAGTCACAACTACAACATTTTATGCCAATAATTAATCTCTACATACATATTATAATTTTAATTTTAGTATCAAATACACAGAAGACAAAGAAACTGAGCTTACATAGACATGATTCTTGCTTCATATTTTGCATATTTTTCTTGACATAAAAAGGGAGTATTTACAGATCTATTACATTTTGTCTTCGTGGTCTCTTTGGAAACAGGATTGAAGTTCAGTTTCCAGATGACTTATTGTTTTACTTCTTTTTTCAATTAGTAATGTAAAATCAGTCAGAAAATTAAGAAAGCCTGCTGAAATATCCCAGTTTAATTCTACTGAAATAGATATGTATGAGTTGACACTGAAGTCAAGTCATCAAAGAAAGGGCTGTCTTTTACTTCGTAGCTTGCTTGTCCTATACACACAAAAGCCCCTTTTTCTTTTAGTGCTTTATTTTTAAATTTTTAATTTAATTGATTTTTAAAATTGAAAATTAATATTTATACATATTCATAAGGTATATAGTAATGTTTATTACATACAATGTACAGTGATCAGATCAAAGTGATTAGCATATACATTATGCAAACATTTAGCATTTCTTTATGCTGAGAACATTCGCTATCCATTTTCTAGCTACTTGAAAACTGTATAATACGTTATTGTTAACTACAGTCATCCTACAATGGTATCGAACACTAGGAATTTGTACGTTTACCAAAAAAATTCACATCTCTTGAGCCTCATGCTGAGACTTTTTTGAAAGTATTAACATCTAAAAATATGTCTCATTATTTTACAGTATGTCAGATATCATAAAATAGTGTGCTCCTCTCCTTTTTTGCCCTCTTTTGACAGATTACTTTTATTTCTATCTGATCCCTTTAAAGATACATGTTAAGCCTTCTGTGTTATAAAACGATTGTTGCATTTCTGTTGGTTTGCCAAATATTTGCTAAAAATAACAAAAAGAAAAACCAAATGCCATAGCAAAAGATTGATATTCAGTTTTTAAATGTTTGAAATAATTTATATCTCTTTGTATTCTGAATAATTAAAAGAATAATTGTCATGCACACATACATACACACCCTCACATTCCATAAAACTTACTAACTATATAAGCTATCTTCCACCATGCAACTTGACATCTGTCAATGACAGACTATTTAGACATTTATGGTCATGAAAGTGTTACAGTCTGAGGAAATAAATTCACACTGTCTTCTTCTATAAGCAATTCCTTATCCTCCACTTCCATACTAATTTTCACATAGTTATTGACTATTTCCACCACTATTTACATAGAGCAGAGAAAATTAACTATAATCATAATTCCTTTTAGGGGAGATTTTTATGCCCCATCAATATAGGTGAATCCTGACTTTATAGAACCTGAAGCATAAAATTTGGTGGGGGAGTAGTTTAAGTAAAATTATACAGAACTACAAATTCAAAATCAAACATAAAAATAAGTATTATTTGGAACACAAAATGACAACAAATTATTTGTAAAAATTCTATAAACATAAAATCCAGAACAATTATTCAACATTTTATTAATTTCCTGGATCCTCTTATACAATATTTAGCTATATTTGTGTAGTATAATCTTTGGTCATTTCTTATATCAATAATCTCATAATTTTTTATAAAGAGAGTATGAAAAGGAAACAGTATTCCATCAGTCGATTATCATTGAATGAAGGGATTATTTGCAGTAGAGTTGGTTATTGGTAAGGTTAGAATTATTGTAAAAAATCTAGAAAACTACCAAATTTCTGACACATATGTTTTATATATAATATATATATATATACATTTATTTGTTTATTCTGTACAAATATTTTTCTGTATGCACAGAAATAATGTAAAATTATATTTTGTGTAATTCTTACAAAAAATGAAAATGTGGCATATTTATAATTGTATATACTGCCCTGTCAAGTATATTCCTCACAGGAAAGAATTTCTATTTTTAATAGATATCAGCAAAAAATAAACTTTCTGCTTACAGTTTTATACATCTGATAATTAGAAACAAAGAATGTAGCCTCCGCTATTTTCCCAGTTAAGTACCTGGAGAGATTTTCAAGTGTGTAGTGCAAGGGGAGCCCAGAATTCTCCAGAGTTGATGCAATGAAGCTGAGAGACTTAAAAGATAAAGTCAGCCAGATTGGATTTATATTCTCACTGGGAAGTAAAAAGATTACCTGAATTTCCTTTCCTTTGTAGCAATCTGTGATATGTCTTGGTAGATCTTAAGTATTTTGCCTATATAAAAAATAAAGCAAGTTCTGAGCTATTTATTATCATTGTCTGGGAGTTTGTTATCTGTAAATTTATATCTTCTAACTCTTCCTAGCTTATGTGATTAATTTTATAATTAAACAGCAATGCTACCCATTTTGAAATTCTGTCTAGAACTCTCTGTAATACATATCTTTGTAATAGCACAAAATTTCACAGTTTATAATTTTTATAAATTTAATATTTTCCATGTCAAGTGATTATGACAAGATGTTCTTGGCGCATGTTTAAAGTTAAGTGTCATTGGTGAATTATGTAATACATTTAGACATACCATGGTGGCTTTGATATTTTGTTTTATCTTCCCTTGTTTGGTTCTATCTTTTCATGTGCTTATTTTAAAAAAAAAAGTTTTCTTGTTAATATCATGTTGCTAAGATCCTCACACATTTTATGAAAAAAATGTTTTTACTATGGATGCAAGCTGACACAATGAAATTGAATTTCATGAATGCAAATTAAAAGCTTAGTTATAAGTGTAGTAAAATAATAATAAATAATTAAATCAGTAATATCTCTCAATTTTCCGAATTTGTATTTTAAAGTTATTAAAATGTTTCATTTTGTAGGGACATTTAAAAAGGTCAAATTTTTCATCTTTACTTTATTTATATGCCAACAACAGGATATGCGGTTTAAGTAAGCATTAAATTAGAACCAAGAACTTAGAGCTAATTTGCTATATTACCTAAAAGTTCCCTAACTCTATGTGCATTACTGCTCTCATGTAATTCATTAATAGGTCCTTTTCAGAAACAATATAAAATGTTGAAAATACAAAAGGGCGTAATTATTTTTATCTTATAGATACAGAAACTGAGGTACAAAGAGATTAAGTATACACAGGACTTAAGCATAATCATTGGAATACAAACTTAGGTGTATTTTCAAATCTATAAAGACTCTGCATTATTATACTATAGGGCGAATAACAATTCTATATTTATATTGCAGATATTCTCTTCTAATTCATAATTCCCATTTCTCATTAAATTTAGTATCACATTTTAAATTTAAAATAATGATAAATAATGATATTACAGAAGGCAAAATAAATATTATGGGTTTGTTATTACAATACTTCTGAATCTTCAGGGAAGTCAATGTGGAGGGAACAAAACAAACTAAAGCTATGATTTGAGAAAATTGTAGTGAAAACTTGCAGTGAATTTAGAGAACTAAAATTACTGTTGTTCCTTTTAATTTCTAATTTTTTTTTAAGTTGTCAACAATAGTAACAAGAAGTTCAAGGCTGTGTACTCTTCATTGACTTACTGAGAAATTGTATGGTCTAGGTTCTCTTAACCAAGACAAAAAGTTGGCATAATTTATTATTCTCTCAACTTATTACATGATCTTCGTTTTGGCCTTAACTACTGAGGTTCTCTGATATCACCAACCTACTGATTATATAATCTCCCACCAAACAATTACATTTCTACTTTCTAGATTTTCAAGCATTTTAAGAGATTGAAATAAAGAATAGTATTTGGCTCATTTTGTTGTCAGCAGGGGAAAACTTTGAAACTTTTCCTTTATCAAATTTTGAAATTAGATGATCAGTTAAATGTTTAAATACAGTGTGCCACAATTTGAATGCGGGGTTAAAGAAAGAAACAACTTTAAAAAATAATAAAATATTTTTTATTAAATGTTTAAATAAAGTTAAATATAGTTTTCCACAATTTGAATGCTGAGTTAAAGAAACAACTTTAAAAAATAATCAGTTTTCTAGAACTTAGCAGTATTTACTTTCTAAATTTATACCAAAAAAAGAAATATAGGAGTATTTAAATTTTCTTTCCTAGAAAAATTTGTGCCCTGCTGAGGGATTGGAGTTGTTATACTAAATGTGAAAATTATAAGATGTGTATGCCAAAATACTTGCATCTGTTTTAAGAGAAAAGGAATAGCCTCTAACATTGTTTATATAAGTAAAATAATAAATAGAATAAACTAGTTATTTGATATTAACTTTACTATTAAGAGGAAGCATGACCGGAGGCCTCAAAAAACTTACAACATGGCAGAAGGTACAGAGGAAGCAAACACTTTCTTCACTTGGTGGCATAGAGAGAATGAGTGAGGGAGCAGGGGGAAGCACTACATGCTTTCAAATAACCAGATCTCATGAGAACTCTATTATGAGAACAGCAATGGGAAAGTCCACTCCCATAATTCAATCACCTCCCATTAGGCCCCTCCTTCAACAGTGGAATTACAAGTCAATGGGAGATTTGGGTGGGCACAGAGAACCAGACCATATCATACATAATGAAATATACTTAGGCAATAAAAATTAATGAAATTGTGTCATTTGCAGCAACATAGATTAAAGTGGGGATCATTATGTTAAGTGAAATCAGCTAGGCACAGAAATACAAATATCACATGTTCTGAGTCATATGTGGGAGCTAAAAATGTGAATCTTATGAAGATACAGAGTAGATTGTTGGTTACCAGAAGCCAAAAAGAGTAGTAAGAGGAAAACAGTATAAAGATAGGCTAATGTGTATAAACATAAAATATAATGGAAGAGATAAGACCTAAGGCCTTGTAAATCAGTAGAGTGACTCTCGTTTACAATAATCTATAGCATATTTCAAAATAGAAGTATACTGACTGGGCATCGTGTCTCATGCTTGTAATCCCAACAATTTCGGGGGTTAGGTTACAAGAATCACTTGAGCCCAGGAGTGCGAGACCAGCCTAAGCAGACCATGCATTTACAAATAAAGAAATAATAAATGAATGAATGAATGAATTAAATAGCTGGACATGATGGCATACACCTGCAGTCTCAGCTACTCAGGAGGCTGAGGAAGAAGGATCTTCAGTCCAGGAGGTTGAGGTTGTAGCCCAAATGGTTCTTAAATCATTTAGGTATTAAAAAAAAAAAAAAAAGATTTCTGTTTTGTTTTGAATTAAACCTAAAATATTTGTCATGTTTCATTAAGTGTAAAATGAAAACTGATTAACCCATACTTATGAGTTTAACAAACAATGATAATTTTAACAGAATATAATTAATTAATAGGCCAATAAGTGATATCCAATCAGAATACAGAATGAAGAAGGACAATTGGAAAGTTGGAGAAAACAGATTTGAAGGCAAAAATATGACATGGTGGTAACTAGCATAGTGAAGTGGAAATATGACAGAGAAAGCAGATAATAGATTGAATGTAATAGGGCATGGATGAAGCTGGAAACCATCATTCTCAGCAAACTGACACGAGAACAGAAAAACCAAACACTACATGTGCTCACTCATAAGTAGGTGTCAAGCAATGAGAACACATGGACAGAGGGAGGGAAACATCACACACTGGGGCCTGACAGGGGGGTGGAGGGGTTAGGGGAGACATAGATGGGGGTTGGGGGATTGGGGAGGGCTAACACTAGGAAAAATACCTAATGTAGATGAATAGGAGATTGGTGCAGCAAACCATGATGGCACATGTTTACCTATGTAACAAACCTGCACATTCTGAACACATACCCCAGAATTTAAAGTATAATAATAAAAAAATCAGAAAAATTATCATGTTTTCTTGTATTGTATTTGTGTCATCCAAAGTCCAAATAGTCAGAAAATACAATTCTTAAACTGCATCAAGATATACTAATGATTAGCAAATGTACAAAACAGAAAATGTAGCACATGCAACTTCAGTGTCTTAGAAGCCTTGAATCTGTCAGACCCAGCCAGCTCTTAAATTGCAGACTTATTTATAACAACTAGACATCAAAGTGTACCCTTCAAAAGCATTTCTAATTCACTGCTGAGATCACTTTATCCATCTCTCAGTAAATTCTATCTACAGATGTTTGCAAGAGGATATTCTTAGTGTCAACCTTGATTATTAATTCTTTTATTTGCAATACTGAATATTTAAGAACATCATGATCTTGGTAACTCACAGTATATTGGTATTAGAATAACCATTCTCACAATGGCATGATACAAAGATTACACTGTGTACAATAATGGATAAAGAATATTGGAGTATTACAGATGAAGTGACATTTTCTCATTATACTTTTTATACTACAAACTTTTTTACTTAAGGAAATTTATAATAAAATTTTCAGTAGTACTTTGAAAGTTTAAATAATATGATATTTCTCAAACATATAATCTAAAATAGAACCATGTGCTTCTTAATTTCCTGTTAGTAATCATCATTAAATAATTTTAATAAGTTGAAAAGCAAATCATAAGGTTAACAAAGAATATGCCCCCCATCTCCATATTTTATAAGGCACTTCACATCATATACTTTGGGGGCACAATACCTGGCTTTTAGAATTAAAAAATCCTCAATTGTTATATGAATCATTATTATATTAAAAGCATATAAAAATGATTTATCTAAATATATGAGAACTCAGTTTGCATACTGCACTATTGACATACAACTCTTCGTATGATGTAAAATATTCTTTACTTGGATTTAAGTCATAGCTATATTTCAGTTTCCAATGCCTTATCTTGGTGTTTTCCCAAAAATTCTTGAGTACATTCATAGTGAATGACTTAAAACCTTTTCCGTCTATACCATCTAGGAGCCACAACATGTGCAAATTTTGACTTTTTACATTGCTCTCCAATGACAGATTTTTAAAGACAAAGAAATAAGAAAAAAACTACTTAAGGGAATGTTAAATATTCAGCATTATATAGTTTTTATTTTTTAAAAAATAAAGTTTAACTTGTAACTGTTTACTTTTCCAAAGAGAGAATATGAGATTTAAACAGGTAATGAATCGTGCTACTATCAAAGCACAGAAAGCAAGCATATAAAAAAAAGTCAAGATAACTCAGAAGCAGTTGCCTAGACTCATGTTTTCTAATTATTCTCGCATTCTCTTTACAGCATACTAAACTCAGGGTTTCTTCCTCACTATGTCACCATGGTATTTTTTTGTCGAGTTCTCTAATTGCCTCTCCACATCTCTCAGCTAATCGTCTTTCGGTTTTATTTTGCTGAACCTGTCAATAGCATTTGAGAAAACTCAACAGTTTTCCCTTAAAATACTTTCTTTTCATTTCAAGAAAACATGTGCATCTGATTTTCTCTTCTCTCACTGACTACTCCTTTTAAATCTTTCCTGATTTGTGTGTGTGTGTGTGTCTTCCTCTTCTACTTAAGGTTGGAATTTTCAGGACTCCTTCCTTGCACATCTTCTCTCTCTCTCTCTCTCTCTCTCTCTCTCTCTCTCTCTTTTTTCCCAGTAAGCCCTCAATCCCTTGGCAATATCATCAAATTACCTAGCCATACATATGGTCACTCTCAAACTTACTGTTGCCCAAATAACTTCCCGGAACAGACTGACATGTACCACTAACAATTCAACATTTCCAGCTAAAAGTTTTGTAAAATCATCAAATTTATTTATCTAAAACAGAGCTCCTGCTATTCAGCCTCAGCCCGACCAAAACAGCTTCTAACTCTCTACACAAATGTGGTTGTTTGTGCAACTCAAACACTTAGAGTCCTTTGATTCTCTCTCATACTTAATTGAATCTCTCAGTAAAAACATCCAGCTCTCTCTTCACATACATTTTTTAAAATCTTTGAGCACTTCTCAGTAATTTTATTGCTACCACTGTAGCCCATGTCCTCATCATGGGCTTGGATAATTGCATCAATCCACCAGCTAGAATTGATATTTCAACTTCTAGACATAAGTGTATTGTCAACACAGTAATATTCTTAAAATAAGAGCCTACAAAATGTATATCCAGTAAATAAAAACAAATCCAATCTGTTAAAGTTCACGAGGTCATAGTAACAGTTAAACTAAACAAAACAAAAACAAAATGGCAAAAAATAAAATAAAATTTTCAATGCCTACCTATGGAAAATGCTTAATCTCCCAACTTATTATTTTAAAAATAGGCAATTGAAGCAAAATGAAAAAAGATTATAAAATCACTATTTTAAAATCTTTAATAAGAGAATATATCTAGCCAGTGATCATTTATAACTACTAATATTAGAGAGATTAATGCTTCTGATGGAGGTTCAAGATATCTATAAAAACAAATATGAAATTGTATTACAAGCAACCAAAAGAACTAAAACCAATGAAGCACTTTGATAAAAACATCAATGTATAGAAAATACCACACAACACAATAAAAGCACCTTAACAAACCCAAACCAAAAAATAAACCAAGCAAACAAAAACAGTGAAGAACATGTGAAATGACACCAAAGAAAGGCAACAAAAATATCCAAACTAGGAAATCATAAAAGGCATATCCACCTTGTTTTCTTTAGCAGCTATATTACTAGGAGATAAAAAATAAAACAGATATTAATTAATTTAAAAAAACCTAAATTATCAATCAATTGAAATACTGAGATTTTATTGAACAAAACTACAAATACAAGAGAAATAATTAACAGTAGGCCTTAATATAAATTTCTTGTTTTCTCCTTGAAAGATGTTGGCCTTCACTAGAGTTCTTTGCTTTCATTAGGATTGTGATATACATTTGAATTTTTTTTTTAATTTATGAAAAATAGCTGACTAGAGACGGAAAGCCATAATCTCTGGGTAACTAAACAGATATAAAATCTAAGAGGCCACAACTTAAACACCTCTCTTTGATTATGTTGACGACATACATAGTTAGCACAGTGTATAATTCTTTAACTAAAATGTGTGTGTGAAAGGAAGGAGTAATCAATCAGAGAGTTAGATTTTAATATTACTACCCTCAAGAGAGAGGGATGCTATGTTGATACCTCTTTTTACTTTTATTATTTGAATTATCAGTAAAGTTTGGCATTGGATAAAATCTATGATTGCTATAAATCTCCTTGACAAGTTAACACTTGTGATAATAAGGAAGGTACTGGCAAAATTTGAATTGTGATGGATATTTTATTACAGAATTACAATTTTTAGGTGTAATTACTTTTGTTATTTTGGGGGGGGGGTTTAAAAGCAAATACCTTTACTATTAAGAGCTATATACTAAAATATGTATTAATAAAATAATCAGATGAAGTATGTGCTGAAAATAACAGAAAGGACTGTGGAGAGTAATTAGGTTTATAGATTAAACCAAATTGCCTAAATGTTGATGATGATTGAAGCTGAGCAATGAGATCATGACACTCCATTGTATTATTCTCTCTGCTTAGGAAAATGTTTTAAATATTCTAGTCATATGCATTTATAAAGGAAAACATGTTTTAGAAGGCTTGAAAGTTTTAATCACACAAATAAATAAACAGGTGTGGGATGAATTGCAGAAGTATGTGAAAATAAGCCATCATAATATGTCATTTAATTGTTGATAGTTTTCAAAGTTTAGGCACCACTGCAATTGAAAGCAGAGTTTGTTTTGACAATGCGCATCTCATGTGCAGAATATTCACAGGTGAATTGCATATGGAACAGGTCAGAACACCGACAGTTCTCATAAGAAAGTGAATGCAACTTGATTAGAATGTCTCGTGTTAGGATTAGAAAGAAAAATAGCTTAGAAATAGTAGGTCTAAATTTAATATGCGTGCATTAATTCTGAAATAAATATACTTTCTCAAGTGTCACCACACCTACTGATAATAATAACGTAGCATGATAGAAAATGTAATGCTGTGTCTAGGGCTTCTTGAAAGGCAGCTTAGGAAAAGAAAAAATGAGCTTGAGACATTGTTGGGAGGCAGAAATGTTTTAAAAGATTGCTCATCATACAAAAATATAGGTAAGTAAGGTGCTGGACTTAGTAATTAGCTTGATTTAGTCATTCCACAATGAATACATGTATCAAAACATCAAATTGTGCCCACGAGTATATATAATTACTATTTTTCAATCAATATTAATATTAAAATTTATGTTTAATAAGACAGAAGGCATACATATTTATTTAACATGTAAACAGAGGAGCCTTCAGAATGAAATCCCAACTTTCCAAGAGTTACAAAAATTTATGTACCACTGAGACTTCAGAAAAAATGGGGCTTGAGTTCTGGTAAATAAAACAAATTTTTATAGTGGGGTGAAGAGAAATTATTCTGAGAGGCAATAAATGATTGTTAGGAAGAATGATTGGATAAAGGAACAAAAGATTAACTTGTGAGTAGTTTTCTTTGGAACTTCAGTGATCCCTGGAGACAGTCATTATACTCATAAAAATGTCTGTTTAGGTATAATAGAATATTGTTCTTCTTTTCTGCAATACATAATGAGATAACAGAGAAGGAAAGAAAAAATCCATTATTCTCCTGTGTGGGTCTGGATCTTCAGCTTCTTTGGAAGAGATCATCAGAAGTTTCAGATAAGCATATTGGAGCTCAGAAACCCGTACTCTAAATGTGGCATTCTGACATGCTGAATTGAAGAAGAAAAATAATATCAATAATCAGGTTTAAAGAAACATTTCTGTAAGGTAGTGTTGAGCAATGACCAGAAAGTGAACTGGATATTTATCCAAAAATTTGGTTCAGCAATGATTGAATTGAGTGAGAATAGCAATAGATATTGCCACTTAAAACAAGGCGAATATTTAAAAAATTATATATATGAAGTGTATGTTAATAAGAAAAAAAGATGGATCGGATCCAAGATGGCCGTTTAGGAAGAGCTCAGGATTGCAGCTCCCAGTGAAAGCGCAGAGGGTGAGTGGATGCCGCATTTTTATTGCCCACAGACTAGGAAATTCCCAGGCAGAGGAGCTCCATGGTCACCAGCGCGGCAGTTTCGGCCAGCGCGGCTGTGCCAGTGCCGCTGCTTTGTCGGCACCCCAGAGCAGCGGTTCTCCGGTACTCCGTACAAAATACACCGGTGCGGGTGCCCTTTTGGATGGCGATTGGAGCCATGGGAAGTCACCCATTCGTCTGTTTAAAAAGGGGACTGAGCAGAGAACCAGAACAGTAGATTCCAGGGCAAAAAAAAAAAAAAAACGCCACAAACCTCAGTACTGCTGTTTAAGCCAGCACAGTGAGTGGCCGCAGGGGAAAACAAACAGACCCCGGTGCCTCTTCAACAGGCGACTGGAACACCAACTTAAAAAAGGAGCTGAGGCAGGGAGCCAGGCGATCAGGCTCGGCTGGTCCCACCCCCACAAAAGAACAGCAACCAGAAACTCTGGATTGAGACTTTCATAGCAAGCGCAGGTGAATCCCGGACGATCTAGCTCTGCGGGGGAGGGGCGTCCGCCATTACCGAGGCAGCCCACCACAAGGGAGGTAGTCAGCCAATGCTGGGGCAGCCCGCCGTTGCCAAGGCAACCCACCACAGCAGAGATACTCCGCCTAAACAGAGGCGGGTCACCATCGCCAAAGCAGTTCTAACTACACTCATATAAACAGGACTGCAGGGAAGTTCACTCGACAGTGGGGCGGAGCCCACAGCAGCTCAGCAAAGCCCCTACAGGCTGCCAGTGACTAGGCTGCCTCCTTGCTGGGCAGGGCAGTCTGAAGGAAAAAAAAAAAAAGAAGGCGGCAGCATAACGGAAACTCATAAATAAAGCCCTAAATCCCTGGGACAGAGCACCTGGGAACAAAAAACAGTTTATGAGTTCTGCTGCAGCAGACCTAAATGTACCTGCCCAGCAGCTCTGAATGAACAACAACAGAGTTCACAGCTCACCATTTGACCTCCTGTAAAGAAGAGACCGTCTCCTCAAGCAGCTCCCTGACCCCTATATATCCAAAGAGACACCTCATAAAAGAGAGATCAGATTGACACTAGGCGGGTATCCTTCTGGGACAAAGATAGCAGAAGAAGAAAACTGGTAACAACCCTTGCTGTTCAGCAGCTGCTGCAGGTGAACCCCAGGCAAGCAGGGCCTGGAGTGAACCTCAGTAGACCTACAGCAGAGGGGTCAGACTGTCAGAAGGAAAACCAAGAAACAGAAATAACTTCATCATCAACAAACAGAACGTCAATCTGAAAGATTTGAGACCCAATCTGAAAGCCAGCAACTACAAAGTCGACAGGTGGATAAATCCTTAAAGATGGGAAGAAACCAGCGCAAAAAGGATGAAAACACCCGAAACCAGAACACCTCTCCTCCTACAAGGGATCACAACTCCTCACCAGCAAGGGAACAAGTCTGGATGGAAAACGAGTGTGATGAAATGACAGAATCAGACTTCAGAAGGTGGGTAGTAAGAAACTTCTGTGAACTTAAAGAACATGTTCTAACCAAATGCAAAGAAACTAAGAACGTTGAAAAAAGATTAGATGAAATGCTAACGAGAATGGACAAAATAGAAAGGAATATAAGTGAATTGATGGAGCTGAAAAACGCAACACGAGAACTTCGTGAAGCATGCACAACTATCAACAGCTGAATTGACCAAGCAGAAGAAACGATATCACAGGTCGAAGATCAACTCAATGAAATAAAACGGGAAGGCAAGACTGGAGAAAAAAGAGTAAAAAGGAATGAACAAAGTCTCCAAGAAATGTGGGACTATGTGAAAAGACCTAATCTACGTTTGATAGGCGTATCCGAATGCGATGAAGAGAATGAATCCAAGCTGGAAAATACTCTTCAGGATATTATGCAGGAAAACTTCCCCAACCTAGCAAGGCAGGCAAACATTCAAGTCCAGGAAAAACAGAGAACACCACAAAGATATTCATCAAGAAGAGCAACCCCAAGGCACATAATCGTCAGATTCACCAGGGTCGAAATGAAGGAGAAAATACTAAGGGCAGCCAGAGAGAAAGGTCGGGTTACCCATAAATGGAAGCCCATCAGACTCACAGCAGATCTCTCAGCAGAAACCCTACAAGCCAGAAGAGAGTGGGGGCCAATATTCAACATCCTTAAAGGAAAGAACTTTCAACCCAGAATCTCCTACCAAGCCAAACTAAGCTTCATAAGTGAAGGAAAAATAAAATCCTTTGGGAACATGCAAGTACTCAGAGATTTCGTCACCACCAGGCCAGTTCTACAAGAGCTCCTGAAAGAGGCTCTACACATATAAAGGAACAACAAGTACCAGCTCAACTAAAGGGCAAAACACGCAGCTAGCACCAAAATGGCAGTATCAAATTCACACATAACAATATTAACCCTAAATGTAAATGGACTAAATGCCCCAATCAAAAGACACAGACTGGCAAATTCGATAAAAAGCCAAAACCCATCGGTGTGCTGTATCCAGGAAACCCATCTCACATGCAAGGATACACAAAGGCTCAAAATAACGGGATGGAGGAAGATTTACCAAGTAAATGGAGAGCAAAAAAAAGCAGGAGTTGCAATTCTCATCTCTGATAAATTAGACTTTAAAGCAACAAAGATCATAAGAGACAAAGAGGGACATTACATAATGGTAAAAGGATCAATGCAACAAGAAGAGCTAACGATCCTAAATATATACATACCCAATGCAGGAGGACCCAGATACATAAGGCAAGTTCTTAATGACTTACAAAGAGACTTAGACTCCCACACAATTGTAGTGGGAGACTTTAACACCCCATTGTCAACATTAGACAGATCAACCAGACAGAAAATTAACAAGGATATCCAGAACTTGAACTCAGACCTGGACCAAGCAAACCTAATAGACATTTACAGAACTCTCCACCCCAAATCCACAGAATATACATTCTTCTCAGCACCACATCACACCTACTCTAAAATTGACCACATAATTGGGAGTAAATCACTCCTTAGCAAATGCAAAAGAACGGAAATCGTAACAAACAGTCTCTCAGACCACAGTGCAATCAAGTTAGAACTCAGAATTCAAAAACTAACTCAGAACCGCACAGCTTCATGGAAACTGAACAACTTGCTCCTGAATGTTGACTGGATAAACAATGAAATGAAGATAGAAATAAAGATGTTCTTTGAAACCAACGAGAACGAAGACACAACATACCAGAATCTCTGGGACACATTTAAAGCAGTCTCTAGAGGAAAATATATACCAATAAGTGCCCACGTGAGAAGCAAGGAGAGATCAAAAATTGACACCCTATCGTCAAAACTGAAAGAGCTAGAGGAGCAAGATCAAAAAAACTCAAAAGCTAGCAGAAGACAAGAAATAGCTAAGATCAGAGCAGAACTGAAGGGGATAGAGACACAAAAAACCCTTCAAAAAATCAATAAATCCAGGAGCTGTTTTTTTGAAAAGATCAACAAAATAGACCACTAGCCAGATTAATAAAAAAGAAAAGAGAGAATAACCAAATTGATGCAATAAAAAACGATTAAGGTTATATCACCACAGATTCCACAGAAATTCAAACCTTCATAAGAGATTATTACAAACAACTCTATGCACACAAACTAATAAACCTGGAAGAAATGGATAAATTCCTGGACACTTGCCTCCTCCCAAGCCTAAACCAGGAAGAAGCCGAAACACTGAACAGACCCATAACAAGGTCTGAAGTTGAGGCAGCAATTAAGAGCTTACCACCCAAAAAAAAAGCCCAGGTCTAGATTCACAGCTGAATTCTACCAGACATACAAAGAGGAGCTGGTACCATTCCTTCTGAAACTATTCCAAACAATACAAAAAGAGGAAATTCTTCCCAAATCATTTTATGACACCAACATCATCCTGATTCCAAAACCCGGCAGAGACTCAACAAGAAAAGAAAACTTCAGGCCAATATCCATGATGAACATAGATGCAAATATCTTCAATAAAATACTGACAAGCCGATTGCAACAGCACATCAAAAAGCTTATCCACCATGATCAAGTAGGCTTCATCCCGGGGATGCAAGGCTGGTTCAACATACGCAAGTCTATAAACGTAATTCACCACATAAACAGAACCAAAGACAAAAACCACATGATTATCTCAATTGATGCAGAGAAGGCCTTTGACAAAATTCAACAGCCCTTTATGCTAAAAACCCTCAATGAGTTAGGTATCGATGGAACGCATCTCAAAACAATAAAAGCTATTTATGACAAACCAACAGCTAATATCATACTGAATGGGCAAAAGCTGGAAGCATTCCCCTTGAAATGTGGCACCAGACAAGGATGCCCTCTCTCACCACTGCTATTCAATATAGTATTAGAAGTTCTAGCCAGAGCAATCAGGCAAGAAAAAGAAATAAAGGGCATTCAAACAGGAAAGGAGGAAGTCAAATTGTCTCTATTTGCAGACGACATGATTGTATATCTAGAAGACCCCATCGTCTCAGCCCCAAAACTCCTGAAACTGATAAGCAACTTCAGCAAAGTCTCAGGATACAAAATCAATGTGCAAAAATCACATGCATTCCTATACACCAACAACAGACTTAAAGAGAGCCAAATCAAGACCAAACTTCCATTCACAATTGCCACAAAGAGAATAAAATACCTAGGAATACAACTAACAAGGAACGTAAAGGACCTCTTCAAGGAGAATTATAAGCCACTGCTCAACGAAATAAGAGAGGACACAAACAGATGGAGAAACATTCCATGTTCGTGGTTAGGAAAAATCAATATCGTGAAAATGGCCATACTGCCCAAAGTAATTTATAGATTCAATGCTATCCCCATCAAGCTACCAATGACCTTCTTCGCAAAACTGGAAAAAACCACCTTAAACTTCATATGGAACCAAAAGAGAGCCCACATAGCCAAGTCAATTCTAAGCAAAAAGAACAAAGTGGGAGGCATCACACTACCGGACTTCAAAGTATACTACAAGGCTACAGTAATCAAAACAGCATGGTACTGGTACCAAAACAGACATATAGACCAATGGAACAGAACAGAGGTCTCGGAGGCAACACAACATATCTACAACCATCCGATCTTTGACAAACCAGACAAAAACAAGCAATGGGGAAAGGATTCCCTGTTCAATAAATGGTTTTGGGAAAACTGGCTAGCCATGTGCAGAAAGCAGAAACTGGACCCCTTCCTGACACCTTACACTAAAATTAACTCCAGATGGATTAAAGACTTAAACATAAGACCTAACACCATAAAAACCCTAGAAAAAAATCTAGGCAAAACCATTCAGGACATAGGTGTAGTCAAGGACTTCATGACCAAAACACCAAAAGCATTGACGACAAAAGCCAAAATAGACAAATGGGACCTAATCAAACTCCACAGCTTTTGCACAACAAAAGGAACAGTCATTAGAGTGAATTGGCAACCAACAGAATGGGAAAAAATTTTTGCAGTTTACCCATCTGACAAAGGTCTGATATCCAGAATTTACAAAGAACTAAAACAGATTTACAAGAAAAAAACTAACAAGCCCATTCAAAAGTGGGCAAAGGATATGAACAGACACTTTACAAAGGAAGACATACATGAGGCCAACAAACATATGAAAAAATGCTCATCATCACTGGTCATCAGAGAAATGAAAATCAAAACCACACTGATATACCACCTCACGCCAGTTAGAATGGCGATCATCAAAAAATCTGGGGACAACAGATGTTGGAGAGGATGTGGAGAAATAGGAACACTTTTACACTGTTGGTGGGAGTGTAAATTAGTTCAACCATTGTGGAAGACAGTGTGGCAATTCCTCAAGGACATAGAAATAGAAATTCCATTTGACCCAGCAATCCCATTACTGGGTATATATCAAAAGGATTACAAATCGTTCTACTATAAGGACACGTGCACACGAATGTTCATTGCAGCACTGTTTACAATAGCAAAGACCTGGAACCAACCCAAATGCCCATCGATGATAGACTGGATAGGGAAAATGTGGCACATGTACACCATGGAATATTATGCAGCCATGAAAAACGATGAGTTTGTGTCCTTTGTAGGGACATGGATGAACCTGGAAACCATCATTCTCAGCAAACTGACAGAAGAGCAGAAGATCAAACACCGCATATTCTCACTCATAGGCGGGTGTTGAACAATGAGAACACATGGACACAGGGAGGGGAGCACTACACACTGGGGTCAGTTGGAGGGAAATAGGGGAGGGACAGTGGGTGGTGGGGAGCTGGGGAGAGATAGCAAGGGGAGAAATGCCAGATGTAGGTGATGGGGAGGAAGGCAGCAAATCACACTGCCACGTGTGTACCTATGCAACAATTTTGCATGTTCTTCACATGTACCCCAAAACCTAAAATGCAATAAAATAAAAAATAAAAATAAAGAAAAAAAAAGAAGAAAATGTAAAATAATATTAAACTCAATTAAGTACAGTCAAATTAAGTTTATTGGAGTTTTCTAAAAGCTCTCTTGCTGATTTACACAATTTATGAGATTAAGAATAAAGGAAATTTCTGACTTGTTTATGAACTTCAAGTATCATCATCATTGCTCACCTGGAGGCATGAATGTTTCATTTCTGAGTAAATTAAGTTATCCTCAAGATAAGATAATTCAGCTAATAATAGTTAGGTCAGCCTTATCTAATGGGTAGAAGCTTGGGAAAAAACAGACCTATGAAAAATAACTCCCAAATTCTGATTAATAACCTTGGCTATGCACACTATATAGAATTGTGAGCGTGCATATCCTTCTAACGAAATTATTCTCTGACATGTGGTGAAGTCTTGATGTTTATGTGGTACCCAGTGCAGTGACATCATTTTCAGTGAACCAACGGCTATCTCCAAAGTATATATTCATTCCATATTTGAGTGACAGAATCATAAAGGAAACCTGTTTTGGTGCTTGGATGGCAGTGTTCAAATAATTTTATATATGTTATCACCAAAGAATAGATCTGCTTTTTAAATAAGTGATCACAGAAAATGTAATTTTCCTAGCTCCATGGGTTCTGAGTACAATACATTATCATCTGAATAATCGATACTCTACAAGTCTTCAAGTTTTACTTAAAATAAAACGCAAATCTTAGAAATGCTTACAGATTTTACAGAATCCACTCCTTTAATATGTTTTGTTTCATCGCCTGCTACTTTTTTCTTGCTTACTTTGCTACTTTGCTTCAGAAAAATAAAGACAATGTCCTTGATCCTGAAACTCACCAGGCATGTAGTTGCACTTGATTCTTTTAGCCAGAGCTCTCCATCCCAAGATATTAGGCTGGCAAATTTCTTTACCTCTGCCAGAACTGTACTCAAATGCCACCTACTCAGCAATAACGTGCATATAATTATCTTTATAAACCCCAATCTAACCCAGCACATCCCTCTAGTCTTCCATAATTTATCTTTATAGCCATCCAGTACAGTCTACTTTTTAACAATGTATTTTTTTCCTGACTCCCTTCAATAGAAAGAAA
Organism: Sapajus apella; assembly: GCF_009761245.1. Classification (NCBI taxonomy): domain Eukaryota; kingdom Metazoa; phylum Chordata; class Mammalia; order Primates; family Cebidae; genus Sapajus; species Sapajus apella. The sequence goes on along the minus strand of NW_022436943.1, from coordinate 34,770,473 downwards.
GAAAGAAAAAAAAAAAAAAAAAACTCCCTTAGGGCTAGAGTTGGAATGAGTTTTCTCGGCATCTGTGTTTCTATCATCTAGGACAGTACCATTAAGGTAATAGGTAAATTTAAAAGTATATCAGTTGAGGAATGAAAATAGCTACACATATATGAAATTTGACTTCCATATGTTCTTCTAAATACTGGAATATCTTAATGAGATATATATTAAATTTTTATCATTATACAATTTTACTCATTGCAAAGGAAAATGACTTATATATAAAACCTTGATACAAAAGGTTTTATTTCAGATGATCATTGACATTACTTTGTCAAGAATTGTCTTGTTTTCTGTCTACAAAAGAAAAATACATATTATTACCCTTTGTATCATTTTATCACGGTGGGGTTGTCCTTGTTTATTGGTGAACTAAAAACACACTTACTACACTATACTTACAAATAAATGCTTCTATGTTTCATCTGGAGAAGACAAAACAAGACAAAACAAAACAAAACAAAAAAAAACTCTTTAAGAGTTTATGCCCATGAATAAGCTGTTGATTCTGGCAGTAACTACTGAAAACCTGTAATAAACATCTACTTCAAAGTAGTTCTATCTCTCTTCTCCAACGCCACTGTCATGCATTTACTTCAAGCCTCACTATTGTTAATTACCGTTTCTCCTTTCAGGATTCATTGCCCTCTCATCTACATTGCTTACAGAGGCTGAGAGTTACATTCCCAAGTCTTAAAAAATAAAATGTGCTTATTCCATAGCATAGTATTCAGGGATATCCATTATTATTCTATACATCTAACTATATTTTCTGACATGCTGCTGGATCACAGATTTGTTCTAGTCTGATCAAATACTGATAGTTTTCTGGACTATTATACTATCCATATTTTTCTCTCTGATTAAAATTCCTTTCATGAATTTCTTCTCTTCCTTCAAAGCCAATCTAAAGCACTTGGGTTTTTTTTTCAATTTATGCATTATTTATTATTTTTACACTATTTTTAATTCTTGACAGATTTATACTGCTGTTATCTTTGTTTTCAAGGTCTATGTTATACCATTTTTAGAACTCTAGTTTCTAACAGAGCCTATTTTCTTAAAAGCCCAATTCAATACAAAAAAGAATTTCATAGCATTTCGTAGATTTACTCAAGATGTGTAATATAATTTTGAGCATCAAATTAAAAATTTTACTATACTTCTATTTTGTTCATTGGTTTTGAAACTGCCATTTTTTTTTCGTGTAGAATTAGTATACTCCTGCCTTTTAGAACTGACTTATCTTTTAAAATTTCTGAATATGTCATCATAGTGAGATTACCTCAAAATTATTTTTTTGAAATTTTCTAATTTTCAGACAAGAAAAGTTGTTTAATTTGCCTATTGTGGAGTTAAAATGAACCAGAAAGTTGCATATAACTTTTTATGCAACTTCCTTTTTACTTCCAACTCTTCAGACAGCTCTTTCTAATTGATAGGAAGTCCAGTGTAAGCCTCCCTCCTTGATCTTTCATCTGAGTGAGAACTGAAAGTGTCAGTCAAGTCACAAATTTTTCAGATGCTTAGTTTTTTTAAACTGCAAAGGAAATTTAAGCCTCATTTTCTTCCTTTTTTGCTCTATTTAAATGTGATCATCTACATTAATAAAGCTCAAAGCTTTTCCCTGCAGAGTAAAACATAAACACATACACATGTTATACTGGACTGAGCATAGAAAGTTAACACCAAGACAAAAGTATGCCAGATTGTAGGGTCTTTATTGCTGGTGACCACAGAGGACTCCCGTCTCTCCAACCTGTGGTGTCTAAAGGAAGGTGCCAAGGCTTTTTATACCCGAAAAACCACCTTGGGAGTGGGGGTGAGGAGCAGGGATGGGGATGAAAAGGCTTCAGACATTCCCAGGGCTAGTGGATTCTGTAAATCCTCTCCTGGGCGGAGACGAGGGCTCCAATATTCCAAGGGCCAGGGGACTTTTGTCATTCCGTTTGTTACTTAAGTGGTTTACAGAAGTCAAGATAAACATTTGTTTACACATTATCTGTGTAAGGTGGAAATCACAGATCTTAGTTACTTACTACAATTCGCAGAGTTAGGACTGCTTGCCTGTCACATTAGGGCCACGGAGAGCAGTTACTGATAAGCAAAGTTTAAGCAGCTTTACATAGTAGTTATTTCGCAGCGTAAACTAGCAGTTTTATTTACAGAAGCCAAGGCCAGCAGTTATTGTGAGGAGAATGGGGCAGCCCTTACAACTTAATTTTGGAAAACAGCTTTGTCTTGTATAAAATGGCATTGCTTAGGTTCTAACTTTAGGCTAGCTCTGTTACACACACACACACACACACACACATCCCCAACACACCCACCCATACACACACACACACACACACACACACACTTCACTATACTTTGCTGTCTTTTCCTTTCATTTTCCTTCAAATTAACTCCCTAGGATATTATTTTCACTCTAAATTTTTGGTTTGTTGGGCCTTCTGAAAACAGTTCTCTAATACCCACTTAATCCTTAAAACCAAGGAAAGACATCACCTTACGTTATATGAAAGTGCATTTTCTTCCAGTACTTCTCAGGCACTTAAATATCTATAAACATTTTCAATAAATGTTCACCAAACCTCACCTTGAAAATCTCACATCTCCAAAGTGAGAGTTCTCCCTTAAATAAATAAAAAATTAAAAAATAAAACAAACAAAAAAAAAACCCTCAAATGTTTGAATAGCTCAAAGACAAAATGGAGGTTTCGTGGCTTCTACCAATTGACTAGAATTATACTCTTTAGCATAATACAGAACAGGTACTTGAACCTCCAAATGAAAAGTCCTTCAATATTTGAAGGGTGCTGTCATGATTTACTAAACTTTTTATTTGTTAGTTATGTTTACTGTTAAGAAACTTTCGCAGTTTAACAAAGAGAGCAGGTAAAAGTTAACATACAATTTTAGATATCTAAGACCAATAAAAATCTAAGGGAACGAGGCACTTTAAGACTGACAAAAGCATCCTCAGGTTTCACTTCCAACATTTCAGAACCTAGAACCAACTGCATTTTCAACCTCATATTTTTGTATCTGCCTGACTACTTTTAACCTTTTAATACTTTCCATTATGTACAAATGGAATTATTATATTCTTGCAATTTATACAGGCAAATACCTTCTTGATAACATACTTACTCTATTACCCTGTTTGTTAGACTTCTTTTGAAATGCAAGAAATTTTACTTATTTTTCATGTTTGTGCATAATTTTTGATTTTTTAAATTTATATACCTGTCACATATGGTATTATTAACTTTGCTTGATTAAAACTATGTTTTCTGAACATTATTTCTTCTCCTGATTATTTGTTTTATTAAATTCTGCTATGAAATTACAAAACTAACGACAATCGCCATAACAAGTAACACAATGCAAAAAATGTAAAGAAAAAATAATCATCATTGTCTACTCTTGCCCCTTCCTACCGCATTTGTCTAGGAGAAGCAATGTTGAGAAGACTGTAAGCATCTTACACAATTTCTCCCATGTGGATAGAAGAGACAGAGAGATTGTGTGTGTGTGTGTGTGTGTGTGTGTTTGTGTGTGTGTGTGTGTGTGTATAAAACGGAAATGTTTTATTGTTTTTGTTATTGTAGCCAATTTACCATAACATATGTATTAACATACATTTTCCTTCTCATTTAACAATATATTAGGTTATTTCCTCTAGGTCAATAAATAACATCAAACATGCTCATTTTTATAGCTGTATAATATTCTCTAGTATTTTTGTCCCAGTGTTTTACACAAATATTACTCCTAGATGTTGTGTGTTTTTTTATATTTTGTCAGTCTTTGGCTGAAAGATGGTAACTTATTATTGCTTTAATATGCTTGTCATAGTAAAACTTTACAGTGTTTTGTGAAATTTTTTGCACTACCCTTTTATTCTTCTTATTGTAAGATATACTCCCTCTATTTTAATGAAGTCATGATTTGCTTATCGAAATAATTGATCCATAAAACTTAGTCTTAAGCAATTTAAGCAAGGGAAGCAGGTATTACTAGAATACTTTTGTTTAATGTATATGCTCTATGTGCATGTACAACTCAAGTTTATTTCACCTGGAAGATAATGCCACCAAAAATATGACTATATTGCAAAGCTGAGGATTGGTACTCTGAAAATCTAAGCAAATGCCTGTCAGGTGCTGGAGTTAAAAACTTTCTTCTTTACAAAAATGTCTACACAATTCAAGATTTCTAGCTAAAAGTAGAGATGAGAAGACCATCTCAGTCACTGTTAGCTTCAATGTGATAAAGGAGACTCAAAAGTCACTAAAAATCATAACATTTACTCTAGCCACATGTTAATTATCTTATGAAACAGTGAAAATTATCAGTAGAGGCAGTCATATAAAGAGCACACAAGTTGATCTTTGAATAGCTTGGCTTATATCCTGGCTAGGTAAAACTTCCAGAGATGTATTTACCTCCTTCATAAAGTGGAAGTAATTGTACCTTCCTTACAGCTCACCTGTAGGTATTAACAATGTAAAGAATATAGGTACTTGTAATCATAGGTTAGGCATGGTAAACTTATTTTTAATTGTTCACTTATTTATTTTAGAGACAGGGTCTTGCTTTGTCACCCAGTCTGGAGTGCAGTGGTACGATCACAGCTCACTGCAGCTTTGACCTCCTGGGCTCAAGTGATTCTCCTGCCTCAGCTCCCTGAGTAGCTGGGACTGTAGGCATGAGTTACCACACTCAGCTATTTTTTTAAATATGCCCAGGCTGGTCATGAAATCCTGGACTCAAGCAATTCTTCTGCCTTGGCCTCCCAAAGTGCTATTATTACAGGAGTGAGCCACAGTGCTTGGCCTAGTCAACTTGCATAATATGTAATAGCTGAAATAGCAGAATCTCTGTACAGTAATTCAATAAGCATCTTTTAGGCGTCTGCTGTGTGTCTGGTACTATTCATGGCCCCAAACTCAGTGATAATTTAAATATCATGCTGTTTCTCATGGAATTCATAGAAATGGAAAAATTAGTGAAAGCTGGGTGTTTATTAAGGCCTTCAGTGGATGGAAATGTGACAAAAACCTGGATGTGAGAAGACAGAGGGCATATGAAAACAAAAGCACTTCTTTTGATACAATAGGTTAAAAAATTATGAATAAAGTAATTGGATATATAATTGGTAAGCAGGTTGAAGTTAGATAATTCAAAATTTTAATGCCACTTATGTACCCCATCAGTGATCTTCAAATATCTTCATTCATGCCTTCTAAAGTGGCAACATGATTCTTCATAATACACACCATCCTGTATTTGGGAAATTTTTGTGATGTATTGCAACAATTACCTTCCCAGCAAAATCTGACTGTATCTTATAACAAAGTAGCACTGTGTTCCATCCAGATGTCACTCCTATGTTTACCCCTTTTCCTTTTATAAGTTTCTGAGTAAATACTAGATTAGCTATTTCACTATTTCCAGCTTTTCTATTTAGGAAGAAATTTTCTTTTCTACATAGTATATACCTGTCTTTGCATCATTTACGGGGAATAAAATATTACTTAACAAAGACTCAGAGGATTTTACCAATTGTTTCATAATTCCCTCTCAGTAATGCAAGAGCTATAAATATACTAGTTATAGAAATGCTTATGTATAATATAAAAATAACCATAATAGCCTACTTATCATTAATTTAAATGAGAAACTCAAAGCGTTTTTTAATCCCACTAAAAATGTCACTGAAAGTCCCCAAAAAGTGAATAATCATTCATTCTATTATCATTTCTAAAATATAAGAATTAGTTAAGAAACAATATAATTCATTAGAATTAAATATATTTTAATGTGTAATATCTAACGAAAAAGAAAAGACTGAGTCGGTTATTAGGATAATTTAAGTTTTGAAGGCAATTTTGGGACTTGTCTATCTTAAGCAAATGAGCCTTTTATCTTAATTTATACAAAGTGACCTTAATTCTTTATGGTATTCTGTATAAAGGCAGGAAAATCATATATCTCTTCTTTTGCTAAAATAAAAATATGTATAATGAAAAGAAAGCAAAATCTAAACTGTGTTTTATAATATCTCCATAACATTCTCTTTAAATTATTTGGTTGAATCTTACTTTTCAAAGCAGAGCAAAGTTATTTTAAGGAGAGTAGATCTGTATATTGTTCACATATATTTCATAATGTGAATGTTATCTTCTTCTTTGATTATGTTTTTTACACATAACATCAAATGTTATCTTGCTTTGTAACTCTCTGTAATAGTCTAATTGAGAAAAATGGGATAATTCCTACACTTTTCTCAGCAAGAAAATGGATTTTCAGAGATTACAAAAGTCAGGAATAGGTGATGATAAACTAAATGTGTTCCTCTAACCTTTCTCCCCAACAAGAAATATAGTTTGCTATTTTAGGAGGCCCATGCTTTTGAAGACTATACAGCCAAAATTATCAGTATATATAACACACAATGATATCCCTAGCTTCTTATATTTTTAAAGAACATAACTTTCTTGTAGTAGCTTAAAAATGTCCTTTGAAAAGTTTACATGCACCTGAAAGCTCTGTCCTTCCCAGAATTCTAATTTAAAACTCTTTTATAGTTATATTAACTCTATATACTGAATTGAACTCATACTTTTATTTCAACTGATTAATATGAGTTTTTACTTTCTCTGTTATTTGATAATCTTTAATAGAGACAATGATAGATTGGGAACAAAATTCTTTCAAGGAAATAACAAATCAATGACTGTATAGAAAAAGAGAGAAGCAAGCAAAAACAAATTTATGTGTGGACACGAAATAAAATAGCGGACCATTACTCTCAAGAAATACTGCACACATTTGAAGCACGCTCCTGTCTTACAATAGCTAACATAGATGATGGTTCTTATATGACTACAGGCTCTGTATCACCTAGATCTTGTTAGAAATGCACACTTTCATGACCCATCTAGGATCCCTTGAATCAAAATCTACAAGTTCTGCAGGTAATCAATAAACAACTCAGTTTGCAGTTAGTGGGCAACAGAAAAGCTCTGGGCCTATCTGATGATTGATGATGATGATGATATGAGTAACTATCAGTTGAACACTTTCTATATGCTAAATTTTGTTGTAAGTGCTGTTTGTCAATTGTCTAATTTAGCTCATAAAATAATCTTTATGAGTTAGGTGCTAGTATAATTTCTGTTTTATAAACGATCTCATGATCTTGATGAGCCTGTGACAATGCATATACAAGCATCAGGAGAATTCATGCATGGAATATGCAAATCTCATGTGCAGAAATCATATCAGCAACTTCATAGGTAATGTAGTCTATTTTAGAAAGGGAGAAGCAGAAGTATTTTTTGTTCCATTGGTTGACTGGTTAGTATACTGTTTCATTTTGCAATAGTTTTCAAATTTAGATAATTGTCTGTTAATTCTATCAAGCAGAACAAAAACAAAAGCTTAAAAAACAAACAAAAATACTAAAAATAGATTTATTTGAGAAACAAATGCTTAGAAAAGAATAGAGTGAATTTTCATTTAGCTTTAAATGTGCTATAATTAAACTAAAGAACTTTTTAAAAATTTAACACCTCCATTTTATTTTGTGAAATTAAATAATTCAAACTTAAAGCTGCTGGAACTTTAAATTATCCTGATCCTTGAGAGCAATTGGCTATTCAGCCTGATTAATATGGCATAGAGCTTGAACTTCTTTTTTTTCCCCCTAAATAACCAGGGAGATCAAATAGTACCAAGGATAACTTTCCTCAGATTACTAACCCTACTCATCGAATAATAATCTTCCTTAGAATGTAGAAATCAGAAACCAATCAAATTTCTGTAACATTTTCCATATATTTTTCTGTGTCTGCCTATGTAAGTGAAACCTTAACTTCTTCATTTTAAAACTCTCACCCCATGTTTGTGGAGCCTGTGTTTCCCAAGTGACTCTCCTCATCTTCAAATTTTTCACTCAGATGAACTTTATGTGTAATCATATTTTCTAAACACTATTATTTAAAATTGACAATTCTTAGAAGAAAGGGTTGTATAAAGGAAGGAAATCCACTCGAAAAGAAAATAAAATTTTATGACCCTATAAATGTATTATGCTAACGGGAAGGTTAGCCCTGGAGACTGAATTATGTAGCATATAACTTCTACTTCTTAGCCTATGGAGTAACTCTCTTCTTTACTTTTCCTGTCCTCTAAATGACTGGGAGAGACCAGAGACCAGGTCTCCTTTCCTGCCAATATCTGATCTTTGTTATAGATTAACTGTCTCCTTTGTTGTTCTGCACCTATCCAAACCAGATGGCACAAAAGATCTCATGACTGTTATTTCTTCAGTGGGGAATATTAAATACACATTTTCCAAAAGAAAAATATCACCTGGGCTAATCAGATTGTTGTAATTATTCATTAAACTTTATATGGATAGGTGTTTAAATTCTGGTAAGCTTCCCTAAAAATTGTCTACACAAACTTTCCCAAACTTCTATACTTTGGAACACCTACTTCCATTCTTTGGAATATATGTTTTCCAGGTAGTTTTCCTCAAACTTTGTGTTGAATAAACTATCTTAAAACTAATTTCTGACCCTTTTGATTATTTTAGATTGTTGTCATTGAACTTGAAGATTATCCTTAAGCCTCTTTAAAGGAACTTCTCTCACAAGATGTGACTGGGGCTACAGGGGGCGCAGGGGCCCAGCTCCCTCCCCTTGTTCACCAGAGATGTAACTGGGGGATGGGAGAACTTCGAGAGCCTCCCAAAGACGCTTGCAGTTCTTGCATCCGATTTCCCAGTTGTGCACAGGTTCTTGATCTCTCTTCCCGCTAGAATTGGGGAACGGGCCTGTGAAGGCGTGGTGAGCTTACCATTTGAATAAATACTGTGGACCCAAGGAGTTTTGCAAAGAGCGATTTATTAGGCAGAGAGAGAGAGAGAAGCAGAGAGAGCTCCCACACTGCCATGGGGTGGAATCCAAGGGAGAAATCCATACAGGTAAGGAGCAGTGGGTTTTTAACCTTGGAGTTATTCCTGCCTCATTCATGTTCTCGTCCAATGAGAACTTTCAAACTTCCACTGAAGTGATTGATATTTGACTCTGGTACCGGATTGGCTGTGGAGTCCAAAACAGAGGCCCTTCCTCTAGAGCTTTTCGCGGGCTTTTTGAACAAAGACGCATACCTGGAATTTCTACCTAGCCCGCATGGGACAATCAAAGAACTTTACATTACTGTATGGGGATGTGGATGGAGGCCTGGCTCTAGGAAATTCCTGCCTGTGAAACCACACCCCTTGTGGACTCGGTTTTCCTAACACAGTACCTCAAAATGATTTTAACAGCAAACAAATATTAATTTAGCATATTATTTAATGTATTAATTATTATTATTACTATTATTATTATTGAGATGGCGTCTCGCTCTGTTGCCCAGGCTAGAGTGCAGTGGTATGATCTTGGTTCACTGCAACCTCTACCTCCCGGGTTCAAGCAATTCTCCTGCTTCAGCCTCCTAAGTAGCTGGGATTACAGGAGGGCACCACCATGCCCCGCTAATTTTTTTGTATTTTTATTAGAGATGGGGTTTCACCATGTTGGTCAGGCTGGTCTTGAACTCCTGATCTCGTTATTTGCCCACCTCTGTCTCCCAAAGTGCTGGGATTATAGGTGTAAGTCAACACCATGAGCAGTGAGCCCAGCCATGGGCATATTTTTTGAAAAGGATGCAGTATTGAATATTTTTTCCTGTTTCTATAGATATATTTGAAGAAATGCTCTTGACTTAAAAGACTATGAAAATATAAAAATGTAAACTTTATGACTACTGTATAATTAGGTTAGGTTACAATTAGGAGCTTCTATATGCAGATCTTTCTAAGTTGTCACTCTTATGGCAACACATTCTTCACGTCCTCAGTTGTTTGAAGAATTCCCCTGGATCTTGCTACACAGCTGGTGATATCACTTGCCCCCTCTCTTCCCAGAGCTCCTATTATTACATGGCTCAAATATTTCAAATGATTTTAAAGTTTGAGGAAAAATAAAACAAAATCATTTTCTTAGCTAATAGACATCAATCCTTAGTTAATGAAGAATCACATGGCTTTAGAGTAAAAGGGAAGTGACCAAATTTTCAAGATACTAGCCAGGCACAGTGACTCATGCATGTAACCCCAGTGCTTAGGGAAGCTGAGACAGTAGGATAGCTTAAATCCAGGAATTTGGGACCAGCCTGGGCAAGAAGGCAAGACACCCTCGTCTCTACAAAAATTTTTTTTAAAAAAACAGCTGGACATAGTGGCATGGGCCTGTACTCCCAGCTACTCTGGAGGCTGAGACAGGAGAACCCCTTGAGCCCAAAAGTTCTAGGCTATAGTGATTGCAGCTCCAGACTGAGTGACAGAGCAAGATTTCTAAGTTGGCTGAGATCACATACCTAGTATATTGCATGGAAGATATACTTGATGGCATATTCTATACATTCAGACAAAGAAGATAAATAAGACTTGACAAAAAGTGAAACTCTAAAATATTTGAAGAGATATAGTCTAAACTAAATATGAATGACCATGGCCCATGACAAAACCTTCAGGAGATACTGAAAACGTGCCCAAGGTGGTTAGGGCATAGCCTGGTGTATATATTTCTGGGAGATATGAGATCAATCAATCAATCAATCAAATACATTTAAGATGTATGCTGGTTTGGTTCAGAAAGGTGCAACAACTTGAACAGTTGAGAGGGGCTTCCATTCTATAGGTAAATTTAACAATTTTCTGGTTGACGATTGACTTATCTAAAAGATGTGAGATCAATAGAAATGAATTGTTCAGGTTAAGATAAAAGATTATGGAGGCCAAGGTTCTTTTGAATTCTCATAGTGGCTACCCTTAGGGATGACAGATGACAAATATTTCCTATTCAGAGCTTTAAAAGGTGCTGGATGCTCAGTTAATCTCTTAAGGATTGGGAGGGCCTGAAAAAAAAAATCTAGCTATATTAATATAAATTCTTTACAGATGTAAATTCTCATCTTCCCCCCTCCCCTTCACAAAGGATGGCATTGCAGAGTCATTTCAGCATATGGCAAAGAAACATATTTTGGGGTAAAATATTTGTATTTTCTTCTCTGTCATGTGATATTATGCCAAAGTCATATTAGAATGTAAGTTATGATAAATAGGGTTAAATAAATTCCATCTGATGAGAATATATGGTTTGTAGGGCCTGACTCCCCAGACCCTTAGATAGGAATTTGAGCAAGATCAAAAAAAAAAAAAAATCAGAGTTTAGTCCTCTTTTATCCTGAAGACTCTAAGAACTTACTCTTCATGTTATTATTCAGTGTGACAATGTGATCATCTCTCAATAGCTGAACTAGTGCCCTTCCTTTATTTCCGGGACACTAATTCATACTGAGATAAGTATAAGATGAGACAGTGGGGGGAGACTAGCCTGACTGTCAGAAACAGGATCCTTTTTTTATGTGTCCATTGATAATATGACATGAATTTTTCTAGTCTTATTTCACAATAAAATTAATACAATAAAGAACATCACCCACCTTTCTCTTGCTAATGAAGCCTTAACAATTTTTTTGACATATTAAATAGAATTTGGGTATTTTAGTAGTTTAATAAAGCTTTGGAAGGAAAGTTGATACATTTTGGAGACCATGAGTAATGAAAAATTATTTTCCTAAATAAAAATGAAGGAATAATAAGTTGGTATAATATATCTTCCAGAGAGTTTTGCCTTAAACTTCAAAACTTAAGTTTTATTAGGCAAATATATACTGATCCATTTATTGCCCTGATGCTGTAATATTTATATATCAAAAATCATTATTTTTTGAAAAAAAATACATTTTAGTGATACCTGTGATTAATACAACTCATAAAGTAGAATAACTCATTAAAAATATATTCATGTATATCATCATCTCATTATCAAAAGGATACAAGGTAGTAAATATATGTACATTAATTTTGATTTATGAAAATATTATCATAGTAGTTATTTTTAAACATTCATATTCAGAATTTAGTTTGCAGTTTATGCTTATTTTTGGCTTTTCAAGAAGATGTATAAACCATTTTAGAGAAGTATATCTGTGTTTTCCTTTACTCTTAGGATAAAATCAGACAGAGGTTAACTAAATTACAGTGGCCAAAAGGCAGCAGACTTGAGGCCACAGTTACTCCTTTGAAATTCCTGGATCCCTCCTGCTTGTGTAAAGAATTCCAGTAACAATGTTAATCACAAACTGAGTATTCCAACAAGTGCTTTAGCCGTTAGCCAATCATCCCTTAACTTGTTTCTGTTAACCAATGGTATTTCTATTCAAACAGGCTGAGACTGCCTTTTTATACCTCTTCATTTTGTCCTTAAAACTCTGCTGTAACCACCCCAACTTGGAGCACCTGCCATACTTGGTTTGGAAGTATGTTTTCAGGTTTACAATCCATAAATTTGGCCCAAGTACAGGTATTGATTGACTTACGACCTATGCAACTTACAACCATTCGACTTTACGACCACAATCGCTAGCCACGGCTGCTCCGCGTCTGGCAGCGCAAACGTTGCCAAGCTGGGCATACGACAGTGCCGACCAGGTTCTGGCAGCACTACCATCTCCGCGTGCACCATTTCAACTGTTATCCCAGACTAGGTACAGCAATTTGTGTTTTGTGTCTTGGATATTTTTCATCGAACCCCTCCCAATAAACTTCTTATACATTTCGAAGCAATGGACCCAAACATCGAACAATTTGCAAGGATTGAACGGATGGACATGATGTGTTTCATCCATATTGTGAAATTTATGAAGAAAAAAAGAAACATACAATTCAGACAAAGCTCACCATGTTTATGAAAAAACCAACTCCGGTAACCCCAACTGCTGCCTCAGATGATGACATCAACGATCCGCAGCCAAGCACCAGCGGCCAATAAAATGTTTCGTACATGTTTATATATTTTGATATGTTTTGCAATTGGGAAAATGTTTCCTATGGTATTTTTTACACCTGTATTTTGTATTTTTGTATGCACCTGTATTTTGTAATTTTGCATGTTTTGCAAATATTAAACCAGTTGTACTGGTAATGTAGTGTTTTACTTAAACCTGACGAATGTAAAAATAAGAAACAAAATGGTGTAGAGATGATACAATTGGCATAAAATGAACAAATAAAATTATGATATATATCAATAATGAAAGAAAATTATGATAAAATATGACGTAAAGATTTTTATAACATCATTTCACAGTACTGTACATATAGCCTACTCAACTTACGACCAAATCATGTTACGGCCGGTCTGTCGGAACCAGTCGTGGTCGTAAGTCGAGCACTAGCTGTATACGCTTTACCTAAAGGCATTTGCCTTAGTTCTTTATTTCAGGTGTACATTACTAATATGTATTATCTACTAGCTAGAATTGTGAAAGAGAAAGAAAGACAGAGAGAGAGAGAGGAGATAAAAGTAGCGTTTTCTTGGTTTGTTCTTTCCATGAGGATGTAAATACAATGCCTTCTCTCATGACAGCTCTCACATACATGTGTAACTCAGGGGAAGGAGCAGAGGCATCCCTAAGACGCTTCCAGTTCTCCCATCTGATGTTTTCTCCCATCTGATGTTTTCTCCGATGTGCACAGGTTCTTGACCTCTCTTGCCCAAGAATGGGGGAAGGAGCACTGGAAGTGTGGTAAGGTTACCATTCGAATAAAACATTGCGGGGCCGGGCGCGGTGGCTTACGCCTGTAATCCCAGCACTTTGGGAGGCCGAGGCGGGTGGATCATGAGGTCAAGAGATCGAGACCATCCTGGTCAACATGGTGAAACCCCGTCTCTACTAAAAATACAAAAAATTAGCTGGGCATGGTGGCGCGTGCCTGTAATCCCAGCTACTCAGGAGGCTGAGGCAGGAGAATTGCCTGAACCCAGGAGGCGGAGGTTGCGGTGAGCCGAGATCGCGCCATTGCACTCCAGCCTGGGCAACAAGAGCGAAACTCCGTCTCAAAAAAAAAAAAAAAAAAAAAAAAAAAAAAAAAAAAAAACATTGCGGACCCAAAGGGTTTAGCAGAGAGTCATTTATTAGGCAGAAAGAGAGAGAAGAAGAGAAGGCCAGAGAGAGCTCCCACACTGCCATGGGAGGGGATCCAAGGGAGGAATTCTCACAGGTAAGGGGAAGGGGGATTGTACCCCTGGAGTCATTGCCGCCCCATTTGTGTTCTCGTCCAATGAGAGGAGTTCTTTTAAACTTCCTCTGGAGTGATTGATCTTGGATTCTGATACTGGATTGGCTGCTAGGTCCTCAACAGAGGCCCTACCTCCCAGAGCTTTTTGTGGGCTTTTTGAACAAAGAGGCTCACCTAGAATTTCTACCTAGCCCATGGGGGAAAGTGTACATTCCTCGATGGGAACGTGGATGGAGGCATGGTGCTGCAAAATTCCTGCCTTTGAAACCACGCCCCATATGGACACGATTTTCCTTAACACAGCCCCTCACATGGACACACACACATACACTTTTTATATTTCTAATTGATTTTAAGTGGCAGTTACAGGGTTTTATTTATTTACTTATTTTAGTTTTCACTTTAGTATGATTTAATAGCCTGGCATCTTTTCAATAATTTCCCTTCTTAGAAGCTTGGTTTTCATAGCCTTAGTGTTCACAATGCATTCAAACTTTTCAGCTTGTCTCTACTCATTCAGATTTTTGTGTTTTCATTTGTAAGTAAATGGAAGGCCTGGAGAACCTCCCTGCTGTGCAGGAATGACATTAGAAAGTAACTTTCTAATGACTGAGACACTGTCCTTTAGGAAATTTTATTCCTCTCACTAACTCCCACCACGGATCAACGTTTTAGCATTCTTTCATATTTTAGAGATCTCTTTGCCTAGAACTCATTTAAACCAGTGTAGCCAAGTGGAAAGAAGGGTGAGCTGAAAGTCAGGTAAATCAGGTTCCCTCCCTGGCGGACTATTCACTTACTCTTTGATCTGAACTTTTCTGTGAGTGTTAGAAAAATAAAATTGTCTTCTCTGCTTTTCACTCTCTCCCTCTTTCACACTCTTGTCCTCTTTGTCCTTCTTCCTTTTCATACCTCAAAGAAGTGTGAAGAATAAATTACATACTAAAACAAAAACTTTATATAAATGTCAGAGGGGTTTGAACCAGAGCAACTCCCTCTTAAAAACAGCTGGGTAAAATAAAGCTGAGACCTATTGGACTGCATTCCCAGAAGTTAAGGCATCTCTTAGTCACAGGATGACACAGGAGGTCAGCACAAGACACAAGATCATAAAGACCTTGCTGATACAACCGGTTGCAGTAAAGAAGATGGCAAAAACCCACCAAAACCAAGATGGTGACAAGAGTGAGTGCTGGTTGTCCTCACTGCTGTGCTCCCGCCAGTACCATGACAGTTTACAAATGCTATAGCAATGTCAAGATGTCACTCTAATGGTTTAAAAAGGGAGGCATAAATAATCCAAGTATTGTTTAGCATATCAAGAAATAACCATAAAAACAGGCAGCCAGCAGCCCTTGGGGCTGCTCTGCCTATGGAGTAGCCATTCTTTTATTTATTTATTTTTTTACTTTCTTAATAAACTTCCTTTCACTTTATGGACTTGCCCTGAATTCATTCTTGCGTGAATTCAGGAACCCTCTCTTGGAATCTGGATCCATACTCATTTCCGGTAATATGTAACAGTGAGATGTTTTTAAGCAAAAGAGTTACAAATCAGTGTACTGCAGAGAGCTGATTCTTCCGTTCAATGTACAACAGTAAATATATGTGAAGGGGTGTGATGAGAGAATAATGCTTTTTATTCAGGGTCTACTATGCACTAGTTGCTGTGCCAGGTACCCTACAAACGCAATTTTATTTATTCTTCACTACCGTACTCTGACGTGTGTATACAATCTCAATTATATAAATAAAAAATAGGCCTGGAAATTTTAATGTTTTACTAATTTTATAAATTTATGAAAAAAAACAGATGAAACACAAGTGCTAGTGTCAATATGGGGGGGGTGAGGGCTGCGAAGTAACTAGTTAATGGGTACAAGATTTCTTTTTCAAGTGATGTGAATGTTTGGGAACTAGACAGATGTGGTGGTGGTGGTGTTGGTGGAGTAGGTAGTTAGGAAGTCAGGAGCAGGGCAGGACAGGGATGTCAGATGACCATCAGGTGATAGTAAGGCAATTATTAAACTGTCTCTCTAATACAATAATAATTGGTTGCAGCCAGCACCAGGAAAAGGCAGTCTCCAAATAGATAGAAAACACCTGAAGCTGGTGATTAGCAGCTTCCCAATAAGATCTCATGAGTTGGGCAAGTGGGCCCAAACATGCTCACTAAGAGACAGAATGGGCAGAGTTCAACTGGTATATGATCTTCTAGGAACACTCGACTGGCAAGGAAAAGATGCCTCAAAAGAGCATGTGCACAATTCTAGTATTCACACTGCGCATGAAGCCCTTCCCAAGTGCTGGCAGGCCACTGCGCATGTAGAGAGCCCACCCCAAGGGAAGAATCAGAGGAAAGGAGACATAAACAATGGAACCCTGCCAATGTCTAAAACTCCAAGTCAAGGGCTGAACAGCACACTTGGATTTCTCAAGTCGCCTACTTGGCCCTCTTCAAGTGTACTTTACTTCCTTTTATTCCTGCTCTAAAACTTTTTATTAACTTTCACTCCTGCTCTAAAACTTGTCTCAGTCTCTACCCTTGCCTTATAACCCTCAGTCAAATTCTTTCTTCTGAGGAGACATGAATAGAGTTGCCACAGACCTGTACATATTCACTGCTGCTAACAGTGGTACAACATTGTGGCTGTACTAAAGACCTCTTAAATGTTCACTTTAAAATAACTATTTTATGTTATGCAAATTTTACCTCAATAAAAAATTAAAGTGATGTGTAAAAAATATATTAAGATGATCTTGCCTGGTTGTATTTTATATTGAGATTAACATACTAGACAAATGCCTCCCGTGTCATCACACTTTATGAAATTCTTGAAGTAAGATTATGGGTAATAAAAGCAAGGGGTAAAATTATATTTTTATCTGAGGCCCTGGCCTCAAATTTCAATATGGAACTCCAGCAGCTTGGTAGATAATATAGAAGACTCACATTATTCTGCAGGTATGTTTTAAATGCTAAACCCAGAGCAAGTGGAAAAGCCTATCAACCTTAAATAATGGTATTTCAACAATATGATTAAGTATAGAGTTTACTTGAGCACAAATTATGAAGGTGGTCGTCTGGAAAACTACAGTCTCCAATCAAATGGATCAGCATTTGCAAAGTGGAGAAATTAAAGTTTTACTTACGTAGACGAAGGTGAAAAGTTCCAGCAGGATTATATTTTCATGCTAGGCAGGTGCATATGCCACAGCAATTTGGTTGGTTTCATATTGCTGCATTTCAAGGATTACTTTATTACTCCAGGAGGAGGAGTGGTAATTTAAGAAAGTCTTACCTCTGATGCCCTTTGCTTTTTTGTTTGTTTGTTTATTGAAAGTGATTTATTTAGAGAGAAAGAGAGAAACAGGAGAAGGAGAGATAAATAAACAGCTAACTCTCACACTGAGTGAGAGAATCCAGAAAGATGGAATCCAGAAGAGGAAAGCAGCTTCCACGCTGAGTGGAAGGGAATAGAGACATAGAGTTTGGGAGGGGAAGACAGGCTTCCACGAAGGAAGAATTCGTAGAAGGGGACTCCAGAGGGGAAATCCAGGATAGGGAAAAACAGCTTCCATGAGCACAAGAGTATTCATGGAAGGGGATCCAAACATGGAGTCCCATGCCCTTTGGTTTTAATTATTTACAGGAAAAAAAAAAAAGAGTTACAGCTGCATGCCACATGACATGAATTGTATAGCCACATTCCTTCAAGGCCCAGGATAATTTAAAGTTTCAACAGCGTTAAGGTTAAATTATTGTAAGTTTGAATTGTTTAATTTTACATGTCTCTTATTTCATTAAGACCTTTCAAAGAAAGCATTGTAGATCAATTCAAATGGTTTGGTTCTTTTAATGTACAGAAGTATAGTCTCACGTCACTAGAAAGCCTCATTCCTAAAATGTAACATTCCACAAGAGGGAGAATTTGTCAGGCTACAAAGCTGATGGGGTATAGACCAAATTAAAAGCAATATGAGGACAGTGACCTTACGATCTGAGTTAAGATACATAACTGTATTTCAATTAATGCAGTTTTTAAAGTGATCATTATTTTAAATTTTTTCAATTCTGTGTCAGCTCCATTGAAAACAAACACTGGAACAACAGTGAAAACAAAACAGGACAAAACATAAATGGTTATCATTTCTAGAATAAGTAACATCTTTTGCCACCAAGCTCCCAAATATTCAAAACAGCTCGTTAGCCAATTATTTAGAGAGGGTTTTGGATCTGAAAGGAGTTTCCAGGTTTCATATTAGTCATTAATCTATAATGTTTTCTGATTAATTTGGGATATAGACACAACACTCATTGTTTATAATAGTGCAGGTTCCTCCTTGGACTGCAGCAAGTATGTCTGAAATCCCACAGCCTTTCTCATAAAAGTAACTTCATTCTTTAATAACAAGATATTCATGCACTATCATTTACATTCTTTTTTATATAAGGGCCTCTACATGCCAAATGAATCCTCAATGCCCAACTGTAGCAAAAAAGATGGAAAGTAAACGATCCTACCAATGATATATAGAATGAACCTAATAAGATTGTAAATGAGGAAGAATTGTGGGCTTTGAAGGGATGTGAATTATTCAACCTTGTACTCAGACATAACCTAAAAACCACCATCTGAACCATGTTGGGGGTAATAGTGGTCATAGATTGATGCCACACAACCAAGGCATTTCATTTGGAGCTGGCCATTTAATTCCAGTTTGCTGTGCCCATTCAGTGACTTGTCAATCAACACTTGCGTATTATAATGGTATGGATGCACCATTCTTTGAATGTCTATCTCATTAGTGCTATTGGGATATGCATCTTTGGTGCAATATTTCTGTTCCCAACATAAAGGGGCATGATGACAAAACTGACCAAAAATGGGTTAAGCTAGATAAAATCATCTCAGATTTGTGTTAATATTATCCCCAAATTGAGTTGTCATCTCCTTGGAGTCCATGTGAAAAGAGTCTTTTACTAAATTATAGTTTTTAGTTAGCTGTCTTATAAGGCAACTGCAATAATACAACATATTTCCCACAGGTTGGAATAATTTTTGTTTAAGAGAAGGTTACTTACTGCTAAGGTTATTACTGTTCTGACTCAAAAACATGGAGATGAAAATAGACTTATATACTATAGTAAGCAACCGAGCCCTGTGGCTAAAGGAGTGCCACCTTGCATGAGAGCAACAGTGACTACTGCCTAGTAAGTAAAAGCAACTGAAGAAATAGTGGTGTTGATCTCCCCTCACTGCCTTCATTGCACATTCTATGGAAGTACTTCTAAGCTCTCACCACATTCAGAATTATTCAGTTAGTATAATAGCTTCTCACAAATTACTTCTTCTGTCTGTTCCCCATGTTATAATCTCCAGATGTAATCACCTAAATTCTACCAGTCGTCTGTCCCTGCCTTCAGATGAAATGCCACATGATTGCATGATCTTAACCAATCAGCTTCATTCTCCTAGAAAGATGGATGAAAGAAATTCCTGTTACTATGCCGACGCTATTTAGTTTACAGATGGATCTTACTTAAAGGATAAATCTGGAATTTATTGTGGAAGTTATGCTATAGCATCTTTGACTGAATAAATAGAAAGTGCCTATCTTCCAGGAGTGATCTTGCCTCCAATAAGCAGAGTTAATAGCATGAATTAGAGCCTATCAACTGGCAAAGGAATAACTGTTAACATTTATACAGAGAACAGATATGTTTTCACAGTAGCTTATGACTTTGAAATGCTGTTGAAACAAAGATAATTTTTAACCTTTTCTAGTCAGTCCATTGTTCGCTTTGTTTTAGAATTACTGGAAGTCATACTATGGCCACACTCATTAGCTATTATTAAGTATCCAGGCCAAAGTCAGACACTCCAGAAAGCAAGAGAATAAATTCAAAGAGAGTATAACAAAAGGACTGCTGTAAATATATATTTGAAGAAGAAAATTAACCCATCTTAGCTTTTAAGGAAGCACTCAATTTTGATATAAAATAAGCTCAATCTACAGCTCCAGAAACAGAACAAGAGAACTGAGAAACAAAACCAGGTACTTAATCTTCTGAGATTGGGCTATAATATGTAACAAATGCTCTACTCATACTTCCAACCGAATTAGTCATCTTTCTCAGTATGTGTTTTAACTCAGTGAAGCCCCAATAAGATGATTGCTTGGAAAAGTAGTGTTATTAGAAACCGTCTCTTTTCCTTGCTAATAAGACAAATGATTGCTACCACATCTGCCTCAAACATAAGCCCTGGAAACCTTACATAGTCCTCAAGATTATTTTCTTTCACCAGAAGACCCTTTCAAGGTATGACAATTGGATTTTATCCAGCTATTGCCACCACAAGGATAATCATATTCTCTAGTATTGGTTTGTATGTTTTGTCACTGGGGAGTTGCTTTTACTTACCAGGAAGTAGTGGTTGTTGCTCTCATTCAAGGTGGCACTACTTTAGCCACAGGGCCCAGTTGCTTACTATAGTATCTGCAAGTCTATTTTCATCTCCATGTTTTTGAGTCAGAACATCAAGGTCATCTCCCTGATTTTTATGAGCAAACAATAAAGGTAAACTATTGTAATTTGGCTATTAACGCTGGGGCATGTATAGGTCTTTTTAATTTCTTCCTGTGTCAACTGACTTTCCTTTGTCCATTCCAGAGTGTTTGGATTACCTTGCCTGAAAAGAGTATATTAAGTTTCAAGTTTTAAGGAGAAATTTGGAATCATATTTGTGCACTATCCTGCTAACTCTAAAAATTCCCAGTTGTTTCTTAGTTTTGGGGGTGGAGAAGGCCAATATTCCTTTTAATCCATTTAGATTGATTAAAAGGCCTTTCTTTGATATTAGCTGACTTAAATATCTTGTTTGTTTTAGACAGAATTGATCTTTTTCTTTTGATACTTTGTGTCTGTTTGAAGCTAATTGTTGTAACAAATTTCATCCTCTCTGGAGACTTGTTTACCCTCTCATCAGAAAAGTAAATCATCTACATACTGCATCAAGGTGGATTCCTAGGAAATTGACATCCAAAAGGTCTGCTTTTTAATATTTGTAAAAAATAAATTGGGTGCTCTCCAAATATCCTGGAGGCATGAGTGTCCCTGTGTATTGTCTATCTTTCCAAGTGAGAATGAATTGACTTGTCTATATCCACAAGAATGGTAAAGAATGCAATACATAGGTCTATTACAGTAAAGAACTCATCTTCTGTTAGAATAGCAGTCAACAACATATGTTTTGTACTAGGAGATGTTAAGGAATGGCTATCTTATTAATTTCACTCATATCCTATATAAATCACCATCTATATTTGGTTTTCTTATGGGGAAGACTGGAGTAATACATGGGCTTGTACCAGTAATAATCAACCTTCTTTTTTAATAAATAAAAATTATAGGTCTTATCTCTTCTAAGACCTCTGATCTTAAAATATATTTAAGGTCCAGAAGTTTTGATATCTCTGTGAATTGTAATATGGTCTGTGATAAGAATTTACTATTTTTTTTAAATGTGGGTTTATTTGTTTATCAGACATTAAACTTCTAGAAGGAAAAGAAAGCTTCTTGTTCACCTTTTGATTCACCACAGCACCTAGCACAGTGGCTTCCTAAACTGGAAATTTAAAAATTACCTTTTGGAATAGATGAGTGAAAAAGATACACATTGACTATTTAATATTAGATAATTTGATTACATTGATTGCTTAATTATGTCAGCTTATAAATTATTTCTAAAACTCGTATTCTGAACTTTCATACTATGAAAAATCATATGTATTCATCATTAATAATTTTTTTTAATTTTTGAAGCAGTCTATTTAGAAAGATATTGCTCAGTGGCATAAAAACTATTGCTATTTGATAACGTTTATTTTCTAATACAGTTTTTAAAAATATTTTCTTACTAATATGAGAAATTAAAGTTCTCCATAAACATAAGCCATAGCACCATTGTCCTCATTAAAAATAAAAGTATTCAATTGTGTAGAAAAGTACTGATAAAATCCCATACCAATTAAGCTAATACAGATTTTACACTTTCAACAATATTCACAACAAGGAATATTCACAACAAGGAAACTCAAGCTTATTTAAGTTCTAATTCCTTCATAGAAAGATTTTGGAATTTTTTTTTAAAAAGCATAGATTATTTTAGTCTTAGTTATAGGCTTCAAGACACACAAAAATGTATATCTGAAATTAAGGTATTTTTTTATCATAATAAATATTCTTGTACTGTCACCCTGTGAAGCCTAGGAAAGTGCTCAGCTTGATTGAAGGCAAAGACAAGTCAACAAATTAGATGTTATCTAAAAGTAGAAGGGACTTGGATTTGATATTCACAAATGTACTCAAGAGATTTAACCCAAAACAACAACAACAAAAAGATAGGAAGTAGATATATACATACCCTTTTCCGAATTCAAATGAAGTCAAAATCCAAATGAAGACCAAAAAGAGTAATCTATGGGACATAAACTAATTTCTAAATGTGAAAAGCAATCAGGGAAAGGCCATGAGGAAACCATCAAAGATTCAGCTGTGTGATCACCCCGGGGAACTTGCAGGATATAGTCCCTGAGAAATAAATTTCTAAGTTAAAATGATGAAAAGTAAAAATAAAATATTGATGGTAAATTGGTATTTCTCAAAATAGAACTGTCTTAATCTCAATGAATAAAGCACAATACTGATACAAATTTATGTGCCACAGCTGACTCATTACGTGGTAATTATGTTTACAACGTCCGTGATAGAGGGATGAGGAAGGATAGGTTCCCCTCTCACCAAAATCTAAAAGATATTAAAGATATTAACTAGTGCGACACATGCCAATTAATTTATTAATCTAATTACTAATTTTTATATCTATTCTTATGGATTAAAACTAAAGCTTCTTGCTGACTGTGATAGTCTAGATTCTTCTGAATCAAACAGTGCCCTTATTAAGAATAATTAGGATCTTTAGACAATGTTTCACTCTCTTTACCACACACACACACACACACACACACGCACACATGCGCACACATACTACAAAGCCAGTAATGTTTAAGAACGTTAAAATGGCAGGGAAGAATTGAAGGATCAAGGTGTAAGAGAAGAGAAAACTTCATAGATGTGAGCCTGAAATTTGGTGATGCATTTCCTATAAAGTAGTGGTCTTCAAAATAGGGACCCCAAATAAGCAGCATCAGCATTGTGTGTAGATGATGTAATAAAAATTATTAATTATGATGTAATAGAAATCATGATGTAATAATTTATATTATATAATACATAATTTATATTACTTGGATGTAATAATTTATATTACTTGGATGTAAATTATTTGGCTGTACTTTAGATCTAATAAATCAGAAACTCTGAGGGTAGAGACCAGCAATCTTACTTTAACAAACATTCCAGGTGACTCTGATCTACACAAAACTTGGAGAATCACTATCCAGGAAAAGTTTAATGATTACAAATTTGGCATCATAGAATGCTTTTGACAGGATCATGATGATGGGGGGATAAAAATTAGGTTTTTCTCTAACAACAACAAAAAAGCAAAATATCCAGAGGCAACATACAGGAATTTCTTCATGATGTTAAGGATAGAGACATATTTCTTAAACTAGAAACAAGGTGAACTAACAATGGAAAATGATAAACTGGACTACATTAAAATGCAAATCTTATGTTCATCAAAAGATACTACTAAGGGGAACAAAAGTGAATCATGAGTGGGGGAAGATAATTTTAATCACACCTAATTAATAAATGGCTGATATTTGGAATATATTTATAAGCATTCCTTTACATCTATGTAAAACAGACAATGTAAAATTTTTAAAAAATGAACAAAAGACTTGAACAGGTACTTCCAAAAGATAATTATAGTTTGGCCATATTGGAAAAGGGAAAAGTACTAGGTGAGCATTTGAGAGGCTCCTGTGAAACCATGAACACTAACTAGAAGTGACATCTAGCCTAAAAGTTGACATCTAGGCAGCAGTGAGGTAAAATAGGGGAATGGGGTAGGTGTGAGAAATATTTGCGTAGGAGAGAATTGCTATCACAAGTCCTGAAGGCAAAATAAAGAATCCAGTGTATTGAGAAACTTAGAAAAGTTCAGAATTTCTGGAGTTTCATATAAGCAATGGATGGCAAAGCCCAGAGATGACAGTGGAGAGGAAATGGTGGCACTGTTGCATGTAGATGTAGGATAGCATATGGTTAAGAGAAGAGAGTAAGATGGTAGATAGGCCGACAAAGTAAAGGGCTCTGGCCTTGATTCATGGTAGAGGGAAGAGCTGCCTTCTAGAGAAGTGGCAATTGGGAAGGAAAGATGCAGTATAAATCTGCAAACAATGTGTGTGTATACATGCATACATACATATGTAGGCCTTGATGAATGTTTGTCTGTGAGGGGTGATGAGGAAGGAGGACTCAAATTTAAACCCACATTTCTGACTTGCACATTAGGAAGATGATGAGTCATTCACCAAGATAGTAAATCAAGAGGAAAAAAGATAGTTTTATTTACTTCTCTATTTTAAATAGTTGTTTCATAGAGGATGAAATTGGTGGATTTTCTTTTTGAATATATTACCTGTATTAGTTTTCTATTGCTGCTGTAAAAAATTATAAAAGACTTAGTGCCTTATTATAAATACAACCATTGTGTTATCTTACACTTCTGTAGGTCAGAAGTCCAACACATGTTTCAAGGGGCTAAAATCAAGGTATCTGCAAGACTGAATTTCTTCCTAAATGTTCTAGAGAAGTTACTGTTTCTTTTCCTTTCCAGCTGCTGGAGGCTGCCTACATCCTTTGGCCTGTGACCACATTCCTCCATGCCAAACCAGTAATGTAACCTTTCCCAATTCTAATTTCACCATCCTGTTTCTGAACCACAGCTCGGAAGTGTTCTTTGGTGTGAAAGACTCATTTGATTAGATTGGGCCCACCTGGATAATCCAGGCTATCAACCCTTTCTCAAGGTGATAACCTTAATCATCCGCAAAGTCTCTTTTACATTGCTAGGTAACACATTTATAGGTTCTGGGGATCAGGGCTTGCACACTTTAGGGGGCTATTACTCTGCCTGCCACAGTGTTTTTGATGTGCTGCTAGAAAATAAAGATAACTTACTTGTATGGAACTCATGTACAGCATTAAGATTCAAGCTGAAAATATTTATTCCACAATATACTGTATATAGATTCTAATTCTGGAAAGGAGAGTGGATGCTATAAATGAGAAAGAGTACCCTCTTTCCTATTAAAATTAAAAGAAAACAATGATAAATATGAGAGATAATGTATATGTTAAATAGCTTGATTTAGTCATTCAGCAATGTATAAATGTATTGAAGCATCATGTTCCATGCCATAGATATATACAATTTTCCGTTGTCAATTAAGTAACTAAATAAAAACCAGGGCAACACCCTGAGGTACTAAAATGCTCACGTGAAAATTTATGGAGCTCAGTATCAGAGGCAAATAAAAGCCGGAAAGAACATAGTAGTTAAAGATCCCAAGTTCTTCTACAAAGTCAAGATAAGAAAAGGGAAATATCGCCGGGCACGGTGGCTCAAGCCTGTAATCCCAGCACTTTGGGAGGTCGAGGCGGGTGGATCAAGAGATCGAGACCATCCTGATCAACATGGTGAAACCCTGTCTCTACTAAAAATACAAAACATTAGCTGGGCATGGTGGTGTGTGCCTGTAATCCCAGCTACTCAGGAGGCTGAGGCAGGAGAATTGCCTGAACCCAGGAGGTGGAGGTTGTGGTGAGCCGAGATCCGCCATTGCACTCCAGCCTGGGTAACAAGAGTGAAACTCCATCTCAAAAAAAAAAAAAAAAAAAAAGAGAGAGAAATATCCATGGGAATATTTGCTTCCCTTCGTAAATAGACATTTTATAATGTAAAATGTTCAAATTCATCTTGTCACAAACTAAAGAGAGAGGATTTGATGGGGGAACTTTTCAAGTTGTGTGAAGCTTTTTCGCCATAAAAGGGTGGAGAGAGCAAGATTGAAATCTGGGGAAATTAAGATTGAGGAGGGATTGTATTTGTTAAATTCGAATAATAAATGTAACGAACCCCTAATTAAGGAGACATCAAAAGTATTAGAGAGGAGAGATAAATGAGGAGATTGTTAGATCGATAGTTAAATAAACAAACAAAAAAACTGTTTGTGCCTGGCCCAGTAAAAAAAGGACTCAGCTTTTTATTTTCTTTTTTTTTTTTTTCCATTGTGAGAGAAAGAAAAACACGAGAAGATGAAACCAATACAGGTCTGAGTGTATACCCACCTCTTTCATTATGTGAGGAGATAGAAATAAGGAGTTTAGCAGAGATTGTGCAAGGTGATGGGTCAACAATTTGGAAGAGTGAGGCAGATTTGAGTTAGTTGCCATAAAGCTCTGGAGAGTGAGCAAGGCTAGGGAAGTAGCAGCTTCCGGAGAAGTACTTGGGGCCCAGTGGATGTCACACATGCCGTCATCGGCCAACAGAAATATAATGTAATTTATATTTCAAAGTAGCCACGTTTTAAAAAAAAGCAACAGTTGAAAGTAATTTTAATTTAACTCAGTATATTAAAAATATTTTCATTTCAAAATGCAATCAGTATAATACAACTATTAATAAGATATTTTACATGCCTTTGTAATATCTTCAAATACCAGCATGCATTTTCATCCTTACAGCAAAATTCAATCCAGACATTAAATTTTATCAGAAATTTCAATCTGTATTCAGGTTTCATAAAATATACAGAGAAAAAACTATATTCAGCTTTTTAAAACATACTTTTAAAAATAACAAGATCATTCAGATTCTAACTTTAACTTAGTTAACTTTAAATAAAATTTAAAATTCAGTAGCTAAGTTCCACTAGATATATTTGAAATGCTAAACAGTAACTAGAGTATGCTGTAATAGCACAATTATAGACTTAAGTACTTTGTGGTATCAAACTGCTTTTTTTTTTTAATTTTCCAGGAGGGTTCAGCTCATATAAAATACCTATCATTCTGCTTGGAATGTGGTAAACCAAACATTTTGGATGGAGTCTTCTCCTTTCCATTTCTTTCCCCTTTTTTGTAAGAAATGACTTTAACCAACATAAAATTGTGTTGTCTGTCATCTCTAGGTTTTTAATAACAGCAACAACAATAACAATAGTAGTTAAAAGTTGCAATGCATTTATCATGAGCCATGATCAATTTAAGCACACTATAGATATAAACATTTAATTTTCCCATCAGTACTATGTGGCATATATTATTTTTATCACATTTACAGACTAGAAAGTTAGAAAGCAAATATTCATAAATTTACAAAGCATATGTATGTCTGACTAAAATTCACACCCAGGTAACATGATTCTGGAGTCTGTGCTCTTAATCATATTGGTATATGGCCCAACTAGTCTTCAATTATTGCTTTTTCTTCTGCCAGTCTGGTAATAGTCACCATGACTTTATAGTCAGTTGGACTGTTTGGCAAATTTCCGTTAGCTCTAGCCTGCACAAGTAGGTTAAGGAAAAATTCTGGGGTCATCACATTCTCTTTAATATATAAAGGTTCTGTGGGTCAGGCTACTAGCAGTCATAACCTGTAGTGATTGAATATCCCCTTCATGTCTCTAATCATTTGTTTGAGCAAGTGGCACTGAAGTCTCACTAAATTCTAGGGTTTATCTAACCTAGAATAAAGGATATTGTAATAGAGCATGTGATGCTAAAAAGTTATAAGTGTAGAGGGATTGTTAAATACCTGATTCTGAACAGACAGAGCCCATCTCAGCAGAATCTGTTTCTAGACAATTCACATCAGTATGTACTATTCACTAGAGAGCTTGGTTATTTTCTGAACACTGACTTTGGGGGTTTAGGCTCACCAAGTAACTGCAACAGTCTTTTATCATATATTTCATGATTATAGGCTTTTCTATGATGAGGGGAATTTTTATTCCCAAGACCTGATATCTGTAACAGCCAGTTAATTTTTAGGTTAAGACAGATGATGGTTAATGTGAATAACAGGGTGAACTCCAGGAAGAGTTATTGAAAATATTGGAACTCCAAGAACAGAACGTAGAAAATACTGAGGTCCAAGAATGTTCTCCAAGGGCCAGTGTCATAATCAAGAAATATTTAATTCTGCTTAAAAGTTCCTAGTCATTTTGGATCTTTCTAAGATAGAAAATAACATAATTCTTTCATCAATTATTAAATCAAATTAGTGTTCTATGGAGGTCAGTGTCTGAAACAGTACCTGGATATTGTGAGGCAGTGAAAGACAATTTATATGAAGGGAGCTAAGCACATAAGTATCTGATATTACCTTGTAACAAACTACCCAAAAAGGTAGTGGCTTAAAATAATACCCATTTATCTCAAAAAATAAAAATAAAAAAAGCCGGGCATGGTGGCTCACACCTGTTATCCCAGCACTTTGGGAGGCCAAGGCGGGTGGGTCATCTGAGGTCAGGAGTTCGAGACCAGCCTGACCAACATGGTGAAACCCCATTTCAAAAAAAAAAAATACTCATTTATTATTATTCACTTATCTATAAGAGAGTTACAGAAGGCTAATCTATGTAACATTTGACTTTGCTTTACCCTCTTGAGAGCAGCAGGTTATCCCAAGTACATTATTCTAAGGTGGACATGGTGGCTCACACTTATAAGCTCAGCAACCTTGGAGGTTAAGCGAGAGTATCACTTGGCACCAGGAATTCAAGACCAGCCTGGGTAACAAAAAGAGATCCTATTTCTAAAAATTAAAAAAAAAAAAAAAAAAAAAAAAAGCTGTTTCAGCATGCAGGAAGGAAAACTTAAAACAAAAACTAGAAAAAAGTTAAACTTAACCAGGAAGGCTGAGGTGGATCACTTGAGCTCTAGGCTGCAGTGAGCCATGTTCACAGTGCTGTATCCCATCCTGGGCAGCAGAGTGAGACCTCAACTTAAAAAAACAGTAACAAACCCCACCCCCACACACAAGAAAACTCAAGTATATTATTCTGATAGCAAAAGTGCCAAATGTAAAAGACAAGGGGAATGACTGGAAAAATGCTTCTTACGTCCAAGGCTCAGAAGAACTCTCATTTGATGAAAGCAATTCATGTGTCCCAGATCACGGTTGAGATAAAGGGACATACATTCTGTCTAAGATGTGTCTATGGCAAGTGTGTAGATGAATGAAGAAGTAAAGAATTAGAGTCAACAGTTCAATACACCATAGTTGGAAACTTGCAAAATCTAAGAAAAACTTAAACCAGGCTCTAGGAAGAAGAGGAACAGGAAGGATCTCAATCAGGAACTGATGTAGAGAGAGTCATTTAGACACCATGCTGCCTACAAACTGGCCGGCCTCCTACTGACTTCTGTGAATCTGTTATTTTATCAAGATAGAAACATACAACTCTAGCTTTAAGAGTGGAGGGTGGATGTGTTGTCAGCCTGGTAGTTAGTAATTGTAACTGGACTATAGTGTGAGAAGAATTAGTTCCCCAAAGGAAAAGAGATCCTACTTTGCCTAACATATTTGGAAGGTATGCTTGACTGATAAGAATAACTGTTGCCCACTACAATTGCTTTGGATGTTTTGACATCTAGCTGTATATTATTCTTGTCAAAATGCTCACATCTGGGTGTGATGTGAAGCTCATTATTGATGATGAGAGAAACAGCGTCAAAACAGATTGTGGATAAACTAATGAATTAATTCCTGAAGGGCCAAGGGAAAGGACAAACATAAAGACTGAAGGATCATTTTACCAGATAAGATTTTAGATATTGGAATAAATAGAGGCCACTGAAAATTTTTAAGTATAATTGAGTCTTTGCTGCTTTGAACTTTAGAAGCAATTGTGTCAACCTCTTTTCTGCCTACAGATGGATATACCCAGTCATTTGGGGAACATTTTCTTTACCAGTGGAAAAAAAATTAAATAACTAAAAATTCCTTAGTCATATAAATGTAGAAATGAAAGCAATTCCTGCCTTGAGGAATTAGTATAAAATAATCTTTTTACATTTCTTAAAGTTTAACATTTTTTTTTTCTTTCCTTTAGTCTGTAGAATTCTGAAGACAGAGGTGTTGAGCCTGCCTGGTTTAAGAAGAGTAGCCTATCCATACTGTAGCCATATGATAATTTTTTTATAAAAGTAACTTACAAAAAGTAAATTAAGGATTAGTGAGGCAGGCTTAAGAAACATTTACAGAGTATCATGCTTATTTGAACAAATTATATCTTTCTCAAATTTTAAGACCAATAATGTTAACCCCAGAGACTAAAATCTAGAGGTCATGTTTCTTCATGATCTCTGTGTCAATGTCTATTAAAGGATAGAAGATAGAGCATAAACTCAAGCTTAGGCAGATAATTCCTTTCTCTCCTAAGGTTGTAACTAAAAGATCTGCTCTCCCCACCCCCTTAATTTTTTATTTAACAAATAATCATGAGTACATACATGGCGTTAAAACTTTATCGGACACTAAGAATACATCTATCAGGTGTGTGTTGTGGGACAAGGAACAGGGTGTGCAAATAAAAGTTTTGGATCCTTTGAAAGGAATTTGATTTTGGATGTTGTAAGCCTGGTATACTTATGAAACATCCAAATCAAAACATCAGTGTATAATGATGTTTGAAATGCATGAAAGCTTTCATAAGAGGACTGTACAAATCCCATGCAATGGAAGGGAAGGGACTAAGACTGCAGAGCACTTCCCTCAACATGAGTCAACTTTAGACAAAGCTTCTCTCTGCATCTGAATAAGCCCTTTGATCATTTATATGAAAATACTTGTAAGTGTACATTATTTCTCTGTCATTTTGACATATAAATCTTCTCAAAAACTATTGGCCAGTTTTACAAGCCAGAATTGTCTTTCTCAAGGACCTGAGAGCCATCCCTTTGAGATGTAGTCATCAAGGAAAGTAGCCCAGTTTTTGTAGGCAAATAGGAGCCTGACTTAGGTGTTCACCTTCCTCCAAACTGTAAAACCACTTGTCATGAAGACAGGAGAAAGTTTACTTTTCCCTTGTGTAAGGCCAATTAGCAAACACAGGTGGCCTCAAGAGCCCCGCCTCCACTTCAGCTCTTAAAACTTTAGCCCTTTGTTTCAGAGGAGTTAATCTCAGACTGAGTTCTTGCCTCTCTCCCCTACTACAATGGTCTTGAATAATTTTTTTTTTTTGCCTGATTAAATTTCTCTAGAGAAATTTTTGCTTTTAAAAGAGATTTTATCTCTCTATAAACAAGGTAGTTTGTTCAGGATAGATAAAG
This sequence comes from Sapajus apella, assembly GCF_009761245.1. Classification (NCBI taxonomy): domain Eukaryota; kingdom Metazoa; phylum Chordata; class Mammalia; order Primates; family Cebidae; genus Sapajus; species Sapajus apella. The sequence goes on along the minus strand of NW_022436943.1, from coordinate 34,738,902 downwards.
GAGATCACAGTGAAAGACTACTAATCTTTCCGAAGCAATTAAAGAAGTAAGCACTGACCTAATCAAGGACTTGAATAAGCATATGAATGCTAATGAGCTGCTAATTAACAACATAATCTCCAGATTTCATAATACACTCCTCCCTTGGCATTTATGGGAATTGGTTTCAGAACCTCAGGAAATCAAAATCCTGTGATGCTCAAATCCCTGATATAAAATGGCATAGTATTTGCATATAACCTATGCATATTCTCCCATATACTTATAATAATGCAATGCCTTCACATCATTCTATTCACGTAAACTCAATTAGTACTTAGTGTGGAGCAAATTCAGGTTTCACTTTTTGAAAACTTTTTTCCTACATATTTTCAATCCATAGGTGGTTGAATCCGTAGATGCAGAACCCACAGAAAGGGAGAGCTGACTGTAATTTGCAGTAACCAGATTTTAATATTAGTCAGAGAAAATACATATATCCTCTAACATGAGGCTTAGAAAAGAATCATTAACATGAATCAGCACACAAAAGTTCATGTTCAAGTCTTTAAACTGACGATTAGAGAACCAGTAATTTTGAGAAAAAGAACCTGAAGAATATACATTTTATATCATGTTTCACTGACCAAAAAAGAAAATGATCTTAATGTGTCCTTAGGACTCTATCAGTTAGGAAGATACATCAAAATATGTGTATATATGTTTGTGTGTGTGTATTTGCCATCAAAAGTAAGGAGGCATTTGCTATATTTGCTTTAGACCACATTCTTTTTTTAATATTTATCATAATAGAAGACAACAAAAACATTCATTTTCCTCCTTTTAATGTTTAAATTACATTAATGTTAGTATATCAAATTCTTGTTTTAATTTACATTTTTATAATTATCACTAAAGTTGAGCATTACTTTGTGAGTTATTGGCCATTTGGTATTTTGTCTGTGAATTACTTTTCAGATCTTTTGCCTATTTTTAGTGGATTGTTTTTCTGTTTGTCTTCTTGGTTTAGAAGAGTTGTTTGATTAAGCTTTGTTAAAACATTCTCCCTGTTCCTATATTTCTACCTTGTTTATTGTGGCTTTTAATTTTTATATAAAAAATCATTCCTTCTTTTTATACTTTTTAAAATGTTATTTTATGATTTATATACATGATTTTTAATAAGCATCCTTTACTCTGAAGGTACTTTTTTTGTTCTTCTAAAATAGCATGGTCTTTTAAAGTTGCCATTTTGCTCAATTAAAATTTTTCTGTGTGTATATGTATAAAGCAAAAAGTAGGAATATATATCATTTTATATATGAATACCAATTTTTCTATCACCATTTCAAATAGTTTGCTTTTACAGGAATTCATATTATCACTTTTGTCTTATATATAAGCTGTTCATATTGCCTCTCACATGTATTTTTTCATTCTGACACAATGTGTTATTTTTATTAAATACAAATTCTTAGTAAGTGCTGAAATTTGTCAGTGATTTCTTGCTCTTTTGTTTTTTCCATCTTATTTTTTATTATTCCCTCTCCACTTCCTTTTTTTATTACCTTTTAAAATCTTTTAACTCTTTAAACACAAGCCATATATCCTTGAAAACCTCTCTTTCCATGTACATTTTAAAATCATCATTTGAAGTTTTACTTAAAAATCTCCTGAGATTAATATTTTATTAAATAATGAATTAATCTTGAGATAGTTGTCATAATTATGATCTTTTCCCATTTATAAAATCTTATATCTCTTATTTATTTCACTATTTTAACATATTTTTCAACATACTTTTAATATTCTCCCTAAAGATTTTACCCTTATTTGGTGAAACTAAATTTTTTTCCCTCGTGGATGTTGTAATAAGATCTGCCTTTACAACAACTTCCACAAATCTCTTTACTGCACTGACTATAAACTCCAGAATGATGTTGAATAGAACTGCTGATTTTAATGTTCTTAAAAGTATTGTTTTTTTTTAATTCTAAGGAATCACCATGAAATATGTTTGCTATAGATTTTTGTAAATGCTTCTTTTCCAGAAAAAAACGTACTTTTACTTTCTCTTTTGTTTTCCAAGAATAATCAAGTTCATGTGAAATTTGTGCCCTATGCCTGTATCTGAATACCTTGACCTCTCAGGCAGCTTATCTAGATGACAAACTACTGGTGTTTTTGTGTATAGATTGTCTGTCACTGGAACATAAAAACCAGAAAATGTTGTGATTAATTGTGGCATGTATTAAGTGAAAATGTTTCCCACCTAAGATTGTGCAGGTGGGGTGGGCAAATACAGCAACTAAATTTATGCCAATATCATGTGTATGACTGTTTAATTACTTTACATCAGGAAGGCAAGTTTGAGAGCTATAGGGAAGTATTTCAGCAAGCTGAAGTGCAAAACTTGAAAAGGAGAAGTGGCTCGTTATCAGCATGCTAAGCATGTTGGAGACATTTTCCCTGAGCAAATAAAACAATGGACTCAGCAGTTGCCGCTCCTTCAAACAGGATTTTGCTACTGGCTGTTAACTTCATTTCTTTTACACAAGAAAGATCCAAGATGTCCATTTCTGTTTTGCAGTGTACAACAAGGGTGAAATATTGAAGAGCCTTGCTCAGTATGCAATTAATATTAGCTCAATTTACAGGAATCTTGGGGTGACACAGAACAGAATGATCACTCTGTTGCGGTGAAGTGTCAAGAATTGCAAAGTGAGAAACGATTTTTACAAGGAATTGAAGATTATAGTACATACTTTATTCTCTGTCTTACCAAGGGAGGTGCAGGTGTCTATTGGGTTATCAAGGTTGGAAAACAATGGAGCAGGGCAGGAAGGTACTTCCCAGAAACACATTACCATCCTTAGAAGAACATAGGTTAAATTCGAATGTCGTCAATTGTAATCAATTCATACTGACTCAGATAGAAAAAATGTAGAAGTAGATTGAATAAAGGGTAGTAGTATTTAGCCACTTAGACATTGAGAGAACCTGTTTTTAACTCATTAAGGAGTAAGAAATAAAACAATCGCAGTGAGCCAACTGGCAAATGAGGAAGGTGATAGTCACTCATGGTTTGGGTCGAAATACTTGTCTAAATCCTTGAGATAGAAATTATCCAGAATTAAATAAAAAACAAGATGTGTTATGTTCCCAAGCAATAGGAAAGAGGACCACTGTCATAGGCCAAAGCCTGATAAATATATTCTCAGCATCCCACACAAGGATGACAAGGTTTGGAAAAATATCTTGGCTCATTCATTTAGTTAAACCTAGAGAAAGAGAGAAACCACCAACTATGAAAATCTTGGGGTTCTTTTTTTTAGCTCACTGCAACCTCTGCCTCCTGGGTTCAAGCTACTCTCCCGCCCCAGCCTCCCAAGTAGCTGGGACTAGAGGTGTGTGCCACCAACGCGTAGCTAATTTTTTTGTATTTTTAGTAGAGATGGGGTTTCACTGTGTTAGCCAGGATGGTCTCGATCTTCTGACCTCATGGTCCACGTGTTTTGGCCTACCAAAGTGCTGGGATTACAGGGTTGATTTCTATATGCAATTTCTACTTTGGGGAAAGAAATTCTTAACCAAGATATACTAACATCCTTCTTGGTGCTTGATAATAAGAATAGCCGTTTCAAAAATAGACTTCAAACATTTAGTAACCATGCTGTTAATAGATATGCTGTCATCCAGGCTCTGTTGTTCCATTTATAGAGCACAGGCAGAGTAGACATAGCATAATTCTTGAGGGTCGTAAGATTTTCAAAATGGTAAATGAGCAGAGCCTTCAATTTGATGCCACCAGATGCATTAGCCTCTAACAAAAGAGTCAGCCTGTCTTTTGTAGCTTTAAAAACAGGCATTGACTTTTCACTAGCTATGGAAGTCCTAGTGGCATCTTGTTCAAATAGAAGGCTGTTTTTTACTTACATTGAAAATCTCTTGAGTGTAGCCCCCTTCATCACTTATCTTAGCTAGGTCTAGTGGATAACTTGCTGTCACGTCTACGTTTGCACTTGTTGCTTCATGTGGAACTTGTGTGCTATGGAGGCAGCTTCTTTCTTTAAAGCTCATTAACTAACCTCTGCAAGCTTCAAACTTTTCTTCGGTAGTTTCCTCACCTTTCTCAGCCTTCGTATAATTAAAGAGAGTTAGAGCCTTGCTCTAGATTAGGCTTTTGCTTAAGGAATTTTGTGGCTGGTTTGATCATCTGTCAAGACTACTGGAACTTTCTCAACATAAATAATAAGGCTGATTCCCTTTCTTTCATTCATGTGTTCACTGGAGTATTACTTTTAATTTCCTTCAGAACTTTTTCTTTGCATTTATAACTCTGTTTTAAATATGTCTTCATCACTAAGTTTAATCATTTCTAGTTTTTGATTTAAAGTGAGTAAAGTACAACTCTTTCTTGAACTTGAACAGTTAGAGGTCATTGTAGGGTGATTAGTAGGCCTAATTTTAATATTGTTATGTTTCATGGAATAGGAAGGCTCAAGGAGAGGGGGAATGGCCAGCTGGTTGGTGGAGCAGTTAGAACACACGCAATATTTATCAATGATTTCACCTTCTTATGTGGTGTGGTTGTCTCAAGACAATTACAATAGTAACATCAAGATCACTAATCACAAGTCACCTTAACAGATATAACAAAAAAAAGTCATAAAGATTCCAAGAGTTAACAAAATGTGACACAGTAACACAAGTGGGCTCATGCTGTTGGAAAAATTGCACTGATAGACTTACTGAACAGGGGCTTGCCACAAATCCTCAATTTATTAAAAAAAATTTCAGTACCTGTGAAGTGCAATAAAGTGAAGTACAGTAAAACAAGGTATGCCTGTATACATGCACGCATGCACACACACACACACACACACACACACACACACACACACGTATGTCTCTTGAATCATTTTCTTTAGATTACGACACTCCATGAAATCTAAATATTATATTTTTAAACTTTGTTTATAATTTACCCAGAAAATAATGTTAAAATGTTAATTTCTCCTTTATTTATTCTCTTCTATACTCCGGAACTCAAATTACCTACGTTTGATTTTCATTCTTTGTCAGCCATATATATTTCTTTATATTACTGTTATATTTTTCAAAAAATTCCTTTCCATTCTCAGAAATTTTCATGTCAATAATTTGGTTTTCAGATATGTCTATTCAGACCCTTGGTATGTCTATTTAATTGTTCATTTATTATTGATACTCTTAATGGTGCTATTCAGTAATCAGTTTATTAGCTTATACAGTAATTGCATCCTGAATGTTTCTTTACTTTTTGCTGTAATAATTTTTATACAACATAATCTTCTTATTCATCTTTTATCTTTTTTATGATATATCTACCTTCTCTTAAACTAAATATATTATACTTAAGTTATTATTAAATCCCTGCCTACTATGTCAGAACTCAGTTTTCTTTCACTTTAGTAATAAGGTTTGGTGGTGTGATATTGATGATTTGGATTTTGTTTACTGTTCTTCCCCTTTTGTTGCTCATATCCTATGCCAGAAAATACGCCCCATCATTCCTCTATTAACAATAACAATATTAATATTGAGCACTGAAAGTAGGTGAAGCTAGATTCAATTGTTATATTCACTTGTATTATTACTCCCAGTGAGTATTCTAGATGCAAAGAACCACTGCAAAGTTCGCAACCCATGATTCACTGAGGAGGAGGCTTTTCTTATGTCTTCTTCCCTGGAAGCAAGATAAACATTGAGTCTTGTTCACCCACCCCTGCTAGAGAGAGTAAAAGTTCACTAGAATCAAAAGATTTCTTTGAATAAAACACAAGAAACTTGATGTTTTCTGCTGAATATGGTTAGGATTTTATGATATCATATATTCTGGGCCTTGTATTTTAGTCTTTCTTACCCTACTATACCAGTAATTTGCAATGTGAAGAGGGGCCAATATCAGGAGACATCTGTAATCGTTCCAACTGGAAGGAAGATGCTGTTGACCTTACTAGGTAGGAGTCAATAACGCTGCTAAGCATCCTATAATGAACTGGACAGCCCCCTCCCCACAACAAAGAATTATCAGCCTCAAAATATTAATAGTGCTGAGTTTAAGAAAATGTTCTAGATCAGTCTGTTTCTTTTGCTCTAAATTTCTACTTGATCTTCTCTGTCTCGTATTTTATATATTCCTTAGTTGCTGTCTGCCAGAAATTTAGTTAACCAATATCATTCTGCCTAACGTTATTCTTTTCTTGGTACTGGTGAGCAACTCTTGTTTTGAAGAGTAGTCACTTTCCCAATATAAGGAAGTAATCGTAAAGATAATTTGAGGTGTAAAATAGATTAACAGAATTACTTTAAGCCATTTTTATAATCCATATTCATTATAAGTTTTCATGGAAAACTATGAGAATCACACAATGTAATTGTTTAACTAGTTAGGAGCAATATTTATAGTTAATTCTAAGAATATTGAAGGCTAGTTGTAATTTACATTTTCTACTTTTATCATCACTCTCATGTATATTCCAGATGCAGCAGGTAAAATGAAAGGGCAAAGCACAAATGCATTTAGCATTACTTATGAACTATGAATTTACTGGAAGTGTAAGGATATATAAACCTTACTACCCCCATCTCTAACATTTCACAATAAACTGGGGAAAATATCCCCATGTATAATCTTTTCAAAAGGAATACCATGTAGATGATATTTAAGGCCATGATGCTAGATAAAACCTAGGCAAAATTAGAGGCTAAAAACCTGTATAAGTTAAAGGACAGAGCTTTGGACTCTCCAACACTTAGAGGTTGGTAAAATGAGAAACATAAACTCTAAACTATAAAAAAGACTAAGAACTTTTTTAAAAGACTAAAAAATATGGGAGAAAATACAGAAGGGAATGATATCCTAGAAGCTAAATGAATAGCTTGTTTCAAAGAAAAGGGAAAACAATTACTTTAAATATTGCTGACACATCAAGCAAGATAAGGACTCAGAGATGACCATTCAATGTAACAAAGTGTAGGTCTTATTGTGATTTTGTTGAGCAATTTTAGTGGATGGTGGTAATTAAAACCTGATTGGAGTAGATTCAAGACAGAATGGGGAAGGACAAGAATTTTGAGACTATGAATTTAGAAATTATTTCAGGATGAATGTTTCTAAAAAGAAGGAGGGAAGTGGGTCATTGCTTAATATTGCTTGTTGTCCTCAGGGCCACTGAGGACAACAAAGCTTTTTGTTTACAAAACTGCTTAATAAAATGAGAGAAATAATGATCATACACTTTGTGAAATGATCCAATAAAGAAGAAATATTTGATGATGTAACCAAGAGATTAGATAACTGCTAGAGCCCTCTTCTTTAGTTAGAAATGAATAGGGAACCAGATCTAGTACTCATCTGTAGGCATTGGCTTACCTAGGATTGGGGAAGCCTTATGCATATAAAAGAAAACCAAGTGTATCATATAATCTTGATTGAAATTGAGACCAGTCAGCTTGGTTTTGAGGTTTTCTCAACCAAGATAGTTGTGTTAGTAAAGGCATACAGAAGTAAAGGCATAATAGAAAATTGAATATAACAATAATTTTTAATTTGCCTATCGGGTTTGAAGAAAAAAAGCAAAAGCAAGAGAGCAGCAAAGAAATTGAGAGTTGGTCAAAAAAAGTGATAAAGAATTATTATAATGTTAACGATAGCATAGTGCAGAAAATCCTAGGCAAAATGAACTTAACATTTCAGAAGAGACATCCTTAGCAAGAGACAGACTAACTTCGTGTTTCATTATGAACAGCGGAAAAATAAGAACCAGATATTCCTAAGAAGGCATTTGAAGAGATAGGGTAAGACAAAAAAAGTCTTACCCTATCTGTCTTCTAAATAGAGACCAGACAAATTCACGAAATAAAAATATAAGGGTCTAGGGGCTTACCTTTTTTTATAATACCTGTGGCAAGTGTGGAAGTATCAAGAAAACCAAGCAAATCCAAACATCTGTAAAACTGAAAAATTAAAGATTTAACATTGTGCTATGGGAGCAAAAAACAAAATAAAATTACTTAAGAAGTGGAATAATCATGGGGGAGAAGTAGCTTGAGTTATGTGTTTAAAAAAGTATAGAATGATATCAATAGGCAGATAAGACTTCCTCTCTCTCTCTCCCTCTCTCTCATATTTTTCTTTTACTTTCTGCCAAGCTAAATAGTTGGAGTGCAAATTCACAGATTTCACTGGCAAAAAAAAAAAAATAAATATAGAATTACTACCATAAATTAAAATATTCACTTTTGATATCCTACATTTACTTGCCATCATTGTCAGGTGAAACATAAACTATTACAAATATATACTTCATGTTATGAATACGTAATTTTAACTTGTAATTAGTAAATGTACTCATTCTATTAGAATAGCTTGATTATGCCATAAAAACAAACTCAACAATTTCAGTGAGTTAAAACAACCACATTTGCTTTATCCTCAAGCAATGTCCATTTTAAGTCCAAGCAACTTCCCATGGACAACTGCGTGCTGTGTTTCCATAACAGTGATACTTCTGCTTTCATCACAGGAGAAGGAGAGCAAACTGGAGAACTGGATGCCAACTACACGCTTCTACCTGTAAGTGATATACACTTCTGATTACATCATTATCCACTAGAGGTCAAATCCTCATGTAACTTCAAGAAGGTGAGGAAATACAATTCTTTTGTGTTCTTTTAACACAGGAAAACAGGATACTGATGACTTGTATATGCCTAACTCAACATATCTTAAGATGTTTCTTTTATTCCTGTATTATTATGATGGAGATTTATAATAATTCTCTAAATGTTCCAGCAAATTGATTTTTTTAATTGATGGCAATACAGTTCAAACACAGGATCTTAAAAAGAGTATGTTTGTTTCTCGAATCTGTTGTTAAATTGCTTGATAGGACAAAATAGACAAGTCAGAGACCTCTGCACCCCTGTATTCACGGTAGCATTATTTACAACAACCACATTATGAAATCAACATAAATGTTCATCAAGAGGTGAATAAAAAAGTCATATATGTACACAATGGAATACTTAAAAATAAATTCTGTCATTTGAAAAAATATTGATGGAACTAGAGAACATCATGCTAAGTGAAATAAGACAAACACTGCATATTTTTACTTACTTGTGGAATGTAAAACCATTGAACTCATGGAATCAGATAGTAGAAAGACGGTTACCCGAAGTTAGAAAGGTAGGGAGATTAGCAAGATGATAGTTGAAGGGTGAAATGTCTTAGATAGGAGAAATGTGTGACTTTTTTTCTTTTCTTTTGAAATCAATTCCACAGCATGGTGAATATAGCTAATAGGTAAGTATTGATCATTTACATTTTACTAAGAATAAATTTTAAAAATTCTTATCACTGTAATCCCAGCACATTGGGAGACCAAAGCAGGAAGATCATGATGACAGGTGATCTAGACCATCCTGGACAACATGGTGAAACCCCATCTCTACTAAAAAATACAAAAATTAGCTAGGCCTGGTGGTACACAACTGTAGTTCCAGCTACTTGGGAGGCTGAGGCAGGAGAATTGCTTGAACTAGGGAGTCAATGTTACAGTGAGCCCAGATTGCACCACTGCTCTACAGCCTGGTGACAGAGCAAGACTCCATCTCAAAAAAAAAAAAAATTATAACAAAATTGTTAAATATTTGAGGTGCGGTATATATGATTTATCTTGATTTAATCATTTCACAATGTATAAAACAATTATAATATTGTTTTTTTAATCTATAATTTGTCAGTGAAAGCTATACTAACCAAAATACATTTCAAAAATAGTTTAAAATGTGTGAGTTCTGACGGGCATGGTGGCTCATGCCTGTAATCTCAGCACTTTGGGAGGCCTAGGCGGGCAGATCGCGAGGTCAAGGGATCGAGAACATCCTGGCCATGGCGAAACCCCAGCTCTACTAAAAATATAAAAACTAGCCGAGTGTGGTGGCACGCGTCTGTAGTCCCAGCTACTCGGGAGGTTCAGGCGGAAGAATCACTTGAATCCAGGAGGCTGAGGTTGCAGTGAGCCGAGATTGCGCCACTGCACTCCAGCCTAGGGACAGAGCAAGACTCCATCTCAAAAAAAAAAAAAAAAAAGAAAAAAGAAAAGAAAAGAAAATATATGTGTGACCTCACTTATTTGAATTCCACATATTCATATGTTTTTTAGAAAACTAATCATAATTATTAATTTACCAAAAAATAAATACATACTTTGTGATTTGATGATATGAATTTCAATCTAGCAACGAAAACAACAAAAAACTGTGAATCCACTGTGGAATGTAAGAATTTGAAAACATTTACTTTTTCTTCTAAGAGTGTTAGGCTCTCAATTTTTCTCAGCGATTATTAATTTTTTACTGTCAAATTCATTTAGAAAGTGACAGAAGCACTTTGGGAGGCTGAGACGGGCAGATCACAAGGTCAGCAGATCAATACCATCCTAACTAACGCAATGAAACCCCGTCTCTACTAAAAATACAAAAAATTACCCGGATGTGGTGGCACATGACTGTAGTCGCAGCTACTGGAGAGTCTGGGGCAGGACAATTACTTGAACCCAGAAGGCAGAGGTTGCAGTGGGCCGAGATGCGCCACTGCACTACAGTTTGGGCAACAGAGTGAGACTCCGTTTCAAAAAAACAAAACAACACAACCACAACAACAACAAAAGTGAAAGTAGACAGAAGCATGAAGAAGGAAGGAGCTATGGAATGCAACCATGCTTCTAGCTTTCCTCAGTGTTTCTGAATTGGCTGATTTGAAAAAAAAAAAAAAAAGATTTTATTTGTTACAATAAGCACTAAGAAATGGTAAATTGTATTTTTTCACAGAAGTGCTTTAAAATCTTGAAATAAATCTGTACAGCTTAACTGAAGCTTAAGAAGTTAAAACGTCCCTTTGGAGTCTAGCACAGTACCACTGGGTGCTCCATAAGTGGTAGATGATGATGATTGCACAGACAGATTGAGCATGAGTATTTAATAGCCTTTCATAGTGAAAGTAGATATGATTTTTTAAAATACTCATGTTAGCTGCACTGAAAATGTATGTATCCTCTTTATACTGGGAATAGCAAAGTTAGAAATCAGACTGTGTCTACATAAGACTAACCATCCAGATATGAAGTGAAAGATGCCATCATTTCTCCTGCCATTTAAAGGCATCAGATATTCTAAATGCATTTAGGGGAAACTATGCAATGCTGAGATAATTATCCATGTGCTTGCAACTCATATCTCTTACCGCTTTCACATTTTTAGTTGTTTGTTTGTTTTAGCGTTCCATATAATAAAGTAGCAAAACTGCTAGTAGATCATGAGTGTCAGGTTTCTTTTTCCAGAATAAATTTGACATTAAAAAAACAAGATCAAAGAAGATAATAATGCACATAAGTGATGTGCATTTTTATGCACAATGCTTACTTCAAAATCACCTGAGTGGAATGTTGGGCATTTTAAAGGAATTATTGTGAGGCTCTTTAATAGCTCAAGTGATCAGTATTATAAATAAATTGTCTTTTCCAGTCTCAATAGAGTGATTCCCCAAGTGCTGGAGCAGGGTTGAGATGCTTTGTACAAAAATTCTGGCATCTTTCTGATCTGCCTCTGAAGAGAAGATACTTGACCCTCTATCTTCATCTGTAGCTCACTGTTTTCACTAATATTCACCTTTAGCTTTTATAAATAGGTGACTAGGAACATGTATTGAAACAAGTCCATGTTTTTAAATTTCTCAGGTAGCTGTGTACCCTTTGAGGGTGAACATTTGCTGAAGAAGCTGCTCTTTAAAAATAGTAAACTTGGAGTCAGCAAGTTTGTTTTCAGAAGAATCTTTGACAGGCAGCTTTCAGAACCGTCTCGATTGAAAAAAAAAAAAAATGGACCTCGGTGTCTAGGCTGAAGTTACCACATCAAAAACATCAAAAATACATTGGATTGCAGACCTCAGAATAGTTAAGAAAAATTTTATAGTGAACAAGGATCTTCCTGAGAGGAAAGGGATTTACATGTTGAATATTTTAAATAGATTAAGAAACATACCAAAAGCTACCCAAGGAAAATTCACAGTGACTAAAATCTAATCTTTACATGGCATTCCTTTGTTTAAGGCACTATTCTAAATTCCTTCATAATAAACTCATTTAATACTCCCATTGACACTATGAGGACTCTTACTATCCTAATTTTAGAGTTGAAGAAAAGAAACCATAAAGAGATTAAGTAACTTTCCCTGATATCACACAGCTATCAAGATAAAGACTCATCAGCATAAGCGGTTTTGCCTCCTGGATTTGAGCTCTTAACCATTACATCACAGATGAGATGTGAACTGATAACCTGGTCTACACTTTAGGACCTAGATGGCTGTGGTTGATACCTCTTTCTAGACTAGCATGTGAGTGCAGCTGGAAGCAGTTCACTCTCTCCCAGTCCCATATCCTCACCTACTCATCCTGAAATAGTGTACTTAGAACAAATTTTGTCATATTAAGTGTACAGTTGAAACATTAAAGACCCAAGTGGGAGATATTTCAGGCAGAGAATATAAGTAGCCTTGGGAGATAATATTTTAATAATGATAGTATCTATGGCTATAAAAATAGTAATAACAAAAAGAGCGTTAGTGGTTGGAAAATATATGAGTTTCCTTCTATCAGAGATTTAGAAGTAGGACTTTGAAGTGAGTTAGCATTCGTGTTCACAGGCTATATGAGGAAAACAGAAAGTTCAGAAAAGCAATGAGTACTTAGCTTAATTTAAAAATAATTCCATAAATTTAACTTTCTGTGGAATCAATACATTTTGTTAAATATTTCAGCACTCTAGTAATCATGTCATCTATTTTTTTCTTGGAAAGTAGAGGAAACTTCACCCCCCCAATATGATTGAGTTTTCTTTTTTTTTAATTAATAGTAGATTCAGAGGGTACATGTGCAGGTTTGTCACATGGGTATATTGCATAATGCTGATGTTTGGGCTTCTAATGAATCCATAAACCAAATAGTAAACATAGTATACAATAGGTAGTTTTTTAAACCTTGTATTTCTTCTTCTCTTCCCCATTTTGGGGTCCCCAGTGACTATTGTTTCCATCATTATGCTCTAGTATACCCATTGTTTAACTCACAAGTAAGAATCTGTAGTATTTGACTCTGTTTCTGCATTAATTTGCATAAAATCATGGTGTCCAGCTGCATGGTGTTGCTGTGAAGGATATGGTGTTTCATTCTTTTTATGGCTATGTAGTACTCCATAATATGGCTGTGGTACATGGTGTACATGTATCACATTTTAAAAATTCAGTTCACAGTTGAAGCTGATGGACACATAAGTTGATTACATGTCTTTGCTATTTAGAATAGAACTGCAATAATATGAGTGACAGTATCTTTTTGATAAAACAAATATTGTCTTCTGAGTAGATATTTAGTAGTGGTATTACTGGATTGAAAGGTATTCTATTTATAGTTGTTTGAAAAATCTCCATACTGTCTTCTAAAGGGGTCGAACTAATTTACATTTGCACTAACAGTGTGTAAGCTTTTCCTTTTATCTGCATCCCTGCCAACATCTGTTGTTTTTTGACTTTTTACTAATTGCCATTCTGATGGGGGAAGGTGATATCTTTGAGTGCTTTTAATTGGTGTTTCTCTGCTGATTGATGCTGAGAATTTTTTCATATGATGGTGGTCCACTCACATGTAATCTTTTGTGAAATGTTTTTTCCTTTGCCTACTTTTTAATGATTTTTTTCCCTTGTTCAGTGTTTAACTTCCTCATAGATTCTAGATATAGTCTTTTGTCAGATACACAGTTAGCAAATACTTTCTCTCATTCTGTAGTCTGTCTGTTCTGTGGATATTTTCTTTTGCTGTGCCAAAGCTCTTTAGTTAAATTCTTGTTTATGTTTGTTTTTGCCACATTTGCTTTTGAGTCTTAGTCATAGCTTCTTTGCCTAGGCCACTGTTCAGAGAGTTGTATCTAGATATTCTTCTAGAATTTTTATAGACTTACATTTAAGTCTTTAATCCATCTTGACTTAATTTTTTATATGGTGAGATGTGCAGTTTCATCTTTCTGCATATGGCTAGGACAATTTACTGAATATTCTTTTCTCACTGTTTATTTTTTTCAACTTTGTTGAAGATCATCAGTTTGTTGTGGGTATGTGAATTTATTTCTGGATTTTCTGTACTGTTCCATTGATCTACATGTCTCTCTTTGAACCAGTACTATGCTCTGGTAACTTTAGCCTTGTAGTATAGCTTGAAGTCAGATAATGTGATGCCTCTGGCTTTGCTAAAGACTGCCTTGGGTATTCAGGCTCTTTTTCTGGTTCCATTTGAATTTTAGAATAGTTGTTTTTCTCAGTATCTGAAAATGACATTGTTAATTTGATAGGGATTCCCTTGAATCTGTAGATTGCTTTGGGAAGTACAGTCACTTAACAATATTGATTCTTCAGATTATGAGCAGAGAATATTTTTCCATTTGTTTGTGTCATCTATGATTTTTTTCAGCACTGTTATGTATATGTTGTACATATTCTTCTAGAGATCCTTCACCTCCTTGGTTGAATGTATTTTATTTTTTGTTTGGTTAGTGTCAATGTTATTGTTATTCATTGTTCATCAGGGATATTGGCCTGTAGCATCTTTTTTTTTTTTTTAACCAGAATTTGGTAGCAGGTTAATACTTGTTTCATCGAATGAGTTAAATAGGAATCCCCCTCTTTTTTAAAAAAATTTTTGAATAGTTTTAGTGAGATTGGCACCAAGTCTTTATTTTTCTAACACCTGTTAGAATTCAACTAATTTTTAGTTAGTGTTCCAATTTCATAATTTATTTTTGTGCTGTTGAGGATTTCAATTTTTTTCTGCTTCAATTTTGGAAGGTCTTGTGTTTCCAGTAATTTATCCATTTACTCTAGATTTTCTAGTGTGTACAAACAGAGATGTTCGTAATAGCCTCAGGATCTTCTAAATTTGATTGCTTTACATAATCCCATATTTCTCAAATATTTTATTTTTTAGATTTTTTCTTTATGACTGGGTTAATATGAAAGATTAATTTGCAGTTCTGAAATTCATTCTGCTTTGTCTAGTCTATTGTTAAAGCTTCCTATTGTATTCTGAAATCCCTTTAGTGAATTTTTCAATTCCTGAAGTATAATTTGTTGTTTATTAATATAGCTATGTCATCTTTCACTTCCTGAATCATTTGCCTGGTTTATTTGTATTGGGTTTCCATTTGCTCATGGATCTTGTTGAGTTTCCTTGCTATTCATATTCTGATTTCCAGTCACTTCAAATTTTTTGGTTTGGTAATGATCTATTGCTAAAAAGATTGTGAGATTCTTTGGAGGTGTCAAGACACTCTAACTTTTAGCACCAACAGAGTTCTTGTGCCGATTCATTGTCATCTGAAGAGGCTGTCAATTCTTATTTTTGAACTTACTATCATTTGAATGGGACATTGAATGTTTTTAAATTCTTGTTTCCTTTGGGATTATGGCTGTGGTGTATGTTACATATGATCATTTGGCTTTATTTCTGGGTGCTTTCAGTGGGCTGAAGTCTGTATGGGTTTCTTGGTTGTTAATAGCTTCAGCGCAATGGCGTTCACAGAGGCTGCTTGTTGTAATGGCAGATTGAATGTATGAGTCAATATAATCACCTGTAGGGCTGAGGGTAGGGAGGTCTCAGGAAGCTTATCTTGTAGACTTGCACTAAGTCTTTGTGATAGGAAGTTTTTATTTGGTGGTGTAGTTCAAGCTGCCACATAGTAGAAGACCTATAGAGTAAAATCAGGTTCCAGCTCAGGTAGGCTGATGTTGAATGGAGACGCCCACTCTGATGGGGATATAGGGATGAAAGAATGCAGGAGTAAAGGAGGGGGGTGATTGTGTTGGGATGAACTTATGTCTTGGGATAAGTGGCTTGGTGGAGTAACAACTGTTTACTGTGAGCTGGCAGGGACATAATCCACTTCCCTATCATGCCCCTCTTGCTGGGATTACACCCAAAGTTCATAGAGACTTCACCCTATGGTCCCAATCACAGTGTGTTTATGGCCTGAAGATATGCTTTTCTGAGGGCTACCACCAAAATGGTCTCAGGGCAGAGCCTCTTCCTAGGTCCAAGGCAGCCAACTTTGTGACATGACTGTCCTCCATTGCTGGAACACTGTTGCTCTGAGTAGGGAAGTTGTGCTTACATTGTGCTTACATTGTGCCATGCCCTCCATGTAAGTTCAAGTGGTAAAGGCTCACTTTCAGTGAACGTGTAGGTGCCACAAAAAACATAAAAAAATGCTTTTTCTTTACTCAGAGAACATGCTGGCCCTGAGCAGGAAGAAGCACTGCTGTGTCCACAGCAATGTGTGGGATGTGTTAGATGACACCCTCTCTCTGTCTGTGTCAGGGTATCAGTGTTGTTGTTTTTAGAGATTGGCACCATGTCTGTGTTTTCTTTGTCCCAATGGAGCTCTGATGGGCTGTAGAACTAGCCTTCCTTTCTTACGGGTATTTCACACCTTGGGGACCACAGTCCCCAGGGCTTGCCAAAGTCAGAGTGTGTTGTGGTCCTGCCATAGGTACTCAACTGGATGATGTCTGCCATCCCAGTTCGGGTCTCAGAGGAGTGCAGGCATCTGCATTTGCAGGTCACCCAGATCTCTGTCCTTGAGAAGTTCTCAAATCAAACACCAGAAGTATTTCCCTGGGTCACAAGGGCAAAGAGCCTCCACAACTTTTTGATGGTCAGCAAGCAGATTGTCAAAGTAGAGAGAAGAAGAATCATTCCCACCAAACCTTTCTGTGGGGCTCCAAGTTCCTAGGGGATAGGAAAGAATTTACCGTAGAAATTCGTGGGGCTCCAAGTCCTAGGGGATAGGAATGAATTTACCATAGAAAACTCAACTTGCTGTTTTGAGTTGAGATTTCTATGGTAAATTCATTTTGGAATGAGAATTGTGCTCTGCTTTATTTTTGTTTTTAATTATTATCTGTATTATACAACATTTTTATTGAAGTTGGGTTATTATTTAGCATGATGGCTAACTTGAAAATTATTCTTTATTTTCTTAGCAGCAACAAATGTTCTTTGTATTTCTACAATTGGAGTTAGACATGTGGGTGGTGGTGTTGATCTCAGTAAATAACTGCTTATTCACTGAAATCGAAGTTTGGAGCTTGGCTGGGCCAGGATTACCTCTTTCTTCCTTTCCTGTTGGCTAGTTCCAAGAGTAAATTAACAGAATTTTTGTCTAAGTAATTCTCATGGATAATAACTCTTTGTTCATCTCAAGCTTTAGGCTAGAAATGAGGTCAGGTTTGCAATATATTTAGTCCAAGAAAAACTTCAAGGCTTCAATATGGATAAGAATACAAAGGCAATTCTCTCTCTCTCTCTCTCTCTCTCTCTTTTTCATTATAAGGCCCAGAGGAAAGGGCATAATATTATGTCTGCCTCTTGCTGCAATAGGGCATTACAGAAATTTCTAATAGAATTATATATTTGCTTAATTCTTTCTTCATATTAGTTTTTTATGAGACATTAAAAGATGACTCTCGTCTTTCATTCACACTGCATCTTCCTTGGATTCACAATTTTTAATGCCTTTTATACATATACTTTCACACTAGCTTATTAACTTTCTCAAATCATAGTTGAGAACAAGAGGCAAGGTGAAAAGGGGCAGGCACCCTGCAAAGCAGAACTAAAGGCAAAAAGCATTAGAAGGACATAGTAAAACTGTTGTCCTTTAATTAATGAAAATAATGACTCTGTAACACTGAGAATATATTATGTTTAATGGCTTACTGTTTAACAAGGAAACATTGGGACTAATAAATTTTATTAATAATTTTTTCATCCAAAATTCGAAGTGTACACTCAATAATATAACTTAATTTTGGAAATTTCTTAAGGCAGAACACATGTTGCTAGCTAAATGCAGAGTAAAGGAACGATAGCTCTATACTCTTTCTAGTGTTGGTCTGTTATTCGTGCACATATCTTGCTTTCCTCTAACTTGGTTATGTGATCCTAAAAGTGAGGATGATATATTGTAATTCATAAGCCTTTTGGACAGGGTTTTAAAAATGCTGAACAATAAGTGTTTTAAAGTTATGTTGCCTATGGAACTATATAGTATTATATATTCTTATATATGTATGTCTTATTATGACTAGAGTGAAAGGAGATTGTTCCAATAAAATTACTCTCAATAGTTAACGCTGAAATGGATAATTATTCTAATTCACTTTAGGCAAGTGTTTTAGTTTAACACTTTTTAAAAGAAAAAAATGAAACATATTTACAATATGAAGATAGAATGGAGCAATTTTATAATGTGGGTGTTTGAAAGTCCTTATGAATCAGGTTTTTGTAACAGTAATATATATGTCTATGTCAAGTAAGTGTTGATTTATTAATCTAATCATTGTTTATCAAGTACATACTATGTACCTGTCATTGTGCAAAACTGGGAATAAAAAGTGAAAACTTATATAGAACATGCCTTTACTGAGATTGAAATATAGCAAATTAGGTTGGGCGATAAGAAGCAATTTAAAAGAAATGATACTGGCTCTGCTCATGAGGTACATAAGATGACACCACCCAGATGACAACCTACTTGAAGAAGGAAGTAATGGGAAAAGACTGATCAATGACATTATACTGCCAAGTGTGTCTGATTCTTACATCTCATTCATACAAGGAAGTTCAGATCTACACAATCCTCTTCACCTATCTGTCTTGAACACTATTTTTACGAAGTTTAAAAAATTCTATCACCTGCTATGCTAATATTCAAATTCTTCTTAGAGATTTTAAAAGAAATGGAAAATAACTGTTAAGTTGTGAAGTCTGAAAATTGGTTTTTTGATTAAAATTCTTTAAATACTAATTGTTACCTGACCATAGATTAGTACCAATTTATACACACCTAAAATCACACAGTTCATATTGAATTACTTTATCAAACAGACTATTTTTTGTTGTTGTTGTTCTGAGACAGAGTTTTGCTCTTGTCCAGGCTGGAGCTCACCACAACCTCCACCTCCCGGGTTCAAGCAATTCTCCTGCCTCAGCCTCCTGAGTAGATGGGATTACAGGCACGCACCACCATGCCTGGTTACTTTTGTAGTTTTTAGGAGAGGTGGGGTTTCTCCATGTTGGTCAGGCTGTTCTCAAACTCCTGACCTCAGGTAATCCACCTGCCTCGACCTCCCAAAATGCTGGGATTACGGGTATGAGCCACTGCGCCTGGCCACACAGAAAATATTTTGATAACTATTTTGAACTTTTGAACTCTTCAACCAACCAGACCTGAAAATCAATCCCCATTTGTTTTGATTTTTTTTCTGCTGCAAAAGTGAGTTCCCAGAACACTGAGCCTGGCAGTTTTTCAGGAACAGTCTAAGAAAGTCTCCAGATTAGTTATCATCAGCAAATACAAAACATTCACAGTTATGATATCTAGTCCACATTCTATGAAGCCACACAAGTTAGAGAAAATTTTCTGACATAGATTCTATATCTGTATATTTTAGCTATATCTTCTTTAACAGAATTGGAGCTAAAATAGAAAACAGATATTCAAAACATGAAAAAAAGGAAAGCTAACATTTTTTAAAATCACATTGAATGAACATTAAGCATTTTAAAAAGTACTAGAAATAGTCTTTGGAATAACTAGAAGTTCTGAGAAACTCATTTGATAATAACTAGTTCTTAATGCTACAGACTTTTAAGTGTATTTGCTCATTTCAAAATATGTAGAAGATATCTCCATGAATCCTTGCAAATCAGTGATAACACAAAGAAAGAGGTACACAATTAAGTGAGTGCTCAGCCTGGAGCTGAAGGTAAATGAAAACTAGGATAGACAAAAAGCTATCCAGGAGCCAGAAAGCACAGACAGTCAGGAGGCCAATTATAAGGTCTTTTTCATTGGAAAAGAAACAAAGATGGAAAGCCAAATCTGACAACATTTAATTTGATCTAAGACTCTTAAAAACAAATGTCCTAGAATGGGAGTAACAAGTAGCTCCCAACTAACGCAGAAATACAGCCTCTTTGAAGAGAAACTTCCTTAATGTAGTCCTATCAGATTTCCACATAGTGTGGTAAAATCAATTACCACCCCATGACAAATATTACAAAAAACAACAGAAGGTAAGACATCTGACATGGAGGCAACAAAATAAACCAGAGATTTAGGATCAAAAGAACTACACAATGGGACAAGGTATCCTACAGTGACAGAAAGAATAATACAGAAAAGCTTACTTTTTGCTAATATTGCATATCATACATAAATGAGCAGAAAGCTCTATTCCACATAGCCACTCAAGGAAACAAGCTATCTTGATTGCTACTATCTGGTAGCTTACTAGGTTTCTGCGACAGAAGAGAGCGACTGAATAATTGTGCATGGGTTTTGCAGACATGACCCATGGCACTTCTGCATATATTTCATTGGTCAGATCTAATTACATAAACTGTAGAGAAGCAAATAGAATATCAATTAGTATAAATGCTCATGTCACAACTGAACAAGTTTATACTGTCAGACACAGAATATAAAATAACTATAAAAATGTTGAAATTGAAAACATAGTTGGGGATGGGTGAAATGACAGATTAGTTCTAGTTTAAGTGATTGGACTGGAAGATATAATAAAATAAAACATAGTCATCTAACAAAGTAGGACCAAAACAAATACAGTAAAAACAGATAAAAGTTCAGGAAAAAATACAGCAATTCATCATAACGGTAGGTTTCAAGGTAACACTATTAATTATTGACATGTCAAACTGGCCATAAAAATTAATGAAGATTTGAACAATAAATTAACCAATTTAAATCTAATAGGCAACCAGCCATTCAAATGTCCACATTATCCTCAAGCATGCATACGTGAACTAGAAAAACTGGTCATTTATTAGGCAGTAAAATATTTCTCATAAAGGGCAAATATAATGTTACACCGACCAATTCTGTGGGCAGTACAGCATCTTTTCAGTAAGTTTATTTTCTTTCAAATTAAGCAATAATTTCACATTACTTATTATCAGTAATGAAATTTTATTATTCATATGGGAATTTACCGATTGTTAAACTTTTATTTTAGAAAAGTTTAGAGGATATTTGAAGTGATAGTACAGAGATTCTAGTTTCCTCCAACATCTTACATTAGTATATTTGTTAAAACTAATAGACAATTATCAACACATCATTATCAGTCAAAACTAGTGCTTTATTAGGATTTCATTGTTCTAACCTAATGTTCTTTTTATGTTTTATGGTCTCATTTAAGATACCATATTACACTTACTAGTTGTATCTCCTAAGGTGCCCTTGGATGATAGTTTCTCAGACTTTCTTAACAATTTTGAGGAGTAACTTTCAGGATTTTTTTAATAGAATATTCATCAGAATTTGTCTGATGTTTTTCTTGTGATTAGACTAGGTTTATGAGTTTTGGAGAGGAGGAAAACAGATATAAAGTGTCATTTTCATTACATCCTTTCAAGGATAAACAGTATCAACAGAATTTATAATCATTGATGTTAACCTTGATCTCCTGATTGAGATAGAGTTTGTCAACTGTTAAGTTGGTATTTTTCCCCTTTCCCCATTATGCTTTCTGGAAGGAAGTTACTGTGCACATATAAAGAATGAAGAGTTATGTTCCCCATCATTTTTTTTCCCCATTCCCTTAAGTGAGATTGTGTCATATGTTTGTAATACAGTTATGTTGTTTTGTCACATTCTGCAATCTCCTTACCTCCTAAATGGCTTATAAAAATTGCATATGTTAATATTCACTCTTTGTGTTATAAAGTCCTATGGATTTTGACAATGTATAGATGTGTATATCCACAATTATCATGACATGCATAATGGTTTTACTGCTTTAAAAAATTCACTATTCTTCAACCAATTCAACCCTCTCTCCATCCTGTCAAATTCCTGAAAACCAATGACCTTCTTACTATCATTATGGGTTTGCCTTTTCCAAAATGTGGTAAGATTAGAATCATATGTGTAGCTTTTACAGATAAGCTTCTTTCACTTAGCAAAATGTATGTAAGTTTCCTTTATGTCTTGTGTGGCTCAATATCCTTAATAATATTCCATTTTATGGATGTGCCACAGTTTGTTTATTCAATCACTTATTGAAGAAATATGATGAACTGATACAAAGCAATCTCAATCAAAATCCCAGGAAACCGTTTACACATACGGAAAAACTGATTATAAAGTTGATATGGAAAGGAAAAAAGACCTAGAAAAACACAATGCTGAGTAAAGACAACATCTGAGGACTTACATTAACTGATTTTAATAACTAGTATAAAACTACAGCAATCAAAACAAGGTAATATTGACAAAATAATAGACACTGATGGAACTGAGAGCCAAAATAATATAACTGGGCTTTCCTACACAAAAATAGAACCTAGACATAGACCTTACAACATTAAAAAAAAAAAAAAAAAAACTTACAACAAATCTAAGACCTATATATAAAATATAAAACTAAAAACTTCCAGAATAAAACAAACATAGTAGAAAATTTATGTGACCTTGAGTTTGGTGATGAGTTTTAGATACAATCTAGCATTTCTTTAACTAGTGTCAGTTGAACACAGTCAATTGGCTTTATTTCTGGGTTCTTTCAGAGGGTCAAGGCCCTGTGTAGGATCCTTATTTGTGACTGGTTTCTTGCTTTGGCTTCCACAGCGGTGTATATTGGCAAAATATTTTTGATGCTGTAATTTGGGCGCAATCCAGGAGATAGCACTTAAGAGTAATGGCAAGCTGATAGGCTTCACAGCCACCTAGCTTTTTTGTATTTTTGCTAGTAGCTGTGGAGCCATGCTCTGTGATGGTTGGTAAGAGAGGTGATCTCCTCATCAAGTTGCTCCTTGGCCTTGGGGGCATTCCCTGTGATCATGAGCATCATGCCTACCTTCTTTTGCTAGGTGCTCTGGGCCACAGGGCTCTCTTGGGCAGAGGCCATGGCTGGGAGACAGGTCACATTCTTCTTGTACGCCCTGCAGAGGGAGGCACGCCCTGTTTCTGCACCAGCCCAATAACTCACATATCTCACCCTTCTCAGCATTCTGAGGGTGAAGGCTCCTCTGGCCCTCCCAAGCTGTGCACTTCAGCCCTGAGGTGCCAGGACTGACTTGTGGCTCTGCCCACTAGACTCTAGGAGTCAGGTTCTGGTTGTGTTGGAGTATTCTAAGTAATCCGAGGCCACTGGGAAAGTACTCAGGAGGAACCTCTGCAAAGCACCCTGTCTTGGTAGCAGAAGCTGCATTGCGCACATTCTCCTGCAGGACATCCTGGCCGGGTCTTTGGAGGGGCTGGTGGGTAGGAAGTTCTGCAGAAGTCCCTAACCTGTGGAGGAGCCAGCCTCACTTTCTTTTGACTTCGGGGTCAGATGGGGCTAAAGCTACTCGCAGGGAGATAGGGAGCCCTGGGGGATGGGCCTATGGCCGCATTTTGCTACAGCTGCCCAGCACACAAAAGTCCCTGGGCTCTGCACAGGCTGAATCACTGTCTCTGCATACTCTCCGGGCAGATTCCCCCACCAGTTCAAATGCCTGTTGGGGTTGTAGAAACTCTTGTAGCTAGGATCCCAGAGGTCCATGGCGATAGTGGGCTGTCTTTTCATTCCTTAATTTCTTCCTTCCTAAGTAGCAATTCATGGCCTGGAATTAGCCCGAGTATTCAGCTATCCCACACAAGGTTCCTGCTTCCTGCCTCTTCACCCTGATATCTATGTTGCCTATTGATTCTTGGTGTTTTCTCTCCAATGAGCTGCTGAAAGTATATTGGTTTACTCCATGTTTTGGTATCTGTCAGTGAGAGTGGTTTTCCTGGCTGTCTCTAGTTGACCAGCTTGTCCCTCTCTTCCTCTTTGTACATTTAGAGGCTGAGAACATGGGTCAGTGTGGCGAATCTTGAGGCCAAAGTTCAGGTAATGAAGTGGAGAGGTGTGGAATAGACCTGAGCAGGGAGGCCTATCTGAGCCTAAAAAGAAAGTATATGTGTTCCATTCCTATGTAAGCCAACATATGAACATGTCTTTATGCATAGTAAGACACAATACAAATTGTTTGCATTAGTTTTAAATAATTATCTTTATGTTGGAGGGTTTTTTTTTTTTGTATTTATACAATAGAAATTTAAACCTGAAAAAGTATTAAGAAGTAATATATTCTGATGCTCATTTGAAATAGATTAAAAAAAAAAAAAACTAGGTCATGAACCGTTAATGATTTTTCTAATAATATAATTTTTATTTATTTATTTATTTATTTTTAGACAGAGTCTCACCTTGTTGCCCAGGCTGGAGTGCAATGATGTGATCTCTACCTCCCAGGTCAAATGAGTCTCCTGCCTCAGACTCCAGAGTAGCTGGGATTACAGGTACACACAACTACAACTGGCTACTTTTTGTATTTTTAGTAGAGACAGGGTTTGCCATTTTGGCCAGACTAGTCTGGAACTCCTGACCTCACATGATCAGCCCAACTTAGCCTCTAATAATATGAAATTTTATAGTGGTAACATAAAACAAATAGGACTTCGAACTCCTAATTACGTTCTCTTTCCATAAAGCCCACTGATCCTCAATCCCTTTAAAGCAGATACCATTTTCTCAATTCAGGTTCTGAATTGTAGGTAATTTTCCACATGGTGATAAGGAATCCATTGCCCATTTGTAGCAGATGGTTTCATATCACACCAAGAGTATGAGTTCTTGGTTCAGAATTACCATGAATCTTCAAGACAGCATTATGCCAGGCACAACTGTATTCCTGTGGGGCTCCAAGGAAGTAATAACTTTAAATGTAAATAATGTTGGGGAGATATTTGTATTAACACTGGAACTACAGCTGTTTTTATATGAATTTTTAAAAAATAAGTTTAAAATAACAGCCAAAGCAAAAACATTCTTTGAAATTATTTGAAATGCAAAGAATATTAATAAAATTATAATTAATTAAAAGAAATATATGGAGAATGGTTAGATCCAGTTACTAATTTATCAATGCATTTAAACATACACTTACATTACTGGATAATGTGAAATGCAATAGAGACACAAAGACAAATTGAATAGTCATTGCCCTCAATAAATTTGAAGTCTATAGACAGAAGACAAAAAAAACAAAATTTTCATAAGCTATGATAAATGCTATGATTATGTTAATGTTACTATGGTACAAAGAAAGAAGCATAATTCTGTGAGTGTGTGTATTTGTGTGTGTGTGTGCATTGCTTGAGGACTTAGGAACACAGGGAGATTTTTTACTGAAGAGTTTCCAAAAAAAAAAAAAAAAAGTTTAAGCTAAGGCTTGGGGATGACATAAGAGATAACCAAGTAAAGACCACTGGAAAGATATTGCAGGCAAAAGAATGAAAATTGCAAAGACTAGGGGCAGAAAAGAATATTAAACCATTAGGTAATTGCAGGTAGTTGAATTTCCTATTGCTAAAAAACCTAGTAAAGTCATCCACTGGCAAGTATGTCCTGAAGTTACAGGTTAAATCTATGTAATATAACTGGAGGATAAAAGACCTAATATAAAAACCTATTTATTTGGCCGTCCTACTGGGAATAAAATGTAGCAAATTTGTCTTTATGCATAGTATAAAAAATGAAACAAACTATAACAGTATTTTGTTTAAAAAGTTATCTATTAATTTTACTCACAGACTTTAATTAGTATTGAATTATTAGTTTTGTGTTTTTGTTTCGTTTTGTTTTATTTTTGAGACAGAGTCTTGCTCTAGTCACCCAGGCTTGAGTTCAGTGGTCTGATCACCAAACACTGCCATCTTGACTTTTTGAGCTGAAGTGATTCTCCCGCCCCTCAATCTCCCCAATACTTGGGACTATAGGCACTCACCACCATGCCTGGCTAATTTTTGTATTTTTGTAGAGAAGGAGTTTTGTCATGTTGCCTAGGGTGGTCTCAAACTCCTAGGCTCAAGCCATCTGCCAACCTCCACCTCCCAATGAGCTAGGATTATAGGCATGCCCTACAAGATTCAGGCTTGAATACTTTCATGTAACTTTTAAGAAGATCGTATTGAATCAAATGGCAAAGTTTATACAAAGGAGGAAAAAGAAAACTTTTACCGTATATTTCTATCCATATATGTATATCAATATATATAACTTTCAGATTTCATATACATATAGATACACACACACACACACACGGGCGCACACACACACACAGAGAGGAAATTTCTCATAATTTAAAAAAGTCCTGACAATGAAACCTGTAACAACAATTATAAAATTATAAAATAAGTATAGATATTCAAAGATAATGTATATTCCAAATAAAATGGTAAAGCTTTTATAGTCATTGAGATAACAGTAGTTTAATAGGTTTCTGGAAGGAAGTATTTAATTTAGGAGCACCTAACTAGTAGCAGCTATGATGTATTTTGGCACTTCAGAATTTTTGATGGAGAGTTAATATTTTTAGACCACTAGATATATGTTAGGCATACTGCTTTGGCATTTGCATTTATGATTTTTCATAATCTAAGAAAGCAGAGAGGAGTAGAAAAAAAAAAAACAGAAAAAATCTAAATAAACTTGTTAGATCTTTCCAAAGCAGTTGGTAAAATTGTTTGGAGTCCAAAACATGTAGTATGCTTTGTTTTAACAGCTAACCCTGCAAGATACATTCTCTTAACATGGCAGGCATTTACAATAACAATTGTCATTTACTCAGCAGGGGCCAAAAAGCTAACTCCTCAACCATATCCAACACAGTCTTGAACAATTGTTCAAACTGTCCTTCCCACAATGCTAAATAGCACCCCTGTCTATTTGAAACATGGAGTCAGTGTAACACCCATGACCTCTCACCTCACAATGTCCTGTTTCGCAAATTGAGTTAAGGTAATAATCTTGTTCGACTTAGACATAGGTCTGACTTTGGAGCTAGCTTAGAGACAGGACACAATTACATTTTACTCTTCCATATAGGGAGCTCCCAGATTGCCAAGGCCCATGGTTGTGTAATCGTAAAATGGACTGAGTATGTAAATATGACTAAAACCTTTGGACTGAGGTTTTAGCAAGTACTTCTACTAGTACACCTAAGTTATATCCTTATTCCTTCTCTATCAATAACAGGGCATACATTTTAATCTTTACCTGCCCAACTCCACTGCTTTGCAGATGGATACAGTTGTGAGGAGAGGGATGATATTTATTAGATCTTAGAATTTCCAAGGGTAAGTAAAACTTCTTTCAGTGAGTCTTTTGCAAAACTGAAAGATTTGTGAGTTAATGCAAATAATTCAAATAGCTATGTGCTACCTTTTTTACTAAAAATTTTATATTGTTACTTATTTCCTTTTCAAAAAGTTTCTTCTTGAAACTATACAAAATCTTTGATCCTTGAAGCTTTTCTAAAAATGAAGATTACCAAATCAAATTAAAATATCACTGGACATAAAGTAAACCGATTATGCAATCCGTGAAAATAATATAATTAAAAATTCTCCTTTTTCTTTTTCTTAAGCTTTTTTTAAGATCTGAATAAATTCTGAAGTTTCTTTGATGCCTGCCATCAGTTTGCTTACATTTTTATAATTCAGTTCATTCATATAGCAAAAACACAAAATTCTATTGATATTTAATGTTGCACTAATATTTTAACTTTCTTTAGCCTAAAGCTATCTAATGTACATTTCTTCCTACCCCGCTTGTATTTCTTAGTCTCTAGTGTTGGAGAGAAATGCAATCTGAGGGAATATTAATGATTGTCAGGGAGGAAGAGAGAACAAAATTGATTTCAGAAGTAATTGGAAAGTATGCCTCCTTTTTAAATGTAATATACTCTAACCAAGCTCCTTATGTTATTAACTGTATTCTACACCTTTTTTTTCATAGTAATTATATACATAAAGCAGAAGTAATTTGTGAATGGGTATATTTTGTGATTTTCAAAGTTCAAGCTTTATCTGGACTGATGGATTGAAAGTTCAGAGAGTTAAACATCTAGTTTTAAAAGGAAAATTAGCATACTTTATTTTTATCAGCTTCTTTTCTTTACTGTTCTCTCCCATCTTTCCTAAACTTATTCTTTTTCATTATTGAGAGCTTCAGGAAAATGTCTTCCGTGTCATACGTTTCCCTCAGCTGGTGATTTTATGCTGCTTAATGCACACAATGGTCACTACCAGGTTAAGTAATTGAACTTGTAGTCAGACAGTTCAGTCCATAACTGATGACTACCTCTGTCCACTGAAGGACTGAAAATTGGAGAGCACAATCCCTAGTTTTAGCACAGGTTAAGTAAGGCTAGACTTACAAATTTACCCTCAGTCTTCTTTTCCTCCTATTTTAAAAAATAAATTAAAATTAAATATGTCTTCTATTACAGATCTTATTTTATATGGAGATTCTGAACATACACATTCTCTTTCTCTCTCTCCACACACACACATTGCACACACACACACACATACACACACATATGGCTGATGTGCTCTTTTATGGTGCTAAGAAAGTAACAGGGACAACAAGAGCATATTGTTTTCATTTCATTATATTTCCATTAATTCAGTAGGCGTTTGATGAGTGAGAGTGTAGAGGATACAGAGATAAACAAAAAACACATTTTGTGTCTTCTGGGAATTTCAGTCTACTGGGGTAGACACATATGCAAATATGTAAATAAACTGCTGTACAATGTATAATAATATTATTTGAGCAGACATTTTCAACATTTCACTTCTATTTACTCAAATCTTAACACATCAAAGAGGCCAGTACCTAAATCTTTTTGACTGAAGTCTTTCTCCAACTGCTGTTGAATTAGTAATTTACTAGAATTCCAGGGAATTAATAAACCCTAGAGAAGACAGCACAGGAGTTAATGCCATCTCTTTTCTTATCCCTGCTTTCTTATCTTAGATAAACTGGCCCTTATGTGGGATTCAGCTTCAACTGTCCACAGTGGTAATTTGTTGTGTGTGTGTGCGTGCGTGTGCGTGTGTGTGCGTGTGTGAGTGCGTGTGTGTGTGTATACTTTTTTTTTTTTGCTTCCTTCCTTTCCCTGTATCATTTTTCCATTTCTATATTTTCTGATCTCAACTCCCAATTAACTGCTTGCATTCACAAATTGTCTCTGGGTCTGGTTCTGTAGAACTTGGATTAAAATAATTGTCTAATAAATGTTTACTATTATTGTGTGGAGAATAATGTCTAAATAAATAAGACATATCTAATTTATTATTATTATTAGCATTATGGAGACACTGCAGGTTTAAGTAACCATAGGCAGTTTAGTGTTTAGGGAGTTCTGAGAGATGAAGAAATAATAGTTGGCATAGACCAAATTATGACGGAGAAAATAATTTAAAAATAGAACATCAGTGAATACCAATATTCAATGGATGAAGGATAATCCATATTGAAAGGGTTCTAGGAGCCTAGAAGAGAATAAATCAGTGGCTGGGAGAGTCTGAATAAAGAGAGGCTGGTCAATCACAATGGGCCCAAAACTCATTAAGTAAGATAAAGACTGAAAATAAAATGTTTAATTCCAACATTTAGGTGCCAAACATATCCCAATTAACAAGGACAAACAATATTTATGACATTTTCATTGTAATTTAATAAGCAGCTACCAGTGTTTATAATTTATGAGCAATGCTTCTACATGATGCTCATCCTCATATACTGTTTTCCAAGTAAAATATCTGTCTTAAGGTGACAATATGAATAAATATATAGGTATTTGGATATTCAAGGCAAAGCTACATTCTGAAATTATGTATTTTTTTTGTATTCTGGTCACTTAATAAATTATCAAAAAAGAGATCACAAGTGAACATAAAATAAAATTTAAAATAGATTAATGTTAATTATAAGGCCTAACAGAGACAGTACATCTAAATACTTTAACACTTTGTTGATGACTCATATCCTATGCAAAACAAACATTTCAAAGTTACTTCTCTGGTTAAAAGAAAAAACAAATTATACAAATATGCCACGTTTCACGTTTGGTCTTTCAAATGAGCAAATAAAAATGAAGGGAGAAGCACAAACTACAATACTGTGCATATGTGTGTATATTTTGTATATATGGAGAAATAAAGTTGAAGGCTAAAAGTCATTAACAGAAAGATAAAATCTGATTAAACCATGAACGCCTGTCAGGGTGGACACCTTCAGACTCCTCAGATCTACTCGCTTTTGCTATGAAGCTCCATCCCTCTTCCCCTTTTTCTTCTCTTCCTCCTCCTTTTTTCACTCTCCACCCTCCAGTACATTAGAGAGTCTAGAGTCTGGAAGTCAGTACTCCCTGTGGAGCTCCTCTTGCAGCAGTTCCATTGCTGGAAAGATACTTGACTAATAGACCTTTGAATTACTTGTGATCACTGGCTATGGTGTGGTGTGTTTAGATGTGGACACTACCAAAGAGGAGAAAAAGGCAGGCCTAGCATTGGCCTAGGAAAATACTAACCAAAATATCAATACAATGGTTATACTAAAATATAATAAATATATTTTAAAGAATTCTACAATTGCTTACTTTTGTATAAAGTAGAAACCTAATCAACCACTATATTTTTGGCATTTGAAATTTTATTTCTTTTTTCTTTTTTTCTTTAACATGTGGCTCATTCAAACACAAATAGGTAACTGGATAAACACAAGTTAAAGGTTTAAATTTTATTTAATGCATGCAGCAAAACTACTCATAAAGCCATAGAATATTCCTGAAATGGTGGTATAGAATTGGGATCAATTTCTTTTTAAAAATCTTCAACTAATATGCAGGAACTCAAATATATAGGCACAATAATCGTCTGGCACTTTTACATCTCTCAAATACATGACATTTAAAGAAGTAGACCTATTTGTTTCTTTTTATATAAAAGCCTCCATAACAAATGTCTACAAATTCAATGTAAAACTGAGAGAAGACAGACATCTATATATTTTTAAGCAATTGCATCTCAGAAGCCCATATTCCAGGGGCAATTTGAAGAGAAGAGTTTTGGATGATTTGAAGGCTGTCGTCGGGTTTAGAAAAGCAGTAAAGATGATCCTTCAGATCAAACACCGCATGTTCTCACTCATAGGTGGGTGTTGAACAATGAGAACACATGGACACAGGGAGGGGAGCACTACACACTGGGGTCAGTTGGGGGGAAATAGGGGAGGGACAGTGGGGGGTGGGGAACTGGGGAGAGATAGCAAGGGGAGAAATGCCAGATGTAGGTGATGGGGAGGAAGGCAGCAAATCACACTGCCACGTGTGTTCCTTTGCAACAATTTTGCATGTTCTTCACATGTACCCCAAAACCTAAAATGCAATAAAATAAATAAATGGGAAAAAAAAAACAAAAACTATGTATTCATGACACTTTATGGACTGTTGCTGTGCCTGAACCATCAACCATCTAATATACAAAATGTTTTCCAAGAAATGACTCTCATGGCCACTTGGGAGATTCTTTTTAAAAAGCAAAGGGCAGGAAAAAAAATCAATTTATACAACCAGGTGAAGACATATAAACAAATAAACACATAGGAAAAAGCCTCAAGTAAAAGAGTAAGTTCAGCACTAAGGACTTCAAGTTACTTGCATGAGTGTAAGTTCACCTATTTAAATAACTTTTATTTATTCTCATGTCATCACACAACAGATAAATATTAGCTGGGGATGTGAATCACATGGCAAATTTTCTTCAGTGATCTTTACAAAGAAAATTAACATGTCGAATCACTAGGAAAGTTGTGAAGCACATCAAGACGACAAATTGTATAGTTATTTTTTCTAAAAGTAGTAATTTTTCCATGACTTTTGAAAGATGAAGTCGAGAGCATGTAGAACTCTGAGAAATCATAAGCTGATATAGACTTGCTATTTTTTGTTTTTGTTTATTTCTATTTGTTTACTTCAAATTTTAGTTTTTGAAAAAGTAATACATTCTTTGGGCTCAGATAGATGTGGAGAGAAGAAGAAGTTCCACTCATGAGTGTAAAAGCAACAGATATGCATATTTTGACAGAAAGATATTCGCTAGACTAATCACACCAACATTATGTATCTTTGAGGAGTATATATTCTCAACAACCCAAACTGTAAACTATCCACATATTTCTAGCAGTATATATTCTCAACAACCCCAAACTGTAAACTATCCAGATATAGATGGTCATCAAAATTATAATGGATACATACATCATACTATATTCACTCAATATATGTGTATATAAAGAAATGTACAGTAAAATACAACAACATATAGATTAATCTCACAAACATATCATTCTCTAAAAGGAGTCACCTAGGATAAATTCTTGAGGAGATGGATATCCCATTTGCTATATAATGTTCTTATTTCAGGTTTCATGCCTGTATCAAAATGTCTCATGTACCCCATAAATATATATATACCTACTATTTATCATAAAAATTTAAAAATAAAAGAAGCTACACACATAGATTACATACTCTGTGATTACAACTTATAAAATTAAGAAGGTAAAATTAAAATACAATATAAGAAATAAAATTGATGGTAAACTCTAGATAGTATTTTTAACTGCAAGGGGGTGCAGAACAGAAATATTTAAGAGGCAGAAATTATTTATATGTTATTTTTCTTCTCACGTATATTTTCAACATAATAGCAATGAAAACGTTGTGTCCAAATGCTTTGCTTCTGCAGTGAAACATCTACCAACTACTGAACAATGTCTCGCCAACCACATAGTACCTTCCTTTACAGCTTTCTAGATCTTCTCTCATTTAATAGACATTAGCTTGTTTCCTATCTTTAGTTCTTATAAAGTTTTGCAATAAGTATTCCTCTATGTTATTTTATACTTGTGCAACTGTAATATATCAATAGGATAATTCCCAGAAGTAGAATTGTAGCATTTTTGGTAAAAGTCTACGCCTGTAAACAAACTGCCTTTCACTGGGGATGTACCAAAGTATACTGCCAGCAATATACAACATAAAGCTTTGGCAAGCAGATGAGTGTGATCAAACTTTTTTATTTTCATGAAATTATGATGAAATTTGTTGCTTAATATGGTCTGAATTTTAAATTATCTTATTATGGAGAGATGGGAAATATTTTTACAAGTCCAAGGTTCATTTGCATTTCATTTTCTCTGAATTGTCTAATTATTTGTCATTTTTAATTGGTTTATTGGTGTATGTATCTAAAATTTAGGAAATTCATTTCTAATCTATGATATTGGCTACAAACATATTTTCCCATTTTTTATTTGACTTTATGTCATATTTTAATCATGTCTATGTTTAATAGTTTATATAGCAACATTTATCAAATTTCTTTATGGTTTCTGAATTTTGAGACAGTTTGGAAAGCTTTTTCCATCCCAACATTCTAAAAAATTTAAGCGGTATCTTTTAGTTCATTAATTATTTTTAAGAAGCAAATTTCAGATCCATATGGCACTAATTCTATTTTTTATTGGGATGTCTATTTCACAAGTGTATTACATTCAGAAAATTCTTCAGAATGTATGTTTTTGTTAATTTGTGTACATTTCTCTAAGTATACCTATATGTACATCACATTTTAAAAGGCATATAAAAATCTAATATTTTATTTAAACTTTTACTTTAAAAGCAAACATATGTTAGGGGGATAAGGAAAAGCATATCTGGGCATCCTGAGCACTCTGTAAGAATTAGACAAAACTGACTCTCACACATGATATCCAAACTTGATAAAAACTTTCCCCAGCCTTAGTTCCTAACATATATAAACACACACACACACACACACACACACACACACACACACACACACACACATTGAAATAAACCAATAAATAAAAAAAACACATAAGTAAATAAATAAGTATAATAGTTGAGACTATATGTTTTGTTCTGGGAATTCCAGGGGAAAACAAGTTTACAGAAAGAGACCATTAATTGTGTAAGAAAAATAATAAAGGAAATTCATGTTGACTTCTTTTCATCCTCATCTTCCTCCTTTCCCCTTTTTGCCCATTCCACCCAATTAATGCTGAACTTGTATCTGTTTATTCAGCTTTGAATTTTCTTCACCACAAATTACCTGCAGAAAATTTATTTACCTCTGCCTGCTATCCTTTTTAGCTATTTATTATGACTAATTCCTACTCATTTTTCTGATCTCAAATGCATGCCTTTAAAATGAATTCCATTGCATGTTCCTTGTTTTATGTTTTAGTATTTTAAAGCTCTGATTAGAGTTTTAATACAGTAAAATAAAACAATGAACACTCTTGCAATCATGTAGCATGTTGCATTTATATTCACCAATTTGGAAGTTTTCAAATTTGAATAGCTTGCTTCTGGGTAAATAATGTGTTGATGTTGGACTAAGGTTGATTCCAGATTGAATGTATCTTCTTTGGCCCGGAAAAATCCTAGAGGTGGTTAAATTTAGCCAACTCTGTTTTAGCCCTCAGGGAAAAAAACAGAGAAGCTAAGAAGGTGGCAGATTAAAGCAGCTTTAAAAAAGCCCCTGAGAAGTCTGTCTTATGAGCTAATACAGGGAACATGTAAATAAGCAATGAAATTTTCCTCTGAGCAACAAAGGATACTTAAAGATTTTAGTGAAAGAAACTAGTGAAGAGTGCAATGGGACAGAACACTTTGGGCATCCACGGAGTGCTGGAAGGTATCTTTGAAGGATAAACAAATAAATGGAGAATTTCAAGTAAAACATCAAAGATATATTCATTCATTCAGATTATGTTTCTTAATTGCCTGCTTATATAATAAGTTATACAGATAAAGTAGAAAATAAAATAAACAATCACATTGCTTATAGAGGGCTTTATGCTTCAGGTAATATATCCTAATTTTTTGAGGCAGGTTATTTATGTAACTTAGATATCACCTTTGTTTCAGATATACTCTATCATTAGCATTTCAGGTCAATAATTTGAAGACTGTTCTTTACTTGATATGTTCCTTTACAGTACTCAAAATTTTTTATTTTTACTCTAATAGGCAGGCAAATACCTACCTCTCTGTCTTGTAAGTTCTAATTAAATAAGATATAAGAAAACTATTTTAACAGAGGAATTATAAAACATTACATTTAAATATTGTATATCAAGGCCTGACTAAACCTCAGATTTTAGCAGATATCTCTGTATAATTATAAAAACTAGAGGAGATTTGAGTGGGGACACAAAGTCTAACCATATCATTCTGCCCCTGTCCCGCCTCCAATCTCATGTCCTCACATTTCAAAATGATTGATGCCTTCCCAACAGTCTCCCAAAGTCTTAACTCATTTCAGCATTAACTCAAAAGCCTAAGACCAAAGTTTCATCTGAGACAAGGCAAGTCTCTTCTCCTAGGGGCCTGTAAAATCAAAAGTAAGTTAGTTACTTCCAGAATACAATGGGGACACAGGCATTGGATAAATGCTTTCACTCCAAATTGGCCATTGGAAGGGGCTACAGACCCCATGCAAGTTTGAAATTCAGCAGGGCAGTCATTAAATCTTAAAGCTCCAAAATAATCTCCTTTGACTCCAAGCCTCACATCCAGGTCAAGCTGATGCAAGAGGCAGGCTCCCATGGCCTAGGGCAGCTCTGCCCCTGTGGCTTTGCACTGTACATCCCCCATCCTGGCTGTTTTCACAGGCTGGCATTGAGTGTCTGTGGCTTTTTCAGGCACATGGTGCAAGCTGTCAGTGGATCTACCATTCTGGAGTCTGGAGGATGGTGGCTCTCTCCTCATACTTCCAGTAGGCAGTGCCTCACTGGGACTTTGTGTTGGAGCTTCAATTCCACATTTCTCTTCTTTACTACACTAGCAGATGTTCTCCATTAGAGCTCCACCTCTGGAGCAAACTTCTGCCCAGACATCAAGGCATTTCCATACATCCTCTGAAATCTAGGCAGAAGTTCCCAAACCTCAATTTTTGACTTCTGATTTTTAACCAGTTGAAAGAAAGCACACCAAAAGAAAATCAGAGTTCTCACTCTGGTCTAACGAATTTATCTGGAGCTGGTAGCTTGGTTTTCAGGCTTCAGACTGTTCTTGGTTTGAAGGTCAAGTTTCACTGGGGACCTATCCCTGCCTGCATAGGAATTTGCCTGCTTCCTGTTGCTATCAATACTAAATAAAACATTGTTATATTTTATTGGTTGTTATTACAAGAGCTTAAGTTAATTAATCATGAATATCTAGAATCATGCCAAGATCAATTAAATATCCAAATTATTTGTCTCAATTTATTAATATACTTTTAAACTTATACTATAGCTTAATTTAAATGTTGTTGTTTTGTTTATCAACAGTATTGACCTGTTATTTTTTCTACTCAGATACCATGGTTTTGTTGGGAAACAATTTTCTATACAATTTCCTATTGCATGTTTTGTAAGCAGAAGCACTGAGAGTTTTGTTCTAAACTGTTACTGCCTACATAGTGAAATACTTTGAAAGACACAGGTAGTATTTCCTCCTTAAGCAGAAGGCATATTTGATTCTCCTGTATCATTTCAAAAAAATACCATCCTTTGAGGCATGTTGCTTGCACCTATTATTAAAAATGGATTTCTTAAGCTTGGAGTTTCTCATCTGTGACATAAACCCATTGTGTATACAACATGTACCTGGGACACTCCATGTCACTCCTCAGGGACTTGGAAGGTAAGAGAAAGCAACGTTGACCTGAAGCTCATGCTGCTTGCTGTGATCTCTTTTGATCTCTGACCAAAGAGAACCAACCATATCTTCTGTCAGCCTCCAGGAAACTGTGGCAAGATAATTTGTCAGTTTGCTTGTAGGGTAAAACCTTACACCCATCACACGTTTTGAAAGTTTTGTGATGCATCTAGATTTATAGTTTTAAATGACTGAATTGATAATCAAGACCTCAACTAAATAATTGTTTTACTATGTTAGAATACTAATTGAAAGAAAATCATTTATATCTGAGATAATTCAAATAGCTCATAATTAGCACCATATTATCTAATTAATAACAGTTCAAAGCATAAAATCTAAATGTGCTGAAAAGAGACAACAAGAATTTTAAAAATTCAGTAAAGTGTCTTATGGATTATGGATTAAGAATTCTGCCTATCTATCAGCCTAACCTGATGAATTGATTTAATTTATTTAGTCAGAATGAGCTAGATAGAAGACAGGGAAGTAGGGTATTTAGTTTCAGTTACAATATTTTATTCTTCATTTTTATGTTTGCCTAAAAAGAACTATTTAATTATTCCCTCAATTGCTAGCGAGCAAGGCATGATTTTTTAGTTGAAAGAATTCTTAAATATTTTAAAACAAACCTGAAAAGCATTTCTAATTTTATGTAATTTAGTGGCACAAATTAAATCAGAAATACTCGACCATTTAGTCACTTTCTGTCTTCATATTAGTTACATAAGTGTGATATCAAAAATATTGTACATTTTAAAAATATTCAAATGTATGCTTTTTTAGTGTTGTGAGTTACATATACTAAAGTGAAAGTGTTGGGTGTGGAAGGATTCTAATATTGCTAATTACATATAATGAATACATTTCAAAATCATTACATATCAATAAAAAGTTTTTAAACTAATTTTTTGAAAAATATATATTATATGTTTTACTTTTATCTGTTAATATTTTATCTGTAATTATTAAACAATAAAATTCAAAATTCAACAAAGTTCTCTCATTCAAGATCCAGTGTAACCCTATTATTAAAATAAGAAGGTAACATTAAAAGCTGTTATACCATCACCTATAAATCCATTTCTCAATTCATTAAACTACTTCCTACAGATCACTGACTTTCTTTTTCTTTTTTTTTTTTTTTTGAGACAGAGTTTTTTTCTTGTTGTCTAGGCTGGAGTGCAATTCCATGATCTAAGCTCACTGGAACCTCCACCACCTGGGTTCAAGCAATTCTCCTTCCTCAGCCTCCTGAGTAGCTAGAATTACAGGCACATGCTGCCATGCCTGAATAATTTTCGTATTTTTTAGTAGAGATGGGGTTTCACCATGTTAGCCACGCTGGTCTCAAACTCCTGACCTCAGATGATCTGCCCACCTCAACCTCCCAAAGTGCTGGGATTAAAGGAGTAAGCCACCACACCCAGTAAAATCACTGACTTCCATTGTATAATAAAAAAGAACTGAGTAGACTTTAAAAGAAAATTGGTTATTTAACTCACAATTTGAAAGGGTTAAAGTTGTCAAGAATAGTCAAATATACTGTATAAGTCTTATTAAAATTATCACTGTACCGGTTGCCATTTTCATCATTGCTGCAGTAGTGAAGTATCAGTCATGCAATTAAAAGAATAATAATGAAGACACTAAACGTCTACACTTAGAAAAAGAAGAAATTTTTAAGACTTGATTTTATTTGGAAAGACAAATTCTGGAAATTACAAAACTACCTTTAATTAAGCACACAGGAAAATTTTGGAAATCCCTCATAATTAGGCACAAACATCATCTAGCCCTTTCAATATCCAAAAGGTATCCCTTCATAGAGTACCTTTCCTACTAAAATGAACACAAATTTGTGTTAGTTGTTTTCTTGAGACATAACCAACGAGACCAAAACTTATTAGCTTTAAGAAGCTAATGCACATACTCATTATTGGGGCTAGTATTATTGTGCAGTTCTTCTAATGTCATAGGCCTCATTCATGCAACTGCAGGTTGGATGTTTGTTGGGTGATTCTATACACAATATTTAATAATAATGGCCTCTGCCCACACATGTTGTAATTAAGGTTCTAAGGAATAGAGAGAAAAGCATTCAAGGCCTCGTTGACACTCTGGTAGAACTGGCACCCTAACTCTTCTGTCTTCTACTAGCAAAATGAAGTCAGCAGACTAACCCTATTTAGAAGGTTTAAGACATAGACTTTACCTCTCAAAAAGTCCCTTTGCAATGAGAGTGGACATACAGAGGAGAAAATTGCGGCGTTTTTTTTTTGTTGTTGTTGTTGTTTTTTTTGTGATCTACCCAAAGATAGTATATAAGGTAGAAAATTAAAGATAGTATATAAGGTAGAAAATTATGACAGCAAGATTTGACCTTAAAATTGCTTTGCATTAATATAATTACAATTGCTGCCATTTACAACTTTGAGGGTTGTAAAATTATATATATTCATATACCTGGAAGAAATTGTTACTGGCACCATAGTAATTTTAGTATTTTACAAGCAATTTTAATATTTTTGTTCTCATATATTGGTGTGTATGAATGCATGTGCATGTTTGTGTGTTGATGAGTGAAGAATAAATGAAGCCACAAAAAGAGAGAAAGAAAATCATGCTCAAGACACATAGTATACAATTGAAAATTTTAGACTTCATTGGTACTATTGGAGAACAATTGCATCATGACATCCTGGTGACTTTGCATGTGTCCATATAGGCCATGTAGGCAAAAGTTTGAAGCACAGCTAACCTGAGCCTTGGTGGAAAAACTTATGAGCTTTCTGATACAAAAATTAATTCCATATGGATTAAAGATTTAAACATAAAAACCCTAGAAGGAAACCTAGGCCATACCATTCAGGACATAGGCATAGGCAAGGACTTCGTGACTGAAACACCAAAGCAATGGCAACAAAAGCCAAAATAGACAAATGGACTGTAATTAAACTTAAGAGCTTCTGCACAGCAAAAGAAACTATCATTATAGTAAACGAGCAACCAACTGAAATGGGCAAATTTTTTTGCCATCTACCCATCTGAAAAAACGCTAATAATCACAAAGAACTTAAACAAAAATACAAGAATAAAAACAACCCCATCAAAAAGTGGGCAAAGGATATAAACGAGACTTCTCAAAAGGAGACATTTATGCAGCCAACAAACACATGAAAAACAATCTCATCATTGGTCATTAGAGAAATGCAGATCGAAACCACAATGAAATACAATCTCACACCAGTTAGAATGGCAATCATTAAAAAATCAGTAGACAACAGATTCTGGAGAGGATGTGGAGAATAGGAATGCTTTTACTCTATTAGTGGGAGTGTACATTAGTTCAACCATTTTGGAAGACAGTGTGGTGATTCCTTGAGGATCTAGAAATAAAAATTCCATTTGACCCAGCAATCCCATTACTGGGTACATACCCACAGGATTATAAAACATTCTATTATAAAGACACATGCACACGTATGTTCATTGCAGCACTGTTTACAATAGCAAAGACTTGGAACCAATGCAAATGCCCATCAATGATAGACTTTATAAAAAATGTGGCATATGTACACCATGGAATACAATGCAGCCATAAAAAAGGATGCATTCATGTCCTTCGCAGGGACATGGATGAAGCTGGAAACCATCATTCTCAGCAAACTGACACAAGAACAGAAAACCAAACACTGCACCTTCTCACTCATAAGTGAGTATTGGACAATGAGAACACATGGACACATAGAGGAGAACATCACACATCAGGGCCTGTTGGGGTGTGGGGGGGGGCTAGGAGAGCAATAGCAACGGGTAGAGGGGATTGGGGAGGGCTAACATTAGGAGAAATACCTAATGGATGACAGGAGAACAGATGCAGCAAACCACGATGGCATGTGTATGCCTGTGTAACAAATCTGCATGATCTGCATATGTACCCCAGAGCTTAGAGTATAATAATAATAATAAAAAGTCTTCTTATAAAAGGCTATGAGAAAATCCCATGAGGTCATATCTGCTCACCTTCTTATATCTCATTGGAGGCTGCCATGCCTCCATTCCTCATTATCTCCCAGGTTCTAATGAGGGATGAGGCTTTCTGCCCTGTGCCCCTTAGGTTTAAGCTGCAGTCTGTAAACAAACTTAATGGCTTTCTAGCATTGACTCCTCAAGAACAGGGTGTCCTTCACTGCATTGTCAACTAGCTGTTTGTCTTTGAGTTTTACACTTTTGAGTGTGGGGCACAAAGAGCACAGTGCATTGTCTCCTTTTGCTGTTCTTCCTTTTTTTGGCCAAGTAATAAATTGTTTGGATCTAAAAGTGGCTTGCCATATTTTACTGGCTAAATCTGTCTAACAGGCCTTGGCTTGGGCCTTGCCTGCTGCTGTGTGCTTGGCAGGGATATACTTAGAAATATGGCTGCAACTATATTCTGACTTCTCTCTCTCCTCTTTTGCTGATCTTTCACCATCACAAAAACTGGAAAACCGCAGGTAGTGTTTCTCCCTAACGGCATTAGATAGCATACTATATTGAGTTTCCAATAAAGTAATTGACTTGGCTTCCAGAGCCCTGCATCTTGACAGGGACAATTCTCACAGGGATTGTTTGAAACCATATGAGCAAAGCTATCTTAACAGGCTCTTCAAAAATATTCTTCTTTATCAACTTTGAATCAATATCATAATAAGAAACCTAAACCTTAGTGTTATCCTCCTGTATTTGGTATGATTTATGTATTCTTCCCAGAGG
The DNA here is from genome assembly GCF_009761245.1 of Sapajus apella. Lineage (NCBI taxonomy): Eukaryota > Metazoa > Chordata > Mammalia > Primates > Cebidae > Sapajus > Sapajus apella. The sequence continues at coordinate 34,697,374 of NW_022436943.1, read as the reverse complement.
ATAAAACAACCCTTTCTATTTTTTTTTTTTTTTTTAATGTTAAGGGCAGTCATCTCAGAGTCAGATACCAGTCTGTACGCCTTTGAGTAGAAATAATGCCTAGTTTGAAATAGAATTTTTAAGTTGCGGAACCTATGACTCTTCACTGTCCCTCACTATGGGATATAACAGGTAGACTCAGTCAATTGTGTGGTGATAACCAAATTTGTTTTGTTTTCTAAGCATATTTTAGCCTATTACTGTAAAAATATTTTAGTTTCAACATGCAATATTGATGGGAATAAAAGCATTTCCATAAGATGCTGTTACTTTACACAGGCCACATGAAATGTATTCCATGATTCTTAAGGGCCCAGCTATCAAGCAAAGTCGATATCAATGATATGTTCTTATAACAACTCTTTAAAATCACATCCACTGCCCACATACCCTTTGTTTAGCTTTCCTTTAAGAATTTTCAATATCTTCTATATTTTAAAAAATGTGGTCACAGATTTTCAGTGTGCTTTAACCAAAACTGTAATATACTGGGTGATTTGTTATACTGAAAATTCTAAATTCATATTCAACTATAGTTCTTAATATTACACCCTGTGATATCAAGTATACATATTTTTGGAAAATACTAACTTTGTAGTGTATCAAAAACTCCTAAACATTTGACAGAAATTAACTAACATAAAAACTGAAGATATAACAAAAATTTATGAATTTCACATACAATTTTCAAGAATAAAGTTTGTATATTTTATAAAAATAGTGAATATTATGATATTTCTTGTATGTTAATGTTTAACCAAAATGTGCCTAAATGTCAAAGGTTATCAGAATTATACGACTTTAAATGACAGTTTAGGATAAGATTGACCAGAGTGAGAAGAAGAATATAATTGAATATTCCTATACAGAGATTGCCTTCAAATCTTTCAGTTTTGTTTTTCCTTCTAGAGAAACTAGCAATTTTTGACAGATGTGAATTGTAGCAATGATGCAATTTCCCCCAGAAAATTCAAATTGATTATTTAAAAATAGTGATATATCTTTATTTTTAAAATAGGCACTTTTGTATTTCTGATAGTATTCAGATTTTCATCTAGGAAAATGACTTTATGAAAAGAAAATGTATTATTTGAAAACAAACACATAGTCAATTTCTAATGAGGGAATATAATGTTACATGTATTAAGACTTTTCTTCAGAAGTAATAAACACTTATTACATATGAAATACCTAAGCACTTCTAATCTCAGTTTTGTGATTGTAAATTGTTTTTAATTATAAAAAATAATTATGAATCCTAAATATAAACCGAGTTTTTATAAATATTTACCTTTACGCTTCTTCATTAGTTCAGTTTTCCTCCTTTAATATACCTGTTTTATATGCCAAATTATTTATTTACCTGGAGAATCACTGGAGCTCAGAAGTTTGAGGCTGCGTGAGCTAGGATTGTACCATTGCAGTTCAGCATGGGTGACAGAGTTGGAACTTGTCTCTGAAAAAAAGAAATTTGAAGGAAACTTATATACATATTCGCCTATTAAATTATTCCAAGGCTAATAACATACTTTAAAATGTATAAGAAGAGAACAAAGAGCCTACAATTTGGATCTGGATATTTTTATGATTCGTGTGTACTTGATTTTTTTTTTTTTTTTTTTTTGAAAAGCAGTTTTGCTTCGTCGCCAGGCTGGAGGGCAGTGGCACAATCTTAGCTCATTGCAACCTCCGCCTCCCGGGTTCAAGTGATTCCCCTGCCTCAGCCTCCCAAGTACCAAGGATTACAGGCACACAAAATCGGGCCTGGCTAATTTTTTTGTATTTTAGAAGAAACGGGGTTTCACCATGTTGGCCAGGATGGTCTCGAACGCCTACCCTCATGATCCATCTGCTTTGGCCTCTCAAAGTGCTGGGATTACAGGCATGAGCCACTGAACCTGGCCATACTTGTGATTTTTTTACATTAGATGTACAATGCAAATATCTACAACATAATGTAATATGTTGATTTCATGTCACCTTTCATTCTCACATTTGGTTTATTGCAGTAATTTAACAATACAATTATATTTTTTCACAATTACCATATAGAAAACCTAGCTAGGAGAAATACCTAATGTAGTTGATGAGGTGATGGATGCAGCAAACCACCATGGCACGTGTATACCTATATAACAAACCTGTGTGGAGTATAATAATAAAATAAAATAAAATAATGCTAGAGTGGTTCTATAATGCTTAGAGTCCCTAGCACTCAGCATAAAATGCTAGGAACTCTGCATTCAGCATATGATATTTTCACAATTGCTAAATTCCCTTGTTTTAGATACTGTACTCATGTTCTCAACTCTGGCTGTGGTCACCCAGTGGATAGATTCTCTGCTTTTCCCTCTCCAATCAGTAAATCTTCAGCTTTCTGGGGAAAAGCAATACACCAGTGAAATGAGTTTGGAAAGAAATTTTAGGATCAAATGTCTTAAATACGTTTCGATTCTTCTTTAGTTATCTCCATTTTCTCATTCCAGGTACTGGTATTTTCTTAATCTTTTGAGGATTCTGCTTTAGAGTTCAGGCTATTTTTTTAAATCTTCCTTTATATCTACTTAATGATTTGATATTTTCTAGTTCTACTAAGTCTGTTACTACTCATCTATACGTTTGTCAAACTTTCCAAAATATTTTCACCATAACTGCACCTTGAAGTTCTATTCTTCCTTCTATTGTTTTGTAGCTGATTATTGAAATTAAAGAGAAACATGCTTAAAAAGTGAATAAAATAAAAAAAAAAAACCCAAAATTATTATGAGGTAAGAATGCTCAGAAGGTTTCAAATTAGCTCCCTTTCTCAGAAAAATTGTATCCATAAATTATTCAAGTTTCTGAAATAGTTTATGTAATTCTACTTTTTTTTTTTTTAGTTTGGCTTTTTATAAATTTTCATATTCCATTTAATGTTGAAAGAAAGATGGTAAATGTCTTATCTATGTGTCTAACAAAGTTAGGTCTTTCATGAATTATGCTTTCATACCATAATCTCAGGTTTATATCAAAGATTTTTAGATAAATTTAATTTAGATATTTTCTTTCATTCTCCCCAAAGTTCAAAATAAAAACATTTAAAAATTTATAATGTATTTATGTAAATCTTTAAAGTCTTTAACTTGTCGTAACATTTTAAATAATTAAGTAATAGTTTAAAATCAGTGAAAGTTATCTCTTACTTTTTGATACACTTTTTTAATAATTAATGTCAACGTCTTCAGACATGGACTGTTAAAATCCAGCTAGATTATTCATAGTTATCTTGCACTCAAACTGTATATATATAGATAAATAGGGTTTTAATTCATCTTTGAGGTAAAATCTGTTTATCTGTTTGGCAAAATAATTATCTTCTCTTTCCTTGATAATTCATCCAAATCCCTTCGGAAGTACACGTTAGATAATTCATGAGCACAGAAATAAAAGACAGTCTTTAGAAATCTTATCAATTTGATATTTCATTTTGAAACATGCATTATATTTTAATCAATTTTCCTCTGCACTCTCAGAATTACATTTTCTTCTTCCAATATGATTTTATTTTCAGTACTGCCAACTTGAGAGTTTTAGAGCCCTGTGTTTAGAAACACATCAAACTGCTTCCCTGCTTAAAAAGCATTCAGTGGCTCCCACAGCACTTAACAATGAATGCCAAGCCTCTCACCCACTGTTCCTACCTTATAGTGTACTGTTCTTACCTGTCAGTCACTAATTCTAATCTTACCAAACTTCCTTCAGTTTCTAGAACACATTGAGCTCAGGCCAAACTCTGCCTGTGGGCTGGTCATGTTGGCTCACTGCTGTAATCCCAGCACTTTGGAAGCTGGATGCAGGCAGATCACCTGAGGTCAGGAGTTCGAGGCCAGCCTGGCCAACATGACAAAACCCTGCCTCTACTAAAAAATAAAAACAAAAAAAAATTAGCCAGTGTTGTGGCGGGCACCTGTAGTCCCAGCTACTCAGCAGGCCAAGGCAGGGAGAATTGTTTGAACCCAGGAAGCGGAGCTTACAGCTCCAAGATCACACCACTGCACTCCAGCCTGGGCGACAGAGTGAGCCTCCAGTTGGGAAGGGAAGGGGAGGGGAGGGGAGGGGAAGGGAAGGGAAGGAGGGGGGAGAGGGGGAAGGGGGGGAGGGTGGAGCTTGGCTGGGTGTGGAGGCCCAGCACTTTGGGAGGCCCAGTCCAAGGATCATGAGGTGAAGAGATCAAGACCATCCTGGCCAACATGGTGAAGCCCATTCTCTACTAAAAACAAAAAATTTAGCTGAGCATGGTGGTGTACACCTGTAATCCCAGCTACTCCAGAAGCTGAGGCAGGAGAATCTCTTGAATGTGGAAGGTAGAGGTTGCAGTGAGCCCAGATTGTGCCACTGCACTCCAGCCTGGCAACACAGTGAGACTTTGTCTCAAACAAACAAACAAAACCATCACTTTGCCTTCTATCTTTCCATAATATTCAGTCTGCATGGAATAATTTTCCCCTAATCTTTCATATGATTCGATGTTTCCCCTCCTTCAGGAATCAGCATAGAACTCACTTTTTCAGCGAGGCATTAGAAAATCACTTATTTGTAAAGTGACCTCCTGCTACTTTATATAGTTCCTCAGTAACATAGCATTCTCATTCCACCTTTATAAAACTTACCACAGTTTTCAGCTTAAATTTACAGAACTCCTCATTTAAATTACAAGTTTTATTAGAGATCATATCTGGATTATACAGCCTCCAGCTTGATGCCTAACTTAATAAATATATATTGGATGCCCAAGTGAAATGTATATAAATGATATACATGGCATTAATTTATTATGTTAAGATTAAACTGTAGAGTCTTAATTTCTCCAGAGACACAAAAAGCCACTTAGAATATGCATAGTATCAATTTAGCTCAGAGTAGTTAATGCCCATAGAGGTAAACCTCAACCAGGGAAAAGGGTGTTTGATAAAGGATTTGGACTTCTCATTCTTTGGTGATTCACATCTGAGGAACATTCCACAAGGTTCCTGGGATTATACCCAATGAAACTGAGTCCCACTTATCCCTACCACCAGAGAATTTAATAAAATAACATTTTTTTTTCTGGACATCGTTCTTCTGACTCACTGAACCATTTTTTTCCATTATTCTTCCTGGGATCACTTTCCAAATAAGCTACCATCAGCACACAATTTATTGTTTCAGGAGACATTCTAAATGTTCTAAATATTCTAGACATGAAATTTAAATAAAACACATAATTTAATCTTTTCTCATATTAAATCATCTAGCTCCATCCAATCATCTATTACACACATGAGAAACTACATAAAATATGGAATTGAATTTAAGGTTCTAAATGAATGCTATTTGCATTCTTCCCTTTATGTGCTGAATGGATCTTGCCAAAGTGTCAATATCTCTAAGCCTTCTTCTTTTTATCTAGACATTGGTTGTAATTGAATTTAGCTGATCAGATTTTTGCAAGAATTTAAAGATATAATGCCTGTAAAGCAACTACTGCAATATTAGAAATATATGAATTACACAGTGTACATTAGCTGTTATTGTTAAATAAACAAGACTTGGAAGTGGTCTTTTAGTTTCCATTTGTAGAACTTAGTAATTGTATTAGTTTTACCATAATAGGTCATCAGTATTTCCTAGTAAAATTCTACTTTGACAGAATTGTCTAAAAGGTGGTGGTATGCTTCATTAATTCAGGCTGAGAAAGAGTTTTTTGTCTAATATGCAATATCACAGTCCAAAAGTATAAAAATAAGGCAGTCTATAAACCTTATCTAATAACAGCAAAGCTATCCCTGTCACTTCTTTAAATGTGCATATTCTAAGCCCAAAAGATTTAGAAACAGTTAAAATTATGGAGCTTTTAACTAAGAAAATATTCTCAATAGCAACAAAGTAGGGAAGTCAAGTGAAAACATGTTTCACATATAAGATCTATAGCATCACAAACTATCAATATATTTGTCTTTCCAAATCATGATATACTGTGGCATAAGCTTATTAGAAATTGGCTAAGAGATTTGAAACAGTTATTCTGCTCTTTTAGGATTCAATTAAATTTTCTAGTATTTCAAGTAACTGAGTTAAGGGTTAATATTATTTTTCACATGACTTATCTAAATAATTATCCCAATTTTCCACTTCATTTTCTGCACGTCAATATAAACTTTGGCTATTTCTTTAAAGAGCTATTCTACACAGTGTGAATTAGATATGCCTTTTAATATAGAATGTGCCCCATTTGGGTGTTCACAATAATAAGTGAAGTAAAGCTTTAGGAATTAGGGAGTTCATATAAGTTTGATAAGTGTAATTAGCCAAATTAAGTAACTGACAAATTTCCATTTTATTTTATTACAAATTAATGGTATTGGCTTTGGCAATTTAGTATCATACATCATGCTTTCTTGCAAATACTTTTTCCCTTGGTTACTTCTAGAGATCCCTATCTAAATTAAAATATGTTGGTAGATGTAATAATCAATGCTTTTATCTATCTGTTAGTTATTATTTTTATATTTTTAAGACATACACTTTGCATTTGAAAGATTCTTTAGAATTTCCAAGTGGTTACACATTCAGTAACTGTCCTAATGTTATAATTTACTTTTGTTTTGGTGGAACAGATATTAATAGGGAAGATTTTTCAGTCAGAATTACTTTCTCACTTTTAGACATAAGACTAAATGTGTTAATGTGACTATTTTTTTTTCTCAGTTTTTATTATCTCACCAATACAGAATTACATATTCAGTATCTTTGCAATTTAACATCAGCATGTCTCTGACTGCAGTTACAGAGTGTGTTTCCTTGTCTTATTCATGTTGCATTTGATGGTACAATGTTATATAATGTGACACAAATAGAAACTTTAAGTGTGCTTGGGCTTTTTGGCTTGGTCTCCTTGGGTACTTCCACTGTCTCTATGAGAAGAACATATCTTGCTGCAAGGCCTATGCTGAGATATGTGGAGCAGAACCTTAGCAGACTTGGCCTGGAACCAATCTATTTCATCTACTGATCAAGGAACAAGAAAAAAAAAAATATTTGTTGTTGCTGGGGTGCGATTTGCTATGCACTTTTATTATAGCAGAAACCTGACCAATTCCCATGTGTATTATTGGCACTTCAATGGCAATTATGTATGATGAGACTTTGCCCCCTTTTTTTGACTGATTCTTCTTGGTACAGAAATCTAAATCCAAGTGAAACTTAACACCACACACACACACACACACACACACACACACACACACAAAATAAAATTAAAAAATGAACTCAGAAAAGAGTTTTCTGTCATTTAGGGGTCATGTGTTAAAAACACCAGCACCTTGCCTGTTCATTGTACATATTCCAACTACACAGAATCAAGAGCCTCATACAATAAGGGAAATTTGCAATCTAAAGAAAGATTATAATAAACAAATTAAATTAATTAAAAAACTGGGGACTTCTGCTTCCGATAAAATGAAGTAAACACATTTTTCCTCTTTTTCATATTAAATGCACCTAAAGACCCTGGATATCACATAAAAAATAAACATAATGAGACTCTAAAAGGTAGAAAAATGGAGAATGGCTAGAGATATTAATACCCAAAGAAATGCATGGTTGTCAGTTCCTGTTTTTTCCTTTTGTTGTTGTTGTTGTTGTTTGTTTGTTTTGCCTTGTATTTTCCAGACTTGTAGCTGAAGACACTAACACTGAAAAATGCCAATACATGCAGCCAAGTCTCCCCTAAAAGCTTTCATTTATAGCCAAAGTTTCAAGAAAAGGGTGGCCTATTAAGACAGTAAACTTTTAGACAAAACAGCTTTACTCTAACAAAGAACACAGAAAAATAAAAACAAGCAAATAAACAAACAAAAAAATGGTTTTCTCACCGCCAATGATAATAGCAAATTCCCAGTGTCAGCTTAGACGTCTAGCATCCTCATGCGATAATGAAGCTTCTCAGCTCTTGTGCTGGGATGATAAGAGAGAAAGCCTAGTAAGGAGCCAGATTTTCCATCTCAGCCAGGCAATAATATGACCACCCTTGTGATGTCAGTGGGGACTGCATGAAAAGCTTGGGCTTTCAAACCAACTTGTCAGTAAGAAGGTAACCTTTCCTTCGCCCCACTGACAGTGTCAGAAAGACCAGCCAAAGAGTCATATTTACAACAGTTATGAGGCTACTTTCCCCAAAGTATCCATGGGATTTATTAATGATATACTCCTAAACCTCCCGGCCAATGATAGTATATCATTGAAGGCCTGATGGAGAGCTAGAACCCCACCTACACGAAGTCATGACAACAGGCACTCCCTGTTTGGTGTCAACGTAGGCTGAGTGGGAACTACAGACTTTCAAACCTCCTCATGGTCATGAGGCAGCAGGCCCCTTTTATTTCTAAGAATGGTGTTAGAGAGAAACAGCTAAAACAGAAATTTAAAACATAGTCCAGAGCCTCATTACCTCATACTTAAAATGTTAAAGTTTTAATAAGTATTAGTCCCTTTCCACACTGCTATAAAGATACTACCCGAAACTGGGTAATTTACAAACAAAATAGGTTTAATTGACTCACAGTTCCACATGTTCAGGAAACTTATAATTATGGTGGAAGGCAAAGGTAAAACAATGACACCTTAAGGGTGTCTTACATTGCTGCAAGAGAGATTGTGCACATGGGAAACTGTCACTTGTAAAGCCATCACATTTTGTGAGAACTCCCTCAGTATCATTAAAACAGTATGGGGGAACTTCCCCATTATCCAATCACCTCCCACCAGGTTCTGCCATCAACATGTGGGGATTACAATTGGAGATGAGATTTTAGTTGGAACACAGAGCCAAACCATATCAAAAAACAATCATTTGTCCTAAAATTCATAAAGATCTCAAACTGTTTATAGCAATGCAAGAAAAGAAATATCAAACTGAATGAAAGAAGACAGTCAATAGAGGCCAACACCAGGATAATAATGATGTTAGCATTATCTAACCAAGACAATTTAAAACATCCATCATAAAAATGCCATGATAACTAATTACAAAAATATCTGAAATGAATGAAAAAAGTAAACTCAGGAAAGAAATACAGTTCCAACAAAATACAATAACTGATTAAAAAAATAAGCAAATAAAACCTCAGTGTATAGGCGCAACACCAGAATGGAAAAAACAGAAAAAAACAAATAAATAAATAAGTGAATTTGAAGATAGAACAATAGAAATTACATAATCTGAGTTTAAGAGAGAAAATAGGCTTAAAAAACTGAATAGAGCCTCAGAGACCATAGAACTATAGCAAAAGTTTTAATATTTGTGTCTTTCAGCTACACAAATTATTCAAAAGACTAATGGATGAGAAGTTTCTGGTATAGTTTGGCTCTGTGTCACTGCCCAGATCTCATGTTGAATTGTAATCCCTAATGCTGGAGGTGAGGCCTGGTGAAAGGTGACTGGATCATGGGGGCAGTTTCACATAATTACTTTAGCACCATCCTATTGGTGCTGTTTCTGTGATAGTGAGTGAGTTATTGTAAAATCTGCTTATTAAAAAAGTCTGTAGCAACTTCCCTTGATCTCTCTTGCTCCTACTCTGGCCACATGATATGCAGGCTTCCCCTTCACTACCCACCTTGATTTTAAGTTTCCTGAGGCCTCCCCAGAAGCTGAGCAGAGGCCAGTGCCATGCTTGCTGTACAGACTGCAGAACTGTGAGCCAATTAATGTCTTTTCTTTATAAATTAAACAACTTCAGCTATTTCTTTAAAGCAATGAAAGAATGGACCTAATATAGTTCCCTAATTTGGCAAAACATATAAACCTACAGAGTCAAAGAGCAGAGCAAACACCAACTAGGATAAACTCAAAAGATTCTACACCAAGACACAGCATAGTCAAGCTTCTGAAAACTAAATACAAAGAAAAACACTGGGAAACAATGAAAAAGAAATTACACCTTAAGGCGAATATGGTTCAAGTGACAGTGGATTTCTCATTAAAACCCATGAAGGACAGAGGAAGCAGCACAACATTTTTCAAATGTCAACTCAGAATCCCATGTCAGACAAAAATAACCTTTAGGATGGAGAGATAATCAAGACATTCTCAGAAAAAGTTAAATGAAGAGAATTTTCTTCCAGCAAATCTATGCTAAAAATGGCTAAATATAGTTTTCTAGACAGAAAGATAACAATAAAGTAAAATTAGAACATGAAAAAGGAAAAAAATATGGTAAATAAATTTATAGGTAAATACAATAGATTTCCTTTCTGTTCTTGAGTTATCTAAATTTATTTGCTTATTGAAAGACAAATAGCAATATTTATTGATGTGATTACAAATGTAACCTAGAGAAAATATTTTTAAAATTTATAAATAAGGAGGGTAAACTGACATAAAGAGATTAGGGTTTTTATACTTCCTTTGAACTGGTAAAGTAGCAACATCAATAGACTGTGTTGTTTTGTCTATTTACCTATATATATACAAAATACCTAGAGCAACCACTGTAAAAGCTATATAAAGTTTCAAAGAGAAACTGGACCAGATACTTGTTAAAAATGACAAGGAAGGCTTTACTCAAAACTATTGGATAAAGTAGAGAGACTATTGCATTAGGAGAGAGATCAAACTTACCTCTGTTGATACAAAAGGCAGGAGAGTCATTAAGCACTGGGGCGAGGTAGTGGAAAAGTTCTGGAGGATATTAGGGGGGAAGTTGGCCAATGTGATTGGCAACCTGAGTTTGCTAATTGGCACTTAGAGAATTTAACCTCCTAACTTCCTATAGACTGGAAGATAATATGTATGCTATCTAACTTGAAGATTACATTTCAAAAGGATGGCTTCCAGATGCTTATAAAAGATATTCCTGGATGGTAAAACTGTCATGGAGCTGGGAGATGATTTACATTTGAAATATGTAGAAAAAATACAATGGAAAGATTTTCTAAGTTAATTATCTATAAGAAAAGGGATATCAAGGATCCATAGTCACGAAGAAACATATTTAAATTTTAGACAGACTGAGGGGAGGATTAAGAATATCCTGGTGAAATGATACACTGAAATGCACTACACATAAATCAAAATGAAATCTTTTTTCTTTTTTTTTTTTTTGAAACAGTGTTTCATTCTTGTTACCCAGGCTGGAGTGCAATGGCATGATCTCAGCTCACTGCAACCTCCGCCTCCTGGGTTCAAGCAATTCTCCTGCCTCAGCCTCCTGAGCAGCTAGAACTACATGCTGCGCTACCATGCCCAGCTAATTTTTGTTTTTATATATATATATATATATATATATATATATATATATATATATATTTTAGTAGAGACGGGGTTTCACCATGTTGACCAGGATGGTCTTGATCTCTTGACCTAGTGATCCACCCACCTCAGCCTCCCAAAGTGCTGGGATTATAGGCGTAAGCCACTGTGCCCAGCCGAAAATTAAATCTTAAAACGTTGTTCAAGTTACCTACAACAAGGCAAACAATCTAAACCAAAGAAATTAAAAACAAAGAAAACAAACAGAAAACTAAAATAAAATGTCAGCACTAAATTCTAAAATATCCATTAAATTAACTGAAAATTCTCTGAATAGCTGAGATAATTCAGAATAGGAGCTGGCATAGTTGATTGAAAAATATTGCCCAGTGATACACAGTCTTCAGTAACCTTACTTCAAATATGACATGCATAGCTTGAAAACAAAAAGAGGGAAAAAGTATATTATGTGATCATTTCAAAACAAAGCAGGGATGGCTACTAATATAAGGTAAAGTAGACTTTAGAGCAAAGAATATTACCAGAAAGAGATTTTATATAGTAATTTAAAAATGGCAATATAGCCAAAAAAATGTCAATTCCACTTGTATGTGAAACAAACCACAGAACAGCAAATTATGTGAATAAAAATACGATAGCGCCAAAAGGAGAAAAAGACAAACCTATGTATAATAAATGAGTTATATCACTCAATGATAAAACAAGTGAGAAAAGCAAGAAAACAGAACAACCCAGCAGGCTCTTAGTGATATCTATAGAACACTCCACCCAGCAAGAATAGGATACTCACTTTTATGTCCCTATGGAATATGTGCTAAGAAAGACAGTATCCTGAACATAAAACAAATTCAACAAAATTTGGAAAAATTAAAAGCATACAGATTATATTCTCTTACTACTGTGGAAACAATCTAGAAATCAGTAACAAAAAGATAAAAAGACAATCTTCAAACTTTTAGCAACTATATACCTTTCTTCTATATAATCTATAGTTCAAAGAGACCATCTCAAGAGAAGAACACACTGCACAGAAAAAAAAAATGAAAATACAAAATATTGAAGTCACTGAGATAAGCTAAAGCACTAGGACAATTTATTTTTTATTTTTATTTTATTTTTTATTTTTATTTTTGGGAAGGACAGAGTCTTGTTCTGTTGGCCAAGCTGGAGTGTAGTGGCTCTATCTTGGCTCACTGCAACTTCCACCTCCCGGGTTCACACAATTCTCTTGCCTCAGCTTCCAAAGTAGCTGGGACTTAGTAGAGAGGGAGTTTCACCATGTTGGCTAGAATGGTCTCTATCTCTTGACCTCATGATCCGCCTGCCTCGGCCTCCCAAAGTGCTGGGATTAGAGGTGTGAGTCACCTGCACAGCCACACTAGGACAATTTATAACACTAAATGTTTATGTTAGAAAAAAGAAAAAGTCTAAAGTCAATCGTCTAAGCTCTGGTCTCAAGACCTTTAAAAAAAGAACAAAATAACCCAAATAATTATGCACAAAAAGTTAAGAATAAAGATATAAACAGAAATTGGATATAGAAAAAATAGATAAAATCATGAAGAAAACCAAAACTGTCAGAGAGAGAAGGGAGCAGGAGTTGGGGAAATACAAAATACCAATACACCAATATCAGGAATGAAACCAGTCTTCAAAAGGATAATAAGGGACTGCTACAGAGGCCTCTATACACATAGATTTGACAACCAAGACAAAATGAAGCAATTTCTTGAAAAATAAAAATTGCTATAAATTATCCAACAAGAAATAAATAATTTAAATAGCTGTATAACTACTAAGGCAGTTGAGATAACAACTCCCCAGAAAGAAACTTTTATGGCTCATCCTTTAAGTAGAGAGTACTACCAATGACTTAAAGAATTAACACCAGTTCTACAGTCTCTTTCAGAATGCAAAAATAGAGAAAACACTGCCCAATTTGTTTTCTGAAGCTTGGATATTAAAACCAAGATAAATATAATAAAGAAAATTACAGACTAATTAATGCCCATTATGAATATAAATACAATAATCCATGACAAAGTATTAGTAAATATAACACAACCATATAAAAAAGGAGTGATACATTATGACCATGTAATATTTACTCCAGGGACACAAACAAGTCTGGTTCAATATTCAAAAGTCATTCAATGTGACTTACCACATTAATAGTAAAGTTTTACAAAATAACATCATACCAACCTGTGGGGCAGGGAGGAACTCAGGACCAATATTCAACACTCATGCAAGATAAAAACTCTCAGAAAAATAGAAATAAAGGTAAACTTTGTCAACCTGATAAAGAGCATTCTTAAAAAATAAAATAAAAATTACTAGCATGATATTTTCTCCCTTATGATCGGAAAGAAGACAAAGAACATATGCCCTCACAGCTCTTACTCAACTCTGTTCTGGGAATTCTAAGCTATGCAATAAGGTAAGCAAAAGAAAGAAAGACATACAGAGCAGAAATGAATAAATAATTCTGTGTCTATGTGCAAATAACACAAGTGCCAATAAAGAAAATCTCAAGAAAACTTAACTAAACAAAATAACCTCCTAGAAATAATGAGTCCCAATAACAGTCACTACATAACAAGATCAACATAGAGATATTGATTTTGGATCTATATATTGGCAATGAATGTGTTTATATAATAATTAAAAATACATTTATTATTTATACTTACTCAAAAACATGCTTAGGTATTTCTAATTCTAACAAAGGTAAATCTAAGAAAACATACTGAACTTTTTTGTTAAAGTTTACAAAAGGGTGTTACAAGTAGTTAAATAAAATCTAAATATGAAGAGGGACATACGTACTATATATTTGGGTTAGAGGATTGAATATAGTAAAGATGCCAAGCTCCCCAAATTAATACACAGGTTTAACATAATTTCTGTGAAGTAGTGAACATTAAAAATTCAATATGAATATATAGTATAAATATACTATTATGTATAATACATAAAAATATATATTATATGACATGTATACATTATATTATATTTTAACATATATTTTTCAATAGACCTTTGATTATACCAAGTAAAACTTATATAATTGTCACCAGGTTTTGTCTCTCTAGGTTTTGTTAATGTCTAGGTCTTATTAATGTCTAATTTCTTTCTAATTTTCAATTACATTATTCATGTTATTTTAATTACATTTAATTAAATCAATTAGTGGGGTATGAAGACAGGTCTTTCTTCTAATTGTAGGTTGATAAAATGCATCTGCACAGTTATAATTAAATGTCTATTTTAAAAGAAAACAGAAAGATGAGAGGTAAATCCAAATTTCCTTTAATTGTTCATTTCATATATGATATTAAAATACATCAAAAATTATTAGAAGGTCCCAATAAATTTTCTATTTGTACTAATTCATTTTCAGGTTTTCATCCACTGTTTTAGGATATTCACTCTATCTCTTAAATTGCAAGTTATTTGAAAAAGTTTGATAGTGTTTTGTTAAACAAATATCTGATAAGTATTTCTGGCCTCGGACCTAAATTTCCAGAGTTTTCTAATCAGAATGAGAGATTATGACATTAATATTCACACCAACTATTTCCACTAATAGCAATTCATTACTCAGAATACGTCAATTTCTCTGTTTTGATTCCATCATTAACATAAAATATGTTGCTTGTTATTATAATGATAATTAAAATCACTCAATTCATTAATACAAGCATTATAACTGTTAAATAATTACTTATGTAATAATTAATGTAATTATAATTGTTAACTATTTTTCCTCCACATTATTAAAAAGACTTAAGGTCATAAATGTAATTTACTACAAAGCATATAATGATTTTTCCTAAAACATTTACTAAATGGCTAATGGTTAATTGTTTTTTTTCCTCTTTCAAATTCCTTTTGGCATTTGCTTCATTTTCTTTTTTGAAGTTCTCCCCTCAGACTCTTTCCTTTTTTTGCTATATTTAAAAGCATATGGCTATAGTTTCGATGGTTCTCCTCCCCAAACCTCATGTTGAAATTTGATCCCCAATGTGGGAAGTGAGGGCCTAATGAGAGGTGTTGGTGTCAGTGAGGGAGATCTTACTGAACAGATTAATGCCTTCCTTGGGGTAGAAGGTAAGTTAGTTCCCATGAGAGCTGATTGTTAAAAAGAACCTGGTACCTCTTCCCTCTCTTTCTCTGTCTTCTTGTCTCATCATGTAATCTCTGCATATGCTGGCCCTGCTTCACCTTCTGCCATGAGTGAGGACAGCCTAAAGCTCTCCACAGAACTAGACGCTGGTGCCATATTTATTTTACAGCCTGCACAACCTTGAGCCAAATAAAACTCTATTATTTACAAATTACCCAGCCTTGGGTATTTCTTTATAGCAACACTAAATGAACTAAGATCACATATTTTCTTTAAAGTTATGTTTACCACCTTTTTAATTTCTGTACCATACTCTGAATCGCTCATTTAAACAGAGATGGAAAATATATTACTAATAAAATAATTAGCCTAAAAGTAAATATAAATATATAGTAATTTAATATCATTTCATGTTTACTGTTGTTTACTTCAAAATAATAATTGTGCATTTTCTGTTTCTCTTTCTTATAAATTAAGGTAAATTCTGCTTCTTTTTTAAATTTTAATTTATTTTTGAGATGCAGTTTTGCTCTGTTGCCCAGTCTGGAGTGCAGTGGTACCATCTCAGCTCACTGCAAACTCTGCCTCCTGGTTTCAAGCGATTCTCCTGCCTCAGCCTCCTGAGCAGCTGGGATTACAGGCATGCACCACCATGCCTGGCTAATTTTGTATTTTTAGTAGAGATGGGGTTTCACCATGTTGGTCAGGCTGGTCTTGAACTCCTGGCCTCAGATGATCCACCCGCTTCAGCCACCAAGTGGTAGGATTACAGGTGTGAGCCACTGCACCTGGCTAATTCTGCTTCTTGAATCTACCTATCACATTATGTTTTTCTGCATGTAGAAAGTGAGCAGAAATGAATAGAATGTTTTTTTTTATTAATGGAAAATACTTTTACATTTTGAAAACCTTTACTTAGAAGTATTAGAATGTCAGAAATAAAAGCATCTATGTGTTGTTAAATTATATATATATGTGTGTGTGTGTGTGTGTGTGTGTATATATATATATAATTTGTATATATTTCACTATGTTTTTAAATTTTACATTTATAAAAACACATATTCACAAACATATATAATTTATAAATATGACAAATATTAAAATAAACTTTAAAACTTTGCTTGTTTAACATAAATCCAAACATTCTAGTGTGCAATAGCAAACAAGAATTTATTGTATTTTTTCTGTTAGAACTTATTAGAGTAAAACTTTAAAAAAGATATAAACTCAGGAAAATATAATTGCTCAATAAATTTTTGAAAAGTGGAAACCAGATGGAATCAGTAGTGGTAGATGACAGAGGTAAAGAAAACATCATAAGGCGCTTTAAGTGGCTGTTTCACCTTGTAAAACTTTCTTGAAGAAAACAGCTCAGGTCAGAAACTGACAACATCAGGAATTATGGAAGACATGCTACTGAATAAAAAAGTGTTAATAGGCACCTCTAAATGAAACAGTGATTGCATACACACACACACACACACACACACACACACACACACACACACACTCTCTCACTCACAAAGTAGACTATTATTCCCTCCCACTACTTTAGTGCTGCTGGGGGAAAAAAAAAAAAAAACCTCAGAGATTTCTTCTTCTTGTTGTTTGTTTTTCCCACAGTAATTAAACAATCTGTTTTGGTAGCCTGGGGAACACCAAGGAACGTTTTAAGGTTGATATATAAGTCTTCTACTTCCTGCAATTGTTTGATTCACAAGAATGATGGTTGGTACTTTGTATGTCTCTCCTAAAATGAAATCTGGCAACAGATGTGCTTTACTGTCAAGGTATATACACTGCTTCCTTGTTGTCACCCCAGGTATTTGAGAAATTAAAGGAAGAGAACAAGACATAATAAACGAAAAAAAATCTAATGAAAATGGATAATTCAAGGGTAAATACATAAAAAGAAAATAAAAAACAACAGCAAAATATTAAAAGTCAAATAAAGAATCCCAGAAAGATTTGAGAAGCTATTATATCCATAATATGAATCTACCTGAGCCTGGACTGAGAGAGAGGGAAAGTATGGAGGGGAGCAAAGGTTAAAAACGAACTGTTAGGTATTATGTTCAGTACCTCGGTGACAAAGTCATTCATAACACAAACCTCGGTGTCATACAATATGCCCAGGTAACAAACTAGCACAGTTATACCCCTATATCTCATATAAAACTTTAAAATAATAATAAAATACAAAATACATACACAACAATTACAATATGGGTCCCAATTCTACACAATAGAATACTGTGTACCAAGATTCCCATCCCAGAAAAAGAGAAAGACTAAGTTTGAATTCACTACTTATAGTTTCCAGGAAACTGAAAGCCTAAAAGTACTGGCTTTTTTAGACACCCAGAGATGTGAGCATGTTACCATATAGCCCTGCCAATTCCATCCTGACCCACAGCATCCCCTGCTATTTCAGTTCTAAACAAATATTTATGTCAAATTAAAAAATCAGCTCTAAAAATTCTCAATTAACTCCTAAATTTTTAAAATTTATTTCATTCTTTATTTATTTATTTATTTATTTATTTATTTATTTATTTTGAGACAGGATCTCACTCTGTTGCCTAGGCTGGAGTGCAGTAGTGATACCATCACAGCTCACTGCAGCCTCAGCCTCCCTGGTTTCAGGTGATCCTTGCACCTCAGCCTCCTGAGTAGCTGGGACTACAGGTGTGTGCTACCATGCCAATCTAACTTTTGTATTTTTGTGTGTGTGTGTGTGTGTGTGAATACTGGGTTTCAGCTAGGCTGGTCTCAAACTCCTGGGCTCAAGCAGTCTGCCTGTTTTGGCCTTCCAAAATTCTAGAATTATAAGCATGAGCCACTGCACCCAGTAATTTTTATTTTTAATTGTTAAATAATATAATTGCTTATATTTACAGGACACAATAAGATGTTTCAATAAATACCTATTTTGCAGAATGATTAAATCAACCTAATTAACATATCAGTCATCTAAGTTACATATGGGGTTTCTGCAGTAAGAATATTTAAAATCTAATGTCTAATCAATTTTGAAACTCAATTCATGCCATTGTCCTACATTATGGATAAAAATAAATGTTAAAAAATATGTTTACATATACAAACACACACACGTACACATGTACACATATTCATACTTGTATGTATATAATTAACATGAATTTAATGCAGATTACAATCAGAAATGACTTAAATATTAATATGATTTTTTACCCTGGCACAATTATAAAAATAATATTTGCTCTCCCTCAAGTGATACAAAAATCTTGCATTCATATGTTAGACTTTCTACCATCCTCTTTGCCCAAGAGGTACATGATACAAGCAAGCCAATTGTTGAACAGTATCTGGCTGGATACAGTAATAGCTGCAAACATTTATTAATTTGACACAAGCCAAATTTAGCTAGTTAAAGCAATATTTTATGGGAATTTTTAAATGGAAAGGAGACACTCTTTTCCCTTTAAATGAAAATTATGAGGATGAGTACATAAGGATGACTATATTTATTTTCTCTAGTTCTGCAATTCGTGAAGAACTAGAGAAAATAAGGCAACTAACCCATGAACAGAAAAGGGAAATGGAGACTTTGAAAAACAAATCCAGATTCTAATTGTATCATTTAACACAGGTGACCTGACCCTGGAACCTGCTTTAGGTCTGTTTATTTGTTTATAATTTATTCCAGAGACTAGAACTGAGTCATAGTTCTGCTTCAAGGTACAATGCAAAGTCTAAGGTAGGCAGGCATGCCTTTGGGATATATTTTGAAGGAGCAGAAGCAGCTCCTCATTTGTAAGTGTAGTATCACAGACTCTGGGCTAATCCACCAGTTGAGGTCAGTGTTGATAAAGTCTGGGAGAATCCTCAGTGTTTAAAGCTGCATGTGCCACAGTGATGAAGGCCATTAGGGTCCTCTTTTTTTTCTTTTCCCTACACAGAAAACGTTACACTGAGGTGATCCCTCCTGGTGCCAAGCTGTACTCAGCTGGGAGACTGAAGTTTCACAGGTTAAAAAAAAAAAAGCTTCTTAAATTTTTCTATGAAGTCATCTTTGATTTTATGGCATGCAAACTTCCTGCATCATTTTTCTTTTTGTGTGTGGGGGCGCTATGAGCATTGGGAATTCCTAATCTGTACATTCCTTATATTATTCTTTATGAAGTTTCCTATAGATAGCATACAGATAACAGTTTTGTTAAATGTGCATATATGGGATTATTTATATAACTTGATTTCTACCATTTTGATATTTATTTGTGGTTTGGTACTCTATAATTTGTTCCCTAAGTTCTCATTCCTTCTTGTTTTGTATCTTTTGTATATATTTTAGCAACCCATTTTAATCTTTTCTCTGGGGGCAGTACACTTTATACATAATTTTTGTAATGGTGGTTTGGGAGATATAAGTATCTCCAAGATTTTATAGTCTTTCAGTTTTAATATTTTCTGATTGCTAACAAAATGTAGAAGTGTTACAATCATTAAATTCCCTTGCCCCATTTCATACATTATAATCACAGAATATATTGATATTCTTTGACTACCAATAATATGCAATATATTGTGTGATTATAACATATGTAATAAAGCAAATGTTTCCTAACTGCTATTTGTAATTGATAATTTCAAATAATCTAACTTCAAGTTTACTGTTTTTTTCTTTTTAATCTTTATTATGCTCTTGAGCCTATCCTGCATATACATACTTCGAAAATATTTTTCCTTTCTAAAATTTCTTTTTATTGCTTTATTTTCTCCAGTGAGAATTTTAATCATTTCATTTATTTAGACTGTAGTTTCTATGACATGGAGAACATTTGTGATATCTACTTTAATGTCTTAGCTTTACAAACCCAATATATGGGTCATTTTTGGATTGGCATCTGTTATTTGTATTATTTTTTTTTTGAGAATTAATGTCATTTTCTTCAGTGTTTGGATATTGGCTAAATTTAGCTTTTATCATGAAAGTTTTGAATATTAAGTTTGTAGAATTGGCTACAAATTTACAGACTATAGATTATTAAACTATTCTAAAGTGGAGGTCAGCAAGCTTTTTATGTAAAGAACTAGATAGCAAATATTTAAGACTTTCTACAGCATATATGGTCCTGTTGTAACAAGTAAACTCTGCCATTTTAGTGAAAAGACAGCCACAAATGATCTATTAATGATTATTCATGCTGTATCCAATAAAACTTCATTTACATAAAAATAGGCAGTAAGATGGACTTGGTCCATGAGCTTTTGCCACCGTCACTGTGGCAAAATGCTCTGACTAGAGCCATGGTTAGGTTAAATCTGCAAGAGAAAAGATTATGTGTTGCTTTACCAGGTTTTAGCTTGCTTCCAAAATCTATCTTTTATTTTACATTTTAGAGACCTTGTGAATTATCTTAGTGGGCTCATGTAATTGCAAGTGTCCTTGAAAGATGAAAGAAGGAGGCAGAAGCCAGGAGTTGGAGAGATATTTGAAGATGGTCCACTGCTGTCTTTGAAGAAGGTGAAAGTGGACATGAGCCAAGATATGCAGATTTTGGAGGCTGGAAAAAGTCAGGGAATCGATTATTTTCTAGAGCCCCTCAGAAGGGACACCTCTGTCTGACACCTTTATTAGGCTCACCAAGATACATTTTGGACTTCTGGCCTCCAGAAGTAAAAGAAAATGCATTTGTATTGTTTTAAAATGATTAAATTTGTGATAATTCGTTTTGGCATTATAAGGATCTGATATATTAATACCAGAAATTGAAATATAATACATAATTTCTAAATACTTCTAAGAAAAAATAAATACAAATCAACCCAAATGAAATTAAAATTATAAAAGAGATTGATTAAATTACCTGTCAATATTTATTTGTCTGCAGAAGATACATATTAAACATAATCCCACAGGTTAGTTGAAAACAGTTTTGAAACTCTATGCTAGGCAAACTATAAACCAAAAGGAAATTGGATATGGCAAACGTTGTTAGTGTTTACTTCCAACTTTCACATCCAAATCACTTTCTCAACAAGATGGCTTAATGGGACAATGCCAGATGATGACACATAGGTATAATTAGTGTCCTGGGAACAGTTTGGTTTTCTGACTGAGGCATCTGACAGTTTTCCTACCCATTCTTTTCTGCTGAAATATAGATGGTGTGGCAGAAACTTCAATACCCGTTCTGTGTCTGATTCAAAACACTAGATGGTATCAACAACTGCTGCCCTCTCATTATGAAGCTACTGAATCAGAATAAAAAATGTCTCCCTGCTGATCTTTTTATGTAAGAGTAAGCAAGTTCTATGTTTTTAAGTCTCTACCATACATTTTTCTGTTCCTTGAAGCTAACTGTATTATTGATCTAATATTAGGGTAGTAATTTTACTATCATTCAAGTAAAATTTAAAGTGACCAATAACATGGTAGATCAAGATAGTCGTGGCATTTGGAAAAAAAAAACGAATAACATCAACATACTATAAAAATACTGTAGTTACGTTCCTAAAATATTTTTTGAGATACACACACACACACACACACACACACACACCCATATGTGTGAAAAGTTCAGGAATTCAAGGATAACACAATGTCAAAGAGATCTACCGATGTAGGTTTTGAAATTCTGAAACTTATTTCCCAAGTGGACTAATCTTGATGTAAACTGACATATTTATAAATTTCAGAAAAAAAGATATTGTTATTATTTTTATCTACATGGAGATAAAAAGCATTTGATATATTTCAAAACACTAATGTAATTTAAAAACTCTTCAAAAATCTAAAAGTAAGCTGAAATTTCCTTGATTATGTATCAATAAAATTTTTATGCTATCTACCATGTGTTTTATGCTATTTATCATAAAACTACATCAAATATCATATTTAATGATCAAATATTTTACTTAAGATCAGAAAGATAAATGCCTGCTATTAATTATAGTAGATACCAGTTTTAAATTATACTATCAGTAGCAACAAAATCAACCAGGCATATATCACATTTCAGTTTTAGCCTTCATATATGGCCAGATTTTTCTATTAACTTTTTTGGGTTTTAGCCTTCAGAAAACAAATTCCTCAAATGTATATTTCAGTATCACTTATGAATTCCCTACACTGTTGTAAGTATGTACCTATCATTCTATTTTCATGAAAATTCTGAAATTAGTATTTATGCCTTGAAACCCAAGTTGTAGTTGGAAAATCAGAAATAAATTGGTTATTTTGAAGGCCTCTGAAATTAGTCCCAACATTCACTTCCCTGTATTCACTGTGAAATCCTCTCCCCTTGTAACTCCCTTGGGCTACAACTAGTCACTTGCACTAAAGAGTAATATGTGTCAAAAGCAATGACTGTCAGCTCCAAAATTTGGTTCTAAAGACTAGGATTTCCATCTTTCTCATACTCTCGCTTGCCCTCTTACTAGCTCTGACTCAACCAGCTGCCATGTTATGAACCTTCCTAAGGAGAGAAAAGCATGGCTGGAAACTGTGGGTTACCTTCAGCCAGTAGCAAGCACAGTGCTATGTTCTGAATGTTTGTGACTCCCACAGTACCCATGTTGAATTCTCAACACCAAAGTTATTGTATTAAAAAATGGGGGTCTTTGGCAGATGATTAGGTCATAAGGGCTCTGCCTCTCTGAGTGGGATTAGTGTCCTTACAAAAGAAGTTTTAGAGAGCAGCCTTGCCTCTTCTACCTTTTGAGGACCCAATGAGAAGGTGCCACTTATGAATCAGAGTGAGCCCTCACCAGACACTGAATCTGCTGGCACATTGATCATAAACTTTCCAGAATCTAGAACTGAAACAAATACATTTCTGTTGTTTGTAAGCCACCCAGTTTATGGTAGTTCATTATATCAGTCACAAAGGACTAAGACATAAGGAATCAAAACCCAGGAAATCAAGTCAACTTGTGAGGAACAGAACTTAACCAGTAAGAGTGGGTGTGGAAGTGATTCTTCCCCAATTGAATGTCAGGTAACTACTACCTAGGGTACACCTTGATTACAGCCTATGAGATACTCTGAAGCAAAGGACCCAGATAAGCTATGCCTTTGCTATAAAACTGAGATGACTTAGTATAAAACTGACATTATAAATGTTGCTTTAAGGTACTCATTTTTGACATAATTTGTTATGCAGCAGTAGATAACTATGATACTTCTCTATCTCTCAGAGCATAGTATAATGGAACAAGACATCCTGTGTCCTGCTGAAGTTCTGAGATGTGAATTGACTCTTGGTCATTATTTTATGGGTAAAAATTGAACACGAAAATCCTTTGGGCAGAATCATGCCTTACATTATATTTTCTGTGTATTTATTCAAAACACTCTTAGGGCTGTACTGAAACTGTGAAAGAAAATAGTTATAGTCGTATACAATATTGTTTTAGAAGTTCTCTTTTTCATTTTTCTAGCAAATTATCAACGTTTTCCCATTACTTAAGGTTTTCAAAGCTGTGTTTTATGGACCCAGCATGTTCTGTATTTATGTGTCAGGTATTTATAAAAACTGTATTCATTTAACATTTAAAATATTAACATATAGATAAGTTAAATATTTTTCATTACTAAATAATGTGAGAAAAATAGTTAATAAAGTAGACAAAACCTCATATCCTTTTAATGACACAAACACGTATCTTAGGTGGCAGCCAGATTGAAAATAGACGTAACAGCATGATGATTTAATGGACACTGGGAATAAGTGAAAAGGTTACAAGTAAACTAATGAAGTGAAAATGCTGTAAGCCTCTCTATTTTGCTTATTTTATGTAATATTTTATATAGAAAATATGAGAAAGATTTATTACTTTGTGAAAGTTTTGACAAAGATATAACAAAAAAGAGAAAGGAGATTTTGAAGAGTTTAGATTCATTTTTAACACATCATTAAATAAACTGGCAAAAATATGTAGTAGTAACATCTGTACTGATGGTACAAAAGCCAAAATAAAAACGCAGGATTTGTTCCAAAATGCAAATTAGGAATCAAGGTATATTTCCTGGAAAACGGTTAGCTCATAAAAAAATGTCCACATCTTTCTAAACAGTTTTACACATTATGAAATATATAAAACTATGGTTTTATGAATATAAACCTTTCAGTTATATTTAAATGAATATTGTGAACTACAGAATTTTCCAAAACTATTGGTTGATTCAAGTTAACTGATGTGGACATTATCAAGGTCACAAAGAATTGTCTTTTAAAAAAATAAGAAATTCAATTTGTCAAATAATTCTCAAATGAGGATAGAATGCAAATTATGTTTTTCTTAAATAAAATCAGTAAGCTTAATATGAAAATATTTGATATAAATATTAAGTATATACTGATATAATTTTGACTTTAAAGTAACAGTAAAAAAAATTAGGCTTAAGAGTTACACATTGAAAAATAATGGATTTATATATTTTCAATGATGTTTTAAATACAAAACTAAGATTTCTATGTCTCTAGATAGCATTTTATATAATTTTATAAATGTTTGTACAATAAGTAATATATTCAAGAGTATATAAAATTCAGGAAGCATTAAAAGGAAATATACACTAACTCAATCTTCTGACTTCCTCTAGATGTAAAAACTGTTTTAAATTTAATGTTTATCATTTCACTGTTTTTTTGGGAGGAAGAATATTTCCATACATCTATGTTTTCATGAAAACTATTATTTGTACTTGCTTTTGAACGTTATAGAAATAATATGACATTTTGATTTATTCGCAATCACATTTTCAAGATTCATTTTGTTGGTGAGTTTTGTTTCATTCATTTTTATTATATTTTTGTTATATATTTATGATATAATTTACTTTCCTGTTAATATATCCTCAGATTGTTTTCAATTTTTATATTATTATATTTATATTATATGATATGTTGTTATAAACAACCTTCTGCCTTTCCTGTCCACTGATGTATATACGTCACATATATATGTACAATTTGTCTATGTTATGTAACTAAGAATGAAATTGCTTGGTCATAGGTTGTATACATGTTTAGTTTTATCAAGCAAGTTCAAATTATTTCCCAAAGTGGTTCTACCAATCACACTTCCATTAGTTATGCTTGAGGATGCTATTTTACCTCCACTTTGCCTATACTTTGGTTGAGGCCTATCTAGTGGTTGTAAAATATCATCTCATTGTAGCTTAATTTTCATTTACCTGATTATTAAGAAATTATAGCATATCTTCATAGGTTTATTTGCCATTTGAATTTCATCTTCTATGAAGTGCTTGTTTATGTCTATTGCCATTTGTGTAGCTTATCTTTAATACACATTTTTAAAAAACTAAAAGATCTTATCAGAACAATTTGTCACTCCTCTTAAAGCTGAATATTTTAAATTGAGAAAAGCTATAACCCTGAAAAATTGTTTTTTCAAAATATTTTATCTTTTAAGCTTAATTGAAAATAAGTTTATTACACAGTGTAGTGAGATTTCAAGGCAAAAAACACAGAGCATTTCTTACTTACATTTTTGTGAGGGATAATATTTTATATATTGTGTAATGAAAACAAAATATAAGAAGACATTTTGAAAATTATAAAGTTGTAGTAAAATGTAAATCTTGTTATTGTTAATTTATTATGAAACTTGAACTCATAGATAATTGCCTGTGGACAATTGTGCCATGAAAGCAAAATGTATACTGTTATATTACCAGCAGAAGTCTCACAATTAAGAAGCACCTATTAAATCTATTTCCAAGTTAGTTCTTGCACTACTGACAGTCTACAATCCACAGTGGTAGAAGTGTCTTATACTGCAGGCAGCATTTGGTTGCCTTTACAAGAAATGTACCCTGGAGTCAGCATCTGTTTTACAGGCTTGGTGCAATGCTTCAAGTGTAATCCTAGATAGGATATTAAGTCAAAATAATTCTGAGACTTCTATTGAGAAACATCATTATAATGCATACTAAGTAAGCATTTATAATGCCATCATAAAGTCTCATGGGTAAATGTCTAGAAAACAATCCTTACTGCAGCCATGTTTACGCAGGATTTGTCTCTTACAGATATGATTTGCAGCCCCATATACATTTTAAACTAGTGATTTAGTCTTAGAAGAACCCAGGTAATAATTGAGTTTGGTCATTAATGAGATGTGTTATCAGTCATCCACACCTCATGTGTGTAGTGTGTTT
The DNA here is from genome assembly GCF_009761245.1 of Sapajus apella. Classification (NCBI taxonomy): domain Eukaryota; kingdom Metazoa; phylum Chordata; class Mammalia; order Primates; family Cebidae; genus Sapajus; species Sapajus apella. The sequence goes on along the minus strand of NW_022436943.1, from coordinate 34,670,740 downwards.
TAGAGAACTTCTCATTGCAGTGCTGGGAATCCTGCCCTGCAAATACAACTATGCAAGATCATTGTGATTCAGAGTGCTGACCTGCTTTGATATGAGGTATATTCGTATAGTACTAATCATCTATATTTACAAAACATATCAATTCTCCTCTGGAAACTACCTCTCTCATATTTCCTCAATAATAAAGTTATCATTATGCAGCCACTTTCTTCTTGGAAGGCATAGCTATTTAATGTGACATTAACAATTTTACCCTCCAGACAGCTACATTGAGAATGTGATGAAAGAAAAAATATTAAACTTTTTCAATGCAGAAAACCTTATTTGGAAGAAACCTTGCATTCATGGATCACAGGGAACACTGCCCTGTAGGTGGTTTAATATTATAATAATAAAGAAATTTGAGGCTTGGTGATAGGAATAGACCATAAAGATGGTATCATTATTGCTTGGAAAGAAGTTCTTTCCTAATTTCTTTTTTCCCTTCACCTGATAAACAATACAGCACATTTTTTTCTTTCTCAGATAACAGGTACATTTCAGGTGTCTATCAGTGTTCTTGCAGTAAAAATTAGTATTATATAGTGATATACATAACTATGTAACAGCAAATTACATTTATTGTAAGTCCTAATTTTTCATGTTAATTAAATGAAATTATCCTTACAATTAGATATTTATATCATCACTTCAGAGATACTTAGAGGTCTTTTCCAAGGGAAGTTATAATATTTTTCATGTCATTTTTAATGCTATCAAAAATTAATTATAAATGATTTTAGTTGTTGCTAAAAACTATTTAGTTATACTATGCCAATAGTATAGGGGATTAAAATTGCTGCTATCACTTTCAATATCTACCAAATTGAGAAAATAAAGAATAAAAGAGAAAAAAATATTGCATTTGCTTGTGAAGTTAACTGTAAATTGAGAATTTCTTCGGTAAAAATGAGAGACTTCTGGGGGTGATGAAAATATTCAAAATCTGATTATGTGATGGTTGTGGAATTCTGTGAATGTACTAAAATTCACAAAATTTTGCACTTTAAAAGAGCAAAATTGAATGATATGTAAATTCTCTTTCTCTCTTTCCAACAGTGGAAACAATAGAGATACCAACTTAAAAAAAAGCAAAAAACAAAAAAACACTTCTCTTTGACATAATAATTTCTTTCCTTATATTATACAATCTCAAGAAAAATAAATACTGCCATAAAAGTTAATAGTACCTAATAAAAAACACAGTCTCAAGAGAAGACATGTATTTGAAAATATTAGGATACTTGGACATAAATGTATGCTTTAAGCCTTTAAATGATACAAAAGGCCTAGATCATAATGAATTAAAAATATTTGTAAATAATTACTTTATCAAAATGCCATTGATATTTCTATAAGAAAATGATTCAAATCTCAAGTGCCAAATTAATTGCCCAAAGATATAACAATTTTACATAGCAGAATATAGAATAAATAGAAGAGAAATTATTGCTGTAACTAATCTGTTATTTAGTCCATTAATCTGAATTGTTTTTTACTGGAAAAGCAAGCAGTATGGTAAATTATAGAATAAAATAGAATCAAACAGCTTTAATTGATTTATAAGCCCGCCCTCATCTATGTATAAATATAAAATGACTTCAAGTATTATGCAATCTCCCATTTTACCTTGGAGGACATTTTCAAAAAGGTAAATTTTTGTCAGACTAAATCTATTATATTTAGAGTTGTAGTTTATATCATGAACTACCTATTGATAATATCTGAAATATATGTTTGGATATACAACATCAAATCAACATTTATTTGGGGTATTTTTCCAAAAATCATAAAATATATAATATATATAAATTTTAAGTAAATAATTTGTATGTCATATATCATTATAAAATAAATTATAAATAGAGGTAATTTGTATATTTTAATTGTGTATGAAAAAAAGTATACTTTAGGACAAAGAAAAAGTGAATCTGACTGAGTCTTACATACATTTCTAGTCTACTCTTTTGCTGATGGGCCTACTCATTCTGAAAGAGTTAGCCTGTTCATATATGCCTCTGTACACTGATCATACTATACTCTCTGTGAAGGGTATTCATCCACCCCATATACATCTGTCAAATTTCTACCTAGGACTTTATCAATATTCTTCAAAAAGTCAAGTACTCTTGACTATTGACTGGGTTATGCAATGAAAAAATACCACTAATATTCCAGCTACAACTGAAGGGTGGTGTGGTGAATTCACATAGTCACTGAGACCAGGGAAGGCAGGAAAATGGTTTAATGTTTCACTGAAGCTCCACCTCAACGATTGTGGCATTACTAGAAGATTACATACATAATCAGAGATGCAAGACCAGGAATGTATGGGAAAATAATGAAGAAAGGTGCTCTTTAATGAGAAGTCTGAATGAATGGGGCTAAAATGTGTAAGTGATTTAAAAATAGCATGTCAACGTGCAACAGATTGTCCTCCTATTGGCCACAGATAACAATTGAAATACTTGTAAGACTTCTCTCATTTCTTTCAAATGACTTGCCTGCTACACTCAGCCTATCTTCTGTTTTATTCAATTTTCTCATATCTGTTTCCACATTTTCTGGAGAGACCAACTGTTCTAAGACATGATCTGAAGTCACTGATAAATTATATGTATACATATAAACATTTTTGACAATTTACAAGTTGACTTATTCATTTAATATTTTTACCTTGCCTATTTTTAAAGATACATCATCATAACTTCAATTTTTTGTCATATCTTTTTAGTTTAAGAAGCCAGGATATACCTATGGTGCTAGAAATAGTCAATCAGTCTTCAGAAGTGGGTATGAAGACCTGAAAGATCATGCACAATAAATAACCAATTTAGCCAGTGATAAAATTGCCTATCTAAGTATACAGGCAGAATCTCAGAAAATAATTATTAGGTTCTGCAAGTCTCTATAATTGCTCATACAAATATTGTCATTTGGAAATTAATTATTTAGAAGAGCTTGTGACCAAATCAACTATAAATATAACATATAATTTTTATAAGATGTAAAGAGACACCAAAAATGAGAATTTCTTTTAAATTAACTATTTTTGAAACATAAAGGTATTATGACTAAACTAAAATTATGCTAGTTAGAATAAGTTTATATGACCATAATTAGAAGTCTACTGTTTTAACCTAAATGCAAACTGAATAAATAAATTAATATTTATGTGCATAGATATAAGAACAGAATTAGAAAAAAAATGAATGTAAGATGTTAAAAAGTCAGAATTATAACTAGATATTTAGTCAGTTGTTGGAACAGTTGACAATTGCCTAAGGAAATACATTGTTTATTTAATTTGGATATCTTATCACTGTAAAACATATTGCAAAGTTGGAACATATTATAAATTGGGTTACTTTCTGAAACAATCACTCAGTCCTCTCTGGGTAGTAACCACTAAACTTATGGCATTGACATTTAGATTCAAATATAAATATAGTAAGAATATTTTCTCTTTATCTTATTCTTTGATGTGCTAGCCTCTTATGAGGAATTTAAGATTATATTTTTGTTTCTAGACACAGCCTGATTTATCCTTTAAAAATAAGCACCATTTCTTATTTTGACAGGAAGTAAGCACATGCTTTATCAAAGCCAAGAATGCTGTCACAATCTTTTTCACAAATGTATGTTGGTACACAAATAATACGGATCATTAATATATGTCAAATGTAGATTGCCTTTTAATTATTGATACTCAAAGAATGATTTTTAAGAGCAGTTTCAATGTTAAGGTACACCAAACACAAAAACCACTCAATGAGTTAAAGAGAAATTTTCCCCCAAGCTGATGATTCATATATCTCATCACAAAATAAGGCACTTATTTTTAAATGCAGTAGACATAGTTTCATGATTAAGGTTAATGACATAGCTTATTGCTATTCAAATCTCACTGAGATAATTTCAGGAGCAAGGTACTAGTGAGAAGCAGCTACCAATATTTAATAGAATATCACAATGAAACATTACAAACTACAGTGTGCTGCTCATTTAGAAATTCTGGTTTGCATAAAGGGAGCCAAGGGCTTCAGCCTTTTACATGGCATAGACATATATAACCTCAGAGAAAAAAAAAAAAGAAAACTGCAAAAAATAAAAACCTGAACAAGTGAGAAAATATACAATGAAAATAGCAACTGGATCTCACTTTTTTACTCAAAAGAAAATTTGAACCTCAGGAAAATATCTTAAGAAATCATTTGCGATGATGCACGTCTAATGGTTAGGAACCATAGAGTACAGCTATTGCAAAAAGCCATTGACCTTTGTTTTTGAGGCAAAATGAAAAAAAATCTGCTATTGTGTTGACAAAACGGAATTGGACCTACACCTACCTACATGCTAGTATATAATAAATAGTTTTCACATGAAAATTTACTGAGGCTTAAATATTCTTACCATATTCTATTGTAAGGTTTAAAATAGAAATCAAACTGTAGTCAAGAAGTTAAATGTAAAGTCAACTCAATCCACAGTATAATTAGTCTCCAAGAGATTGCCCTGCAGCAAACAGAGCAGACTTCACTAGTCTCAGAAAAATAAATGTTTCCATTCTATTGTCTTTTTCACTTGTCACATGCAGGGTAACTGTAATTATGGCAAAGAGGAGAGAGATATGGTTCTTACACTGCTATAAAACTTAATCAGTTGAAATGGGCAGAGTCATTGGGATCCACATTCACTTTTCACATGGCCAAAAACACAGTTCTGTCTGAGATTGAGATGATGAAACTCAGTTTTGTGAAGTTCCAAATTCTAGGGGTCCATGTCTATTTAATCTTTTGGATTAAAAACCTTTAATGATATGCATTGCTCTTAAACATAACTTATTAAGACCCCAACATGAAACCTTTACCTATCTTGCAGCCTCAATATTTCATTATTCCCTACTCTTCAGCTATGTAGGATTTTTTATGCATTGCAAATAGATTATATTATGGTTCAAGTTCTTTAATTTTCCCAAAGATCTGCAAACTTTTAAGTAACCAAAGCTATCAAAATAACATGTGCATATTAAAATCTCACCTTAAACATCAACTCCTCATTTTGTGAACTCCAGAAAGACACTGTTAATTCCACTTTATACACACTTTTATAGCACACTGTATTTTCCTATTCATTACATTAAAATCCTTGTAATTTTATTTACTTTGTTTTCCCTGTTTCACAAAGCTCCATGAGGGCAGGGGAAAAAGATCTATTTTGGTTTCCATTGTATACTCCCATCACACTGCACAATACTGGATTTAATTGAATTTAATCAGTGTCTTGAGGTACTGTGAGCTAGTGTTACAGACACATAAGCTGTTCTTTATCCTTCAGTGCCCAGTGTGTCTGAGACTCTACTTATCTTTCTCTCCAACTCTCAGTTTCCTTGGTCAGTCTGCTTCACTTTTCTGAATTATTCTCAGTATCTTTATTTACTTAACTACAAAAAAACAATGTGGTGGTGGTGGGGGGTGGTGAGAGTTTGGGATTTAGAGGACAAATAATATAGTTTTCAAAGTTATACCTTCCATAATTTAAACATGAAATATATATTCTAAAAGAAAATTAATAAATGATAGTAAGATTTTCAGGTAATCTACAAAAACATATCTACCCTATAATGTAACTGTTTTGTGAGGGCACCCACTCTGAAATTTTAAAATTTATTTGCCGAGTGAAGTAATCTATATCAGGTAAACCCTGATATAGATTAACAGAAATTTATCTGTTAATAATTAACAGAATTTTATCTCACCAAAGGGTGCACTTTATGTTTCAAAGACTAAAATATTTCTGACATTTTGGAAACCGGCCGTGTAAGATTGAGTGACATGAAATGCCAAATAACAGTGGATTGACAAGATAGAAGACTATTCCTGTCACATAAAATGAGGTAAACAGTTTGGCTTCATAAAATTTCTAAGCTCTTTAAGCTGAGTGTGTTGTCTCATTCCTGTAATCCCAGCACTTTGGGAGTCTGAGATGGGCAGATGGCTTGATCTCAGGGGTTTGAGACCTACCTGGGCAAAAAAAAAATACTTCTGAAATTTTGGAAATTGACTGTGTAAGATTTAGCAGAGACATGGTCAAACACTTTCTCTACTAAAAATACAAAAATTCGTTGGACATGTTAGCACATGCCTATAATCCTAGCTTCTCTGGAGGCTGAGGCATGAGAATCACTTGAACCTGGGAGATAGGGGTTGCAGTGAGCAGAGATGGCGCCACTAGACTCCAGGCTTCCAGTCTGAATGGTGGAGTGAAACCCTGTCTTAAAAAAAAAAATAGAAAATATGCATGCATTTCCTCTTCATTCTTAGCATGGAGTTTTTAACCTAATGGTTAAAGATAGCTAAACCAGCTTCCATCATCACAACTGCTATGATTATTAATACTGAGTGTCAACTTGATTTATCTGAAGGATGCAAAGTATCACTCCTGACTGTGTTTGTGTGAGGGTGTTGCCAAAGGAGATTAACATTTGATTCAGTGGCATGAGAAAAGCAGACACATCCTTAACCTGGGTGTACACCATCTAATCAGCTTCCAGCATGGCTGAAATATAAACCAGGAAGAAAAAGTGAAAAGACTAGGCTGGCCTAGCCTCCCTGCCTGTATCTTACTCCCATGTTGGATGCTTCTGGCCTTCGAATATTGGACTCCAAGTTCTTCGGTCTGGGGACTTAGACTGGCTCTCTTTGCTCCTCAAGCTTGCAGATAGCCTATTGTGAGACCTTGTGATCATGTAAGTTAACACTTAATAAACTCCCCTTGTGTGTGTGTGTGTGTGTGTGTGTTTGTGTGTGTATAATATCCTATAAGTTATTTATATGTATATAGCCTATCAGTTATACACACGCACACACACACACACACACACACACACATACATACATATATATAACTCCTATCAGTTATGTCCCTCTAGAGAACCCTTACTAATACAGATATTGGTACCAGTAAAATGGGGCACTGCTAAAAACATACCCAAAAACGTTAAAGCAACTTTGGAACTAAGTAACAGGCAGAGGTTGGAAGAGTTTGGAGGGCTCAGAAGAAGATAGAAAAGTGTAGAAAATTTAGAACTTCCTAGAGACTTGTTGAATGGCTTTGACCAAAATGCTGATAATATTATGGACAATGAAATTCAGACTGTGGTGGTCTCAGATGGTGATAAGGAACTTGTTGGAAACTGGAGCAAAGATAATTATTTTTATGTTTTAGCAAAGAGACTGGTGGCATTTTGCCCCTGCCCTAGAGATTTGTGGAACTTTGAACTTGTGAGAGATCATTTAGGGTATCTGGCAGAAAAAATTTCAATGCAGTAAACCATTCAAAATATGACTTGGGTGCTGTTAAATGCATTCAGTTTTATAAAGGAAGCAGAGCATAAAAGTTTGGGAGCTTTGTATCCTGACAATACAATAGAAAATCCCATTTTCTGAGGAAAAATTAAAGCTACTCAGAAATTTGCCGAAATAACAAGGAGCCAAATGTTAATGCCCAAGATGACGGGAAAATGTTTTCAGGGCATGTCAGAGGTCTTCATGGCAGACTCTCCCATTACAGTCCCAGAGTCCTAGAAGGAAAAAAATGTCTTTGTGGGCCAGGCCCAGGGTCTCTTGGCTGTGTGTGGCCTAGGGACTTGGTGTCCTACAATGCCAGGCATTAGAGCCATGACTGAAAGAGGCCAATGTAAAGCTTAGGCTGTGGCTTCAGTGGGTGCAAGCCCCAAGCCTTGGAAGCTTCCACATGGTGCTGAGCCTGAGAGTGCATAGAAATAAAAAACTGGGGTTTGAGATTCTCTGACCGCATTTCAGATGATGTATGGAAAGGCCTGGATGCCCAGGCAGAGGGCAGGGGTGGGGCCCTCATGGAAAACCTCTGCTTGAGCACTGCAGAAGAGAAAGGTAGGGTTGAAGCCCCCATACAGTGTCCCTACTGGGGCACCATCTAGTGGAGCTATGCGAAGACAGCCACTGTCCTCCAGGCCCCAGAATGATAGATAACCTGACAGCTTGCACGTTGTGCCTGGAAAAGCAACAGACATTCAACATCAGCCCATGAAAGCAGCCTGAGGAAGGCTGTACCCTATGAAGCCAGAGGAGCAGAGCTTCCTAAGACTATGGGAACCCACTTCTTGCATCTGCATGACCTGGATGTGAGACGTGGAGTCACAGGAGATAATTTTGAAGCTCTAATATTTGACTTCCCTGCTGGATTTAAGAATTGCATGCATCCTGTAGCCCTTTTGTTTTACTCAATTTACCCCCTTTGGAACAGTTGTATTTACTCAATACCTGTGCCCCCATTGTATCTTGGAAGTAACTGGCCTGCTTTTGATTTTTGAGGCTTATAGGTGAAATGAACTTCCCTTGTCTTAGATGAAATTTTGGACTGTGGACTTGTGAGTTAATGACAAAATGAATTAAGATTTGGGGGAAATGTTGGGAAGGCATGATTGGTTTTGAAATGTGAGTAAATCAGATTTGGCAATGGTCAGATGTGAAATAATATGGTTTGGCTGTGTCCCCACCCAACTCTGATCTTGAATTCCCACATGTTGTGGGAGGAACCTGGTGGGAGGTAATTGAATACCAGGGGCAGGTCTTTCCAGCGTTGTTCTTGTGATAGTGAATGAGTGTCACAAGATCTGTTGGTTTTAACAGGGGAGTTTCCCTGCACAAGCTCTCTTCTCTTGTTTTCCACCACGTGATATGTGCCATTCATCTTCAGCCATGGTTGTGAGGCCATGGAACTATAAGTCCATTAAGCCTCTTTCTTTTGTAAATTGGCCAGTCTTGGGTATGTTTTTATTAGCAACATAAAATGAACTAATACTACTCCCATAACCATTTCCTTCCAGCAAGAAAGTTAAAGAACATAGTAGAAAAAATGGTACACACTAGCCATCTGCTAACATTCACCAAACTGTCCTTTTCACATATATACCATTGGCAAGAAGTTATTCACGTTGAAAACAGGAGAGGATAGAATGCAAGAGAGGGTAGGCTTTTACTATCTATTCTGGGCAGCCAAATGGAAAACAATTAGAGAAAGGGATGGAATGAGAGTAGGGTGCTAGCAGACTTTTCCATTACAGCTATTTTGAAAATTAAAACTCATAGTAAAAGTCTGAGTAATTAAAAAGCAAGATGACCTTATATTTCATTTAATAGGGTACATTAAAATTTACTTGGAACACAATATACCTAATTTTCCTAGTAAATACTTTGAAGAAAAGGAAGCAGGAAGATACTACATAGTAAATATAAAAATACTAAGTGCAATATTGTGTTTCTATTCTTTCTTAGCATTTAGAAGGAAATTGTAACTATAAAAGCATCATAAGTAACAATCTATGTATATTTGTAAAATAAATGAGACCATTACATGTAAAAAATATTGCTATATGCTCAAACTCTGTAACTTTTGTTTGTTATTGCTATTAGCTATTGAATTTATTCCTTTCTATTGATATCTACACTAGGTTAATATAGAATTCAGACAAAAAAGTGAATGTAGATATGATTTATATTATTATAGTTATATTCAAAGTTTTCTTACTTGTCTTCTAGTTACATTTACTGAAATCATATTTATATCACCACATTATATTTATAGGAATATTTGCATTACCTAGAAAGCAAGTTCCATGCAAGCAGGAACGTTGATTTGGTCACTATATACACAATGCTTAGAAGAGTGCCTAGCACAAAGTTGTGCTTATTAAACATTTATTGAAAGAGAAAGTATGTGAAATAATGGTTTTGAAAATTAATTTAAAAAATAGTTCTGTAATATCAATCTGTCAATTGTAATAGCAATATATACCACATTCTCCCTGATACCAAATTTGTGCCCATAACTTCATTTCTGCTCTTTATTTTTAATTAACCCCCTGAAAATGTTTTGATTATTGTTATTTATTGTTTTAAAAATCTTTTAAAGAAGAAATGTCACATTGATATTTTATGTACACATTCAAAGTAGTCTAAGATTTTTTTGTAAGTTGTGCATATTACTTTCTTATTAAAATGCACTAGAATTTCAATTTACCTGACTGTATTTTTGTTTACTTAATTATTAGAGCTGTGTTTAGATGAAAACATTCATCATAAAAGATCTGATTTTTCAGTTTTGTTCCATTTTAACAAGTAGATTGCATTGATATTGCAATTATTCTGATCAATCACAGTTGTTTATAAAAATGTTCTATGTATAATATTTAGGGATTTATATGCAATATCACTTCAATTTTTCCAGTAATCACATTATACAATTTTACTGAAGAGTAAATAAAAGGTAAGAAAGCTTTATTAATTTCCTTAGCAGCACTTCAGTATGAAATTGTTGAGTCTGAATATGAGTCAAGAATACCAAAAACTAAAAAAAAAAAAGAATTAATACCAAAAAGTGTGTCCACTTCTTTTGTTTCCACCTTTGTAGTCTCATTTAATTATGTAGTTGTTGCTATGGTACGAATCTATGTCTCCCCAATATTCATATGTTAAAACATAATAACTAGTGTTATAATGTTATAAGGTGAGATCTTTGAGAGTTGATTGAATCAGCAGGGAAGAGCACTCATGAATGGGATTAGTGACCTTCTAAAAGAGAACTGAGAGATACTTCACATCTTTTCATCATGTAAGGACTCAGCAAGAAGGTGCCATCTGTGATCTATAAAGCAGGCCTTGACAGACATCAAATATGTGGGCATCTTGATTTTGGACTTCTCAAGCATCAGAATTGTAAGAAAAAAAAATCTGTTGTACATAAGCTGCCCAGTCTACAGTATTTTTCTTATTGCAGACTAAATGGTATAAGACAGAAGTTAAACTCATTTATGATTTTTTTTTCATTCCCCAGAAGAATTTCACTTCTCCATAGAAGCTAAATAATCACATAGGAACATCCAAATGAATTGGCTGAATAAATCACCAGGAAGTGCTTTGACTTTGACTATACAGAAGCCTCTTTTCCTAACTTTCTATTTATTTTTCTTTTAAGAGATTAATTTCAGAAAGCTCTTCTTTGTGTAAAGCATATTGTCACTGGTTTATCTTTTTTTTTTTTTTTTCTTTACCCTCACTAGCCGTCTTGCCATTAGAGTACAATTAACAAGGTTTATATTTTCTTAAGCATATGTGCTCATTGAAGGGCCTGGAATAATTTATCCTCTTCTTCACAAAATCATACAAATGTAATTATTTTTGAAAGACATTGTCTACACATAAAAGCCTAAAAGAAAATGTAAGTTCAATAAAGATGCCTAGGATATAAAAAACCAAAAGTGATGGAAACAAAAGCCAAAATAGACAAATGGGATCTAATTAAATTCCAGAGCTTCTGTACAGCAAAAGAAATAATCATTAGAGTGAACTGGCAATCAACAGAATGTAAAAAAATATTTGCAGTCTACCCATCTGACATAGGGCTAATATCCAGAATCTACAAGGACCTGAAGCAGATTTACAAGGAAAAAACAAACCCATTCAAAAGTGGGCAAAGTATATTAACAGACACGTTTCAAAAGATGACATTTATGTGGCCAACAAACATGAAAAAATGCTCACATCATTGGTCATTAGAGAAATGCAAATCAAAACTGCATTGAGATACCATCTCATGACAGTTTGAATGGTGATCATTAAAAAATCTGGAGACAACAGATGCTGGAGAGGATGTGGAGAAATAGGAACACTTTTACACTGTTGGTGGGAGTGTAAATTAGTTAAACCATTGTGAAAGACAGGGTGGCAATTCCTCAACAATCTTGAAATATAAATTCCATTTGACCTGGTAATCCCATTACTGGATATATACCCAAAGGATTATAAATTGTTTTACTATGAAGACACATGCACACGTAGGTTCATTGTGGCACTGTTCACAACAGCAAAGACCTGGAACCAACCCAAATGCCCATCATTAATAGACTGGACAAACAAAACGTGGCACATATACACCATGGAATACTATGCAGCCATAAAAAATGATGAGTTCATGTTCTTTGTAGGGACATATATTAATCTGGAAACCATTATTCTCAGCAAACTGACACAAGAACAGAAAACCAAACACCACATGTTCTGACTCATAGGTGGGTGTTGAACAATGAGAACACATGGGCACAGGGAAGGGAACATCACACACTGGGGTCTATTTGGGGGTGGGTGGCTAGGGGATGGACAGTGTGGGGCAGGGAGATTGGGGAGGGATAACACTGGGCGAAATGCCTGATGCAAGTGGTGGGGGATGGAGACAGCAAACCACCATGGCATGTGTGTACCTAAGCAACAATCCTGCAAGATCTGCACATGCATCTCACAACTTAAAGTACAATAAAAAAAATGTGTAAATGACAGTGGATAAACTATGTATATTTAAGCTATAGTACAAGTCTTTTATTTCATATAATCCCATGAAATCATCGTCAGGGTCACAATAATGAACTTATCTATCACCTTACAATTACCTGGAGCCTGTTTATGAAGTCTTTCTCTCTACCCTCCAGATAACCATTGATTTACTTTGCTGTACCATAGAGTACTTTCTATTTTCTGAAATTTTTGGACTGATGTAATAAAGTGTTTCCTCATAATATACATATATATATATATATAAAGATGCCTAGTATAATAGCATTGTTTATACACATGAGTGTGTGTGTATATACATGTGTATATCCATGACATTTTACTATTAGCAATCCATTGCACACCTACGACGGTATATCATATTTGATCTGAAATAACATGCATATGCTAATATCTGTGCTTTCTATATAAATAAATCACCTCCATGTCAACATCTATTCTTTCTGAATTGTCACATGTAGGTCCTAAACTCCACATTTCTCATCCTAACACACCTCTATTTTATTGGTTCATTTCTAGAAGTATTTTAGAGTAAAAGACATGTTCCAAGTCTGATAATTTTACACAATAGCAATAATTGGCATTTATTAACTTCAATCATAAACACAAAATATCTTTCCCCTTTTATTTTTACAACTATCCTTTCAGAAAATTAAACATCATTTCCTGAAGCCACATTGAACAGCAGTATATTTGAAGAAATATAAAATAATCATAGTTTGATGATAATACAGCCATTCACTTGAAGATTTATTATGAAAATACAGAATTGCCTATCTTGCTATTTTACTCTGAAACATATCCAGAAAATTTCTGAAGATGGAAGAGAAGTAGTTGAATAAAGTAGATATTTTACAACATCATAATACGAAAAACAAAAATAGTCTTTTTGTATAAAAACTAGTTATTCTTACCAGGACTTAAGCTGTTTTTCCTCTACCTTTATAACTATAAATCTAAATTATTGTCTGTATAGCTTTGTGTGCTCTTATAAAACTCACAATAAAAATAAAATTGTGGAAATTTATTCCCTCTGTTGTATAATTGAACAATGTGAAGTATTTGCATATTTGATATGCTTGCTAGAACTTCTTATATTACTAATTCTAATTGTACATGGCATTGCAGTAATCCTATGGCCAATACATGTTCACAAAATTTATTTAACCTAGCTTATATAGGTAGTCTTTCTTATATCCCCTTTTGACACAACAGAATTTTAACTAGGAAGGTATTAGAAAAATATGGTCTTCAAAACTTGCCTCTAAAATCACAAAATAATAAAAAATTTGATAGTTTTAATTACCTATCATATGTAATTATATATTATCTATTATGATTATATAGGTTATATCATAATAGGTATATATAATGTAACATATATGACATATTATATATCATTTATAATATATCTTATATCATTACATATGATAGGTATCTATGCACATCATATGTATATATCATACCTATGTATATATATAAAATATATTATATCATTACATACATATCATATGTAATGATACATTATATATTATGTAATAACATAACATGTATATATTGATATATGTAATAATATATATTATATATATACATATATATATATAATATATATGTGTGTGTGTGTGTGTGTGTGTGTGGCCAACAAACATATGAAAAAATGCTTACATCACTGGTCATTAGAGAAATGCAAATCAAAACCGCATTGAAATACCATCTCATGCCAGTTAGAATGGTGATCATTAAAAAATCTGAGGACAACAGATGCTGTATCATAGATATCTATCATATGTAATGATATATTATTATATATATATACATATATAACTATCATGTAATTATATGTTACATATTATAGTATAATATATACTTCATAATGTATATATTATTTCTGAGGTATTATTATATATTATATATTATTTCTGGTACCTCAGAAATAACAGCATACATCTACAGCTCTCTGATCTTTGGCACACCTGACAGAAGCAAGCAATGGAGAAAGGATACCCTATTTAATAAACGATGTGGGGAAAACTGGCTAGCCAGATGCAGAAAGCTGAAACTGGATCCCTTCCTTACACTTTATACAAAAATTAACTACAGATGTATTAAAGATTTAAATGTAAGACCTAAAACCATAAAAACTCTAGAAAAAAAAACTTGGTAATACCATTCAGGACATTGGCATAGGCAAGGACTTCATGACTAAAACAAAAAGAATCACAACAAAAGCCAAAATAGAAAAATGGGATCTAATTAAACTTAAAAGCTTCTGCATGGCAAAAGAAACTATCATTAGACTGAATAGGCAAAGTACAAAATTGGAGAAAATTTTTTCAATCTATTCATCTGACAAAGGGCTAATATCCAGAATCTAGAAAAAAATTAAACAAATTTACAAGATATAACAAACAACTCCATCAAACAGTAGGCAAAATTTATGAACAGACACTTCTCAAAAGGAGACATTTATACAGCCAAAAAACATGAAAAAAAGTTCATCATCAATGGTTGTTCAAGAAATGCAAATCAAAACTACATTTAGATACCATTTCACACCAGTTAGAATGGTGCTTATTAAAAAATCATGAGACAACAGATGCTGGAGAGGATGTGAAGAAATAGGAACCCTTTTACACTGTTGGTGGTAGTGTAAATTATTTCAACTATTGTGGAAAACAGTGTGGCATTTCCTCGAGGATCTAGAACTAGAAATACCATTTGACCCAGCAATGCCATTATTGGGTTTATACCCAAAGGATTATAAATTGTTCTATTATAAAGACACATGCACATGTATGTTTACTATGGCACTGTTCACAATAGCAAAGACTTGGAACCAACCCAAATCCCCATCAACAATAGACTGGATAAAGAAAATTTGGCACATATACGCCATTGAACACTATGCAGCCATAAAAAAGGAAGAGTTCATATCCTTTGTAGGGACATGGATGAAACTGGAAACCATCATTCTCAGTAAACTAACACAAGAACAGAAAACCAGATACCACATGTTCTCACATGTGGCGATAGCATTAGGAGAAATACCTAGTGTAGATGACGGGTTGATGGGTGCAGCAAACCACGAAGGCACGGGTATAACAATGTAACAAACTTGCACATTCTGCACCTTATCCCATAACTTAAACTATAATAATAATAAAAAGTGTTATTTTTATTCCTGTCCTTAGTGCAAAGCTCAGTTTTGGCACATAGTAATATCCCAATAAATGTTTACTTAAGTGAAACTTTATATTAATACTTTGTGGTCGTAGACAGTGAACATATCCTCTCTTAATAGATCACTTTTCTGTTAAATTTGTTTATTAAGTTTTAGGTTTTTGCACATTGGTTCGTATCCTAAGACTCTGCTGAAGTTGGTTACCAGCTTAAGGAGATTTTGGGTGAGAAAATGGGGTTTTCTAAATATGCAATCATGTCTTCTGCAAACAGAGACAATTTTACTTCCTCTCTTCCTAACTGAATACGCTTTATTTCTTTATCTAGTCTGATTGCCTTGGCCAGGACTTCCAATACTATGTCAAATAGGAGTGGTGAGAGAGGGTATCTTTGTCTTGTGCTGTTTTTCAAAGGGAATGCTTCCAGCTTTTGCCCATTCAGTATAACATTGGCTGTGAGTTTGTCATGAATAGCTCTTACTGTTTTGAGATATGTTCTATCAATACATAGTTTATTAAGTTTTTACCATGAAGCGGTGCTAAATTTTACTGAAGATCTTTTCTGCATCTATTGAGATAATCATGTGGTTTTTGTAATGGGTTCTGTTTATGTGGTGGATTAGGTTTCTTGATTTGTGTATGTTGAACCAGCCTTGCCTCCCAGGGATGAAGCCCACTTGATCACGGTGGATAAGCTTTTGGATGGGCTGCTGGATTTGGTTTGCCAGTATTTTACTGTAGGTTATTAATTACTGCCTCTATTTCAGAACTTGTTATTGGTCTATTCAGGGATTTGACTTCTTTCTGGTTTAGTCTTGGCAGATGTATATGTCCAGGAATTTATCCATTTCTTCTAGATTTTTTAGTTTAATTGCATAGAGGTGTTTATAATATTCTCTGGTGGTAGTATGTATTTCTGTGGAATCAATATTTTAAACATCAAGAATTATTATTATCATTTTGTAGGCTCTTCTCTTTTTTGATTTTTGACCAATTTAACTAAATTAGCAGTATCACTTGGAATTCATATATTCTCTACCACAGTTGAAAATCTTGAGAAAGTTATTTTATTACTCAATGCAGCATCAATGTAACTTCAGCATAATTGCCACAAAACTCTCTGGACACTTGAGGCAGAAAGGAAAAAAGGAAAGAGGGAAGAAGGGAAAATAAAGAAAATAATAAAATCAAACTTTTTGTTGTTGAGCTCCGAAATAAAATAAATTCTCTGTTTATAGTCAACATGCAGTATTACAAAGTGCTTATCTATGACCTTTCACTATGTAACACTACTTGATATGGTTTGGCTCTATGTCTCCACCCAAATCTCATCTTGAATTATAGCTCCCATAATTTCCACATGTTGTGGGAGGGACCTGGTGGAAGATAATGGACTCATGGGGTCAGTTTCCCCCACAGTGTTCTCATGGGAGTGAATAAATCTCATGAGATCTGATGGTTTTATCAGGGGAAACCTTGTTCTCTTGGTTTCCATTCTCTCTTGTCTGCCACCATGTAAGATATGACTTTTACCTCTGCCGTGAGTGTGAGGCCTCTCCAGCCACATGAAAATGTAAGTCCATTAAACATCCTTTTCTCTATAAATTATCCAGTCTTGAGTATGTCTTTATCAGCAGCATTAAAAAAGACTAATACAGTAAATTGGCACTGGTAGAGTGGGGCCCTGCTGTAAATATACCCAAAAACATGGAAGCGACTTTGGACCTTGGTAACAGGCAGGGGTTGGAACAGTTTGGAGGGCTCAGAACACAGGAAAATGTGGGAAAGTTTGGACCCTCCTAGACAATTGTTAAATGGCTTTGACCAACATGTCGATAATAGTGTGGGCAATGAAATCCAGGTTGAGGTGGTCTCAGATGGAGATGAGAAACTTTTTGGGAACTAGAGTAAAGGTGACTTTTGCTGTTTTAGCAAAGAGGTTGGTGACACTTTGCCCCTGCCCTAGAGATCTGTGGAACTTTAAACTTGAGAGAGATGATTTAGGGCATATGGCAGAAGAAATCTAGGCAGTAAAGCATTCAAGATGTGACATGCGTGCTGTTAAAACAGTTTTAAAAGCGGAACAGAGCATAAAAGTTAGGAAAGTTTGCAGTCTGACAATGCAGAACAACACTATAGGAGTGCTTAGTTTTTTACTTTTTACTAGGTACCAGTTGGCAGGGATAAACTGAAGAATTAGAGGAATGTGTGACTTACTTAGCTGCATTCCAAAGAAGAGACAGGTTATCTTTCATTGATGCCACAGAGAAGCAACTCCAGACTCAGTTGTTTTACTCAAGCTAAAACTGTATTTCCTGCTATAGGTATTAAGTAAATATGGGTAATCCAGAGATACAAATGTCAGTTTTGTTTCATTATCTTATTACCTGCTTTCACTATCTTTTATCCAGGAGTATAACTTCTAGGACTTACATAACCCTGTACGCTTAGTGAATATAAGAGCGCCTGTTGGTGCCAACACCACTGATAGGAAAGCACCTTTTCCCTCTCCAAGCCCCAAAGACACATTCTGAAGTCTTTCCTCCATTTGCAATAAAAAAATAAATTTGATTGTGTATTTTTAAGTTCTATAACATTATGTTATGGGATACATGTAGATAGTAAAAAAAAAAAAAGGCACTAATGTAAAGCAAATTACTGTAGCCATTAACTCACATATGTATCCATATTTTTGTGTTTTTTTGTGTCATATTTTTAAAACTTCTGTGTGAGGGTGATTTAGTTCAATAGCATTAAATTGTTGAAAGAATACCTCACTTACAATCAGAGATTTTGAGGTCAATGGCCATTTACTGGCTATAACCTTTAAATTATTACTAATCCCTCACCTATATAATCATCTTAAAAGTGGAAACTATTTTTCTCAAGATTTCCAACAGAGATAAAAGATAATAGAAAAGTAAGCAACAGTGGGTTCTTTTAGCGCCCATGCATATCATTTTTCAGGTAATTTATAATCATTTTCCTCTGGTGAATGACTTTCAAGATAGGAAATTGGTTTGATTTTTACAGCAGATCAAATGA
This sequence comes from Sapajus apella, assembly GCF_009761245.1. Classification (NCBI taxonomy): domain Eukaryota; kingdom Metazoa; phylum Chordata; class Mammalia; order Primates; family Cebidae; genus Sapajus; species Sapajus apella. The sequence goes on along the minus strand of NW_022436943.1, from coordinate 34,652,091 downwards.
GTCCTAAAATGATAGAGTGACTACAACAAATGACAATATAGTGTATATTTTAAGACAGTCAAAAGAGATTGTGAATGCTACCATCACAAATAATGATAAATGTTAATAGTGATGGATATGGTAATTACCCCTGGTTTGATGATTATGCTGTGTATACATGCACTGAAACATCACACTGTACCCCATAAATGTGTGCAATTATTATGTCAGTGATAAATAAGAAAAATAAACTTTGAAATGTTCCTTTAGTTTTGGCCTTAAGTTCTCTGTGAAATGAATTTAATGGCAATTAGAAAGAAATAAAGAAAAGCATTTCAAGTTACAATTATGAAGCTGCTAATATCCTTCAGGAAGCACAGCATGATTTGTTTCTGTTGCCTTGTTTGTTTCATTTGGCTGGAATCCCAATTGATTCAGGCATTCATGTATGCTTCAAATAAGTGAAAATCTCATGCTTCTAGATTTGTTTATTCACTTCTTTTTTTAATACAACACCTGCTTTCTTAATGTTATTTTTTCCAGTTATCCAGATACTGAAACACAAAGTATAAAAGCTCATTTCTATTCTAATCCTTGAAGATCATTTTTAATCCTGTTTTTCTCAACTTTCAAATGTGTTTGCTATTAAGTGTATCTTTTTATACCCCTTGTTGTTGTTTTGTTTTGTTAATTCTACAAGTTCTTAAAAATTAACAAGAAAGCTGTTTTGGCATTAACTACACATAACTGAATTAACATTTTCTATTTTAGAAATAATTAAAAAGAAATATGATTGGAACTATTTATACTGCATAGAGTTACAGTTGCTGAAAGGAAGTAGAAACACAGAACATTTCATTTCCACTCCCTCAGCTTGCTTTCTTCCTTTCTTATTTTCTCTACAGCCATTCCACTGGAGAAGAGACTTCTTGACACCCATATATGTTGTTTTCCTTTGTTATGTGATTATACCATGTTTGTTTATACATTCGCTTGTTATTGGGCATTTCTATCACTCCAGGTTTGGGCTACTATGAATAAAGTGTCTTGAGTATCCGTATACAGATCAGTGTGTAGTCATAGTATGTAAATTTCTAGGAATGGAATGACTGTCTGATTTGTAGATGTTTACTCTTATAAAAAGTTCTACTCAAATTTTCTTTATTTTTAATAATTATTTTACTTTTTATTTTTAAGTTCCAGGGTATGTTTGTAGGATGTGCAGGTTTGTTACATAGGTAAACGTGTGCCATGGTGGTTTGCTGCATTTGTCAACCCATCACCTAGGTATTAAGCCAAGCATTTACTAGTTCTTTTCCTTAATGCTCTCTCCCAACTCTCTCCCAACAGGCCCCAGTAAGTGTTGTTCTCTGTGTGTCCATGTGTTCTCATTATTCAGCTCTCACTTATAAGTGAAACGTGGTGCTTGGTTTTCTTTTCCTGGGATAGTTTGCTGAAAATAATGGCTTCCAGCTTTATCCATGTCCCTGCAAAGGACATGATCTTGTTGCTTTTTGTGGCTGCATAGTATTCTATGGTGTACATGTGCCACATTTCTTTATCTAGTCTATCATTGATGGGCATTTGGGTTGATTCCATGTCTTTGCTATTGCGAATTGTGCTGCAGTGAACATACATGTGCATGTCTCTTTACAACAGAATGATTGATATCCCTTTGAGTATATATCCAACAAATGGGATTGCTGGGTCAAGTGGTATTTCCAGTTCTAATCTTTGAGGAATCACCACATTGTCTTTCACAATGGTTGAACTAATTTACATTCCTACTGAGAGTGTAAAAGCATCCCTATTTTCCACAATATCACAAGCATTCGTTGTTTCTTGACTTTCTATAATTGCCATTCTGACTTGCCTGAGATGGCATCTCATTGTAGTTTTGATTTGCATTTCTCTAATGATCAGTGATGAGCTATTTTTTGTGTTTATTGGTCAAATGTATGTGTTTTAAAGCTCCAGAAGAAAATCTAGACAATACCAGTCAGAATATATGAAATCACCACATAGCTTCTCAACCTGAAAGATCTAACATTTAAATGTTCACATAAAGGTTAAGAAAAAAAAAAAAAGAAAGAAAAAATGTAAATGTGACTGAATACACCATTAAATCTCCTAACATAACTCCAGCATTCGAACCTCTATTAGTCATTCAAACAAGAGTTATGGCAAACTCAAAACAAGGCTTTTTCTTTTATTTTTAATTGTGTTTTTAGGTAGAAATTATTCTCATTCATGAACCTGTAGGGAATAGTACTGATGGAAATGGGAGCAGGAAGGGTTTCCATCAGAGCTGAAAGCAAAGGAGAGAAGAAGAACTCTTAAAAACAGATTTCCAGATTTAATCACCTTGAAATATGGTATTTGTTAGCTTTTTAAAATGCAAAAGACATGCAGCAGTATTTTGTTGTGAGCTTGACAAACATAACAGACTGATTGGTACACCTGTCATCATGGCTATTTAACATAAGACACACATCTTTAGTGCATGTTTAACAAACTGAAAATCTTAAGTATATTTTGCATAACAAACATATGTAAGATTCTAGATGCAGGTTTTATGGTTAAAAAAATGTGTTCCTATAAAACCCTGACAAATGAGTAAACAGAAATTTAAATGATCTTGTGCTGTTGGAGTATTGCAGAATATTATTAGTTACAGTACCTAGCATTTTGTGTCAAGGTATAGATTTCCATTAACAAGAATGCAGAATAAGCTTTGCAAATGGTAGGTGTAGAAAGCCATTATTTCTGAATGCCAGGTGGTAGCCAATGCTATGACTATATTGTTACAGTAACCATTTTGTCTTTAGTTTGCCCTATATTATCCTTCACAGGAAGTAGAATGATGACAGTACAATGATACTTGTTTCATCGGCATTGTCCTCAGTTCCAGGCATATGTTCTAGCCTAATCACTAACCATCATCACGTCTCTGTATCTATCCAAACACTGGTTTGGAGGAGGAAACACCTGGATTCTGTTGTGCTCTCGTCTACATTAATTGTAAATTATTGAGAACATTTTATTTCTCTCCATTATATCCAATGTCCAAACTAACTGATGTGATCTGTCAGTGACAAGATACGAATGCCATTGTCAATGCATTTTTCTTGCTATATATTTTTGATTTGTCAAGGATTCTGAAGCTTTGCTACATACAAATATTCTCTCATAACTCTTGCCACATTTTTAAAATACACACTAAAATGTGCAACAAATTCCCCTCCAAAAGGCTTTCCACTGTCTCAGCTTTTATTTCATTATCACCACTCATGTGCATGCATGCACATGTACACATGCATACATGCCTGTAAATGATTTATCTACTTTTCATAATTCAACCAGGAGTCTCCAGGTATTCAGAGCTAATTTGCTTGGTATACGTCAAGAAAAAGAGAGATGCATTTATATGTTTTCTAAGTGGTTCTTTACAACTATTTAGATGTCCTTAAAATAGAAACTGGAAGAGCTGGCATTTTAGAATTTATCTCGCTTTTCAGGTAATTTTTCTTTCGCCCAGTGTTGGGAAAAATATATTTTTGCCAAAAGTATTTAAGAGAGTTGATGAAAACTATTAAAATAATAGGAGCCCGGTGTCAATCAGAGATTATTAATACAATTAAATTCCATTCAAAATGTCTTTACAGTGGGCTGAATTAGAGAAAAGCACTGAACTAAATTGTCGTAATTACAACATTTTATCAGGTAATAAATCCCATACATAAATACAGCCATACTTACAAGTGTGTGTGTCAACAGAGGTATCTATCTGTGTGTTCACTATTAAAAGAAAAAAAATACAGGTAATCATATTTCTGTATGGTGTAATGAATACAAATGTAAAAGTTCACTTTGGAGGAAAATACAAGTCATAGACTTTTTTAAAAATTATATTGGAATTAAGTAATCTATGATTGTACCATCTTCTTGTTATAATTCAGTTCTTAGGTAGAAGTATGAAAGGCCTGGTTAAGTACCAAAGTTAATCATGGTGAGGAAAAGAAACTCAATTTTTAAAAAATATTTCATATTTAATTGCTGAATGCCTCTAGTTAATATTTGAAAGATCATTATTTAGTTCTACAACTGATGCATTTTTCCATTTATCATCATTTTGTTTGCAAGCCACCCAAAAGTTCTATTCCCTCATATCTTTGACACATTATCAAGATGGGCATATGCTGTAATCCTACAGGATAATGTAGGAATCTATACTGTAATCACACAGGATATTGGGAAACTAGTAATATTTAAATTATGTATTTATTTTTTATTTTTTTGAGCCAAGTCTCATTCTGTCACCCAGAGTGGACTGCAGTGGCACAATATCTGCTCACTGCAACTTCTCCCCCACAGGGTTCAAGCAATTCTCATGCCTTAGCCTCCCAAGTAACTGTTACTAAGGTGCATACCACCATGACTGATTGATTTTTTTGCATTTTTAGTAGATGTGGGGTTTCCCCATGTTGTCCAGTCGGGTCTTGAACTCCTGGCCCCAGGTGATCCTCCTAACTTGATCTCCCAAAATGCTGGGATTACAGGCATAAGCCACCATGCCTTGCTTTAATTATTTTTAAATGATATTTTTCCTTCTTTTTTAAAATTAATTGCCACAGTTTTTAAGACATGGTCACAGCTGCCTGAAAAGTGACTTATTCACCCATTGCATCACCTAGATCACTCCCAAATGCTCCTGAACTTGTGATCGGCCTTTCACATGGATATGAAGTTTGTCCTGGGGAATCCACTTGCTGCTGCTGCTCCTTTTCAAATGTTTCTCTTCTCTTCCAAAGTTATTCTGAAGTTAGATTTGTCTCTCAGGTCTATGGAATATCTCAAGATAAATTTCTAGAACTGCCATACATACTTAGCTGAACAGCCCTGCAGAGATTTGTGTCTTCATCTTCCAGGTCAATTATTTGGCTACTTAGTGCCAGAGCCCTCTGTAAGTCCTCCTCATCATCTCACATTTCTGACCCATCATTTGCCTCTAAGACTCATTGTAGGTTTGTTTTATGGAATCTTCCCTGTTAATTTATCTAATTCTTCTGCAGTGAGTTTTGGTCGATGCATGTATTGGACCCTAATCATCTCCAGGAGTTGGTCGGGCTCACAATCTAGCAGATCGTCCTTTACAAGAAAATATAGAATAACATTTCTGTTGTAATCAAGTGAGAAAAGTACAAGGTATTTATCTGATGTTAAGTCTGAAACCGTCAAGAAAGTATTCAAATTAAACCACTGTTTTCCTAACTTTCTAACTGTAAACAAGTATTCTTTATAATTGCATACAAATTATCTTACATTTAGAGGATCAATCCTGAGCCTCTGATACTCTGGACTATTGAACAAGGTTAGGTCTAAACCCCAAATTTTCAAGGCATTGCTTATAACCTGAAAAGAGAAAAACAAAATAAACAAAAACAAACAAAAAAATTGACATTTCCAGGAGGCTGCTGAAAAATGCGTTTCTAGTTTCTTCACTAGAAACTCCTTCTGCCAGTCTCATCCTCTCTTCTTCATCTAGCTGATGTACGGTTGAAGATAATTCCACAAGGCTAAAATATTCTCCTTGCATAAATCACGCAGGCAATGTTGAGCACAAAGTGAGCCTTCTTGTTTCTCATGAAAGATGGACTCCCTCTTTGTCTCAGAAGCTCGATTTTTAACAAATTATCTTAATTTCAAAACTTGTTTCACTGTGTTCATTTTCCTACTGTGTGTTTTCTAAAACATCTGTTTACACTAAGATATTTTAATTATGCTTTAATGTTTTTCTTGCTGTGTCATACCAAAATTTCTGTTGAAAATACGTATCCCACTTTCTTTGGTTAATGTGCTTGATATTTAATTATGTCCATTGAGTAGTACAAAAATTATATCTTATGTTAAACTGACATCCCAAGGATTCTATGGCAATAGTTCAAAATCATAAGAAGGACTATGGGCTTCTAGTAATGCTTGTTAACATAGCCTTAAAATAGTCCAAAATTCATAAGAAGGACTAGGGGCTTCTAGTAATGGTTGTTAACATAGCCTTAAAAACATAATGTTTTTAAGGCAACCTTCCAAATAGACTTAATTTAATATTACTGTATAAATTGCTCTAAAATTTATTAACAGCAGCTTAAAATAAGCATTTATTATCTCACATAATTTTTGAGACCAGAAATTCAGTAGTGGTTTATACAGCTGAGCCTGATTCAGGATCTTTTATAAGATTTTAGTAAAGCTGTCGGTCAAACTGCAGTCATCTGAAAGTTGACAGAGACTGAAGGATCTGCTTCCAAGGTAGCTCACTTCTATGGCCAGTGGCAGAAGGGCTCAGTTAAGTATCACACAAGTCTCAACATGGAGCTGTGCTCCCTTGTAGCTGACTTCTCCCTGATAAGTTAATTTTTTAAATAAGATACTAATTCACATACCCACCAACAGTGTATAAACATTTCCTTTTCACTACAGCTACACCAACATCTATTGTTTCTGATATTTTAATAATGGCCAGTACCGATAATGGAGTAAGGTGTTATCTCATTGAGGTTTTAATTTTCATTTCCCTTATGATTAGTGATATTGAGCATTTTTTTCATATTTTTTGCCATTTGTATATCTTCCTTTGAGAAATGTCTGCTGTTGTCATTTACCCACTTTTTAATGGGATTATTTGATTTTTGTTTTCTGGCTGACTTGCTTGAGTTCCTTGTAGATTCTGGATATTAGTCCTTGGTTGGATGTAAAGTTTGCAAATTTTTATTTCCCATTCTGTAGGCTGTTTATTCAATATTTCCTTTACTTTTCAGAATATTTTTAGTTTAGTTAGGTTCCATTTATTAGTTTTGGTTTTGTGCCTAAAAGAAGGGAAGCCATTACTTTAAAAACAAACCTGCATGCATGTTTATTGCAGCACATTTCACAATTGCAAAGATGTGGAATCAGTCTAAACGCTCATCAACTGATGGATGGATAAGGAAAATGTGGTATATATACAATATGGAAAAATAGTCATAAACAAGAATAAAATAATGAGGTGTTTTTGCGGGAACGTTTATGGAACTGGAGGCCATTATCCTACGCAAAGTAACTCAGAAATGGAAAACAATACTGCATGTTCTTACTTAGAAGTGAGAGCTAAGCTATGGATACGCACAGGCATGCAGAGTGGTATAATGGACATTGGAGTCTCAGAAGGAGGGAGGGTGTGAGGTGGATTAAGGATGAAAAATCATCTATTAGGTACAATGTATTCTGTTCAGGTAATGGATACTTTAAAAGTCCAGGCCTCACCACTATACCATTCATCCATGTCACCCCAAACCACTTGTACTTCTATACCTATTGAAATTACAGAAAAAAAGAAAGGGACCAAGATGGAGGCCATAATATAATTTATAACTCAATCACAGAAGCAACATACCATCAATTTGTCATATCTTATTGGCCACATAGATCAACCTTAGCACAAGGTGAAAATGGACGGTACAATCATACCAATAGTAGGAGGCAGAGACCAATACAGGTTATCTCAGAGGCAGGCAGCCACATACATGATCAAGATTAGCCCATATTACTTAGTATTTGAGAACTAAAATAAATTTCTTAAAATTGTCCTCTAATAAGCCCATTAGGGCTCTAGGTGAAAAAAAAAATCAGCCTAAATCCATTTTTTAAAATAAGCGTAGCTTATATTATTCTACTACATTTCCTTTTGGTCATCTATCGGTGATTTCTAGGACCTCTTTTCTACCTGGTTGTCCAAAACAACCAGAGGGACTACATAATGCTAGTCAACTTGATGAGCTCTAAATATTTAATATATCTCCCTCCTTTCCCCAACACATGAGCCTGAAACTTAAATAGTTATAATGTTGTCCTGCAGTCTATAAAATGTGTTTTGAACTAACAATCAATATTGGGAAAATGTCCTCCCATAAGCAGAATGCAGTAGGAGACAAGGGATAGAAGTTGAATTATATCTAAATACATACTTGGGAAAAAAGGTATATTCTTATCCCCCATGATTCTTGGCTTTGCGCATTTGAAAATCTGGGCACCAAAGAATGCTTCCAAGATGAGTCATACTGATTTAGGTAAGACTGCTTCTGGTCAATGTAGCTTTTTATATGGTTAAGTCAGAAGGCAAAATGGTATATTTATATTGACTGGGATGATTAATCCTCACCATCCAAATAGGTAAATATTACATAATGGAGGGAAGAATATGGATAGAATCAGACGAACTCCTATTGTACTCATGAGCATAACAGCATTTAGGCCTAAATCTTATTGTAATCTACACAGGCAGGAACAGCAAAGTCACAGATATTTTATTAACATAGATTGGATCATACAGTTTGGTAGAAAACACTGTTAAGTTGAGATTGCTGTCTCAAAGCCAGAAGAATTTGAAATAGTTTATAGAGGAAGTAATTTGTATATTATGTGCCATGAACAAAAAAATATAGAGCCTTTATCCATTTTGAAATCTTTGCTAGTGTTTGCACTTATATTTATATTGTAACAAATTCCTCCTGTAGAAAGCAATAAGTATTTTCTAGAGAATTCAGACATAAAATTGGGTGCAAAAATTGCTGAATTTGAGGGAATTTTCCCTTGAAAATGAAATTTCTTGCAGTTGCACAAGAAATATTTGTATTATGTCACATAAGCTCAATTTTTTTTCTAAGTAAAAGAAGAGTGTATGTATAATTTTGATTATAGTAGATATCTGCCACTTGTTAATTATCCATTGTGTAAACACCCTTTGAATTGCGAGGGAATCCCCAGTGTGATGGTGGAACTTGAGGCAGGCAGGGCCCCATCCTGCCCTCACACTCTAATAGCTCAGACATACAAACTTGAGTTGAACTTGAATTCAGATGCTTCTTCCTTAGGCATTGAATGTTAAGGGAGAATAAAAGCTATTCAAGAAAAGTTTGAAGTGATTCAAGTTAAAGGAGTCAGGTTTCCAAGAGTGGCATTCCTGAATGGTGACAGGGCTGTTTCCAGAAGCATTAATATTCAGAGTAACATCTAGCCAGTCTGTTTCTGTTGTCTGTTGTCTACTGGCTAGTTACCTTGTTTCTGCTTATTTTTTCATACTGGTCCTCCAGATTTATCCTAGGAGCAATTTTACATCATCTAGTAAAGCATTTTCATTTTCATGCTAGATTTCTGGTTTTGTTACCAAGTAGCAGGAATTTGAAAAATGCTGTTTTGATGTAGATAGTGAGCATAAACTTGTCCTTGATGGGGCTCCTGAATATAAGATAAAAATGTCAACAATCTGTCGACGAAGAGATAAGAGAAAGAGAAGAGAAAGTGGAAATGATCAGTTTACATTGCACCATTTATCAAGTAAACATGGGTTTGGAACCTCTATGTCAAATTGACTGCACAATAAAACATAGAAAAGTATTATGGTTGTGTATTTCTTTTTGAGTCTATCTTAAACTGTTAGTAGTTTATAGGACAGTTGGTAGAAGTTGGAGCAGCATATAAATTGTTGAATATTGCAGTTAGGTAAGTCCAAGGGTGAAAATTTAAAAAGATTTACTAAGGCTCTTTATTAAATCAAGAGCCAACTTTATAGACTCATAGTGACTCAGAAAATTGTTTTTAATTATATATGTGAGAGGGAATGAAACACAACAATGCCAAAATGTCAAACTGAAAAAAAGTTGTAATATTTTGTTCAAGAAAATACAAATAACTTTAATTACTTCATCTGCTTTTTCTGAAATTTCTTGTTATACTTGTTTTCTTAATATATTCTTTTCTTCCTGAGATAGTGTCTCATTCTATTGCCCAGGCTGAAGTGCAGTGGAACAATCATACCTCACTGCAGCATTCAACTCCTGGACTCAAGCAATCCTCCCACCTCAGCCTTTCTACAAACTAAGACTACCTGACTAATTGTTTAGTTTGTTTTTCTTTTTTATAGAGACAGGGGTCTCCCTATGTCACCCAAGCTGGTCTTGAACTCCTGGTCTCAAGCAATCCTCCCACCCTGGCTTCCCATAGTTTTAGGATTACAGGTGGGAGCCACTGTGTTCACCCTCAATTTTTCATTTATAAATATTATGTTTTTAGCTCACCTATAAGGTCATTTTTTATTAACATTTTTTCCTATATGATCACATTCAGTTTTAAGGCTTTAAATAACATCAATATTCCTATGCTTCCCAAATTTCTCTCTAAATCTGAGCTTTTCTCTCAACTGCAGATTCATATACACACAACACATATTAGATGATAGAACCATATGAAATTGATGACATTTGACTGTTTTGGGCTCACAAAATATTTATATTGTTCAAATTATCCATGCCTTTACTTGGGTATTTTATAGTAATCTCACATTTTACATTTTCAAAACATAGCTCATAATTTCCATTCCCTTAATCTTCTTGTCAAAACTTTTCTTAATCCAGGCATTTAATCTCAGTGGATGGCAAAACATTTTACATATTTGCTCATGCTTGGAACAAGAAGGGTTCTTGATTGGTTATTACCTCACATAACTCTAAATTCAGTAGACTAATAAGCCTTATTTTTCTACTTCCAACATATCCTACAGCCACTTCTTTCTATCTTTAAGAATAAAATCCAGTTAGAGTCACCATTAATTTTTACATTAGCTATCATTATGGTCTCCTGATTAATTTCCTTGTCTCTATGCTTGATCATTTTTAAAGGGTCCATTCTGTTCATAAAAGAGAGGGTATTTTTAAAATGTAATTTATATAATGGCACTCCTATACTAAAAATAATTATCTCCATATCACATTTAGATAATCAATATTATTTATTTGAGTAATTTTAATTTTGATATAATTTCAAAAATACATAAAAGTTGGAAGAATAGCATAAAGAACATTCACACCTAAGCAAAAGGTATACGGATGGTAATTTTTTAAATGTTTCTATCAATTTATCACTCCCCTGTTGTCTCTTCCTCCCGCCTTTTTTTTTTTTTTTTTTTGCTTTATGGGAGATGTTTATTTGCTCATTTATTGGATTTACATTTATAAAACAACATTTCTCTCAAAAAAAGCAGAGCCATTGCCTATTAAAAAAACACATACACTCTAAAAAAAAAAATGCCAGCAAGTTTAGCTGTTACAAATACAAGAAGGCCAGGCCACATCCTCTTCTTATAAGAGAGGAGCTTCCTAGGAAGAGAGTTCAGCCCAGAGACTGGGGGCCCATCCAGTGTGGAGAACTCAGCATAACAGACCGGCCAGGTGCACTTCTGCCAGGGTGTTTTTTTTTTTTTTTTTTTTGCTGGTAGTCAGATTAAATACTTATTTCTGTCTCTAAAACCTGTGCTTTAAAAAAATTATTATTATACTTTAGGTTCTGGGGTACATGGGCAGAACATGCAGGTTTGTTACATAGGTACACACGTGCCATGGTGGTTTGCTGCATCTATCCCCCCGTCATCTACATTAGGTATTTCTCCTAATGCTATCCCTCCCCTATCTCTCATCCCCTGCTATCCCTCCCCTAGCCACCCCCCTTCCTTCAGCAGGCCCCAGTGTGTGATGTTCCCCTCCTTGTATCCATGTGTTCTCATTGTTCAACACTCACTTATGAATGAGAACATGCGATGTTTTGTTTTCTGTTCTTGTGTCAGTTTGCCAAGAATGGTGGTTTTCAGCTTCATCCCTGTCCCTGCAAAGGACATTAACTCATCCTTTTTATGGCTGCATAGTATTCCATGGTGTATATGTGCCACATTTTCCTTATCCAGTGTACCATTGATGGGCATTTGGGTTGGTTCCAAGTCTTTGCCACTGTGAACAGTGCTGCAAAACATACATGTACATGTGTCTTTATAATAGAACGATTTATAATCCTTTGGGAATATACCCAGTAATGAGATTGCTGGGTCAAATGGAATTTCTATTTCTAGGTCCTTGAGGAATCGCCACACCGTCTCCCACAATGGTTGAACTAATTTACACTCCCATCAACAGTGTAAAAGTGTTCCTATTTCTCCACATCCTCTTCAGCATCTGTTGTCTCCTGATTTTTTTAATGATCATCATTCTAACTGGCATGAGATGTTATCTCAATGTGATTTTGATTTGCATTTCTCTAACGACCTGTGATAATGAGCTTTTTTTCATATGTTTGTTGGCTGCATAAATGTCTATCATTAGAGTGAACTGGCAACCAACAGAATGGGAAAAACATTTTGCAATCTACTCATCTGACAAAGGGATAATATCCAGAATCTACAAAGAACTTAAACAAATTTACAAGAAAAAAACAAACAACCCCATCAAAAAGTGGGTGAAGGATATGAACAGACACTTTCTTATGGCTAAACTAGCAAACAGAAAATCCCAGAATACGGCTTAGCAGATAACATTGGCCCCTGAAATGGACTGTTCTGGAAAGAGTGACCACTGAAAAGAGAAAGAAGTCAAAAGAAGCATAGCCTCATTTTAGGACTCGCAGAGAAGGTGGGGCTGGCAGATCAGCAGTGCACAGCGTCTTCCCTGGGGATGTGTGGGTGCCGGTTCAGGTTTTCACCACTGTCTTCCTGTCCTCCCTCCTTTCCTCCTCCTCTCCCTTCTTTCCCTCTCTCCCTCTTTTCCTCGCTCCCTTGATATATAATAATTAACATTTTCCTGTTTTATAGTTGAGCAGGTTAAGCGACCATTCAAAGCCACACTAGTAGCAGTGAAATAGGATGTGAATCCAGACCACCCCAAATCTGAGTTCTTAGCCACCCCAAATCAGAGCCTGTTGTATCCCCTAATTTCTGCTGGCATCGTTGGGGGAACTGTCCTGTTCAAATGAGGATGCCACCCACATCTGCTAGGGACCTTCTACCCACTCTCCTGTCCTGAGGTCACCCCTTCTCAATCCTCCCCCAGAGGAAGCCGGTGTCACTGTCACTTCAACCAGGCACATTCTGGCAAAAGAGGCACTTCAGCCCCGAGTTACGCTGGAATTCAGGGCAGGAAGTATGGGCTGGGTTCAGAGCCTCCGGGGAGCTGGACAAGGCAGCCTTCTGTGGGCAGGGTGTGTGCAGTGGGTGTGCAAACACAAGGTCTCTGAGCAGCAGTGAAAGGCATCAGCACCCGAAAGCCCAGGACAGATTCCTGAGTGTCCTCCTGGGCCCTCCCCTTCCCTTCCCTCTCCAATCACTAACCCTAGTTTCAACCTCCTAAACAGTTTTTATCCCCTTCCCAGACTGGAGCTGCCACCCCAGGCCCGGTCACCACCTTTCTCCTCTCATTCCCTCAGTACACTGATTGTTTTCGGAGCTACCTGATGGCAAGTTGGAGACATCATGACTCTTGATATATAATTCACTAAGTAGAACACAATATTATGTCCTTGGTATCCCTATGCATAACCAGAATCTAATCACAAGGACACATCACATGAGCCTAATGAGAGGAGCATTCTGCAAAATACCTGGTGTATACACTTCAAAAATGCAAGGCTGTGATAGATAATAAATGTTGTTTACTATAGCCTACAAGGTGCTACATATTCTGAGTCCAGCTATTTCTCTGATTTCATACAGCATCGGTCTTCCCTTTCTCATTATGTTCCTGACACTCTATTTTTGTTTTTGTGTTTATTTTTCTCCGGCAACATGCCAAGCTTTCTCCCTCCCTTTCCTTAGTATCTTTCTGGAGCACACTTATCTTAGATTTTCCTAAACTGATCACCCTCTTGTCATTGCTTTTCCAGTTCAAATTCTATCTAACAAAAGCGACTTCCTTTAGATAGACTTATTTTTCTCTCCCGAAGTACTCTTTTACCTCATAAAACCTTACTTTAGGTTTAGTATAGTTTATTACCTGATTTTCCCTATCCATCTCCCCTTTATTTTCCAGAATGTTAGTTATTTGACAATTGAAATCTTGCCTACCTTGATTACTATTATAAACTCTGCTAGGTTCCAGGCATCTGGTAGTTAGTCAATAAATGTGTTGAAAGAATGTAAAAAGGCATTCCATAAACTGATAAAATGACATATAATATTGATTTTTTAAGAGGTTTATGCACTAAGAAATGTGTAAAGCAATGTATTTACAGCAATTATAAAATGTTTCATGAATATTTTGTCAGAATTTTAATATATTTAATAATTTGATCTTATTTCCATAAATATGAATTATTCTTTAAGTTATCATGGATGCACTTAAAATATGCAAGTCTAGATAAGCTATCACTTAACTACCTGGAAAGAAGAGTTCGAGGTCAATAATTCAGTTACAGTTGCAAAAGACATAGTACATCTCATTAAATTTTGAAACATGACTATAAGTTCAAAATAATTACCTAGATTCTGGCTATTAAAGGAGGAGGAAATTAAGATGGCAATAATTAATGTGATGTTGTCTTATATCAATTTAGCAAAACTGTAATTATGTAATTTCAAATTCCCTTTCCTGTAAGGTTCGAGTGTAGTGTTGGCAAGATTTGTGCAACACTACACTCGAATTTGTGGAAGATTTAGAAGGCAGAAGTGAAGCAGCAGCAACCCATGTTTAAACTCAGAAATTTGACATAACGTCATGTATGGCTACATGTAACACACATTGTACAAATCTGCCAGATTATCTTGTTGGCATGAGGCAGTGGTTGGCTCTGCAGCACCTGGAGCTCCCACTGGGTCTGTGTCTTCAGCATCTTCAGACACTTGGCCAGGTGCTTTTGAAGTTCCATGGTAAAGTGCATCAACCCTATTGCAGGTCATTCACATTATCAAAGTTGGAGCTTCAGAGCAGTAAGAAAGAAATGTAGGTTCAGATTTTATTTATTCTTATTGCTTACAAGCCAACTACATAGATTTTAGATTAGTTTCTTTTTTTTTTTTAATCATGCTTGTGTAGCCTGGGACAATGTAAGACACAATTTCTAAATTAAAGACAACTTGCTGCATCTGTTCCCTCCTTGAATTCAGAGAAAGTGGCAAATACCTCACTTGGGCTTTCTAATCCAAAACTTTTATCAAATAACCTAAGAAGCTACTAGTTTTGAGTGTGGCTCAAATCAAGAAAAGATTATTCAACATGTCTAGGTTGCTTGAAAAACTGCTCTGCCACTTGGACCATAGGACTCAGCAGATCCAATTTTTCTTGACATCATCTATGACAAACAGGTATGCTGTACAGAGCACTTGGCAGGCATGTGCAGATAATCACAATGCAACTCTAAAGATTTTAACAAAATTATCCCATGCTCTAGGGATAACTATTTTCATTTTAAGAAAAAGATCTGGATGTGTTACAGAATCTGAGTAGAAACTAAATGTTTGACCATCAGCAACAAATTTATCATGTGAACATCTGGAAAAGGATGCTGCCTGACTGACTGAACCATAAAGTTAGGTGAGCACAGCAGCACTTCATCATCAAGCAAAATTGTTATATATGAGATTGAGTTCAAGTAAGTCCTGAAGGCTCAAATAAGGCATCTCAGAAAGTGGTCCACATGTCCATTGCTCATATGCCTGTTAAATTTCTTCCTCACTTTCTATACCTGTTATGGTTTCTTATGTCCTTTAGACCAAAAAAAAAAAAAATACTATAGCCCATTTATAATTGATTCTTCATAAAATGCTGATACTACCTGAAAGTGGAGAGCTACAAAGTTTTAGCCTCATATTGGAAAATCATTTAAAAATAATGATCAAGGAAAATCTTTCCAGTGGACAGAATTTTGAGCAGTTCACCTGATTGTTCATTTTACCAAGAAGAAGAAAATGCCAGATGTAAGCCAGATGTAATGATCTAAACTGATTCATGACAAGTGGCAAATTATTTGGTTGGATGATCAGGGATGTGGAAGGAACACAATTGGGAAACTGGTGACAAGGCATTCTGGGAAGAATTATGTACATAAACTACCTCCTTGAATGGGCACAAGATATAATGATATTTGTGTTCCACATGAAGGAAAGCCAAAAAGCATTTCAGCAGATGGTAATCTTAGTACCCATGTGGACAAGGGGAACAGTTCTATGGATGTAAATCAGCCTATCTGCCTGGATATCCTTGTTGTAGCCCAGTGGGCACAGAAACTTAGTGGTTATGTCAGCAAGGATGGATGTTATGCTGTGCTCAGTAATATGGGGCTTTGACAGCTTAATCTGGCTAACTATGGGCGAGTGACCAACATGTCAACAGCAGCGATCAATTCTAAGCTCTGATTCTGTGCCATTCCCCAGAGGGATACCGGCATGATGATCACATTGAACAGCTTTCATTGTGATAAGGGCAGTGCTTTGTCCTCTCTAGAAGAGATACTCTGGATATTGATTTACCTTCCCTATCCAAAATGCTTTAGTCAAACTCATCATCTATGGACTTATAAAATACCTTAATGAGGCCCTGAGTATTCTTTACATCATTCCTTTTGAACAGGGAACTTATTTATAACAAACAACGTTAGGCAGTAGGCTCATACTTGTTGACATAACTAGTCTTACCATTTCCCTCACTACACTGAAGCAGGTCGCCTGAGCACATGATGGTTTAGCTCTGATTACTTAGTTCCTGGGCAGCACACACCTTGCAGACTGAAATAATGTCCTTCATAATATTGTATATGCTTCACATCAGGGACAACTATATAGTTTTTATGTCTTCCTATTCAAAATTCACTGTCCAGAAATCAAAGGGTGAAAATTAGAGTCATTTCTGTTACCTCTTAAATTTGCTAATGAGAGTTTGCTTTCCTTTCTCAAATTTCTGGAATTTGGGGCTCTGTAAAGTACAGGTGTTTGTTTCCATGGGAGAATACTTTCACCAGAGGACACAACAGTGATAAGCTTTTGGAGAAATATTCTGTAAACTTTAGCGAATAGAAAATGTTAGGATTTGGAGAGGAGATGAATTAGCATTCAAAAGGAGAGTGTTAGAAAAGACCTCATAGACAAAATCATATTTAAACAGAGATTTAAAGTGGGATACAATGCCATGAAGAAATCTGGGAGGTAGACTTCCCAGCAGAGGGAAGAAAAGTCTGAAGTCCCCAATGCAAGACCATGCTTTGCATGTTTGAGATCGCCCATTCTTAACTTTTATAGGGTCATGGATCAAAGTACAATTAGAGGTTTATAAATTATATATTTAAATATTTTAAAATCAATCAAGCTAACAAATCCTTATAATCTATATTTGACAATTAAACCTTTATAATGACCTGGAACTTTGGGACTCTGAATTTCCACACAGGAGCACCTACCACTGTGGGAAGGACAAGGCCTCAAAGTGGGACACCAGACTGATGGTCACTTCCTTTCTTTTTCCACCCTGGGGTTTCATATCACTCCCCAAAGTGTCACACGTTTCTGGGTATTCACCTTGCGCACTCAAACTCTTACTCGCTTCCCAATGAACACAGCCTTTGTCCACTCTTCAGGCCAGTAGATGAGCACACTTGTGAAGATGGTCCAGGGAAGAGGCTTGTGAAGGCATTGGAAGTGGGATTTGGATCTTTTTGATGGGGATTTGTGGGATTCCAGGTGTTTCTAGCATATTCTAGAATAGGTACGTGCATTGGTACATTCTCTGTCTCCACAGACTCCCATTCAGGGGGAAGAGTATTGTACAGAAAGGCCAACTAGAACCATTTAAAATATCCTGCTCATGAAAGGATATCCTTCTTTCTTTACCTAGCGGCGGTAGTAGTTTGAGGACTATCTACAAGGCCATGTGACTGCAGTTCAGTTGGCAAGAAAGAATGTGCTAGATAAAGTTATAGAGAAATAGGAGCTAGAAAAAAAATGTCAGGGATGCTCATCCCCAGTTGCCCATTAAGATTACTATGAAAGTACCATTGCTTGGTTACCAACTCCACAAATTCTGATTCAGTTGATTTGGGCTAAGGTCCAGCCATAACACATTTTAAATGCCCTGGTGACTGTAATGCAGAGCCAAATTTGAAAATGACATATATATGCACTTTGTTTTTCTCACCGAGACAGGAAATTATTGAATAATTTTGATCAGAAGAATGCCACAAAATTATATACATTCAAGAGGAAATTAATATAGCAGCAGGTTGAAGAACAGTTTATAGGGAGTATAGAGAAGATGTAGAGAGATCAGCTTAGGAGGCTACTGAAACAGCACTGGAAAGTGATAATGGTGCCTTGGAACAAAATGGAAACACAGATAGAAATCTAGATGAAGGTACTGATTCGGGAGTCTGAAGCTCAGGATAATTCAATATATACACGTTTTTAAAAATAAAATAAATTTGACATCTAAAAGATTTTGTAATAGTACAGCTTTTAGACAGGTTTATATAGTCTCAGCTTTACAAGAGTGAAACTTGCACAGAATTGCAAATAATAATAATCTTTTCACTTGTTTATAAATATTCATCATAGCCAAAATGACTTAAAGTATTATGGAATCATGATAAATCATATTTGTACCTTGCTATTTGTACCAGCTCTAGATAAATTCTATGTACATTATAATACATTAAATACTATTTGAGCTACTAGGTTAAAAAGAATATATATATATATATATATATATATATATATAGAGAGAGAGAGAGAGAGAGAGAGAGAGAGAAAGAGAGAGAGAGAGAGAGAGCCTCAAATGGTTCATCATTGTCTAGTTTACAACTGAGGGCAGTTTTATTAAAAATCATTATTAATGTCAAAAATAATGAAGACAGGTTTTTTTTTTGACAGATGGTAAAAAATTAAATGCTTTCCAAAACTATGGGTAAGTTAGTAAAAATGTGATTTTTAAATAAACTGGTTCCAAACCATTATTTAAGTACACATTAGAAATATTATTACCTTTTAATAATTTTATTATAAGAAAATGTATGGACTTATTACCTTGAGATGAGAACTAGGGCAGGTGGCTGAATTTAATGGGCAATGGTAAGAAGCAATGTTGAAGTATACTGTTATTTTTTAAATGGGCAGCCCATTTGTCTTTATTAACTTAGTAACTGAAATTGTAAACCTTGCCTCATGTTAATATCGTTTATGAATATTTTGCAACATGTACATTGTCAGAACAAAATCTAGAAAAGGCCCTCTAAACCTAAGCATTTCAATTCATGCTTTTATTAATCTATTATTCATATATTTTTATTTCATCCTATTAACCCCATTAGTAAGGGAGGAATTCCTGCCCTAGGATTATGAAGACGGCTGAACACATGACCCCCGACGGTGGACAGATTAAATGGACAACAGTTCATTAGTCCCTTATATTCACAGTCCAGTGGAGGAGGACAATCCATGCCATATTTGGCAGTTGCACTTGGGAATGGAATGAAAAACCAGGTAGGGCGCCAACCATGTAAGGGCATGTGAGCCAGCAGATACAGTGTTTTATAGATACTAAATACTAAAAGTATTGAGAATGGAATGAATAGTTCTGCATTTCAAAAACAGAACTTTAGCTGCTTATAAAAAACTGGGTAAGGGCAGAAAAAAAGATACAGAAGATCAGCTTTGAGTATGTTTCAGTCAACAGACAGAAGCCTGAACTTGGCGATGGAGCTGGAACAGAATGATGATATTCAAAGAGCACTCCTGAAGCACGATAAAATAAACTTGGCTATAAATTTTATTTAAAGGCTGGAAAGCAAAGAGATTCAGGCTGATGCAACAAGGTGGGTGTTCCTTCCATTTACTAGAAATTAAGTTTGAGCCTGATAGGTTGGAAGAAGACAGATAATTGTTTCTGAAATTTTGAATGGGACTATGCTTTTTTAAGCATAGCAAGGATGAACATCATAGTACAATAGTTTTTACAGAATACTGAAGAAATAATTTAGCTATTGATAGAAACAAACATTAAAATATATTTATATGTATATATTTAACAATCTTGACTTTAATGTCATAATCGTATGATGTAACAGCTATAGAATACAAACATATTATATTCAGAGTTTAATATGGAAGAGAAAATGTTTAATACTTTCTTAGCTTTACTCTCATATATCATAAGTGTTTTCAACATAAACATACATGAATATAAAACATTTAACCAAGTTATGTTACCTGAATAATGAGTATCTTTTATTCCATGAGAAACAGCTATGGTCACTAAGTATAAAATATACTGCAGTTATTGTATAAACACTAGTATTAATAAAGAACAATGGCTTCCCATTTTCTTCAGGTCTAGTTGAAGAAAAGTCATAGACACCTGGTCTCATTTCTTGTTTGCTACTGAAAGCAAAATAACTGTGTTTTGATTAATAATTATCTCTAAAATTTTAAGTGTGTACAAGTGAGGTGAAACTCAGTGGGACAGAGAGGCACAGTATGTCTAATTGAGAAAACTGCATGATCAACAATATTGTGTTGTACCAAGAGACAAACAAAAACCAATTTAGCAGAAAATTGGCCTATGACTGATTAACAAAACAAAGATAAATAAGACTAAAATCTTAGTTGACAATATTTCTTATAACAGCAGAAACACAACCTGATCATGATTTTAAGTCTGAAAAGTACAAAAAATGATAAAAATAGAAGCAATAGTCTTAATAAATTGTCAAAGAAAGCACCAGAGTAAAATTATCAATTTTCTAATTCAAGGGAGAAAACTCATCAGAAGAAATAAAAACACATAGGTCTTGACTAGAAAATGCTTTTCAAAAATGTTTCATGATACCAGCTCAGGTCATGACTCTTAGCTTATCTTGTTAGGTCAGTCAAAGACTGGTGACTAAGAATCTAAGTGTTGACAAATATAGAAAGAAAAAGAAAGTGCCAATTTAATTTAATTTAATTTAATTTTACTTTAAGACGAAGTTTCACTCTTGTTGCCCAGGCTGGAGTGCAATGGTGCCATCTCAGCTCACTGCAACCTCCACCTCCCGGGTTCAGGAGATTCCCCTGCCTGGGCCTCACCAGTAGCTGGGATTACAGGCATGTGCCACCATGCCTAGCTAATTTTGTATTTTTAGTAGAGATGGGTTTTCACCATGTTGGTCAGGATGGTCTCCAACTCCTGACCTCAGGTTATCCACCCGACTCAGCCTCCCAAAATGCTGGAATTACAGGTGTGAGCCATTGCGCCCAGCCAAAAATGCTTTTTAAAAAGTGGCTACACTCTGAGAACCTGTTTTTTAGTTGTTGGTGTTTGGCTCTTAGGTGCATTTAAACATGTATATTTTAAATGATGATCATTATACAAATCAATATACATACTTTGGAATACTCATTAATCAGTTGTAATCAGGACATCTGTTGAATTTTATGGTTTAAAACCAGATATTCTGTGATACAAAAAAAAAAAAAAAAACTCAAATTTTGACATAATGGAGTATGGCTTATTTTATAAATAAGCAAGCTGAGATTTGAAGAGAATAACCTGCTTATAACAATAAGTATGTATGAGCCAGAGAATTTGCCACAGATCGTACTCATTATGCTTTTTGATAAAGAACGTTCAGAAAACATTATGCTAGGTTTCATTACATCATGTGTTTTAGTGTTTGTCTTATTTTAGGTTTTGATTTTAACCAGCATAATTTTATTTTATCATTTTGTATCACACACATACACATACCCACATATATGTGCATATAGTGGTTTATATCTAGTCCAGCTAAAGTAAATCATATTCATTAGAATTTATATGTTGAATTACTAAATATTTCTGTCTTAAGTTATAATAACATAAATAAAAGATCACCTTTAAGTTTCAAGTTTTTCAAGGCTATATTAAATTTCTAATCATGTTCTTCAATTAGTAAAAGTAAGATAACATGGATTACACTTGTATGAGCTCTATTTTTAATTCCTCTCATTTCCATTGGATTAATCTACTAAATGCAATAATGTTATCCCTAAAGGTGAAAGGATATTAACTGAGGTGGCAATATATTTTTATCACACAAAGGAGAATAAAATTTTAAGCATATTCTGAAAGATAAATAAAGATCTCCATTAAAAGGAAACTACTTTTATTTTTTCCTAAACACTAATTTCATCTGTTCACTGTTGAGCTTTCCCTTCCTATTGGAAACCAAATTTTTAAATAAAATTCTCTTACCATTGTATGCTTTTTCTATAACTTTTTGGCTGTTAAAACAATATCATAGAGGCAGCAAACCACATTGCCATGTGTGTACCTATGCAACAATCCTGCATGATCTGCACATGTACCCCAGAACCTAAAGTACAATTAAAAAATATATCATTTGGTATTCAGACACATTCCAGTTTATTTCCAAAATGTCAGTCTCCTATTCATTTTAGAGCTTAGTTCTTTTCCACCCTTCAATAAAGCTCAAGATGTTTAAAGAAAGGGCTGTGTGTGTGAGTGTGTGTGTGTGTGTGTGTGTGTGGTGTGTGTGTGTGTGTGTGTGTGTGTGTGTGTTGAGTGTTGGGGCTTGAAATACATGATATGGCTTGTTTTGAATCCATCTTCCACATTGCTTTTCTCCAAACTAAGCTATCCTGTTGGAAGCAGGAAAGAGGCACAGAGCTATCAGAAGGCTTCTGCTGAGAACATTGACCATGAGATTAAACTACTTTGGCTTGGCTCTGGTCCTTGTTGGCTCCCTCTGCTGTTGGTGGCCTCTGCCAATGTCTTCATTTTCAACCTAATTTGTTACTCTCTAACTCTTCCTCCTTCTTCCTTTGGCTCCAGTGACACCATGCTCTCTGAGTTTTCCTAACTCATTCTCCCTCATTCATATTTTACTTGGTTATATCCTATTTCTTTTCTCTATTTTTAAAACTGGAAGTTATCAAATCCTCTTTTATATTGACATTTACTGCTGAGGTCTAATTTTTCCCACCGCAAACCTTATCTTTCCTCCAGCCTTAAAATTAGCACCGTCATTTACTAGGTTACACAACATCCTGGAATCTACCTTGACTCCTCGATTTTCTCCAGCCCATTTTCATTTGTCAAATATAGGATTTTACTTTTGAAGTATATCGCTTTTGACAGGCTTCTTCATTGATGTTGTTTTAACCTACTGTCTTTTTCTCCTAACTTTCTAATTGCTCATTTTAATCTTCTAGCAAAGTTCCATTTTTCTTTTGTCTATATATCATTTGGTGCTTCTAGAAGTGCTGTTATTTTGTCATTCAAATAACAACTGTGTCTGATAATTACTAAATCCATACACTGTTCACATAAAATCTGTGTAGCCAGTCTCCTTTCTTGAATGTCTTCTTGCATATTCCATGTATATCTAATAGTGATACCATATGTAAAATTATTGAGTGTTTATTATGTATCTGTCCCTAATCTGAATGTTTCACTCTATTTTTTCTTTGAACAATCACAGTAACCTTAAGCTTTTGTTTCTATTGATATCCCTACCTCACAAAGAATTAAATCATGGAAAGCTTAAATAACACATCCCAAATTCACAGTAAATGATAGCACTGGATTGTTAAACCCACATAATCTGGCCCCACAGGAAACATCTACACAGCAGGCCCACTTAAATATGCAGAAAAAGCAATTCATCATTTCTCTTCCCTCAATCTACTTTGTCTCAATAACTCAAGAGCTACTAATGATAGTAGGACTATCTTTAGAGTTTATTTATCTAGCAAAGCTGGGGCATATTCTACTGCATCCTACCCTCCTATACACTTCTTGATCCTACACATATCTACTAAATCACTATATGTTGTCAATTCTAATGCCTACTTATCATTTATATTTGTTCACTTTTCTCTATTTCCTTTGCTTATCCAAGTTCAGATAACTATCACTTCTCAAAACTTTCATGGCTTCTCCACACATCCCATTGCCATCAAGGTAGACTACCTCTTATTTATTTTCTACACTGCAACCTAAATAATTTTAATAAAATATTACCATTCCTTCTTGAGCTTTAAATACTTCAATTGATGTGTCCTTTAAAATACAAAAGTAATCTATGTAACTTTTAAGTCCCTCATGATCTGAATGATTCTTCCTGAAACACTTGATCCTCTCATTTAGTTCGGTTAATATTTACTGAGTATACAAAATATTTACTGAGTATAGAAAACTCAGTTGGGAAATCGCTGTCATCAGGCGATGTCTTTGACCCTATCCCTACCACCCAAATCATGGGTAAGTAACCAAATCTTGCTCTTCTAGTACCCTACAATCTCCTCTGCACTTATCCAGCTTGGCCAAAAATGAGAGTTTATTTTGTATGACTCTTACCAGAATTCAAGCTCAATGTGCAAGGGCAGTGTCAGTTTTGTTCACTACTGAATAAAAGTCTCTGCCAATTTTTGTTGTGTTCTAGGCATCCACTAAATAGATTGCTTGAGTGAATGAATTAATAAATTCATTCAAAATTTTTGTTGTGTTCTAGGCACCCGCAAAGTAGATTGCTTGAGTGAATGAATTAATAAATTAAATTATATCATTTGTATCCTAAATTTTTTATACATCATTACTTTCAATTAAAACTTTAAATTATTACACTTACATAGCTTTTCTAACTAACACATTTTTCTGGTGCTGATATTTTACAAATTTGAATTACTGTCCTTTCTAGATATAGCTTTTAATTTATGATCATAGGTTTAGGAATGGTGTACATTTGTATTGAATGTCTTCTTTAATACAAGTTTGTTTTATATATACTAAAAATATTCTTATGCAAGATCACATAACATAGGCATTTAAATATTATACTGTAAAAGGCATGTTAAATAATCATCCAATGAGTGACTGTTGCTTGTCTTCTATTTTGTACCTCTCCTGTGAGCTGCTTATGAAATCCAACAGATAAAGGGTTTAGTGATTGTACATCACTAACTTTCCACACAGCCTTGTCAGTTCAATTTTTCATCTTTCTATTTTCACCTTCCTTCATCTCAGTAAAATTGCCATGGGCTACTGTTCTTGAATTACATTTATCTGAAATTCAAATATAATGAAAATAGGAATTGATGAATGGAAACTAGTCATAGCCATCAATTTAGATCTTAGGCAAATAAATTCAAGTTATGGAACAACAACATTTATTCCTGGGGTAATAGGAGTAACAAGATAAATTAATACAGTAGTGAATTGCAGCTAATTAGTGCCCATATAGTACTAGCTGAATATAGTAATTATTTAAATATCCAATGATCTAAGTTGTTTTTGTCATTCAATGTCCTATTTTAGCTACTAGAGATTTTAAGTAAATGTCATTGACTCATTTTATATATTTGTTATGAAACCAGAATATAAGGTACATGTCAAAAATGGAAATTGATTTTTGGGCATCAAACTCATGTAATTTAATTCATGTTTTTCTCCCTCCCGGTGCATAGAAGATATGTGTATTTCTGAGTAAGAATGGAAAAAAAAAAAAAAAAGAAGAAGAAGAAAAATCAAAACTTCTAATTCTTTCCTTGGGTCCTAGTCAAGGTTAATTTTGAAAGAAACTCTTAAATGCTCTTGTCAAAGAACATAATTGAAAAACAACAAAAACAACCAAACAAATAAACTAAGAACTACAAATATTTTCAAGCAAGATAATGGGCTTCTTGTTTGAACCAGCTGGTATGATGGTTGCTAGACTAGATGGTTTTGTTTCAAATAGATCTGATATTTCTTTGGATTAGAACAAATTAATATACACACACATGATCATTGTATTAGTCAGGGTTCTCTAGGGAGACAGAACCACTGAGAGAGAGAGAGAGAGAGAGAGAGAGAGAGAGAGAGAGAGGAGACAATTTATTAAAATAGTTGATTCATGATTACTGAGGTTGAGGTTATTGCATTCTTTGTTAATATTACTAACATTTGCTAAGCATTAAAGATACAGTTTGGAAGGACTTTAACTTATTTCCTTATTTGATATTCTAATTTGCATCTGTACTGGCAAAGTTTATTCACATCAGGTTCTAATGCCAATCTTCATATATCATCACTGTTTCTGTTAAAACATGCCATTACTAACGCTTTGGTAGGCCAGAGGCTCTGATGATGTTACATGCAAATATATGGAAAAGACATTATTAAAGTGATTTTTCAGAAGCTTCCTACTACCTTTTCAAACATAGCATTCCTTAACTCACATCACTATGGAATTAGGTAACCAAGGATATGTACTAGTATATGACAGTGATTGTGTAAATGATATATTTTGGTGTTTAAATACATATTTACTTATTTACTAAAATTAATTGAGAACAAAAACCCTAGCTTTTGTCTTTACTCAAAATGACTAATAAATCTGAAATGTAATAAGTAATATATTGAAAACTAAAATATAATTTATGTATGATACATAAATAAGTAAACCATTTTAATTAATGCTTTTCAATCACTCATATTTATTATTCTCTGGAGATTTAAAGTTTTTATTTTCTCAAATATATACTCATTATTATTACCTTAATAATAAGTTTTTACAGTAGATGCTTAGATTTTGGTCACTTATGAACTTTGTAAAACATATTTAAAACCTTATGAATTTTTGAAATATTTAGAAAAAATAAGTTGATTTATTTGTTAATAAATATTAATCAAGAATATTTACCATTTTATAAAGCAAGCATTTTAGCATCTTTTTGTTTCTCTATTTGAAATGATATTGTCAGCAAGATAATTCAAGATGCCTAGAAATCAAAGATTGTTTGTTAATTTACTCCAAAATTAAGATTCTAGCTTTAAATTTTCCTATAAAATAGTAGCACTTTAAACTGATTTTGCTTACCATTTTATAATAATTTTCCTGTATATTAGTCTATAGAAAATAACAAAGCATTACTCAGATATTTGAACTTCACCAGTCTAATTTTGTGCCACTTAACAACTAAAAGTTGGGATTTATTTCAATATATCGTAAAGCAAGTAGACTGAACTAATTTTCATATTTTTTAACAGCTTTAAAATACATTACATTTACTTTATGAATTTGTAATTTGGTGGATCTCAAATAGATAAGGAACTTGACAATGAATCAGACATATTTTTAGGGTAAATTTCTCCTTCTTATGCTATATACATGTGAGTAACTTGTTTATTGATTTGCATCACAGCTCAGAAAGATTAAAGGCAGATAAGCAGGTCTGTTGCTTATGCAAACCCCATCAGAGAACAAAATATTAGTTCCTTTTCATTGTAGACTCATTTAAACCCTATAAGTTATTTTCGTAGAGCCTCTATCTTACTTTCAGAGAAAATCATATGGGATAGGGCATAACAATATTTAGCACAAGGCTGGGCGCTGGTTTCTTGTGTTGCATGAGGAATGGTATAAGAAACCATATCTTATTGTTAAGGACTCTTGTTCCTAACAGTGTTTTTGCTTCTGAAGCCCATTAGCTAAAAGAGGAAAGAATGTGTGTATATTAGCTTGTTTATATCCAATATCTGTAAATATTTTCTATATGTACACATCTGTATATTATGATAAGCATGATTTATACTCATGAGTTTATGTTTCTATCTCTAATTTATTATTGTGTGAACCATTCCTCCTTTCTTCCCTTGCTTATCTGTATACCAAGCTTTGAAATAGTGAGATATAATAGTTTTCACAAAGCAGTATTTGCCTTTTGACATACTCAATTCTAGTACATATGTATCAAAACAAAACTAACAAATATTCCTGTGAAAAACAATTTTTTCAACTAGAATACAGTTAACATTTACAGTTTATTTTGCATGTAGACTTACAGTTTCAAAGCTTACTTTCAGTAGGCACTTTTACCACTACCACCACCTTTAGTGAGATTGTTTCATACATTTGGAATACAGTTCGTTTTGTCTGTTGTCATATTCTGCATTGAACTTAAAATCTCTCATCTTCCTGAAGGATTTTGAAATTACATACCTCAATTTTTGTAATGTAAAATTCTGTGCATTTGCAAAAATATAGAGACATCTGTGTATGATTATAGTATTATATAGCATAGATTCACCACCCTAAAATATTCCCTGGATTATTTTAATCCTACCCTTTTCTTTCCCCTGGATTCCTGTCAACCGCTCATCTATTTTTAATTTCTAAAGCTTTGCTTTTTGCAGTAGGTCATATAGTTGAAATTACACAGTATATAGCCTTTTTAAACTGAAATATTCAACTTAGGAATATACATTTAAGACTTATTCATAATTTTGCATGTCTTGACAGCTTATTTCTGTTTATCACTAAATACTGTTCCATCGTATGGATGTACCATAGTTCACCTATTCACTTATTGAAGGACATCTTGGTTATTTCCAGTTTAGGGAGAATATAAATACTGTTATTATAAACATTTCTGTACAGTTTTTTGTGGGCCTGAGTTTTCAAATCAGTTGGGATGAAATATTTTGGAGCATAATTTTCTAAATAATATGTTAAGGCTATATTTAACTGTGTTAAAAAAAATGGCAAACCCTATTTCAATGTGGCTGTATCATATGGTTTCCTATTAGGAATAAATGAGAGTTATTTTAGGTCTCTATCCTAACCAGAAATTGGTATTATCTGTATTTTAGATATTAGCAAAGTAAACAGATGTGTAGTGGTATTTTGTTATTTCATTTTGTGATTCTATAATGACAAATGATGTTAAGTATATTTTCATATGTTCATTTGCTATCTTTATATCATTTCTGGTGACATATCAGGTCAGATATTTTACCTATTTTTAATTAGATTGTCTGCTTTTTTGTTGTTAAGTTTTAAGACTTTTTGTTAAAATTTTACATACAAGTTCTAATGTGTTTTGCATATATATTCTCCCATTGCTGATTCAACCTTTTAGTTTCTGTAATAGTCAGGTTCCTCATATAAAAAACAGATAATACATACCTATATTTATGTCTATATCTATTTAATAAATCTATATTTAGATAAATAGATTTAGTGATAAATTTATTATAAGGAATTATCTCATACTATTGCCTTCTCACTTTGGGAAAAGAAATTTGCTTTACCGAATTTACCACTTAAAATGTTAATCTCATCCAGAAACATTCTCACAAACATGCTAAGACTAATGTTTAACCAAATATCATGGCACCCCATGGCCTAGCAAAGTTGACACACAAAAATTAACTACTACAGTTTCTTAATCATGTTTTTTTGCACACAAGATGATTTTAATTATAATAAGATTCAAAAGGAAATGTTAGAAATCAAGAACAGTATAAAAAGTATTAATAACAAATATGTCAATGTAAGAGAGTAGACAACCCAGAAAGACATTCATACAAATATAGTGAACTGATCTTTGAGAAAGGAACAAAAGTAACTCAAAGGAGAAAGGAATATTTTCAACAGTGGTGTTACAGCAATCGGACATTCACATGCAAAAAAGTGTACCAAGCCACAAACTTTACACTTACAAAACATTAAATCATTGACTTAAATGTGAAATGCAAAACTAGAAGTCTTCTACAATGAAACTGAAGATCAATTCTATGTAACCTTACACTTGGCAATTATTTTTTTAGATATAATACCCAAAGCATGATCCATGAAAGAAGAAATATGTGTTTGCTTAAACATCACTACAGTTTCTACAGAAATTAAAATATTTTGATGTAATGTTATCAATATCTTTTTGTAATACATTTGTTAACTTAGATAATAACTCAATAAAAAAACTGCATCAATTAATGAGCAACAAAACCAGCCAGTTAGAAAATGGCAGGATCAAATTCACAAATAATAATATTAATGTAAAATGTAAATGGCCTAAATGCCCCAATCAAAAGACACAGACTGGCAAACTGGATAAGAAGTCAAGACCCATTGGTGTGCTCTATTCAGGAAACCCATCTCACATGCAAAGACACACATAGACTCAACAAAGGGATGGAAGAAGATTTACCAAGCAACTGGACAGCAAAAAAAAAGCAGGGGTTACAATCCTAGTCTCCCATAAAACAGACTTTAAACCAACAGAGATCAAAATAGAAAAGGACATGACATAATGGTAAAAGGATTAATGTAACAAGGAGAGCTAACTATCCTAAAAATATAGGTACCCAATACAGGATCACCCACATACATAAATCAAGTCCTTAATGACCTGCAAAGAGACATAGACTCCCACACAATAATAGAGGGAGGCTTTAACACTACACTGTCAATATTAGACAGATCAATGAGACAGAAAATCAACAAGGATACCCAGGACTTCAATGCAGATCTGGACCAAGTGGACCTAATAGACATCTACAGAACTCTCCACCCCAAATCCACAGAATATACATTCTTCTTAGCACTGCATGGTACCTACTCTCAAATTGACCACATAATTGGAAGTAAATCACTCCTCAGCAAATGCAAAAGAATGGAAATCATAACAAATAGTCTCTCAGACCACAGTGCAAACAAATTAGAACTCAGGATTAAGAAACTCACCCAAAACCGAACAACTACATGGAAACTGAAGAACTTGCTCCTGAATGATGACTGGATAAACAATGAAATGAAGGCAGAGATAAAGATGTTCTTCAAAACAATGAGAATAAGAACACAGTGTACCAGAATCTCTGGGACACATTTAAAGCAGTGTCTACAGGAAAATTTACAGCAATAAATGCCCACATGAGAAGAGAGGAAAGATCTAAAATCAATACCCTATTGTCAAAATTGAGACAGTGAGAAGAGCAAAATCAAAAAAATTCAAACTATAGCAGAAGACAGGAAATAACAGATCAGAGCAAAACTCAAGGAAATAGAGACACAAAAAAAAACCTTCAAAAAAATCAATAAATCTAGGAGCTAGTTTTTTGAAAAAAATCAACAAAATAGACCACTAGCAAGACTAATAAAAATGGAAAGAGAGAAGAATCAAATAGACACAATAAAAAATGATAAAGTGGATATTACCACCAATTCCACAGAAATACAAACTACCATCAGAAATTACTACAAACAACTCTATGGACATAAACCAATAAACCTGAAAGAAATGGATAAATTCATGGACACTTAGCCCTTCACAAGAATAAACCAGGAGGAAGTTGAATCCCTGAATAGACCAATAATGAGGTCTGAAGTTGAGGCAGCAATTAATAGCCTACTAAACAAAAAGTCCATGTCCAGATGGGTTTACAGGTGAATTCTACCAAACATACAAGAGGAGTTGGCAAACCAAATGCAACAGCACATCAAAAAGCTTATCCATCACAACGAAGTAGGCTTCATCCCACAGATGCAAGCCTGCTTCAACCTATGCAAATCCATAAACGTAATCCATCACATAAATCGAACCAAAGACAGAACCACATGATCATCTCAATAGATGCGGAAGGACTTTGACAGAATTCAACAGCCCTTTATGCTAAAAAAATATGAATAAACTAGATATTGATGGAACATATATCAAAGTAATAAAAAGCCATTATGACAAACCAATTGCCAATATTATATTGAATGGGCAAAAACTGGAAGCATACCCTTTGAAAACTGGCACTAGATAAGGGCGCCACCATTCCTATTCAATATAATATTGGAGGTTCTGGCCAGGTCAATCAGGCAAAAAAAAAAAAAAAAAAAAGTGTATTCAATTAGGAAAAGAGGAAATCAAATTATTTCTATTTGCAGACATGATTATATATTTGGAAGACCTCATCATCTCAGCCCCAAATCTATTTAAGCTGATAAGCAACTTCAGCAAAGTCTCAGAATACAAAATCAATACACAGAAATCACAAGCATTCCTATATGCTAATTACAGACAAATAGAGAGCAAAATCAAGAACAAACTCCCATTCACAATTGCTACAAAGAGAATAAAATACCTAGGAATACAACTAACAAAGGATGTGAAGGACCTTTTCAAGGAGAACTACAAACCACTGCTCAAGGTAATTAGAGAGGACACAAACAGATAGAAAAACATTCCATGCTCACGGTTAGGAAGAATCGATATTGTAAAAATGGCCATACTGGTCAATTTGATTTATAGATTCAATGCTATCCCCTTCAAGCTACCACTGTCCTTCTTCACAGAACTGGAGAAAACCACCTTAAATGTCATATGGAACCAAAAGAGAGCCTGAGTAGCCAACATAATCCTAAGGAAAAAGAACAAAGCTGGAGGCACCAGGCTACCTGACTTGAAACTATACCCCAAGTCCACAGTAATCAACACAGCATGGTACAGGTACCAAAACAGAGATATAGACTAATGGAACACAACATAGGCCTGGGAAGTAATGCCACACATCTAGAATCATCTGATCTTTGACAACCCTGACAAAAACAAGCAATGGGGAAAGGATTTCCTGTTTAATAAATGGTATTGGGAAAACTGGCTAGCCATATTCTGAAAGCTGAAACTGGAACCCTTTCTTACACCTTACACTAAAATTAATTCCAGAGGATTAAAGATTTAAACATAAGACCTAACACTATAAAAACTCTAGAAGAAAACTGAGGCAAAATCATTCAGGACATAGATATAGGCAAGGACTTCATGACTAAAACAGGAAAAGCAATTGCAACAAAAGCCAAAATACACAAATGGGATCTAATTAAACTTACGAGTTTCTGCACAGCAAAAGAAACAATCATCAGCGTGAACTGACAACTAATAGAAAGGTAAAAAGTTTTTGTAATCTACCTATCTGACAAAGGGCTGATATCCAGAATCTACAAAAAACTACATTAGATTTACAAGAAACAAACAAACGAACGCATTCAAAAGTGGGTGAAAGATGTGATGAGCAGACACTTTTCAAAAGAAGACATTTCTGAGACCAACAAACATGAAAAAATGCTCATCATCACAGGTTACTAGAGAAATGCAAATCAAATCCACATTGAGATACTCTTTCACGTAAGTTCGAATGGCGATCATTAAAAAATCTCGAGACAAGAGATGCTGGAGAAGGTGTGGAGAAATAGGAATGCTTTTACACTGTTGGTGGGAGTGTAAATTAGTCCAACCTTGTGGAAGACAGTGTGGTAATTCCTCAAGGATCTAGAAATAGAAATTCCATTTGACCCAGCAATCCCATTACTGGATATATACCCAAAGGATTATAAATCATTCCATTATAAAGACACATGCACACATATGTTCAATGTAGTACTTTTTACAATAGCAAGATGTGGAACCAACCCCAATGCCCATCAATGATAGACTGGATGAAGAAAATGTGGTACATATTCACCATGGAATACTAGGCAGCCATAAAAAATTATGCATTCATGTCCTTTGCAGGGCATGGATGAAGCTGGAAACCATAATTCTCAGCAAAGTGACACAAAAACAAAACCAAATACTTCATGTTCTCACTCATATGTGGTGTTGAACAATGAGAACACATGGGCACAGGGAGGAGAACGTCACACACTAGGGTCTGTTGTGGAGTTGTGGGGACTAGGGTAGGGACAGTGGAGGGTGGGGTGTTGGGGAGGGATAACATTGGGAGAAATGCCTTATGTAGGTGATGGGGGGATGGAGAGAACACATCATGGCATGTGTGTACATACACAACAATCCTGTAAGATCTGCACGGGTAACTCAGAACTTAAAGTACAACAAAAATATATTATTTAAAAAAACATGGATTTCAGTTTTTTCATGGAAATAAACTCATACTAATTTATTATAACATGTCTAAACAGTATCAAGCTTGAAACACTAAGAATAATAAGATACCACTTTTAAAATAGCCCTTAGAAGAAGAAAATAATTTTTGCTAACATTGAAACAAGAGCAAACATCAAATTCATGGTGAAACTTGGGTGGAAGAATCGTGAAATATTTGATACTTACAAAAAGTTTATGGGGAAATCAGTAGTTTACAAATTAATAACTCATTTTAAGAAGGGACTGAACAATATTGAAAATGAAACATGCATTGGCAGGTCATCCACATCAATTTGAAATAAAAAATGTTATCTTATTTGTGTCCTAATTAAATAAATCTGATGATTAACAGCAGAAACAATAGCTAACACCATAAACATTTCAATGGGTTTAGCTTACAATTCTGACTGAAAAATAAAAGTTGAGAGTTTTGGCACTCAATTGTGCCAAAACCATTGTGTCCAGATTAGCTGCAAACAAGAGCAGAATATTCAATGGAAATTTTAAACAAGTGGGGTCAATACATTGAAGCCGTTTAGGGATAATCGTAATGGAAGATGAAACATGTCTTTGCCAATGTGATTCTGAAAATAAAGCACAACCGAAGCAATGACTACCAAGAGGTGGAGGCAGTCCAGCCAAATCAAGAGTGTACCAATTAAAACCATAAGTTATGAAAATACATTTTGGGGGGATGCTCTAGGCATTTACTTTGACTTTCTGGAGGACCAAAGAACAGTAACAACTGCTTATTATGACAGAGTTTTGAGAAAGCCAAAGATTTAACAGAAAAAACACTTGGAGAAGCTTCCCTGGAGAGTTCTTCTCTACCATAAAAATGCTTCTGCTTATTTGTCTTTTCAAACAAGGGCAATCTTGTGAGGCTTTTGGTGTTAAATCATTCGGCAGCTATCTTACAATCCTGATTTGGCTCTTCTGACTTCTTTTTATTTCCCAATTTTAACATACCTTTTAAGATGCTCAATTTTCTCTAGTTACTAATAATGTAAAAGAGACTACATTGATATCGTTAAATTCCCCAGGCTTTCAATTTCCTTAGGTATGTACAAAATGGCTGGTATTATTGCTTACAAATGTGTCTTCAACTTGATGGAACTTATGTTGTTTATTTTTATCTTTTTTTTTTTTTGAAAGAAAAAGAAAAAAGAAAAAAAGAAAAAGAACAATTAAAAAAAAAAAAAGAATGAAGGAGAGGAAGAAAAAAGAAGAAGAGGGAGAGAGAACAGGAGTGTTGCTTTATTGACCGGTCTAGAATGCAGTCTAAAAATGGGTATGCCTAAAATTGTGCTTAATAATGGAGACATGAAAAAATGAGGGAAGAAAATAACAAACAAGCAGCCAACCAATATTTCATTTAAACCTGTAAGTAGGTGTGATGTGGTACTGATAAGAGTATATATTTTGTGTATTTAAATTGGAGAGGTCTATAAATGTTTATTAAGTTTACTTGCTCCGGATCTGAGTTCAAGTCCTGGATATCATTGTTAATTTTCTGTCTCATTGATCTGTCTAATATTGATGTTGAAGTCTCCCACTGTTATTGTGTGGGAGTCTAAGCCTGTTTATAAGTCTTATATATCTGGGTGTTCCTGTACTGGGTGAGTATATATTTAGGATCATTAGCTCTTCTTGTTGCATTGATCCTTTTATCATTATGTAATGTCCTTCTTTGCCTCTTTTGATCTTTGTTGCTTTAAAGTCTATTTTATCAGAGGCAAGAATTGCAACTCCTGCTTTTTATTTATTTTTGCTCTCCATTTGGTTGGTAAATCTTCCTCCATTCCTTTGAGTCTTTGTGTATCCTTTCATGTGAGATGGGTCTGGATGCAGCATACTGATGGGTTTTGGCTTTTTATCCAATTTGCCTATGTCTTTTGATTGGGAGATTTAGTCTATTTAAATTTAGGATTAATAATAATATATGTGAGTTTAATACTGCCATTTGATGTTAGCTGGCTGTTTTGCCCATTAGTTGATGTAAATTCTTCATTATGTTGATGCTTTTTACTTTTTGGTATATTTTTAGAAAGGCTGATACTGGTTGTTCCTTTCTATGTGTAGTGGTTCTTTCAGAAGCTCTTGTAAAGCAGGCCTGGTGGTGATGAAATCTCTGAATACTTGCTCGTTCACGAAAGATTTTATTTTTCCTTCGCTTATGAAGCTTAGTTTGGCTGGATGGGAAATTCTGGGTTAAAAGTTCTTTTCTTTAAGGATGGTGAATATTGGCCCCCACTCTCTTCTGGCTTGTAGGGTTTCTGCTGAGAGATCTGCTGTAAGTCTGATAGGCTCCACTTTGTGGGTAACCTGACCTTTCTCTCTGGCTGCCCTTAGTATTTTCTCCTTCATTTCAACCCTGGTGAATCTGATGATTATGTACCTTGAGGTTGGTCTTCTTGGGGAATATCTTTGTGGTGTTCTCTGTATTACCTGGAGTTGAATATTGTATTGCCTTGCTAGGTTGGGAAAGTTTTCCTGAATAATATCCTGAAGCATATTTTCCAGTTTGGATTCATTATCTTCGTCACATTCAGGTACACCTATCAAACGTAGATTAGGTCTTTTCACATAGTCCCATATTTCTTGGAGACTTTGCTCATTCCTTTTTATCCTTTTTACTCTAATCTTGTCTTGTTTTATTTCATTAAGTTGGTCTTCGACCTCTGATATCCTTTCTTCTGCTTGATCAATTCAGCTATTAAAACTTGTGCATACTTTCAGCTCCATTAATTCACTTATATTCCTCTCTAAATTGTCTATTCTCGCTAGCGTTTCATCAAACCTCTTTTCAAAGTTCTTAGTTTCTTTGCATTGGGTTAGAACAAGTTCTTTTAACTCACAGAAGTTTCTTTTTTTTTTTTCCCATTTATTTATTTTATTGCATTTTAGGTTTTGGGGTACATGTGAAGAACATGCAAAATTGTTGCATAGGAACACACGTGGCAGTGTGATTCGCTGTCTTCCTCCCCATCACCTACATCTGGCATTTCTCCCCTTGCTATCTCTCCCCAGCTTCCCACCCCCCACCCTCCCTCCCCTATTTCCCCCCAACTGACCACAGTGTGTAGTGCTCCCCTCCCTGTGTCCATGTGTTCTCATTGTTCAACACCCGCCTATGAGTGAGAACATGCGGTGTTTGATCTTCTGCTCTTCTGTCAGTTTGCTGAGAATGATGGTTTCCAGGTTCATCCATGTCCCTACAAAGGACCCAAACTCATCGTTTTTGATGGCTGTATAATATTCCATGGTGTATATGTGCCACATTTTCCCTATCCAGTCTATCGTCGAAGGGCATTTGGGTTGGTTCCAGGTCTTTGCTATTGTAAACAGTGCTGCAATGAACATTCGTGTACACGTGTCCTTATAGTAGAACGATTTGTAATCCTTTGGATATATACCCAGTAATGGGGTTGCTGGGTCAAATGGAATTTCTATTTCTAGGTCCTTGAGGAATCGCCACACTGTCTTCCACAATGGTTGAACTAATTTACACTCCCACCAACAGTGCAAAAGTGTTCCTATTTCTCCACATCCTCTCCAGCATCTGTTGTCTCCAGATTTTTTAATGATCGCCATTCTAACTGGCGTGAGATGGTATCTCAATGTAGTTTTGATTTGTATTTCTCTGATGACCAGTGATGATGAGCATTTTTTCATATGTTTGTTGGCCTCACGTATGTCTTCTTTTGAGAAGTGTCTGTTCATATCCTTTGCCCACTTTTGAATGGGGTTGTTAGTTTTTTTCTTGTAAATCTGCTTTAGTTCTTTGTAAATTTTGCATATCAGCCCTTTGTCAGATGGGTAAACTGCAAAAATTTTTTCCCAATCTGTTGGTCGCCGATTCACTCTAATGATTGTTTCTTTTGCTGTGCAGAAGCTGTGGAGTTTGATTAGGTCCCATTTGTCTATTTTGGCTTTTGTTGTCAATGCGTTTGGCGTTTTGGTCATGAAGTCCTTGCCTACACCTACGTCCTGAATGGTTTTGCCTAGATTTTCTTCTAGGGTTTTTATGGTGTTCCTATACACCAGTAACAGACTTAAAGAGAGCCAAATCAAGAACAAACTTCCATTCACAATTGCCACAAAGAGAATAAAATACCTAGGAATACAACTAACAAGGAATGTAAAGGACCTCTTCAAGGAGAACTACAAGCCACTGCTCAACGAAATAAGAGAGGACACAAACAGATGGAGAAACATCCCATGTTCATGGTTAGGAAGAATCAATATCGTGAAAATGGCCATACTGCCCAAAGTAATTTACAGATTCAATGCTATCCCCATCAAGCTACCAATGACCTTCTTTGCAGAACTGGAAAAAACCACCTTAAACTTCATATGGAACAAAAAGAGAGCCCGCATAGCCAAGTCAATTCTAAGCAAAAAGAACAAAGCGGGGGGCATCGCACTACCAGACTTCAAACTATACTACAAGGCTACGGTAATCAAAACAGCATGGTACTGGTACCAAAACAGAGATATAGACCAATGGAACAGAACAGAGGTCTCGGAGGCAACACAACCTTTCTACAACCATCTGATCTTTGACAAACCAAACAAAAACAAGCAATGGGGAAAGGATTCCCTGTTCAATAAATGGTGTTGGGAAAGCTGGCTAGCCATGTGCAGAAAGCAGAAACTGGACCCCTTCCTGACACCTTACACTAAAATTAACTCCAGATGGATTAAGGACTTAAACTCACAGAAGTTTCTTATCATCCACCTTTTGAAGCCTACTTCTGTTAATGGAACACATTCGTTCTCCTTCAGGCCTTGTTCCGTTGCTGATGAGGAACTGTGATCCCCTGCAGAGGGAGAGGCGTTCTGATTTTGGGTATTCTCAGCCTTTTTAGGCTGGTTTCTTCTCTTCGTTATAAATTTATCCATCTGTCATCTTTGTAATTACTGATTTTCTAATTGGGTTTCTGAGTGGATGTCCAACTTGTTGATTCCCAGCGCCGGAATCCGAGCAACCCATTGCACCAGCTAAAACAGCTGCATTAAGATTGATGGTGCTTTCCTGACTCTGCACCAAGAACTGCCACACCGGCCACAAGAGTCGTGCTGGCGACCCATGGGGCTCCTCCGCTGGGAATCTCCTGGTCCGTGAGCAACAAAAATTCATCTGAAACTGTGGCATCCTCTCGTCTGTGCTTTCACTGGGAGCTACAATCCTGAGCTACTAGTGATCAGCCATCTTGGATCTCTTTCCATTTTATCTTTTAATTAATTCATTTTTTCACAAGCTTTTTGAAGTCCCTTATAAAGAATGAAACAACTACCAATTTTCTTCTTAAGCCAGCATTACCTTGATCCCCTTAACTTACACATCCATCCTAAGAAGAACATTGTAAATTGTTTCAAACATAAATGCAAAAATCTTTAAAATACATTATCAAATCAAGCAATATATAAATATAATTCATAATGACCAACTATTAACCTAATAATTTTTATCCAATGTTTTATTAGAGATCATAGTAAGCAAAGCAAAAAAGAAAAAAATATCATACTCATTGGGAACAAATTATAGAGTTAGAATTCTGTCTATATCTTGGCCAGTTGTATTGCTTGTATTATTAATTATAGGCAAGGACTAAGTTGGGATTTCACAGTCAGTAAGGCTTAACTCATTCAAGTGGGAAAATATCTAATTTTATTTTTCCCCAGTTCTCAAGCTAACATTCTGCTCATTAGCACTTGATCTAGTCACTTATAAGTAAATTCAGTATATTGAGGCAGAAGACCCTGATATCTGTTATAGCTTACAGGTGTACCAAGATATTGATTCCTTTCTTTATTTGGAAAATACATATATTTAAGAAAAGTATGCAATCACGGATAAATCCTAAAAGTGAACATGAGAATACATATTCAAAATATAAAACTCATTTGAATCTCTCTGTATTACCAATATAATTAATATCGATATAGACATCATGCCATTCAGATTATCATTGTTAAAAAAATACCTAGAAATGAACTTATTGGAAAATGTGCAAAACTTATACATTACAAACATCAAAATATTGCTTAGAAAAAAGTTGTAAAACACTACATAATTTGAGAGAAACACCATGCTCCTGGTTTAGAAAACTTAATATTGTTAAGATATCATTTCTCCCTAAATTTATCCATAGATTTAATCTCTATAAAAATCTCTCTCAAAATCTTAGCAGCTTTTGTGAAGATGATTAAGTCTATCTCTAAAATTTACTTCTGTCAAAAAAGAAAATAAATAGGAGAAATAACATTGATGAACATAATTGCACACTTGATTTCAAAACTTATAAAGCTAAGTGTAATACTGGTGTACCTACTTATATAGAAGGACGAAACAGAATACAGAGTACAGAAATAGACCCATACATATATAATGTTTTGAATTTCAACAAAGGGGGCAAAGGAATTCCTTACTTCAGAGCTTTCTAAAATATTCTTACATACAGGCACATGTGAAAAGTGATATTACCTGTAGTTTAAACAAGTAACTCAAAAACTCTATTACCTCAGACCCTCTCTAGGGGTCTCAGGGTCTAAAAGAATCAATATTTTGGTACATCTGTAACCTGGGACATAAATTTGTGAGTTAACTGCCTCTTTGAACTAAATTTACTTATAAATGACTAGGAAAAGTGCTACTGGGAAAAATGTTAGATTGAGAGCTAGGGGAAAATAAAGTTACATTTTTGTCCAGTTGAATTTTTTGAACATCACTAATTGTAAAATTTCCACTCAGCCCTTGTTACTAATAGTGGTGTGCCCAGTGCAAAACCAAATTCCAGCTCTACTCATAGGCAATCAAAAGATAAGGGCTGAAGCCTCACTTTCTAAAGACCTAAGTAGCTTCATGTCTATGCTATTAACATTAACTTTTTTATCATGAGATCCATTTTTACGACTTCTATCTCAATGTAATTATTTGTTGCAGTGTATTTGAGAAAAATTAGTAGCAAGAAGCCAAAAAAAAAAAAAAAAGGCATTCAAGGATACTGAAATAAAGTCAGGTAAATCAGCAAGAATCAATTAAAACTGCATCCTTAGGTGAATAGACAATAGTGATAAAGTGGGATATGTCAATAGCAACACAGAAAGACATGTTTTAATTATTTTAGGTTCAATATAGTCAATGCACAAGAAAGAACTGCTTACTGCTGTGGTTAATGAACTGGAACAAAAGACTAAGAATGAGTGTTAACTTTCACTGGAAGTCTAAAATTATAATGAGTATGGAATAACCTACCCTATATTGCTTTACAATTGAACGGGATAAAAAAAAACTCCATCCTCATTTCATTCTACAGTCAAAGGGAAGGAAATCAAAATTTTCCCTGCTATATACTGAGTACAAGTAATGTTATAACATTTATATTTTATATCCACTTATGTGGTGAGCACATTTTTATTAGTGCTTCTTACAGATAAAGAATCCAGATAAATTAAATAGGTTGCCAAAGAACACACAGATGGTAAGTGGTGGGCTTGGACTTTATGCTTTATTTTAAATCTGAATTTTGTGATTTTTGTATTATGCTAGGGAAAAATAACAACGATGGCAATTTTCACATTTTATATATAGAAAAATTATTTTAGTTCTTAGTTTATTTTTCAATAGCATATTTTAAGTTGCTTTAATATGCATTTCAAATATCATTTTTAATATCACTTATTGAATTTTCTCACTATTCTGGAACAATGAGTACCTCATATTTCCATTATCCTTCAGGAGGGAAATTGGCAAAAAAGAAATTGCCTTTTATTTAAAATTATCCACAAGGTCTATGGAAGGGCAATGCAGTTTCCTAGGACGATGTAATGGCAGCTTAGACCAATAGTATTCCCTTGATGACACAAAGCACACAGAAAGTTATCAATATGGATTTGTTAAATTATTTTCCTACATAAATGGAACAAGGTGCTTGTTCACCTTGGCATAGATAATTTTCCATTTCTCCTTAAATAGTAAGAATGTGTACAGAATCAATTTTGATTATTTGATCACTTTTTTTCTTTTACCTCTGAATAAAAGTAATCATTAGATTTACTGTATTAAGGAATCTAAAGACCATATGAAGAACTCTTGCTTTTTAAAATACATATGTATTTATGTCTTTTTTTTCTATTAAACTTTAAGTTCTGTATTACAGGTGCAGAATGTGCAGGTTTGTTTCATATGTATACATGTGCAATGGTGGTTTGCTGCACCCATCAGCCCGTCATCTAGGTTTCAAGCCCCACATGTGTTAGGTATTTGTCCTAATGCTATCCCTCCCCTTGCCTGCCACCCCCAGACAGGCCCTGGTATGTGTTTTTCCCCCTCACTGTGACCATATGTTCTCATTGTTCAACTCCCATTTATGAATGAGAACATGAGGTATTTGGATTTGTGTTCCTGTGTTAGTTTGCTGAGAATAATGGTTTCCAACTTAATCCATGTCCCTGCAAAGAACATGAACTCATTCTGTTTGATGGCTGCATAGTATTCCATGGTGTGTATGTGCCACATTTTCTTTATTCAGTCTATTATTGATGGACATTTGGGTTGGTTCCAAGTCTTTGCTATTGTGAAAAATGCTGCAATAAACATACATGTGCATCTGTCTTTATACTAGAATAATTTATAATCCTTTAGGTATATACCCAGTAATGGGATTGCTAGGTCAAATGGTATTTCTGGTCCTAGTTCCTTAAGGAATCACCACACTGTCTTCCACAATAATTATACTAATTTATACTCTCACCAACAGTATAAAACATTCCTCTCTCTCATATCCTTTCCAGCATCTGTTGTTTCCTTATTTTTAATTATTGCCATTCTAACTCATGTGAGATGGTAGCTCAATGTGGTTTTGATTTTCATTTCTCTAGTGAACAGTGATGATGAGCATTTTTCAATATGTTTGTTGGCTGCATAAATGTCTTCTTTTGAAAAATATCTGTTCATATCCTTTGGCCACTTTTTGACGGGGCTATTTGTTTTTTTCTTGTAAATTTCTTTAACTTCCGTGTAGATTCTGCATATTAGCCATTTGTCAGATGGATAGATTGCAAAACTTTTCTCCTATTCTGTAGGTTGCCTGTTTGCTCTGATGATAGTTTCCTTTGTTGTGCATAAGCTTTTTAGTTTAATTAGATACCATTTGTAAATTTTAGTTTTTGTTGCAATTGCTTTTTGTGTTTTCGTCATAAAGTCTTTGCCCATGTCTGTGTCCTGAATGGTATTGCCTAGGTTTTCTTCTAGGGTTTTTATGGTTTTAGGTTTTAAGTCTTTAATCCATTTTGAGTTATTTTTGTATTAGGTGTAAGGAAAAAATCCAGTTTCAGCTTTGTGCATATGGTTAGCCAATTTTCCCAGCACCACTTATTAAATATAGAATCCTTTCCTCATTGCTTGTTTTGGTTAGGTTTATAGAAGGTCAGATTTCTGTAGATGTATGGTTTTATTTCTGCAGCCTTTGTTCTGTTTCATTGATCTATATATCTGTTTTGGTACCAGTACCATGCTGTTTTGGTTACAATAGCCTTGTAGTTTATTCTGAAGTCAGGTAGAGAGATGCCTCCAGCTTTGTTTTTTTTGCTTAGGATTTTCTTGGCTATACGGGTTATTTTTTGGTCCTATACGAAATTGAAAGTACTTTTTCTTTACTCTATGAAGAAAGCCAATGGTAGATTAATGGGAATAGCATTGAATCTATAAATTACTTTGGGCATGATGGACATTTTCATGATATTGATTCTTCCTAGCCATAAGCATGGAATGTTTTTCCATTTGTTAGTGTCCTCTTTTATTTCCTTGATCAGTGGTTTGTAGTTCTCCTTGGAGATGTCCTTTATGTCCCTTGTTAGTTGTATTCCTAGGTAATTTATTTTTTGTAGCAATTGTCAATGGGCATTCACTGATGATTTGGCTCTCTATTTGCCTATTATTGGTATAAAGGGATGCTTGCAATTTTTGCACATTGATTTTGTATCCTGAGACTTTGTTGAAGTTGCTTATCAGCTTAAGGAGTTTTTGGGCTGAGATGATGGGATTTTCTAAATATACAATTATGTCATCTACAAAGACAATTTGACTTCTTCTCTTCCTAGTTGAGTATGCTTTACTTCTCTTGCCTGATTGATATGGGTAAAATTACAGCAGAGCTGAAGGAGATAGACACACAAAAACCCTCTCAAAAATCAATGAATCCAGGATCTTGTTTGTTTGAAAAAATTAACAAAATTAAACAAAATAGACCACTAGCCAGGCTAATAAAGAAGAAATAAGAGAAGAATGAAATAGACATAATACAAATTGATAAAGGGGATATCATCACTTATTTCATAGAAATACAAACTACCATCAGAGAATATTCTAAACATCTCTATACAAATAAACTATAAAATCTAGAAGAAATGGATAAATTCCTGGAAAAATACACCCTCCCAACAGTAAGCAAGGAAGAAGTCAAATCCCTGAATAGACAAAAAACAAGTTCTGAAATTGAGACAGTAATTAATAGCCTACCAATCAAAAAAAAAAAAAAGGCCGGGACCCAGATGAATTCACAGCCAAATTCTACCAGAGGTACAAAGAGGAGCTGGTACCATTCCTTCTGAAATTATTTCCAACAATAGAGAAAGAGGGACTCCTTCCTACTCACTTTATGAGGCCAGCATCATCCTGATACCAAAACCTGGTAAAGACACACAAACTCCTTCCTACTCACTTTATGAGGCCAGCATCATTCTGATACCAAAACCTGGTAAAGACACACACACAAAAGAAAATTTCAGGCCAATATCCCTGATGAACATTGATGGGAAAATCCTCATTAATTACTGGCAAACTGCATCCAGCAGTGCATCAAAATACTTATCTACCAATCAAGTCAGCTTTCTCCCTGGGATGCAAGGCTATTTCAACATACACAAATCAATACAAATAATCTATTACATAATCAGAATCAATGACAAAAACCACATGATTGTTTCAATAGATGCAGAAAAGATCTTCGATAAAATTCAATGTCCCCTCAGGCTAAAAACACTCAATAAACTATGTATTGATGGAACATATCTCAAAATAATAAAAGCTATTTATGACAAACCCATAGCCAATATCATACTGAATGGACAAAAGCTGGAAGCATTCCCTTTGAAAACCACCACAAGACAAGGATGCCCTCTCTCATCACTCCTACATAGAAAGTATTTGAAGAGTTATTAAAGCAATGCCAC
The DNA here is from genome assembly GCF_009761245.1 of Sapajus apella. Taxonomy (NCBI): domain Eukaryota; kingdom Metazoa; phylum Chordata; class Mammalia; order Primates; family Cebidae; genus Sapajus; species Sapajus apella. The sequence goes on along the minus strand of NW_022436943.1, from coordinate 34,607,372 downwards.
ACCCAGAATCTGGATCTCCTGACCTCAGATAAATGTTCCATCTCCTGTGTCCCATTGACTTTCATTTGCCCATGTAGTTTATTATTTTCTAACTAAAAATCATTTTTTAACATTTGAGAATCTTTTTGAGAAACTTGATTGTTGTCAAAGAATATGTTTACAAAGTGTTCAAAATGCCACCATACTGACTATACTGCTTTGATTAGACTAAGTCAAACCCTACTGCCAATTTTAAAAAGCAGCAGCACAAATAAAATCAACAAACTCTAAAATCTTGTCATAGAAGATATGGACTATTGGAATGGTTATTTCTCCTTGACAGCTTCTTAGTGAGAAATCTAACGTTACATCTTGTCTATATTTTACACTGGCAAGATAAGCTCAGAGACATCTTAGAATTAATGTATGTAAGAATTGTAAGCGATGAAGAAGCTTATCAGAGAAAAATCAATTTCAATAGAAATTCTACTTCTTCTTGTAGTATAGATTCCTGTAAAATGTTGACAAAACCACCCCAAAATAAGAAATGTAAAAACTAATCAAAGAACATGTGGAGTTTATATAATGTAATATGACAGTATATACTTAGGGTTTTGTTGTTATTATTGTTGTAGTTTTAAACGTCCAGGGAACAGAATCTAAATAGTACAATTTGTGGTAAATGTCAAGGAACATTATTCTAATAAATGCCATTGTAATAATTAGATGGAAATTGTTCTGAGTATTACACAAAAAAAAATCTGTTATCATAGAAGGATCAAAGGTGTGAATTTCATGACCTTTCAGTAAAGGCACTTATCAGAAATTTTACTGGAGAGGAGAAAGGTAAGGAAGGATAACAGTCTATAGTAAAACCATTCCACTTAGCAATACTATTGGTTTCTGGCTTCTTGAATATGCTGTGCACTTAATCCTCTTTTGAGAGAGCAATTATAATAATTTTAAATACATGAAAACCAAAAGTGAAGTTCATTAAAATTGTGTGTTCCAGTTAGGACAAAAGAAACACAAAAATATGTTTCCTAAAGTTACAGTACAGGTTCTCATTGTGAGAATCAATGAAATTTTATACGTCACCTAACAGCAAAAAGAAATTAACAGGATCTTTCTATTTTTTTTTATAATTTTAATTTATTTTTTACTATAGAAGAAGTAAAGTACTGAATAATTAAAGGTGGGATACCACAAAGATATGGAGGTTACCTTCAAAAACAGATTTTTGAGAGACAATATTAATATACATGAAATAATTCAAACATATGCAACATTCTGTTTAACCTCTAAGTCAGAGCCTTTTGAACTGGGTGAGATATTGACCCCTCAGCCCTCAGTGAAGCCAGGAGCCATCTGTTTATCCCTTTGTGCCATATAAATATTTTGTTTTATGATATTGCAAATGGTGAAAAATATTGGCCTGGACAACAAATTTTATAGAGTGCTTAAAAAGGAAAACATCACTCCGAATTTCAGGGAAGAAAAAAGATGGGGAATGTGGTTGATAGGTGTCTTACAGTATTCAGGAGATACATCTGCTTTCTTTCAAGTTTAGAATGCTTAGCTCAAAAGAGACCTGACCAGCTGACGTCCTGTCTGGCTTCTCAAGTTGTACTGTCTGGATGCCTACGTATATTTGGGATTAAACAAGAGGGAAAGCAGGATAGTGGAGCTACAGCCAAGGTGATTTTAGAACACTTGCGATTAACTTTTCTATTCAGGAGTCCTACAGAACTCAAGGTCAGTCTAACTCTGGCGAAAAACCCAGATCAGTTTTGCAGTGACTGAATGCTTCTCACAGCCCAGGAATATCCAAACCCATATGAGAGAATGTGTTAGGTTAGTTAGCTTATGAATCAGGCATGACATATCTATCCTTTAATGGAGTATAAAATAATATTTCTGGTATCCCTCAAAATGACAAAATGTAGTTTTAGAGACTCAGACTGAAAGTTCTCATTAGTAACTGTTTAAAAATGGAAAAAGACAGAGACCATTAATCTTTTAAAGCAATATTTTGTAACCTTAAATTTTATACTTTATGGAAACTCTAATTTTACTGCACTTATTAAAATGTAATTAGTCAATGTATTTTTAGGACATTTTTAAAGATATTCACATTCTGCTGTTTTAGATGATCTAATTGAATTTATTTTAACTGTAAGAAACATGTTATGCTTTTTTTTGTTAACTGGAACGCATAGGTAGTTCATCTTGCCACTACCTTTACAACGTAATGAGTTCTTTTTTCCAAGAGACGTTTATGTATTTATTCAAGAATAAATCATATTTCTGAAAATGTTGTCAGGGAATAAATCGCTTTAATGTCTTTTTATTTTAATAAAATTGGTAAAGCAACGAAATGTTATTTGAAGTAAGCTTAATAAATATTAAATTTATTATGGTATTTGATGTGCAAAGTACCTACACACATTTTACAGTCAATTTTTATATTTTAAACTCTTTTATTTCTCTGAGGCCACTATTAAAATAGCTGACAGAGGATAATTTATTTCAGTGCATTCCTGATTGTTGTACAAGGAAAACTTCTCTCACCTTTCATTCAACAATTTATCTTTCTGAAGTGATTTATTTTACTCTTTCCAGACACGCTTTATTACCTACAGACTTGGCATGTGCTTTTTTTCTTTCTTTCTTTCTGGAAAATGACTGAGTCCTAACTAGTATGCACATTATAACAAGTTATAAACATGCAACATTTTACATTACAGAAAATTCTGTTGTCTTGTTTTGCAGAATTTTATAAGCATGCCTATATGCTGTTCTATAAAATTAAGAGAAATATTAAGATGTAACTATATATAAATTATATCAGATTATTTTTTATAAATAAGATACAATTGTAGGGCCAGGCATCATGGCTCATGTCTATAATCCCAGCACTTTGGGAGGCCAAGGAGGGCAGATCACCTGAGGTCAGGAGTTTAAGACCAGCCTGGGCAACATGGTAAAACCCCATCTCTACTAAAAATACAAAAATTAGCTGGGTGTGGTGGTGCATGCCTGTAACCCCAGCAGCTTGGAAGGCAGAGGAAGGAAAATTGCTTGAACTTGGGAGGCGGAGGTTGCAGTGAGCCTAGATCACACCACTGTACTCCAGCCTGGAAGAAAAAGTGAGACTCCATCTCAAAAAAAAATATGTACTTGTATTACATATCAGGTGGCAAAATCAATAGTGAAATAGTATTTGGGGTATCAGAAGTATGGTTTCTATCTCATGAGTGTGTATCTGCTTAGTTTCTGGTTAGTAAAGAAATGCTCCAACATGCAAGTGGCATTTATAGGAAGGAAAGAGAAAGAGATTACTTCATACATTTTATAAGCCAATGATATTGTGTTTATTTTGATGGTGTCAAAGGGAAAAATTAAAGACTATTTAATAACTTTGATTAATGAGATTAAAAAATAAACTGGGATCCAATGGATATAAACTCTATGGCTTGTCAATATCTGTGTCATTGGCAAAGTCATTTTCTCCAATTTTATTTGTAGAATTTCCCTTTCCAGCTCTGAATTCCTATAATCATCTGCCACCAAAACATGTTATTGTATTTCTGAGATTATTTTACAGATAGTTATTTCACTTTACTCGTATATATGTGTGCGTGTGTGTGTGTGTGCGCGTGTGTGTGTGTGTGTGTGTATGCAAGCACACAACATATATATTTTGGGTTTTTGACAAACAGATGTCTAGGAACAACCTTTTTTTCTTTCTTTCTTTTTTTTTTTTTTTTTTTTGATTTTTTTAGCTAACAACTATTAATTTGGATTCTGCTCCTTAGATGCACTTGCTTAAAAGTTCAAAATCAGGCTGTGTTGGAAAAGGAAAAATTTAGATAAGAATTACATTAGGGAACAGCAGATTGCTTTTGAACAGTGGCTTGATCTATTATTCTTACCAGAATCTGCTTTGAAAAGATATTCTTTAAAGTGAGGTTGTAGTTTTGAAACATGGTAGAAAGCTTGTGAAAAGTCTCACGAAAAAGCTCAATGGGAATAAACACGTGAAAAATTTTCCTGCTTTTGCTCAACAATTAATTTTATGTAAATTGGCTACGCTTTGTTATAAAGATCGCTTCTAATGTTATTTTTCACCCAGTCTCTGGTTTGTTTTTTAAAACAATTAAAATGACTTCTTTCAACATGCTTTATAAGCAATTTATGCCATTTCCTATTTGAAGAGTTTCCAGATGTAGAGTTCTATCATGAAGCCAAATGCCTTTATCTCAAACCTTGCCAAGAAAAAGGCAGAAATGTGAGTCATGACGATATAATTGGTTGATAAAATTGTAAGAATGGGTTATGAGAGAGAGAGAGAGAGAGAGAGAGAGAGAGAGAGAGAGAGAGAAATCAAGTACACATCAACCAAGAATAAGTATTCTGATTGAATAGAAAAGGAAGAGTCCATCATGTAGAAGATAAGGAACAGGAAAGTTCTGATAATTAACAATTGGTACATAGTGCCTAATGCTTTGGATTTCAATTAGGATAAGGTATGAGTCATTCACATTGGCATTAGATAATATAGAGGATTAATGTCCTTGATGAAGGTCGATTAGATAGAATTTGAAGAAAAATGATGAAAAGAATTCTTAGTTGAAGAATGAATGTGAATATAAGAAAGCCAATTAGTAAATCTAAAATACTCTGAAAAGGTTAGCTGAATAAGAATGTAGAGCTAAATCTTGGTAACTAAAAGTGATGTATATGAAATGTTATATTTTTGGTTTAGAAACATGTATTAAAATGGGAAACTAGAACCAATAGAGAGGGAGAGATTAAAGATACATAAGAATAGGAAAGGCATTTGAGTCAGAAAAACACAGCATTACAGAAAAAGTAATCATAAATATGTGGCAAGGAAAGTGAGAATGGGTGCATATATAGAAAAATGAACACATATGGTTGGGAATAGGAAGTTGAGCAACTGCACTCCTATATTTCCTTTATATAGTGAATGAAGAGGCTTTCTTATAGACTTAAAGACTATGTATTTTTAATGTAATATATTAAGTTATAATTCAAGTACAAAAAGTCACACTTTGTTTCTTCTTCCTCTTCAATATCTAGTGATACTGATAAGTGTATATTTAATAGCATGCTCTATCTTTTGGACTTCAATAAAGTAGTTTTTATTTTAGAGGCAAAGACTATATCACCTTCTAATTAGAGATGGTTTCTGAAAACTAATAGATTATTAATGTTTTATTTAAAAGTAAAATTATTCTATTCAAATATATGTTATTAAGACATCTTATGAAAAACCTTTTGAGGTTTTTTAGTCCAGAGCCACTGCTAGAAATGTGACATGAATAGTTACATTTGGGGTTGTGCAATGTAGCAGTTGCTTTTATGATCCAAGAATCACAGATCCTCTCCATGTTCCCTTTTGTCACAAGATTACGACTACAAGGCAATTTCTGAGATTAGATCCATGCACAAAAAGAGCTCGAATATGGTGTACTAAAGAACAAGGGGTGATAGTTACTCAACTGCAGGCTAGCTAGTGATTTCCTCATTTCCTCCATGCAGATATTAATAAAAGCAACTCAAGATACATATTCTAGAACACTAGCACGCTCATATAAATGAATGTACAAAAGTCTGTTTTTAAACTATAGAATCCTCTCATCTTTTAACTAATTTTTATATGTAAATAATACATATATATTTCCATAATGTATATATATATTTTAGGAGAATTTCTAAAAAAATATTTTTCTTTCTCAAATTTTTAGCCTATAAATAATTACATACTTAGAATTCATTAATCAGTTTCTACTCAGTGGGAATCTTCAATGATACGAGTCTTAACAGAAATCATAAAGTATATTTTTAGTGTATTTCAAAAAATCCTTATCTTTTAGTTATTTATTCTTTTTTTAGATATTTACTACACTCAATATACCTGAGAGTGGACTAGAAGAAAAATATAAAGAGAACATACATTTCTATATTTTGTTGTGACATCATTGCCATTTGTTTTGTCTCAAAGAAAGAGATTGGCATTGCTTTTTTCTCTAAAAAACATCATTTATTTTTCCTCAAAGCTGCAAAAAGTTTTTTTTTTCTTTTGTGTTCTAAAGTATTCAGATGCCTATGAAGTCAGTCCCACTCATACTGAAAACTATAATAATAATTTGTGGATTTGCAGATGAATATATATATATATATAGTTTAGGAATGTTTAAAGGAAGGAAAATTGAAATTCTTTGCTTAATAATAAAACTCGAGTTTGTTAATAATAAAACTCGAGTTTAGTCTGGGGCTTAGCAGAGGGAAAGGAAAGTCCTCAGCAATATGACAAGGGCCTGGGGCAAGAAGAAAACAAATAGGCAGTGAAAAATTACCTTTCTTAGGAAATAAATGATGCATTTCTAGAAAAAGTGATACCTAATATCGGATTTAAAGTTATTTTTAAATGGGGCATAGTAGTTCATGCCTGTAATCCCAACACTTTGGAAAGCCAAGGTGGAAGGATAACTTGAGGCCAAGAGTTCAAGACCAGCCTGAGCAACATGTTGAGACCTCATCTCTACAAAAATTAAAATTAAAAACTAAAGTTATTTACAGCACCATGTGATAATTACATTCTGCTATTCCCTAAGCTTTAGAAAGGTCTGCCAACTAAAACCACCTGGTGACAGGGTAAATTGGTGTGAATGAAATGACAGACAAAATCCAGAAAAGGACAATACTGTAGAAGCAAGTTAAAGCAGAAAAGGCAGCTGTGTAGGCTGACTTATCAATAAAAATGAAAGAAACCAGTTGTTTCTACCTATAATAGCAGAATGTGACCTTTAAGGTTGAGAACAGATGTTCACATGCTACGTAACATCTATAGAAAAATACTAATAATGCCTAAACTGCCTCATTCCCAGAGATATCTGATTGAGACAGCAGAGCAGAGAGAACACAGATTTATTGCAACCCTTTCTATTTCACTATTGTCTTCTAAATTTTAAAAGCATTAAAAATAACATGCAAAAACCCTAAGCAAACAACAATAAAAATGTGAAAACACACTTTTAATATATTAACAGTGTGAAAAGGTGGGTAAGTGAGAAAGCTTAAGAAGTGTTCCCTTTAAAGTGTAGAAAAGTTTTGTGAGGGTTTGAAGGAGGCAATTAACTGAGAAGTTGTTTCCTGAGCAAGAACAGTATGTTCCAGGGCTAATGAGAACATGAGAGAGCGTGAGTTATCAGTCTCTTATGGCTATTATTAATCTATGGTTTCCAGCAATTTGCTTGAATTCTAAGAAACATCCACTTTGTGAGAGTAAACAAAATCTTTCTTTCTGGCATAAATATTTAAGGCATTTCAAGACAGAAGAGACTGAGAGGCATCACAACATTCTTGTAAGTTTCAATATGAAACAGTTTAGTCAAAATTCTATTCATTAATTTACCTGATTTTATTTTTTTTTTAGTATTGTCCAAACACTATAGAAGCAGCTATGAATAAGACACATTTTGTATTTGCCTTTCTGGAGTTTATTCATATTCTGGAGGAGCAGAGAAACAATAAGAATGCCTGTTGCTATTTCCTCTGGTTACTATGACTACCTAACCAATTACCTCGAAATGCAGTGTTTTAATACACATCCATCTGCAATTTGCACAGGACTGAGATGGTGCAAAGGTTAGGGGTTGAAATATAAGGGCTTATTGTGTGTAATGTTGGAGGCTGACTGTGAACTGAAACTTTTCTGCCAGGTAGAGGAACTATACACAGGCTTACTATGGCCTGAGTATTCTCAAAACATGATGTGTGGATTCTAAGTACTAGCAATCAGAGAAAGAGAGATTAGAGAGGAGAGAGGAGAGAGGAGAGAGAGAGAGCGAGAGAGCGAGAGAGCTGTACTCTTACTGTTTTGGTTTTGACCTATCCTTGAAAGTCACCCAGCAGTATCTATTTTAGCACATCCTATTCATTGGAACAATCATTATGTCTCAATCAGATTCAAAAGGAGGGAAAATAGATATCACTACTTAATGTGTAGTGACAAGGTTGTAAAAATTTGTAAACTAAAATATAGCTGCGGTCATTTTTGAAATATGCAATTTGGCACATTCTGTTATTAGTCTCTAATTTGACAAAAACTTGAACACAGTATTATTTTAAAATATGCATTTACTTAAAGTCTTTCATATTAAATTTGTTTGTGTCTCTTTAGAGTTTTATTATTACTATTACTGGTATCATTATTGGCTTGTAAACTTCCACATGCCATTGGCCTTTAACTTTTTGTCAGCTAGAGCCTAAAGGTTTGAGCGTAACATTCAAAAGTCAACATTGTAAGAAGTCTAGTGAAAAGAAGTATATTAAATTTGTTGGTTAAGAATATTTAATTTGAAATATTTCTTCAAAAGAAAATAGTACTTTTTCAAGTGGTTTTCAAATTAAACCTGTAGAGAAAATATCAGAAATGGATTATGTCTACTATCCCCAGCTCACTCCAATAAAAATTATCATTTTATTTTACTTATGGTCATTTAACCTAGAAGAACTTGTTGCTCTGGCATAATGTAAACAAAGCTTTATCACAAGTAAGTATTCTCTGTCATAAAATATTCTACTACACATTCTGTATGTTATGCTCTAGAGTAGAAATTGGTTTCCCTTAAAAAAAAAATGGTACAATGTTTCCTGTACCAGCTTCAGGTACAGAACACAATGAAGAAACATCATTCTTAATAAAAAAATGTATTAGAAAAATGCAAATAATATATCACTTTTGTTCAGCTCAAAGATAAGAATCCATTAAAGTAAAAAGGGTTATTGAGGAAATGATTACAGTAGTCAAAATGACATCATCAAGCCCACATTTCATCATTTTTTTTTTAAAGGTAAGTAGGCAAAAGACTCTCTCTGGTCTTTGAAAATGTAAAATAAAATGCTAATTTAAAGTGTGAATCCATATATGTACTTATGCAACAATCCTGCATGATCTGCACATGTACCCAAGAACCCAAAGTACAATAAAAATAAATAAACAAAAATAAAGGGTGAATCATTGTTAATCTACACATTTCAAGGACAAATAAAATTAAGGAATAAATTTAATGGTGTTGTCAGAAATTACCATATATTACTAGTATGTTAGGAGGTACTCAGAGAAAGTGTGAAGTAGCATAAAAACCCATGTTTATTATATTTAAATGCATGAACATTAATATAAGGACACTGGACAAGAAAGAATAATGAAAGACTTATGAATGCAATTGAAACAGAAAAAAAAGGAAAGCAAAAAGTAGAATGGTAGTTACAACAGGAAGAAGAGTGGGGCAAATGGGGAGGTAATGCTCAAATAATACAAACCTGCAATTAGAAGAAAATTTTTTAATTTTGAGATATATTCACAACATGGTGAATATTGTAAATAATGTATTTTACATTTCAAAATCGCTAAGAGTAACTTTCAAAAGTTCTCATGACAAAAAATAAGCATTTGATGTGATAGATATGTTAATTAGCTTAATTATTCCACATCTTCATAAATTATAACATCACTTTTCACCTCATAAATATATGCAACTATAATTTGTCAATTTAAATTTAAAAATAAAAATTAGAATTTCAAGTACAGAGAAAGAAAATTACTGCAACAGAAATAATAGGCAGAATTCCTGATTCCTAGAAGAGGCCTAGTATATATACAGCTTCACTTGCTAAAGGGAATCAAGAGATTAAAAGTGGTCATCAGATATATATGCATGCCAATCATTGGCTACATTCTCAATAAACATGTCTTTCATGACATGTTCTTCTCTCATGAAGTACTCTTCTTCAAAGGTCACAGAGGTTATTGTGAAGAATGACATATATAATTTACTATCTTATATGCTTCCATCCATAGTTGCTTATTCCCTTTTCTTAATTACACAAACTCCTATCAAAGAGATATCCATAGTAATTTTACTTTTAAAAAAATGTTTCAAATTTCACTTTCATAAAATGTATGATAATCATAGGATAATTGTATACATTTATGAGAAGTTCTAATACTAAGAATACATTAATAGGTTGGAAGGAATTCTTCCTCTTCTTAGAAGAAGAGAAAAGCCAAATAAACAGAATGTCAACAACTCTACTCAGATACATTAGAGAATTCATGTCTGAAACAACTTGTTGCCCTGAAACTATAGCAATAGACAAGCCAATGCAAAAATAGTGACAATTTTTATACAGTCACAGAGCTCTCTGTTCTTAGCAAGGCTTACCTTCAAAAGAAACAATTTTAGCATTGCCTAGACAACCTGTCTTACCAAAACCTGACCAACCTAGGGGAAGAGAAATATCCAACCCTAACCCCTTCTAGCCTTAAATTTGTAAAAAGGTAAAAACCAAACTTAGGCTCACTAAAACCTAATTTGAGGACTATACAATGTTACCTCCATGTGCCATACCATCACAATAGAGCTCCTGTATAATAGCAAAGGATTACAGCTTATTTATGGAGTCCCAAAGAAACCAAAATACAGAGGAGACTAAAAAAATAACACTGGGGAAAATTTTAGTTTCTTACATTACAGCTATAATGAAGAATAAATAAATTCTAACTGCTAAACAGAAAACCTCACATTCAAGTCATATCTTCGTTAATTTATTTTACTCAATTACAGCATGCTCACTTTTAACAAAAAATTACCTGGTGTACTGAAAGACATAAAGCACAGTTTGAAAAGTAAAGAAAGCAAGCATTAAATCCAGGATAAAATATGGCAGAAACTTTGAAATTATTAAACGGAAAAGTTTAAATAACTCTCACAGTGCCAAAATCTCTAATGGAGAAGTGAACAACACGCAAGAATAGATTGCTAATATAACAGAGAGATGGGAAATGTAAAATAGAATCAAACATAATGCTCTAAATGAAAAAGTTCATAACAGAAATAAACAAAGTATTTGATGGTATTATCTGTGGACTGGCCATAGACAAGGAAAAAAGTCATTGAACTTGATTTATGCTATGTGTAGAAACTTGAAAAAAAGTCAAGAAACTTAAAGATATGTTAATAGAAATTTGCAAAACCGAAATCCAAAAGAAAATTGAATGAAAACAGATGACCATATCCAAGGAATATGGGTCAATTCCAAAAGGCATAACATGGATGTAATAAAGATATCATAAAGAAAATAAGTGAAAAAAGAAAAAATATCTAAGTAATAATGATTGAGAAATTTTCAAAATTAATGACAAACATCAAATCACAGATCAAACAAGCTCAGAGAACACTAAGCAGAATATGTACTAAAAGCATACACGTAGGCACATTATTTTCAACCTGCAGAAAAATTAGAGCAAAGAAAAAATGTTGAAGAAGGTGAGAAAACAAACAAACACCTTTCTTAGAGATAAATAAGAATAAGAATTACACTAAGTATTTTGTCAGAAACCATGAAAGTTAGCTGGACAGGGTTGCTCACACCTAAAATTCCAGTGCTGTGGAAGAGAGGAGGATCCCTTGAAGCCTGATGTTCAAGACCAGCCTTGGCAACATATTGAGGTTCTGTCTCCACACACACACACACACACACACACACAAAATAACTAAAACACCAACAACAAAACAAAATAATTCAGGAATGGCGACTTGTTCCTGTAGTCCTAACTACTGCAGAAGCTATGGTAAAAGGACTGCTTGAGTCCAGGAATTTCAGGTGGCAGTGAGTTTGTAGGGAATAAATTTAAATGTTTAAAGAGAAGTGCTGAAAAACAAAAACAAAACTCAACTAACCTAGAGTTCTATATTCAGTAAAATTATTCTTCAGAAGTAAGGAGAATAGACTTCCTAAGATAAACAAAAATTGAGGGAATTTGTGATCCGTAAACCCGTCTCGTGAGTAAAGTTAAAAGAAGTTCTTCACAAAGAAGGAAAATAATATAGGTCAAAACTATGAATGTACATAAAGAAAAATAATGTCAGAGAAGAAATAAAGTTAAAATTAAAAAAAAATAATTTATATTTTTAATTGATCTAACAGGTAACAATTTGTTCAAAGTAACAACAATGTATGTGGTGATTATGGAGTATGGATAAACGAAGTAAATGACTGTAATGATATTAGGTATGACAGGGTAGAATTTGGAATGCTCTGTTATAAGATTCTTACACTGACAGTGAAGTGACATAGTTATTTGAAAGGGGATTTAGTTACAAATATGTAAGTTGTAAGAAACTCATTAAATTTTTTGAAATGACATAATTTTTATACTAAAAGAAGAGAGAATATGGAATTATACAAAGGCAAAATCAAAAGTAGAGAAGGCAGAAAAAAGAGGAAAACAAAACAAAACAAAAAGAACAAGGGCAATGAAGAGAAAATAGTTACAAATAATATACACTAATCCAATGATGGCAATAATCGCTCTCAATGTAAAGAGTATAAATTTAAAAACTAAAGACAAATAATATCATGGTAGATACAGAAAATAAGACCCAACTATATGGTGTCTACAGGAAACTCAGTTCAAATATTAAAACATAGATAGAATAAAAAAAGCAATGGGATAGAGAAAGACAAACCATGGTAACATAAATTAAAAAAAAAAAGGCTAGAGCGGCTATTTTAATTTCAGATAAATCAGACTTCAGATCAAGGAAAATGTTTTAGAATACAAAGAGGCATTAAATAACCATAAAAGAGTCAATTGTTTAAGAAGACAAAATAGTCCTTAATGTGCATTATATCAGAAACAGAAGAGGGCTCGTGAATCTTTAAATTTCATTAAAATATGATAAAAATACTATGCTTGCAAATTTGATAAGATGAACCAATTATTTAAAATATATAATCTAGAAAATACTTTTTAGAAGAGGCATATAATTTTCTGTTAATCATTTACCTTGAAACAATTGATATTCTAAGCATTCAGTGCCATTTAAAAAGATTATATTGCTTTGTATACATTCATATAAGCTATTTAAAGGAGACTGCTTCTACCGTATTGTCAGTCAATTGACATTTCTTGTACACTTCTCATTTACCAGTAAAATAGTATTCCTCACATTGTGCTAAATATCAATCCCACTGGTGTTATCAGAAGTAAAGAAAATTCAAACATTTACACCTTCCCTTCTGATTTGTATCTTTCAAGTGCTAACATAATATTTCATAAGAAAGATATTCTCAATTATATTATGTATTAATTTGTTTGCATGCTGCTATGAAGAAATACCCTAGACTGGGTAATTTATAAAGAAATGAGGTTTAATTGACTCACAGTTTCACATGGTTGGGTAGGCCTCAGAAAGCTTACAGTCATTGTGGAAGTCACCTCTTCATGGGGAGCCAAGAAAGAGACTGAGTTCCGAGCCAAGGGAGAAGCCCCCTATAAAACCATTAGATCTTGTGATAACTCACTATCACAAGAAGAACATGAGGGAAACCACCCTGTGATTCAATTATCTCCATCTGATCTTGCCATTGACATATGGGAATTATTACAATTCAAGGTAAAATTCAAGAGTGGGGACACAAAACCAAATCACACCACTTAGCCCTTGGTCCCCCCAAAATCTCATGTTCTCACATTTCAAAACATAATCATGTCCTTTCAACAGTACCCCAGTCTTAACTCATTTCAGCATTAACTCAAATGTCCACAGTCCAAATTCTTACATGAGACAAAACAAGTTCCTTCTACCTATGAGCCTGTAAAATCAAATCAGGTTAACTACTTTCTAGATAGAATGAGGATACAGACATTGGATAAATACACTCATTCCAAAACGCAGGGGCTACAGGTCCCATACAAGTCCGAAATCCAATAGGGTAGTCATTAAACTTTAAAGTTCCAAAATGATCTCCTTCGACTTCATGTCTCACATCCAGGTCACACTGTAATGCAAGTGATGAGTTCATTGCAAGGCATAGTGCAAGAGGTGGGTGATGCAAGATGTGGGTGATCATGAACTTGGGCACCTCTGCCCCTGTGGCTTTTCAGGGTACAGTCCTTCCCCCCACTCCCGCCATTGAGTGTCTGCAGTTTTTTGAGGTGCATGATACAAGTTGTCAGTGGATCTATAATTCTGGAGTCTGAAGAACAATGTACCACTTCTCATAGCTCCAGTGTGGACTCTGTATGGAAGCTCCAACCCCACATTTTACCTTCACACTGCCCTAGAAGAGGTTCTCCATAAGGGATCCATCCCTACAGCAATTTCTACCTAGATATCCAGGTGTTTCCATACTTCTAAAATCTAAGTGGAGGTTCCCAAACCTCAATTCTTGACTTCTCCACACCCTCAGGCCCAACACCACATGGAAGCTGCCATGGCTTGGGGTTTGCACCCTCTGAAACAAAGGCCTAAGCTGTACCTTGGCTCCCTTTAGCCACAGCTGGAGCAGATGTGACAAAAGGCATGAAGTACCAAGGCTTCACACAGCAGGGAGGCCCTGGACCTGGCCCAGGAAATAATTTTTCTTTCCTAGGCTTCCAAGTCTGTGATGGGAGTGGTTGCTGTGAAAGTCTCTGACATGCCCTAAAGACACTTCCCATTGTCTTGATGAACAACATTCAGTTCCTCACTACTTATGTAAATTTCTGCAGCTGGCTTATATTTCTCCCCAGAAAATGAGTTTTTCTTTTCTATTGCGTCCTCTGACTGCAAATTTTCTGAACTTTTATGCTCTACTTTCCTTATAAACATACATTCTGATTCCAAACCATATCTTTGTGAATATATAAAACTGAATACTTTTAACAGCACTCAAGTCATCTCTTGAACAGTTTGCTGCTCAGAAATTTCTTCTCCTAAATACCCTAAATCAGCTCTCTCAGGTTGAAAATTCCACAGATATCTAGGGCAGGGGCAAAATGCTACCAGTCTCTTCACATAGCAAGAGTCACCTTTACTCCAGTTCCCGACAAGTTCCTCATCACCATCTGAGACCACTTCAACCTGGACTTCATTGTCCATATCACTATTAACATTTTGGTCAAAGCCATTCAACAAGTTTCTAGCAAGTTCCAAACTTTCCTACATTTTCCTGTCTTTCTTTGAGCCCTCCAAATTGTTCCAACCATTGTCTGTTACCCAGTTCCAAAGTCGCCTCCATATTTCTCAGTATCTTTACAGCAGTGCCCCGCCCTCTGTGGTACCAATTTACTGTATGAGTTTATTCTCACACTGCTATGAAGAAATACCCAAGACTGGGTAACTTATGAAGAAAAGAAGTTTAATTGAGTCACAGTTCTGCATCGCTTGGGAGGCCTCAGAACTTGCAATCACAACAGAAGGCAGCTCTTTAGGGGGTGGCCAGAGAGAGAATGAGTGCCAAATGAAGGGGGAAGGCCCCTATAAAACCATCAGATCTTGTGAGAACTCACTCACCAACACGAGAAGAGCATAGAGAAACTGCCCCTATGATTCAACTATCTCCACTTGGTCCTGCTCTTGACGTGGGGATTATTACAATTCAAGGAGAGATTTGCCTGGGGACACAGAGCCAAGCCATATCATATTATTTTAAATACTTGAGTATTATAGATTGAATAATATAATTGAGAATATAAATGATATTTATACAATTATATTATTCTGAATATTAAATATTATAGATTAAATCTCTCTCTCTGTCTCTCTCATTCTCTTTCATGCCCACCTTTCTCCCTTCCACCTTGCCTCCCTCTTTTCTTGCACATAAATACATGCATAAGCATCATTGTCTATGCTGAACATTTTACACCAAACTGCAAACTCTATTTTGCTAGTTTTATCAGATAGCCATTCCCACTCAGCCCCTGGGGTAGGATCATGATTGTTAGCCAAAAATAATGACTTCTACTTATACTGAACTTAATTCAAGTTAAGTGTATGGCTGTTCTTGCTAATGAGATGTATGAATATTCTACTGGACAGAGTGTGTATATGCATGGCAGAAGAATTTTTGCTAAAAAATCTGTTCTTTCTTGTAAATGTGCTAGATATCTTTTGCTTTCCTCTTGTCTTTACTGTTTGGTGATGTTTTGTTGTTGTTGTTGTTTTGGCATATCTGGAACTCTACTAGCTATTTTGCAATCAGATGGCAAGTCTGTGATTCAAAGCTCTCAACCTGGATTCAGGCATGGATGTGTATAAAGAGCCTGGAGTTTCTACTGATATTGTTAAGGTAATACACCAACTTTGGCTTCTAATAAAAGGTCAATAGTCTCATGATATCAGCCATTACAAATCGGGTAATTTTGCCGAAATGTAATACTTGGCACAGGTGTTCACCAAAACATACTTGCTTAGTGATAAGACAAGCTTATTTAGATATAGCTGAAACACAAACACACACACACACACACACACACACATACACAAACACCCACACTGAATGAAAGAAGAAATGTATTCATAAACAATTATTCCCTGTATTTTTCTAAAGGAAGAAAAGAAACAATATGCAACTCCTACTATCCAGAGATGAGGACAAGGAAGAAGAGAGTTGGAATAAAAGAGAGAGAAAGCATCAAGTGCCCTAAAAAAATTTTCACAATTTTCCATTTAACTGGCCCTGGTAGGACTGAAAATATGATACAGAAAGATATTATTCTGGATAGAATAGAGGTAGTTAAAGGGAAATTGATGTCCAAGTGTTAGCCCAATTTTTGCCACATTAAGGTTTTCTGATTTCTTCCTGCTGATACAGCGTTTATAATTGATATAGTGCTTATAACTAACAATGCTCATGACTAATACAGTGTCCCAATTTTACTTTTGCCTGAAAATACATGATCTTTAAAAGTAAACTCTATAATGTTATTTCCTTTCAGTTTTTATTTGCAATATCAATTTTGATACTAACTTAGACATTTTGACTATCTGGTGGCTATGATGGGTGGACATATGAATAAGGCTGACTCAAGACTTTAAAAATACAAAGGACATGCACAAAATTGAAAATCATTCTCCAGGAAATCAATGTCTATAAAATATTCAGGGACATTCTCTAAATGATTAATTTTAATATCTGTTGCTGTAATAACATCTGGTCATAACACCATAAAATCCCTAGAAGAAAACCTAGGCAATACCATTCAGGACATAGGTGTGGGCAAGGACTTCATGACCAAAACACCAAAAGCAATGGCAACAAAAGCCAAAATAGACAAATTGGATCTAATTAAAGAGCTTCTGCACAGCAAAAGAAACTATCAGAGTGAACTGACAACCAACAGAATGGGAAAACTTTTTTACAACCTACCCATCTGACAGAGGGCTAATATCCAGAATCTACAATGATCTTAAATTTACAAGAAAAAAACAACCCCAATTAAAATGTAGGCTAAGTATACAGACAGACACTTTTCAAAAGAAGACATTTACGCAGCCAACAAACATATGAAGAAAAGCTCATCATCACTGGTCATTAGAGAAATGCAAATCAAAACCTCATTGAGATATCATCTCTTACCAGTCAAAATGGTGATCATTAAAAAATCAGGAGACAACATGCTGGAGAAGATGTGGAGAAATAGGAATGCTTTTATACTGTTGGTTGGAGGTTAAATTAATTCAAACATTGTGGAAGACAATGTGGCGATTCCTCAAGGATCTAGAAATAGAAATACCATATGACCTCACAATCCCATTACTGGGTATATACCCAAAGGATTATAAATCATTCAATTATAAAGACACATACACAGGTATGTTTACTATAGCACCATTCACAATAGCAAAGACTTGGAACCAACCCATATACCCCTCAATGATAGACTGGATAAAGAAAATATGGTACATATATACCATGGAATACTATGCAGCTATAAAAAAGGATGAATTGATGTCCTCTGCAGGGACATGGATGAAACTAGAAACCATCATTCTCAGCAAACTGACACAAGAACAGAAAACCAAACACCACATGTTCTCACTCATAAGTGGGAGTTGAACCATGAGAACACATGGACACAGGGAAGGGAACATCACACATTGGGGCCTGTCAGGGGGCAGGGGAGGGATAGCAGGGGTGAGGGGATTAGGGAGGGATAACTTTAGGAGAAATACCTAATGTAGATGACTGGGATGGATGCAGCAAACCACCATGGCATGTTTATACCTATGTAACAAGCCTGCATGTTCTGCACATGTACCACAGAAGTTAAAGTATAATAAATAAATTACAAAAATTAACATCTCATCATAGAAAAGTGATCCATGAAAGAGAGAAAGTTAAAGCAAGACAGTCTCCATTGGTAGTAGCTTCCAAGGAATGCATCATCTTTACTGACATTTAAACGCATATGTAAAAATACTTAATGTGTTTGGGTTAGTGTTGATGATGGATTGTCATTTAAGTGTATCTTCTGCATAACTTCTTCTGCAAGCTCACCCTCTTAAAAGGCAGATGTTTCAGGTATTTTGGGGCTTACAGTTTTAATGGGTTACTATTTTTTGTGTGTGTGGCAAATGGTGCTGCCAGAATGATGATGTAAGTTTTCAGAATAGCTAATGTGATAGAAGTCTCCGAAATCATAATTATGTGCCTTGATTTTGTTTATAAAGAAATAAATTTGGTGGCATCAGTTTCTTAAAATAGGCAAAATGACACAGTACTCTAGTGATACTTGTTTGGAAATATAGATAATAGGAGTTAGAGTTAGTTACTGGTAGTCAGGAGAATTAGCTAACTTCATGATCTGTTACTTGTAATGTCAATTAGCTATTTCTCCTCACGTTCATCTGTTCTGTAGATCAGCAACCATAAAGTCACAAAAACTAGTGGTATGAAAAAATTTAAGGCCTCAGTAAGTACTTCTTTAAGTGAGTCCTAATACTGGCTCCTTATCTTGCCACTTTGCATATACTTATTTTGAACTTCTCACTTCTTGACTGTCAGGTGTTACTTAAACTTCCAGTCTTTTTTATACATAGTTTGCTCTTTCAACATTTCATCCCCGCCCATATGATAAACTCAGATTTAATTATTCTTTGGGTTCCTGTTAGATTTCTGCTTATTTCAGTAATCTTTTCTCTCCAGCAAATCAGGATTAGTGACTTGTTTATTAAATTTCATGATTCCTATGACAAAACACATAATAAATTTAAATTGTGTTTATCTTTATGAAGTCAGTGTTCAAAACTCTCTACAACACTATCACATTTTACTACACTGTATTAAAATGTACCAATTTAAATATTTAAAACTTTTAATAAAGTGATTTTTTAAAATCATTGAGTATTTAAGATTTACTTCAAAAAAAAAAAAGTTACTACTAAGTGTTTTCCATAAATACTTCTAAGGTATCTAGTTGTATTTGTGTTCTGTGGCTTCCATAATAAATTACTGCAAGGTTAGCATCTTAAAAAAACATAAATTTATCTCATGTTGCTTTTCTAAACACTTAGGGGAAAAAACATAAATTTATCGTCTTATCTTATAATTCTGTATTTCAACAGTTTCATTTGTTGTTTGGTTTGTTTATTTTTAAAATAGGGTCTCACTATGTTGCTCATGCTGGATTTGAATTTCCAGACCTAAGTGATCCTCCTGCCTCAGGCTCTTCAGTAGCTGAAGTTACAGGTACTTGCCAACATGCCCTTCTTTGTATGGCAGAAGCCTTAAGGCCAGATTAATAGCAATCTTAGTTCCATCTCCAAACTTCATTAGGTTAAAAAAAATAACTGACAGATAATGTATGTTTGTTTTTTGTTATTTTTTTTTTTTGAGATGGAGTCTTGCTCTGTCTTGCCTAGGCTGGAGGGCCGTGGTACGATCTCAGCTCACTGCAGCCTCCGCCTCTTGGGTTCAAGCCATTCTCCTGTCTCAGCATCCCAAGTAGCTGGGACTACAGGTATGTGAAACCACATCCAGCTAATTTTGTATTTTTAGTAGAGATGAGGTTTCATCATGTTGCTCAGGTCAACCTCGAACTTCTGACCTCAGGTGATCCACCCGCCCTAGCCTCTCAGTGCTGGAATTACAGGTGTGAGCCACAATGTCTGGTTGACACACTAACACTATATGTTTTTATTGTGTACAACATAATTTTTGAAGTATATAAACATTGTGGAATGGTTAAATCTAGCTAGCTAACAAATACATTACCTCACATAGTTAATTTTGTGGTGACAGCACATAACAACCACTCTTTTTACATTTTTCAAGAATACATTATATCATCATTAACTACCAGAGGCTTTGATGATTAGCGGAGAGGGGACAATGGGAAGATCAAAGGGTACATAAGTACAGTTAAAAGGAATACATTTCAAGACATCTATTGTACAAGGCGACTACAACTAATGGTGAAATATTGAATTACTAACTTTTGACATTGTATTTGAACATACTTAGAGGTTTCAGGTATAAGGAACGGGACATGTTTGGGGGTGCCAAACACTGAAATTAGTTTTGGTTCTTTTGTTTTGTTTAGCTTTGTATTTTGTTTTTGAATTTAGACATCTGTAGATGTTTTCCATGTATAAAGTTGTAAAGAATACTTTTAACTGCAATACAATCAAACATATAGTAAGTCCTCATAGTGGGACTTTCGGTGTTAATTTACTGAGTTCACCAAATAACTTAGAATCCTTTTTTAAAATGAATCAGAATTACTTATCTCCATTCAAAATAAGAGTATTTTTGTTGTTATTGTTGTTTTTCTCCTAATATAACAAATATTAAATGGAATCTCAATTGCAACTAGAAAAATTCAGTGTATCCTTTAATGCATTGAAGGATATTGCATTAAATATAAATAAAATGATGAATAACATTGTAGCTGAAATTTTACAGACACAGCTAATCCTCAGAACAACTGGAACCAGGAGCTTGAACAAAGCCAATTATTTTTTCTCTTTGAATACACTTCATTGTTTTCACTCACTTGGACTTTCTCTTGATAATAAAAAACACATCCTCTTAAGGTGTTTGAATTTTGCATCTCACAGCTTCCACTGAAGAAAGGGCTTTACTATATACTCTTGGGCCACGTTTAATAGCCCTAGATCAGAAATTCTTTCCACATTTTGTTTAATTATCCAAATGTGGAGTAACAGAAGGCAGGAGTGAGTGCCAGAGTCACATTCTATTAAAAATACAATATCCTTGTGCAATGGATAGAAGTAATTCCTAGAAAATACTAACTGGGGAAACAGTACCACTAATAACCAAAAGAAAACATAAGTAGTAGTCAATATATTGTGTCTAATAACTATCAATTTCCTGAGTAAATAAAAAAAAAAACTAGTATGTTTTGACTTTAAATAAATTCTATCTTAAATCTTGATATCATCAATAATTTATTACTATGACATACAATTTACCATTAAATCAATTACAATAAGAGTTAAATGTTCATCTTCATAGATATAAGGTATGTAGTGATTCTTATTCACCAAAGCAGTATTTTGTTAGATTCAATGAGTCCTAATTACCAATAAAAATAGATACATTGGAACGGTTTTTCATAGCCACCATTTAAACCAAGTAATTATTCCTTCTGTGTCACAAATAATTTTTAGTAAAGGCTTAGAATACTCATTCTTTTGGCATTCTTTTAAATCAGATAAAAATTTCTATATGCTCACTTTGCCTGGCTCCAAGACTTGTAAAAATTGCCTTAATTCCTGGCAGTATATTCAACACTGGTGGTATATAAAGTGTCTTAGCTGCTCATGTTTAAGCGATATAACAAAGGAAGTGATTGCATAACTTCTAGCTTACTGCTGTCTATCAAAGAGAGATTTATGAATAAAGGCAAATAAAATAGCAAATGTAAAAATAAAAACAGCTCCCATTTTATACTAATATTTTAATAAATCAATTTCAGGGCATCTTCCTAATCACAACTACCAGTACTACAATGCTCTTCAACAATTAGAAAACTGTAGCTTAGCAACTTTGATGTTTTAAGGTCATAGGTTTATTAAGGAGGGATCTAAGTCTCATTCTCAATAGCATAAATTCTTTATCATAACATTGATACTCTTTTCTTTCTTTTTATATTACTTGCTTGTAAATGTCTATGTATTTTATTTTATTTTTTATTTTTGTGGGTACATAGTAAGTGTATGTATTTATGAGGTATGAGAAGTTTTGATTCAGGCATGCCATGTGAAATAAAGACATCATGGAGAATAAGGTAACTATCCCCCCAAGCATTTTTCCTTTGAGGTACAAACAATCCAATTACATTCTTTATTTTAAAATGTACAATTATTATTGTCTATAGATACCTATTGTGCTATCAAATAGTAGGTCTTATTCATTCTTTCTAATTTTTTGGACCTATTAACAATCTCCCTTCCTCCAAATCCCCCCCACCACCTGTCCGAACCTATAGCAACCATCCTTCTACTTTCTATGTCAATAAATTTAAATGTTTTGATTTCTATATCCCATAAATAAGTGACGATATATAATGTTTGTCATCTGTGCCTGGTTGATTTCACTTAACATAATGATCTTCAGTTCTATCTATGTTGTTTCAAAGGACTGGATCTCATTCTTTTTTATGGCTGGCTAGTACCGCCTTTTCTTTATCCATTCATCTGCTGATAGATAATTAAGTTGCTTCAAAATCTTAGCTATTGTAAACAATGTTGCAACAAGCGTGGGAGTTCAGGTATCTTTTTAATGTACTGATTTCCTTTCTTTGGGTTATATACCCAACAGTGGAATTGATGGATCATATGGCAACTCAATGGTTAGCTTTTTTTTGGAAAATACATACTTTTCTCCATAGTGATACTAATAATTTACATTCCCACTAACAGTGTACAAGGGTTCTCGTTTCTCCACATCCTTGCCAACATTTGTCATTGCCTGTTTTTTTGGATATAAGAAATTTTAATCGGGGTGAGATGATAATTCATTGTAGTTTTGATTTGCATTTCTCTGATTATCAATGATGCTGAGTACCTTTTCATATCCCTGTTTGCCATTTGTCTGTCTTTCTTTTTTTGAAAAATGCCTATTCAAATCTTTTGCCCATCTTTTTGGTTAGATTATTAGGTTTATTTTCTGCAGAGTTGCTTGAGCTCCCCTTGTCAGATGGGGAGTTCGGAAATATTCTCTTTCATTATGTGGGTTGTCTCTTCACTTTGTTGACTGTATCCTTTGCTGTGAAGCAACTTTTTAACTTGTTTATTTTTGTTTATTTTTGCCATGGCTCCCTGTACTTGTGGGGCATTGCTCAAGAAATCTTAACCCAGAACAATTTCCTTCAGATTTTCCTCAATGTATTCTTGTAGTATTTCTAGAGTTTGCCGCCTTAGATTCGTCTTTAATCCATTTTGATTTGATTTTTCTATGTGGTTAACAGATAGTTTCATTCTTCTGCATATGGATATCCAATTTCCTCAGAGACTGTCTTTTTTCCTCTTTTTTTACTGTAGGTTCTTGGTAACCTTTTGAAAAATGAGTTCACTCATTTTTCAAAATGTTTTCAAATGTTTTTATGTCAGCACCAATTATTTTTATTACTATAGCCCTGTAGTATAATTTGAAGTCAAGTAATGTGATTTCTCCAGCTTTATTCTTTTTGCTTAGGATAGCTTTGGCTATTCTGGGCCTTCTGTGATTCCATATAAATTTTAGGACTTTTTTTTTCTATTTCTGTGAAGTATATCATTGGTATTTTGATAGAGATTGCATTGAATCTGTAGATTGCTTTGAGGTATATGGACATTTCAACAATACTGATTCTTCCAATTTATGAACATGGAATATTTCCCATTTTCTGTTATCCTCTTCAATTTTCTCATCAATGTTTTATAGTTTTTACTATAGAAATCTTTCACTTCTTTGGTTAATTCCTAGGTGTTTAATATTATGTGTGGCTATTATAAAGAGGATACTTTTAAAAATTCTTTTTCACGTTGTTCACTGTTGATATACAGAAATACTACTGATTATTGTATGTTGCTTTTGTATCCTGCAACTTAATTTAATTTGTTTATCCATTTTAAAAGTCTTTTGGTGGAGTCCAAATGTAAGATCATATGACTGGCAAACAAGGATAATGTTACTTCTTCCTTTTCAATTTGGATGCCTTTTTATGTCTTTCTCTTGTCTCATTGCTCTAACTAGGACTTCCAATACTATGCAGAATAACAGTGATGACAGAGGGCATCTTTGTTATGTTTTATTTCTTGGAAGAAGGGCTTTCACTATTTTCCCATTCAGTAAGAGAGTAGCTATGGGTCTGTTGTACATGACTTTTATTATGTTGAGATATGTTCCTTCTACACTATAGTTTTTTAAGGGTATTTATCATAAAGAGATGTTGATTCAAATACTTTTTCAGCAGCAATTGAAATTGATCAGATGGTTTTATTCTTCATTTTGTTGATATAATGTATCACATCGATTGATTTACAGATGTTGAACCATTTTTGCATCCTAGGGATAAATCCCACTTGGTCATTATAAATAACCTTTCAATGTACTATTGAATTTGGTGTGCTAGTAATATGTTGAGGATTTTTACATCAATATTCATCAGTTATATTGGACCTTAGTTTTATTTTTATTTTTTGTGGTGTCTTGGTTTTGATGTCAGGGTAATATTGGCTTCAAAGATTGAGTTTGGATGTATTCTTTCCTCATCTATTTTTCAGAAGAGTTTGAGTAGAATTAGTTTTTCTTTAAATGTGTGATAGAGTTCAACAGGAAGCCATCAGGTCTCAGACTTTATTTATTGGAAGGCATTTTATTACGGTTTCAATCTCGCTAATTGATATTTGTCTGTTCATGTTTTAGGAACCATTCAATCTTGTTAGGTTGTATGTATCCAGGAATTTGTTCATTTATTCTAGATTTTCCAATTTATTCGTTTATCATTGCACATAGTATCCCTAAGAATCCTTTGAATTTCTGCATTATCAGTTGTAATGTATCCCTCTTTATCAGTGGTTTTATTTATTTGAATCTTCTTTTATTCTTAGTTTGGCTAAAGGTTTGCTAATTTTGTTTGACTTTTTAAAAAACAAGGTTTTGTTTAATTAATCTCTTGTATTTTTTTCAATTTCAAGTTCATTGATGTCTGCTCTTATTTTACTATTTCTTTTCACCTACTAATTTGGCATTTGGCTTGCTACTGCATTTCTGGTTCTTTAAGATGCATTGTTAGGTTATTTATTTGACATTTTTCTTCTTCTTGATGTAGGCACTTATAGTATAAACTTCCCTCTAAGTGCTGTTTTTGCTATATCCCATATGTTTTGGTATGTTATGTTTGCATTATCATTTGTTTCAAGAAATTTTTTAAATTCCTTCTTAATTTCCTCATTGATTCACTAGTTATTCAGGAGTATATTGTTTAATTTTCATATATTTGTATAGTTTTCAAAATTCCTCGTTATTAATTTCTAGTTTTATTTCATTGCTGTCAGATAAGATACTTGATATTATTCCAGGTTTTTGAATGTTTTAAGATTATTTGGACACCCAATATATAGTCTATCCTTAAGAATAATTTATGTACTGAGAAAAAGAATGTGTATTCTGTAGCTCATTGATAAAATATTCTGTAAATATATATAAGATCCATCTGATCCATAGTGCAAATTAAGTCTGATGTTTCTTCATTGACTTTCTGTGTGGAATATTAGTCCAATGCTAAAAGAAGAGTGTTGAAATTCCCAGCTATTATTGTATTTTGGCCAATTTCTCTAACTTTGATAATATTTGCTTTATATTTTTGGGTTATCCAGTGTTGCATGCATTTATATTTAAATTGTTATATCCTCTGGCTGAATTGAGCCCCTTATCATTATATAGTGACTTTCTTTGTATATTCTTTATTTTTTTTTTTTCATTGTACTTTGGGCTCTGGGTTACATGTGCACATCCTACATCCTGCAGGATTGTTACAGAGGTACGTACATGCTATGGTGGTTTGCTGTCTCCATCCCCTCCTCCCCTAGTTTTGTTCTTGAAATCTATTTTCTCTGATATAAGTATAGTAACTCCTACACTTTTCAGTTTTCATTAGTGTGGAATATCTTTTTCCATCCCTTTATTTTCAGTCAATTGTGTCTTTATAGGTAAAGTGTGTTTGTTTTAAGCTAAAGATCAATGAGTCTTGCTTTCTCATCCACTCAGCCAGTATATGCTTTTTGATTAGAGAGTTTAGTGCATTTACATTCAATGTTATTATTGACAAGTAAGACTTAATCCTGCCATTTTGTTATTTGTTTGCTGGTTGCTTTATAGTTTTCTATTCCTTTCTTCATTCCTTCCTGTCTTCCTTTTAGTGAGGGTGATTTTATCTGGTGATAATATTTAATTTTTTGCTTTTAATTTTTTGTGTATTAATTGTATGCCTTTTGTTTTGAGTTACCATGAGACTCTCAAATATTCTCTTATAACCCATTCTTTAAACTGAGTAATACCTTAACACTATTTTCATTAACAAATGAGCAAAAGAAAAGTAGCAAAAATCTACATCTTAACTTTGTCCCTGTGATTTCTAACTATTTGTTGTTTTTACTTATGTCATTTTATTATGTCTTGAAAAGTTGTTGTAGTTACTTTGATTGGTTCATCATTGAGTCTTTCTACATAGAATAAGAGTACTTTACACACCACAGTTACAGTTTTTAATATTCTGTGTACTTACTATCACCAGTGAGTTTTGTAACTTCAGGTAATTATTTATTGCTCATAAAGGTCATTTTCTTTCTAAGGGAAGTTCTCCTGTTAGTATTTCTTGTAGGACAGGTATAATTTTAATGAAATCCCTCAGCTTTTGATTGTTTGGTAGAGTCTGTTTATCCTTTATGTCTGAAGGATATTTTCACTGGATATACTATTCCAGGGTTAAAGATTGGTTCCCTTCAGCACTTTAAATATGTCATACCACTCTCTTCTGGCCTGTAAGGTTTCCACAGAAAAGTCTTCTGCCAGACGTACTGAAGCTCCATTTATTTTATTTGTTTCTTTTCTCTATCTGCTTTTAGAATTATTTCTTTATTCTTGATAATCAAACTACCAAGAATAAAGAATAAAGAATTCTTTATAATAATCTTTATGATATAAGAATTTATGATATAAGAATTCTTTATTCTTGGTAGTTTGATTATTAAATGCCTTGAGACAGTTTTCTTTGGTTTGAATCTGCTTGGTATTCTATGACCTTCTTTTACTTGGACATTAACATTTTTCTCTAGGTTTCGGAAGTTCTCAGTTATTATCCTTTTGAATAAACTTTCTGCCTTTATCTCTTTCTCTATCTCCTCTTAAAGACCAATAACTCTTAGAGTTGTCCCTTTGAAGCTATTTTCTAAATTCTGTAGATGTGCTTATTTTATATTCTTTTTTTTCTTTTGTTTCCTCTGTGTATTTTCAAATAGCCTGTGTTCAAGCTCACTAATTATTTCCTTTTACATAATCAATTCTGCTATTAAAGGACCTTGATACATTCTTCAGCATGCCAATTGCATTTTTCAGCTTCAGAATTCCTACTTGACTCTTTTCAATTATTTTAAACTATTTTTAATGTTTATCTCATCAAATTCAGACTTCCTTCTCTGTGTTATCTTGAATTTATTTGAGTTTTATCAGCACAGCTATTCTGAATTCTCTGTCTGGAAGATCACATATCTCTGTTTCTCCAGGATTGGTTTCTGGTGGCTTAATTAGTTCATTTGGTAAGGTCATATTTTCCTGGTTGGTGTTGGTGTTAGTAGATAGTTTTCAGTGTCTGGGCATTGAAGAATTATTTATTGTAGCCCTCACATCGGGGCTTACTTGTAACTGTCCTTCTTGCGGAGACTTTCCAATATTTGAAAGAACTTGGTTCTTGTGATCTAAGCTGTATCTGCTTTAGGGACACCTGAAGCCCAATAATGCTGTGGGTCTTGCAGACTCCTAGAGTACTGCCTTAACGGTCTTAAAGAAAATCTTGGAGAATCCCTTGAATTACCAGGCATGGGCTCTTTCTCCCTTCCGTTACTTTATCCCAAACATACAGAATCTCTCTATTCTGAGCCACCTAAAGTGGGAGTGGAGCAACACCAGCATCCCTGTGGCCACTACCACTATGACTGCTGTGAGTCAGACCTAAAGCCAGCCTAATGTTGGTTATCACCCAATTCCTATTGTAACCACTCCCTAGCTGCTGCCTACTTTCACCTAAGGCCCTAGGGCTCTACGATCAGAAGCTAACACAGCCAGCCTGGGCTGTGTCTTTCACTTCATGGCAACGAGGTTCCCCAGGCCCCAAGTGGGTCCAGAAGTGCTGTCCAGGAGTCAGGGAATAGATCAAAACCTTAAAAGTCTATTTGGTAATCTATTGTATTGTGGCTGAGCTGGTGCTCAAGCCACAAGATGCTGTCCTTCCCACTCTTTCCTCTCCTTTCCAAAGGCAGAAGAGCTTCACCCCATAGTCTCTGCCGCCACAGGCCACAAGAAGTACTGTCAGACTACTACCAACTTTCCCTTAAGTCTCAAGGTCTCTATTCATGCTGCCTGGCCTAAGACTCACCCTTCAGGGAATTGGGCTTCCATCCTGCCTAGCGCAGGTCTAGAAATGTCATCCAAGAGTCAAGTCCTGAAATTGGAAACCTGAAGGGCCTACTTGGTGCTCTACCCAAGTATGTATGGCTAATTGAAGAGCCATGCTGGTCTCTAAGGTGCAAGACAAAGTCCACTTTACTTTTCCCTCTGCTTTTCTCAAAATATGGAGTTTTAGCCACCACAGCTGGTAATGCACTAAGTCTCACCTGAAGTCAGCAAGCCACAGAGGCTCACTAAGACCCTCGATGTAGTACCTGGATATCACCACTGGTTATTCAGGGCCCAGTGGCTCTTCAGTTAGCAGGTGATGAATTCTGCCAGGACTGATTCCTTGTCTTAAAGGCAGCAGGTTTTCTTCTGGTTCAGGGTGTGTCTAAAAATATCATCTGGAAGCTAGGTCCTAGAGGGGAAGTCTCATGACTCTGACCATTGCTCTATCCTGCCATAGCTGAGATGGTATCCTGGATACACAACAAAGTCCTCTCCACTCTTTGCTTTGCTTTACTCAAGTGGAAGGAAAGGGTCTTTGGGGGGCTGCAAGCTGTGCTGCCTGGGTTCAAAGAGGGCTGATGCCAGCACTCTCTTGGCTGCCTCAGCTGGTGTCTTAGTATGTTATGTGGCCCTCTAGTCTACTGTCTTTGGGTCTAGCTTGTGGAGATAGCAGTAGTAGTTGGTGGAAATGATAACTCAATTTAAAAAATAACTTTCAATAACTGACAATGGCATGATTCATTGAAGAACGCTCAAAAAAGTCATTTAACAAGACCACCTCTGGAGTGATCGCTCAAGATGTATTTGTCATCCCCCACTTAGTTCCTTTCATGCAAATATTACAGAGAATCTTAAAAAGAATGGCAGAACGACATATCCAAATCAATTTACTAAAAAAATTAATAACACACTGACTTAAATTGTGATCAACAGGAAAATTTCCTAAGAGAGGTAATGAGATAGCTCACTCAGCAGGAGTATATCATAGGCTACTAGGACTTTTGGGACTCAAACTGCATTGTAATTACACATCGGAAAATCAGAAGAGCTGGTTTTCTATGGCATCAAATGGTTCCAAACATTCAAGCTATGCATTGTTTGCTAATGATTTGCACTCTCCCTAAGTTACGAAAATCATTCATTTTACAGTCAGCCTTTACAAGTAAAATGTTCCTATTTCATTATATTTTACAGAGGAGGACAAAAGATATGTGTGCTTTTGCAAACTATTTTTGACATAATTAGGCAAGCTTTTGGCATACAAAGGTCTGTGAATTCTTCTCAACCAAAAATAAATGTACATTTTAAATCCCTTTAAATCTTTCAGTTGCAGGAGTACTTAGATAACTGGAGACATGCCTGCCTCTGCTATTTCCACTGGAAAACAAGAAATCTACACTGAGCAGAATTCTAAGTCTATAATGAATTTTATAACCTATGTCTTACCTAAATAGAAACAAGACATGTCTAAACGTCATTTCTGCAACAGGCAAGGTTTATATAGGATCCGAAATTTCTCTTTATAACACTCTCTATGCCAAGGCTCCTTGTTCCTCATATGTAATTCCCATGCCTTAAGCACCCTTCCTAATTACATCACTGTTTTTTGGCCTTCCATCTCTGTCCATGGTCTAATATCTTGAAACATTTATAAATAATTTATAAACATTATTTGAATAGCTGCTATACAGTAACCACTATTTTATGCAAGGCATTATAGATATCAGCTGTATAAATATGATCTGTGCTCTCTCAAAAGAGAGAATGGGAATCAGATGCACAAAAATTCTTTGTATACACAGTGGCTTAGGGCTGTATTACAGGTATATAGTGGATTTTGAAGACACATGAGTGAGAATAGTCAACTCTGCCTACAATCAGCCTAAGAATGCTTCCCAGAGGATTTAAAACTTGAACATGGAATAAAAATTTCACAGATGATTTAGAAGAAAAGACATTCCAATAAAAAGACTTGCATGTATAAAGTCCCAAAACTCTGAACTGGTATGAATATATCTGCAAGAATTTTATTATAGTTGGAACTCTAAGTATTGAGAGGGAGGATGGAAAATACTGAGAAGTTTTGGGAGTTAGAATAAATACAATGATAAAGAACATTCACGTGATTTGACTCTGTGTCCCCACCCAAACCTCATGTCAAATTGTAATCTCTACATGTCAGGGGAGGGACCTAGTGGTAGGTAATTGGATCATGGGGGTAGTTTTTCCCCATGCTATTCTCGTGATAGTGTGTGAGTTCTCACGAGACCTGATGCTTTAAAATTGTGGCACCCCTGCCTCCTCACGCTCTCTATCATGTTGCCTCATGAAGTAGGTGCTTACTCCTTCTCCACTTATTTCCATGATTATAAGTTTCCTGAGCCCTCTTCGGCCATGCAGAAATATGAGTTGATTAAACCTTTTCTCTTCATGAGTTTCCCAATCCCAGATAGTTATTTATACCAGTGTGAAAACAGACTAATACAAGCATTAAAAATGCATCACATTTAATTGTCTCCGAAACCTGCAGGTTACTAAAACCCACAGATATAAAGGAGCTAGTCCAAAGCCAATAGCTCCTCCTGGTCTTAACCTGTCTCAAATCAGGCTATTACTGCTGTTATAACGCACAGTACAGAGAATGAGTGAAGAACTTTTAACCTTTAACCACTGTCAAACTAGCTATGCTAATGTGCCCTTGAGACATTAATAGATGACTAGCTAATTTAAACTTTTTCTATGGTATTAGTGGATGGCAGCAGCTTGCTTTTAAGTTTCCTGAGAAAAAAAGTAAATACAGTCATGCATCACTTAATAATAGAGTTATATTCTGAGAAATGCATTGTTAGGTAATTTTTTCAACATGCAAACATCATATAATGTATTTACACAAGGCCAGATGGTATAACCTACTATGTAGCTAGACTATCTTGTGCATATTTTATACATGTTTATATAAATATAAATGTATACTTTATGCATATGTAAACATAAATTTTGACTATTTATATATGTACTTGTACATACAAATGCATACATATGTACATATACATACACATATGCATGTATACCTTAACAGAAACTTTCAGTGGCAATGCAAAATGTGGGGAAACTAGAAAATAAAAATGCATGTTGTAGAGTTACAAATCTTTGCAAACCATTATGTTGATGGTCACATTTTTTATATAACAATAGCATCATTCTTGTTCAGAAAGTTCCAGAGAGAAATCAAAGAGGCCAGAAAGTCTTCAGGTCATATCGATCCACAGATGCTTCTTGGCTTACAGTGGTGTTATACCCAATAAACTCATCATAAAGTCAAACCATGACAAATCAGGGATATTTTATTAGTCTGTTTTCATAATGCCATGAAGAACCGCCTGAGACTGGGTAATTTATAAAGGAAATAGATTTAACTGACTCACAGTTGTACAGGGCTGGGGAGGTCTCAGGAAACATAATTATGGCAGAGGCAAAGGGAAAGCAAGGCACCTTCTTCACAAGGCATCAGGAAAAAGAAGTGCCTAATGAAGCAGGCAGAGCCCCTTGTAAAACCATCAGATCTCATGAGAACTCCCTCACTATCATGAGAACAGCATATGGGAAACCACTACTATAATTCAATTACCTCCACCTGGCCTCTCCCTTGATACATGGGATTATGGAAATTATAATTTAAGGTGAGATTTGGCTTAGGATACAAAGCCTAATAATATCAGATGCTTTCATTGTACAAGAAAATCTGTTTGATTCACAACCAGGAATGAAGCCTCCAGAATAGATAGCAGTATAAAAATTTATAGCATGAAGGCCATATATATACACACACACACACACACACACACACACACACACACACACACACACACATATATATTGCCTCCAGTTAATGTGCTGGAATTTAGTTCAATGTATATATTTTAAAGAATATGGGTAGTAGAATCCTAGGTGCAATGTACATACAGTATATAAAAACAGATGCAAATAGTTTCAGACAAAAATCATAACAATTATTCTCTGAGGAGAACAGAGTCCTTGATTAATAGTTTTCCTCAAAATAATATTATTTTAAAAGAGTGCGAAAAAAGCAATTTAACATGCAAAAATTTAAAAATGCCAAATCTTCGTATAATTTGGAAAAAGGAAACTAATAACAGTAGGTAGGGAACCAATACCTCAGAATTTCTATGTATGCTCTAATTGAATTTTCACTCCATTAATAAAAGAATAAAACGAATCTATATGTAGAATGCCAGCTTGTCTATCATTAAGCTTATTTTATCAAGTTTATTCTATTAAGATTTTTTTAAAGTTTATGAAATAATACGTTATTTGAGGTTGATTACATCAAATATATATTCAAAACTCACACTCAGGGAATCACTTCTTTTAGAACTTATTGATTATGGTGTGACTTTCTTCATGCTATAAATACAGTCATCTGTTTTTCAACAAATTGTAATCTTCCTGAGAGCATGAATAGTGTCTTTTTTTTTCTCTACCACCAACACTTTGGTCTAAGACAAATAGCACATAATAAATGTTGTTTGTTTAGGTTAATTAATGATTGTATACATGAATGATTTTTAACAAGCATACTTGGAGTAACACACCATGATGAGGCATTAAAATAGAAATATTTAAATAAGATATTTTATACCAATTGTGAGAAATAATTCCTATAATTTTTTTAAAAAATTGTAATACAGACAATATTAAAAGCAAAGACACACTCATTTGTGTATCTTTCAATGTTGAGTCATTATTCTCAAATTTACATATTTGTTTTCATTTTCTTTTATATATCCTCACTTTGAGTATTTTTTTATTTTCAATATTGTAAGCTTCAATAATGTTAGAGTTAACTTGTTTCATTACATGTTTTTAAAACTATAAAAATAGCAATTTGTCTTTGTCTTTTAGGGCTGCTATGACAAAACAACTTAGAGTGGGTAACTTACAAACAATAGAAATGTGCTGCTCATGTTCTGGAGGCAAGAAAATCCAATATCATGGCACCAACAGGTTAGGTGTCTGGAAAGGGGCCCACTCGTCATAGATGGTACCTCCTTCTCTGTGTCTTTACATGGCATCAGTGCAAACAGTCTTTCTTAAGTCTCTTTTATAAGGGAACTGATCACCTCCCAAAGGCCTTATCTCTTTGATTTTTGTTTTTGTTTTGTTTTGTTTTTTGAAACACAGTCTCATTCTGTTACCCAGACTGGAGGGCAGTGGCATGATC
Organism: Sapajus apella; assembly: GCF_009761245.1. Lineage (NCBI taxonomy): Eukaryota > Metazoa > Chordata > Mammalia > Primates > Cebidae > Sapajus > Sapajus apella. The sequence goes on along the minus strand of NW_022436943.1, from coordinate 34,573,660 downwards.
TTGGCTCACTGCAACCTCCCCCTCCCAGGTTCAAGTGATTCTTCTGCCTCAGCCTCTCAAGTCGCTGGGATTACAGGGATTAACAGGATTACACCTGGTTAATGTTTTATTTTTAGTAGAGATCAGGTTTTACTATGTGGGCCAGGCTTGTCTTGAACTCCTGATGCTCAATTGATCCACCTGCCTTGGCTTCCTAAAGTGCTGGGGTTAGAGGCATGGACCACAGCTCCTAGCTAGCCTTATCTCTTAATACCATGTTTTTGGGGATTATGCTTCTTCATATGAGATTTGGCAGTGGGGAGCCACAAACATTCAGAATATAGCACAATTAAAATCAGGTAAATTTTGCAATCACTGTTTTAACAATTGATGATGGCAACAATCAACAATGTACACTAAAACCAGAGTGAAAGTTTGTTGGAGGTAGAAAAAGGTCTAAAATTATTATCTAAAAACTACGTATGAATCACAAAAGTCAAATGTACCTGTATGATGGATACCACCTTTACCAAATGCTAACATTAGCATCACAACAATGGAAGAAACTGACATTATATACTTTTTGATATATTTCAGTGATGAATACACATAAAAACTATATAGAATTCATGCCACAATATTTCCCCAAATCTAAACAAAAGGGAACCACTTGGCAAGGCCAGGTTTGGGATATCCTGCAAGAAAACTAGCCTAGATTATTTTTAAAAATTAATAACTTAAGCAGCACACACTCACATAAATATACCAACACACATACACAAAACAGGGGCACAGCTCTAGGAAAGAGAAACCTCAAATACAAAAAAATAAATAAATAAATAAGTGTAGCATGCAATCCTTGATGGCTCTCAGTTACAATCTGAACATGATATATATTTTGGTAATATTATGATATCTACATTAAATGTCTTAAAAGCAACATGATATTCTGATTATTTAGAAAATGTGATACTAAGTAGATACTTGATAAGGTATTTAAAAAGAAGCAATAGAATATTTGCATTTTACTTTGTAAGTGATTCAAAAATAAAATACAGTTAGACAAAAAAAATGTTGTGAAATATCGACATTTAGAGCATTCAGGTAAAAATATATTGCTTTTTCAAATTTAGGTGGATTAAAAATCTTTCAAAATAAAATATTAAGGGAGTCCTACAAACAAATTAGATAATCTAGATGAAATGGACAAATTCCTAGAACACACAACCTACTAAGTCTAAATTATGAAGAAATATAAAATGAGATTAACCCTATAAGTAATAAAGAAATTAAATCAGTAACCAAAAGCCCCCCAAAAAATAAATAAAATCTCAGGACCAGATGTTTTCATTGATGAATTCTACTCTATATTTAAATAAAACTAAAAGCAATTCTTTACAGACACTTCCAAAAAATTAGTAAGTAGGAAATATTCACAAACATATTCTATGATGTCAGCATTATCCTGATACCAAAGCCAGACAAAAACAGTACAACAAAACTACAATTCAATATCCCTCACAAATATTAACATAAATATCCTCAAGAAAACAATACCAAACTAAATTCAACAACATTTTTAAAGTGTTATACACAATGACCAAGTAGGATTTAGTCTCAGAGTACATGACAGCTTCAGCATATGGAAATCAATCAACACAGGATATCCATTAACAGAATACAGGGGAAAAAAAACACATAATAGTGTCAATTGATGTAGAAAAGCATTTAACAGAAATCAACACATTTTCATGGTAAAAAAAAATCAACAAATTTGGATTAGAGAGCCACAATATTAACCTATTAAAGGCCATACATGCGAAACTCAGCCAACATTATGCTAAAAGGTGGAAGACTGAAAGTTTTTCTTCTATTTTTAGAATCAAGACTAAGATGATATAGTTTGCCATTTATATTCAACATGGCACTAGAAGCTTTACCCAAAGCAATTAGGCAAGAGAAAGAAGAAAAGGTATCTAACTGGAAGGAAAGAAGTAAAATTATCTCTCTTCATAGATGATTTTATATGTTCTAAAACTAAGCCATGAATTGAACAATGTTGTAGGATTCAAAATTAAAATGTAAAAATCAGTGGCATTTTTGTAGACTAACAGTTAAGGGTCTAAGAAAATTGACAAAACAGTTTCATTTAAAGTAGCATCAAACAGCATACAATATTAAAGAATAAACTTAACCAAGAGGCAAAAGACTTGTACACTGAAAGCTACAAAATGTTCCTGGTTGGGAAAAGCAGCAAAGGAGAAAGAACTTTGAGAGTGCTTACATAAATTGGCTATGAGTAACACATAAACGAGGAACATCAAACTGCAGAAGGCCACAAGAGGTCTCTGGGGAAGAAGGCCTCTCCACCTCATGTTCTGGTGGTGACCTAGGCTCTGTTGCCATAAACATTGTGCTCAAGGATGTAAAACTCCTTCATAGCACTATGATGTAGCCAGACTTGTAGGCTCCTTGTAAGGTCTGTTTTTTACCAGCTGTACATAGATAATAAGCTAAAAGATAATCACATGTTCTTGTTTTGTGTAACTCTCAAACCATCACTGTTATCAATCCTTAGGATAACACACCAGTTCCAGCTCACGGATTCACTTCCGGCTCACTGATTCATTCCACCATCACTCCACCCCTACCCTATAAATCAAATAATTTTGTTGATTTTTCACTTCTGATTTTGAAGATAAAATGAAGTATTATATGCATCAACACCCTAGAATTTTGGTTTTGTTGTTTTTTCCCTCTGTGGTACAAAACTGTTCCAGCCAATTTCACCTAAATCAATCATCCCAGATCTACATACATGGGGGCAGAATCATCAGGGTTTTGCAGTGCTAGAATCTTCAATTCCTCCAACAGAGATTCAGACTGCTGTTGAAAACTGTAGCCAGAACTTTTCTAAACTCATTGTGTTTTTGAAATCAATGTGAGTTTCAGAAACAGATTATCATCACTCACTGATTAAGAAATCTTAATTTGGATGAAACTTGGTTTCACCTCCTTCCCACCAATCACTGTCTCCATTTTTAGACATGAAGCTAAAAAAAAAAAAATGTAGTAAGTTGAGGAGAAATTTGCATACTGCATGTGGCTATTTTGTAAGTAGATGTTTATTTTGTTCTAAACAACATCCAAATCCATCTGGAAGTGGCTGAAGAATATTAATAAACTTCAGTGTAATTTTGTGGTTAATGAATGATACTTTTGATACGGTGGGTGTTCAATAACATTTCTAATAATAAAACCATGTTTAAAATGTCCAGAACATGCTCAAGAGGTAAAACTCTAAGGACAGAAAACAGATTGGGTTTGACAACAATGGGCTGTGAGATTTTTCTTGAAAATATGCAACTATTCTTTTTCTGGATGGGGTGGTAGTTGTATAAGTATATATATTATATATTATTAGATTTATATGTATGTGTCAGAACTCATAGAATTGAGGATGACTTTTTATATGAGAAATATATCTTAATGTATCTAAATTTAAAAGTTAAAACTCTGTATTAGTCTATTTTGACATTTCTATAAAGAACTACCTGAGACTGGGTAATATATAGAAAAACAGCTTTAATTGACTCACAATTCCAAATGGCTTGGGAGACCTCAGGCAACAATAATCATGGTGGAAGTGGAAGCAGGTACATCTTACATGGTGGCAGGTGAGAGAGAGTGTGTGAAGAAGGGACTGCCAAACACTTATAAAATAATCAGATTTCATGATAACTCATTCTCTATCATGAAAACAGCATGGGGGAACCTCACGCATGATCCAGGCACCTCCCACCAGGTCCCTCTCTTGACATTTTGGTTTTATAAGGATTAAAATTCAAGGTGAGATTTGGGTGGGGACATAGGGCCAAACCATATGACATTCTATATGTTATATAGAATATGTTATTGAAATGTTTGATATTTTGAAGAGCTCATATGAAAGATGCCTCTTGTACCAACAGGTAGGAAAGCTAGGCTCTTGTATTAAACAGTTAGCTAAGTTGTGGATGCAGAGGAAAAGGTCTTGAAGAAAATATCAAGTGCCATTTTAATGAATACATGAATGATAATAGAGAAAAACAGCCTTATTGCTGTTACGGAGAAAGCTTTAATGGTCTGGATAGAAGATCAAACCAACCACCATAACATTCCCTTAAACGAAAGCCTAATGCAGAGAGAGACCCTAACTCTCTCTTCAGATATATGAAGAAGGGTGAGACAGGTGAAGAAGCTGCAGAAGAAAGGTTGCAAACTAGCTGAGGTTAGTTCAAGAGGCTTAAAGAAAGAAGTTATCTCCATAACCTAAAGTACAAGGTGAAGAAGCAAGTGCAGATGAAGAAGATACAGCAAGCTATCCAGAAAACCTAGCAAAGATAATTGATAGAACTCTTGTTGGTATAAACAACAGTTGCTTATACTAAACAACAGTTGCTTATACTAAACAACAGTTACTTATACTAAACAACAGGTTTTCAATTGGAATTGTAATTCTACTATTGGAAGAAGACACCATATATGACTCTCACATCTAGCAAGGAGAAGTCAATGTCTGACTTCAAAACTTCCTAGGACAGGCTTAACTCTCTTGTTAGGGGCTAATGAAGCTAATGATTGTAAGTTAAAGCTGATGCTCATATACTATTCCAAAAATTCTAAGGACCTGAAGATTTTTGCTAAATCTACTCTTCTTGTGCTCCAGAAATGTAACAACAAAGCAGACGTCAGCACATCTGTTTATAGCATGGTTTACTGAATATTTGAAGCCCACTGTTGATGCCTACTTCTCAGAAAAAAAATGGTTCTTTTCAAAATATTACTGCTTATTGACAATGCTCCAGATCACACAAGTGCTCTGAAGAATATGAACAAAGACATTAATGTGATTTTTATGACTGCTAATACAACATGCATTCTTCAGCCAGCAGATTAAAGAGTAATTTTGACTTTCATATCATACTATTTAAGAAATACATTTTGTAAGACTATTGCTGCCATAGAAACTGATTCCTCTGATATATCTGGGCAAAGTAAATTAAAAGGCTTCTGGGAAGAATTCAGGATTCTACATGCCCTTAAGAACATTCATGATTCATAGAAGGAAGTCAACATGTCAACATCAACAGGAGTTTGAAAGAAGTTGATTCTAACCCTCATGGATAATTTTGAATTCAAACCTTCAACAGAAGAGGTAACTATGGATATGTTGGGAATAGCAAGAGAATTAGAATTGGAAATGGAGCCTAAAGAGGTAACTGATTGAATTGCTGAAATTTTATGATCAAACATTAATGGATGGGGAGTTGATTCTTATGGAACCTACTCCTTCCTGGTGAAGATGCTATGCATACTGTTGAAATGATAACAAAGGATTTAGAATTTACATGAAGTTAGTTGCTAAAAAATTGGGAGAGTTGGAAAGGGCTGACTCCAATTTTCTAAATACTTTTATTTGGGGTGTTTTATCTTTGGGTATCACATGTGCAATCTTTATGAAAGGAAGAGTGAATCAACATAACAAACATCATTGTTGTCTAATTTTAAGAAATTGACACAGCTACCCCAACCTTCAGCAACCACCACCCTGATCAGCAGTAGCCATCAACATCAAGGCAAGATTCTTTGTCATCATAGATTACTACTCACTGAAGGCTCAAAAGATTGTTAGCATTTTAACAATAAAGTATTTCAAAATTCAGATATGTACACTGTTTTTTAGACATAATGCTATTGCACACTTAAGCGACTACAGTATATTGTAAACATATCCTTTATATACACTGTTATATAAATTGTTTTGTGTGGCTCATTTTATTTCAACATTGCTTTATTGGCATGGTCTATAACTGTACCGCAATATCTTTAAGGTATACCTGTATTTTTAAAGGTTGATTTTCCCTTCATGATTGTATGTCTAAGAACAAGAATTGTTTTCCAAAATTACCTGTGTTTAGCTCATTTTTTGATGAGATTATTTCTTTTCTTGGTGATTTGTTTGAGTTCCTTGTAGGTTTCCTTTGTCAGATGCATAGTTAGCAAAAATTTTCTCCCACTTGGTGGGTTGTCTGTATACTTTGCTAATTATTTCTTTTGCCCTGCAGAAGCTTTTTAGTTTAATTAAGTCCCATATATTTATCTTTGCTTTTGTTGCATTTGCTTTTGCTTTTTTTTTTTTTTTTCTTTTGACAGGGTCTTGCTCTGTCAGGCTGGAGTGTAGTGGCACAATCCTGGCTCACTGCAACTTCCGTTTTCCAGTTACAAGCAATTATCCTTCCTCAGCCTCCCGATTAGGTGGGACTACAGGCTCACACCACCACACCCAGCTAATTTTTTTATATTTTTAGTAGAGATGGGGTTTCACCATGTTGGCCAAGGTGGTCTTGATCTTTGGACCTCTTGATCTGCCAGCCTCAGCCTCCCAAAGTGCTGGGATTGCAGGCGTGAGCCACTGTGCCCGGCCTGCTTTTAGACTCTTGGTCATAAATTCCTTGCCTAAGCCAACATCTAGGTTACTTTTTCTTTTCTCTCTTTCTTTTGTTTTTGTTTGTTTGTTTGTTTTGAGACCAAGTCTTGTTCTGTCACCCAGGCTGGAGTGCAGTGGCATGATCTTGGCTCACTAAAACCTCTGCCTCCCAGGTTAAAGTGATGGGTTTTCATCATGTTGGATCAGGCTGGTCTCGAGCTCCTGACCTCAGGTGTACCCTCTGCAGGTCTGAGATTTAGTCTTTGATTGCTCTTCAGTTGATTTTTGTATAAGGTGAGAGATGAGGATCCTGTTTCATTCTTCTACATGTAGCTTGCCAATTATCTCAGTACCATTTGTTCAATGGGGTGTCCTCCCCCCACTTTATGTTTTTGTTTGCTTTGTGGAAGATCAGTTGGATGTAAGTATTTGGCTTTATTTCTGGGATCTCTATTCTGTCACATTGGTCTATGTTCTTATTTTTATACCAGTATCATGATGTTTGGATGACTATAGCTCTGTAGTATACTTTGGAGTTGGGTAATGTGATGTCTCCAGATTTGTTCTTTTTGCTTAGTCTTGATTTGGATATGCAGGCTCTTTTTTGGTTCCATATGAATTGTAGGACATGAATAGGCAATTAGCAAAGAAGATATAAAAATGGCCGAGAAACATATGGAAAAAAATGCTTAACATCACTAATTATAAGGGAAATGCAAATTAAAGCCACAATGCAATACTACCTTATTCCTGCAAGAATGGCCATAATTAAAATATATTAAAAAATAGATGTTTGCATGCATGTGGTGAAAAGGAAACACTTTACACTGCTGATATGAATATGAACTACTACAACCACTGTGGAAAACAGTATGGAGATTCTTTATAGAACTAAAAGTAGAACTCTCATTTGATTCAGCAATCCCACTAATACCCAGAGGAACAGAAGTCATTATAACAAAAATACACTTGCACATGTATGTTTATAGCAGCATAATATAAATGCAAAAATAAAGAACCAGCCCAAATGCCCATTAATCAGTGAATGGATAAAAAATGTATATGTATATAACTTTTTAATATATGTATTCCATAGCATACACACACACACACACACACACACACACACACACACACACATATATATGTATATATATATATATATATATGCGCTATGGAATATATACACACATATTCTATAGCATATATATTAATGGCATTTGTAGCAACCTGGATTGAGTTGGTGATTATTATTCTGAGTGAAGTAACTCAGCAATGGAAAATCAAACATCTTAAGTTCCCACTCGTAAATGGGAGCTCCGTTATGAGGATGCAAAGGCAAAGGAATGATACAACGGAGTTTAAGGACTCAGAAGAAGGGCGAGAGGGAGTTCAGCGATGAAAGACTATGCATTGGGTACTGTGTACATTGCTCAGGGATGGGTGCACCACAATCACCGAAGTCACCACTAAAGGCGTTATCCATGTAACGAAATACCACCTGTTCCCCAAAACCTATTGAAATAAAAACAAAACAAAAACAAAATTTACCTTTGCTGCTCAACCCCAAAATGCATATGCAAATTTCAAGCTTATCTCCCCAGAACCTAACATAGTTTTAAAAATAATGAGTGCTAAGCAACTTTTGTTAAGTAGAATAAAGTAAATCAATTGGTGTATATTTTGCTATCATGTTTTTCATTGTCTCCTTCCTGTACTTGTATTCTGAAATTGATTCAATTAGAGATAAGAATCTCTTGTTACTTGAGACAAGTGAGCTGCTTATAAATGTTTCCAATTACCTTGCCTGAAAATGCCAATACAATTCTTAAATTACAGACAGGAATGAATTATTCTAGCAGTTTCCTATAGATGCTATTATCTGAATGAGTCTGCATTCCGCTGAAACATTCATATAATTATCTCAAATATAGGTCAAGTAGTCATGTCAGTACTTAATTTTGTTCTGTTTTTAATGGTTTATTTGCTGGACATAATATTACATTTGTGACATTATCAACCTTAATAAGATTTCTACATTTATCACTATGAAGATATAGATTCTCTTCTAAAATCCTTTTTGTAGAGAAAACAACTAGTTCTGAGATAAGCTATAATGTAACTCATTTGAAAGTTAGAGAAATATTCAGGTCATAGACTAAAATGGGAAATAAGTGAAGCCTAGAGCAATATTGGGCACATTAGGTGTTTAATAAGTATCTGAAGCACTTATTAACGTTAATGTTGCCCTGTGAGCAAATGCCAACAAAGAAGGCCAAAGAAAGTTGGGAATGTATTTTTACAGTATTGAGAGAAAATAACTGTTAACCTAAGATTTTCAAACACAGAATATACTTTCCATAAATGAGAGTAAAAGAAGTACATTCTCAAGTACAGAAAAAATGAACAGAATTTACAGCCACTTGCATCCCTAAAAAAGTTTCTAAGAATGTAATTCTGGAGGAAGTAAAATCACTTTAACATGAAATTGTAAGATGAAAACAAAGTGAATATGCAATTAAATCTAACAAAAGATGTAGGGATAATATAATAAAATGCTGTCTAAAGTGTGAGATTAATAGGAAAGCAAGATAAGCCTAAAATAGTGTGCTACTTGGGAGGGTGTTAAGAGTCCACGTGTTCTAGGATTATTTCTCTTTACTATCTGCAAGAACGGAAAAGACATACATTAGTGAGATATTCATGTTGCAAAGTGCCAACCATGACTAAATATTAAACAAATAATATATCATGACCAAGTTTGGTTTAGCACAGAAAAGTATCATTGGTTTTACATTACATATTCAAATAATTAATATATCACATTCAATTATTAAAATCCCTAAACTGTATAATCATTTCATTTGCAGCAGACAGCACATTTGCTACAACTCAATAACCATTTTTATCTTATTTTTAAAAATTGATCATATAGATGTGGTATAGGTACTAAAATCTACATAATGTTATATGGAGAAATATAAGCATTCTTCTCTCTGTTGTACATATGAAACAAGTATAGCCGCTCTTATCATTTCTATTTACATCATATTTTGTGTCTGGCCAGGCACAGTCGCTCATGTCTGTAATTCCAGCACTTTGGGGGGCCAGATGGATCACTTGAGGTCAGGAATTCAAGAACAACCTGGCCAACATGGTGAAACCGTCTCTGCTATTAAAAACAAAAAACGAAAAACGAACAAACAAAAAAACACAACAAGGTGTGGTGGCACATGCCTGTAGTCCCAGCTACTCAGGAGGCCGAGGCAGGAGAATCTCTTCAACCCAGGAGAGGGAGGTTGCAGCGAGCCGAGATTGCCACTGCACTCCAGCCTGGCGACAGTTAGTGAGACTGCATCTCAGAAAACAAAACAAAACCTTGCATTGATACCTTAGCTAGAAATAGATAAAAGAAGAGACCATATGTTTATTATTCTTAGAAATTAGATACATTTTTTAAAACAATCTAAACTGAAATAAGTGAACCAGAAACAATCTTTAAAAAATGTAACCAAAACTCCTTCAAGATAATTGTAAAATGGAGTGGAATATTTTTAAGAATACTTGAATGAATAGGGAAACATAAATATTGCTGAATAAGAAACCTGAAGAATCAGATTGTCACAGGAATAACCATAAAAATTTGACACAGGATTTTTCAAGTAATATTCTAACATTTAAAAGCAAAGAAAACAACTAGGAATACTTTTGTAGGTTTTGTTGTTGTTGTTTTGCCATGTCCCATATTCTTCCAGACATTTTGACATGTCTTTTACTGATCAATAAAGAGGAATGTCCTGTGAGACTCACTGGAGCAAGGCATTCTTACTGAAGGTACTCTTGTATAATACTGCTTACACTGTATGTTTAATGATTTTTCATTCTTATGACAAAATCACACACTGTGCAAATTCTGAAGGCGTTATGGGGTTTTCCACAGAGTCACTCATCTATTCATTTTCTCTTTAAGCCAAGGAGGAGATTTATAAACATAAATTTTATTTCAAACTTCGTGTACATAAATAGTTTAAAATTCAGAACCTTGCACCTCTTTTAGGAAAGTTTTTTGTTTTTTTTTCTCTGAATAAGAAAAAAAATTATTTCTTTCTTCCAGAAGAAATAAATGAAGTAGCCGTCTAATGGAAATTTGAGAATCCATTCTACAGTAATGAAATTGCCATATTAATTGTAAAGAATGATTATTTCTAGTTTCATTTTGCCACAAATCTCCTTACACCTTAACCTTGCCATTTGTGAGAAAATATTGGGCTTCAGTAATTATTATTTCCAACATAAATTTGTCACTTTAAAAAATTTGTCACCATTTTAAATGTACTTTTCAGAGCCATGCTATCTTTATGAGATCTTACAAGGTCTATAATAATACACGTATAGATTTTGTGTTTCTTCTATGTTTTACTACTGAATTATGAACTTGTGTATCTTGAGCAGAAATGTTGTAGCTAGAGCTACAAATCATAAGGCTTGCCCTAATTGCCATCCTCCAATAATCATGCAATCTTAATTTACACACACAAACAAAGAAACATTGATTTTGACTTTGAGTAAAGCTTACAGTGACAATTGATCTTATTTTGCTTTTTAGAAACTGCACATTTGGTATGACAATTATCAAATATTAATGATAGGGAAACCACAAAACTGTTTTCTCATCATAATTGTAGTATGGTATTTAGCAAATACTAGGTTCAGATGAGATTCTGAGACTGTCTTAGCAAATACTGCCATGACAGCCATGAAATGCGATGGTCTAACACAACTTAAAGACATATCTAGATATGCTTCGTACAACATCTTCATGTTTTCTGTCTAACGGGTATTATCTATCATCTAATGCTCTTATTATGCATGGCTGTCCATGTGGACATTTTGTTTCCTTAGGTAAGAATTAAGGTAATAATTCAGACATTTTAAACTTATTGTTTATATTACAATCTTAACAATTTGAAAAGCATCCACACCTAAGATTGCTTCTGATATAACAAGCGTCTGTCCATAAATATCAAAAATTCATTCTAAAATATTTTCTCTTCCAACTATCATGAGATCTACAATCATTTTTTGCCTTTTAAAAGTAGGAGAGGGGGGACGATCCAAGATGGCCGTTTAGGAACAGCTCAGGATTGCAGCTCCCAGTGAAAGCGCAGAGGGTGAGTGGACGCCGCATTTTTATTGCCCACAGACTAGAAAATTCCTGGGCGGAGGAGATCCACGGTCGCCAGCGCGGCTGTTTCGGCCAGCGCCGCTGCTTTGCCCAGCGTGGCTGCTTTGTCGGCGCCCCGGAGCCGCGGTTCTCCGTACAAAATACACCGGTCCGGGGGCCCTTTTGGCTGGCGATTGGAGCCACGGGAAGTCGCCCATTCGCTGGTTCAAAAAGGGGACTGAGCAGAGAACCAGGACAGTAGATTCCAGGGCAAAAAAAAAAAAAAAAAAGCACCACAAACCTCAGTGCCACTGTTTAAGCCAGCGCAGTGAGTGGCCACAGGGGAAAACAAACAGACCCCGGCACCTCTTCAACAGGCGACTAGAACACCAACTTAAAAAAGGCTCTGACGCAGGGAGCCAGGCGATCAGGCTCGGCTGGCCCCACCCCCGCAAAAAAACAGCAACCAGAAACTCTGGATTGAGAGTTTCACAGCAAGCGCAGCTGAACGCGGGAAGGTCCAGCTCTGTGGGGGAGAGGCGTCCGCCATTACCGAGGCAGCCAGCCATGCCCGCTGTTGCCAAGGCAACCCGCCACAGCAGAGACTCCGCCCCAACAGAGGCGGGCCACCATCGCCAAAGCAGTTCTAACTACACACATATAAACAGGACTGCAGGGAAGTTCACTCGGCAGCGGGGCGGAGCCCACAGCAGCTCAGCAAAGCTGCTATAGGCCGACAGTGACTAGGCTGCCTCCTTGCTGGACTGGGCAGGTCTGAAGGAAAAAAAAAAAAAAAAAAAAGAAGGTGGCAGCATAACGGAAACTCATAAATAAAGCCCTAAATCCCTGGGACAGAGCACCTGGGAACAAAAAGCAGTTTATGAGTTCTGCTGCAGCAGACCTAAAAGTACCTGTCCAGCAGCTCTGAATGAACAACAGAGCTCACAGCTCACCATTTGAGCTCCTATAAAGAGACCGTCTCCTCAAGCAGCTCCCTGACCCCTATATATCCAAAAAGACACCTCATAAAAGAGAGATCAGATTGACACTAGGCGGGTATCCGTCTGGGACAAAGATAGCAGAAGAAGAAAACTGGTAACAACCCTTGCTGTTCAGCAGCTGCTGTAGGTGAACCCCAGGCAAGCAGGGCCTGCAGTGAACCTCAGCAGACCTACAGCAGAGGGGCCAGACTGTCAGAAGGAAAACCACCAAACAGAAATAACCTCATCATCAACAAACAGAACGTCAATCTGAAAGATTTGAGACCCAATCTGAAAGCCAGCAACTACAAAGTCGACAGGTGGATAAATCCTTAAAGATGGGAAGAAACCAGCGCAAAAAGGATGAAAACTCCCGAAACCAGAACACCTCTCCTCCTACAAGGGATCACAACTCCTCACCAGCAAGGGAACAAGGTTGGATGGAGAAATAGTGTGATGAAATGACAGAATCAGACTTCAGAAGGTGGGTAGTAAGAAACTTCTGTGAACTTAAAGAACATGTTCTAACCAAATGCAAAGAAACTAAGAACCTTGAAAAAAGATTTGATGAAATGCTAACGAGAATGGACAAAATAGAAAGGAATATAAGTGAATTGATGGAGCTGAAAAACGCAACATGAGAACTTTGTGAATCATGCACAAGTATCAACAGCCAAATTGAACAAGCAGAAGAAAGGATATCAGAGGTCGAAGATCAACTCAATGAAATAAAACGGGAAGGCAAGACTGGAGAAAAGAGGGTAAAAAGGAATGAACAAAGTCTCCAAGAAATCTGGGACTATGTGAAAAGACCTAATCTACGTTTGATAGGTGTACCCGAATGCGATGAAGAGAATGAATCCAAGCTGGAAAATACTCTTCAGGATATTATCCAGGAAAACTTCCCCAACCTAGCAAGGCAGGCAAACATTCAAGTCCAGGAAATACAGAGAACACCACAAAGATATTCGTCAAGAAGAGCAACCCCAAGGCACATAATCGCCAGATTCACCAGGGTCGAAATGAAGGAGAAAATACTAAGGGCAGCCAGAGAGAAAGGTCGGGTTACCCATAAAGGGAAGCCCATCAGACTCACAGCAGATCTCTCAGCAGAAACCCTACAAGCCAGAAGAGAATGGGGGCCAATATTCAACATCCTTAAAGAAAAGAACTTTCAACCCAGAATCTCCTATCCAGCCAAACTAAGCTTCATAAGTGAAGGAAAAATCAAATCCTTTGGGAACATGCAAGTACTCAGAGATTTCGTCACCACCAGGCCAGCTCTACAAGAGCTCCTGAAAGAGGCTCTACACATATAAAGGAACAACAAGTACCAGCTCAACTAAAGGGCAAAACAGCCAGCTAGCACCAAAATGGCAGTATAAAATTCACACATAACAATATTAACCCTAAATGTAAATGGACTAAATGCCCCAATCAAAAGACACAGACTGGCAAATTGGATAAAAAGCCAAAACCCATCGGTGTGCTGTATCCAGGAAACCCATCTCACATGCAAGGATACACAAATGCTCAAAATAAAGGGATGGAGGAAGATTTATCAAGCAAATGGAGAGCAAAAAAAAGCAGGAGTTGCAATTCTCATCTCTGATAAATTAGACTTTAAAGCAACAAAGATCATAAGAGACAAAGAGGGACATTACATAATTGTAAAAGGATCAATGCAACAAGAAGAACTAACGATCCTAAATATATACGCACCCAATACAGGAGCACCCATATACATAAGGCAAGTTTCTAATGACTTACAAAGAGACTCAGACTCCCACACAATAATAGTGGGAGACTTTAACACCCCATTGTCAACACTAGACAGATCAACCAGACAGAAAATTAACAAGGATATCCAGGACTTGAACTCAGACCTGGACCAAGCAAACCTAATAGACATTTACAGAACTCTCCACCCCAAATCCACAGAATATACATTCTTCTCAGCACCACATCACACCTACTCTAAAATTGACCACATAATTGGGAGTAAATCACTCCTCAGCAAATGCGAAAGAACGGAAATCGTAACAAACAGTCTCTCAGACCACAGTGCAATCAAGTTAGAATTCAGAATTCAAAAACTAACTCAGAACCGCACAGCTTCATGGAAACTGAACAACTTGCTCTTGAATGTTGCCTGGATAAACAATGAAATGTAGGCAGAAATAAAGATGTTCTTCGAAACCAATGAGAATGAAGACACAACATACCAGAATCTCTGGGACACATTTAAAGCAGCCTCCAGAGGAAAATATATAGCAATAAGTGCCCACATGAGAAGCAATGAGAGATCAAATATTGACACCCTATCGTCAAAATTGAAAGAGCTAGAGGAGCAAGATCGAAAAATCTCAAAGTCTAGCAGAAGACAAGAAATAGCTAAGATCAGAGCAGAACTGAAGGAGATAGAGACACGAAAAACCCTTCAAAAAATCAATAAATCCAGGAGCTGGTTTTTTGAAGAGATCAACAAAATAGACCACTAGCCAGATTAATAAAAAAGAAAAGAGAGAATAACCAAATTGATGCAATAAAAAACAATAAAGGGGATACCACCACAGATTCCACAGAAATTCAAACCATCATTAGAGATTATTACAAACAACTCTATGCACACAAACTAACAAACCTGGAAGAAATGGATAAATTCCTGGACACTTGCCTCCTGCCATGCCTAAACCAGGAAGAAGCCGAAAGCCTGAACAGGCCCATAACAAGGTCTGAAGTTGAGGCAGCAGTTAAGAGCTTACCACCCAAAAAAAGCCCAGGTCCAGACGGGTTCACAGCTGAATTCTACCAGACATACAAAGAGGAGCTGGTACCATTTCTTCTGAAACTATT
Source organism: Sapajus apella (assembly GCF_009761245.1). Classification (NCBI taxonomy): domain Eukaryota; kingdom Metazoa; phylum Chordata; class Mammalia; order Primates; family Cebidae; genus Sapajus; species Sapajus apella. The sequence continues at coordinate 34,558,212 of NW_022436943.1, read as the reverse complement.
CCAAACAATACAAAAAGAGGGAATTCTTCCCAAAACATTTTATGACACCAACATCATCCTGATTCCAAAACCCAGCAGAGACTCAACAAGAAAAGAAAACTTCAGACCAATATCCATGATGAACATAGATGCAAAAATCTTCAATAAAATACTGACAAGCCGATTGCAACAGCACATCAAAAAGCTTATCCACCATGATCAAGTAGGCTTCATCCCAGGGATGCAAGGCTGGTTCAACATACGCAAGTCTATAAACGTAATTCACCACATAAACAGAGCCAAAGACAAAAACCACATGATTATCTCAATTGATGCAGAGAAGGCCTTTGACAAAATTCAACAGCCCTTTATGCTAAAAACCCTCAATAAGCTAGGTATCGATGGAACGTATCTCAAAACAATAAAAGCTATTTATGACAAACCAACAGCCAATATCATACTGAATGGGCAAAAACTGGAAGCATTCCCCTTGAAATGTGGCACCAGACAAGGATGCCCTCTCTCACCACTGCTATTCAATATAGTATTAGAAGTTCTAGCCAGAGCAATCAGGCAAGAAAAAGAAATAAAGGGCATTCAAATAGGAAAGGAGGAAGTCAAATTGTCTCTATTTGCAGACGACATGATTGTATATCTAGAAGACCCCATCGTCTCAGCCCCAAACCTCCTGAAACTGATAAGCAAGTTCAGCAAAGTCTCAGGATACAAAATCAATGTGCAAAAATCACATGCATTCCGATACACCAGTAACAGACTTAAAGAGAGCCAAATCAAGACCAAACTTCCATTCACAATTGACACAAAGAGAATAAAATACCTAGGAATACAACTAACAAGGAATGTAAAGGACCTCTTCAAGGAAAATTACAAGCCACTGCTCAATGAAATAAGAGAGGACACAAACAGTTGGAGAAACATTCCATGTTCATGGTTAGGAAGAATCAATATCGTGAAAATGGCCATATTGCCCAAAGTAATTTACAGATTCAATGCTATCCCCATCAAGCTACCAATGACCTTCTTCGCAGAACTGGAAAAAACCACCTTAAACTACATATGGAACCAAAAGAGAGCCCGCATAGCCAAGTCAGTTCTAAGCAAAAAGAACAAAGCGGGGGGCATCACACTACCAGACTTCAAACTATACTACAAGGCTACAGTAATCAAAACAGCATGGTACTGGTACCAAAACAGAGATATAGACCAATGGAACAGATCAGAGGTCTCAGAGGCAACACAACATATCTACAACCATCCGATCTTTGACAAACCAGACAAAAACAAGCAATGAGGAAAGGATTCCCTGTTCAATAAATGGTGTTGGGAAAGCTGGCTAGCCATGTGCAGAAAGCAGAAACTGGACCCCTTCCTGACACCTTACACTAAAATTAACTCCAGATGGATTAAAGACTTAAACATAAGACCTAACACCATAAAAACCCTAGAAGAAAATCTAGGCAAAACCATTCAGGACGTAGGTGTAGGCAAGGACTTCATGACCAAAACACCAAAAGCATTGACAACAAAAGCCAAAATAGACAAATGGGACCTAATCAAACTCCACAGCTTCTGCACAGCAAAAGAAACAATCATCAGAGTGAATGGGCATCCAACAGATTGGGAAAAAATTTTTGCAGTTTACCCATCTGACAAAGGGCTGATATCCAAAATTTACAAAGAACTGAAACAGATTTACAAGAAAAAAACTAACAAGCCCATTCAAAAGTGGGCAAAGGATATGAACAGACACTTTACAAAAGAAGACATACATGAGGCCAACAAACATATGAAAAAATGCTCATCATCACTGGTCATCAGAGAAATGCAAATCAAAACTACATTGAGATACCATCTCACGCCAGTTAGAATGGCGATCATTAAAAAATCTGGAGACAACAGATGCTGGAGAGGATGTGGAGAAATAGGAACACTTTTACACTGTTGATGGGAGTGTAAATTAGTTCAACCATTGTGGAAGACAGTGTGGTGATTCCTCAAGGACATAGAAATAGAAATTCCATTTGACCCAGCAATCCCATTACTGGGTATATATCCAAAGGATTACAAATCGTTCTACTATAAGGACACGTGCACACGAATGTTCATTGCAGCACTGTTTACAATTGCAAAGACCTGGAACCAACCCAAATGCCCATCGATGATAGACTGGATAGGGAAAATGTGGCACATATACACCATGGAATATTATGCAGCCATCAAAAATGATGAGTTTGGGTCCTTTGTAGGGACATGGATGAACCTGGAAACCATCATTCTCAGCAAACTGACAGAAGAGCAGAAGATCAAACACCGCATGTTCTCACTCATAGGCGGGTGTTGAACAATGAGAACACATGGACACAGGGAGGGGAGCACTACACACTGGGGTCAGTTGGGGGGAAATAGGGGAGGGAGGGTGGGGGGTGGGAAGCTGGGGAGAGATAGCAAGGGGAGAAATGCCAGATGTAGGTGATGGGGAGGAAGGCAGCAAATCACACTGCCACGTGTGTTCCTGTGCAACAATTTTGCATGTTCTTCACATGTACCCCAAAACCTAAAATGCAATAAAATGGGAAAAAAAATAAATAAATAAAAAATAAAAGTAGGAGAAAACGTAGAATATGCCATAACTTCTATTTCAATTCTACTCAAAATACACCCGTAAAACAATTGGAAAGAAATGTTCATACACACTATTTTGACAAGGAAGCTTTTTTTGTTGTTTGTTTTGTTGTTGTTATTGTTGTTGTTGTTTTCAATATACAGAAAATGACTTTTAAATCTTACCCATACTGAAGAACGTATACATGACCCAGAACTGCAATCACTTCCAATGCAGAAAAGTAATTGGACAGGGTCAAGTTTGCAACCGTGATTTTAAAATTTATGAGAATCTTAACTGTAGTCTTAAACATTGACAGGAAATCAGACTGTCACAACTTAAATCTCAAGAGTCTCTACAAAGCAAGAACAATTTGGCAAATTTTTATGTTTGTAATCACTAGTGAATGTGGGGACTACATATTACAATTTAAGGGAAGTGGTCCTACCATTCATTTACCATACTGCAATGAAAATTAAAATGTAGACCACAGATCAAATATGAGCCAATTTAAAACTTACTTTAGAAATCCAACTTACCGGTATATACCTATAAGTTCTCTAGTGATAGCTGTTTATTTTTTAGTATATACAAACAAAATAATTTAGCAAATGCACCATTACCCATTTTACCCATCAGAAAATATATTTGATAGTAAAATAAACTCCATTTTATCCAAGTTGCACTTAATTCCTCTTATATATAATGAAATAATAATTTATTTTCTGTGATATACTGTTTCTATTGCTGACCTTGATTCTTTTCGTTCTAAATTTGGAGAACTGAAAGCATGTTTTCAGCTCTGCAAAACAAACAGTACAATGAATTAAAAGAAAAACAACACATTTTTCCTAATGACTATCTTTATGGTATGATAACTAGAGATTTGAACTTAGAAAATATGAACAGTTAATTATGGCACATCTTCTCAGTGGCATTTTATTACATTTTTATCTAATAAAAATATAGGTGGGAGCAAAAGACAAAACCATTAAAATAAAATTTTATAATAAATGTATATAAATGTGAGCAGTCTGGAAAAGAACATGGAAAACACAAGAAATTAGTTTTTAAGTTTTAATTGTATAACAGTCATTGATTTTTAATCTTGTAATTTTTTATGATATATCTTAAATTCTAAAACCTCTCTGAATAATGAAGAAAAATTATCACCTGAATAACATCCATGTGTATTATGAATGATATCTTTAAATATCCCTAAGTTTACCAAATTTTCCAATAGCAAGTTATCAGAAAATTTAATTATGTTTGCTTTAAGGACAACATTTGAGGAATGCTGGCTTAAGTCCATATGGATAAGTAGCTCTTTTACCATAAAAATAGGCTGGGCTTCTTAGACATGGCTTGTTTTTTCCCACAAAAAGGAAATTAAAAGTATTAGATTGGTGCAAAAGTAATTGTGGTTTTTGCCATAGTTCTTTCCATTGTATTTCTCTGACATCTAGTAGAGAATTTCCCTCAGGTGCACCTTAAAACCAAGTCAGGAACGTTTTTGTGGTCATATTTGAGAGAAGGGGAATAAAGTGATGATAAATAGCACTCAGATAAGAGATCTGGTACACATCAGCTCACCTCTTAATTCATTGAAGAAAAGTCAATCATATATCCATATTTAGCTGCAAGAGAGTTTAGAAATATAGTCTAGCCATATTCATGTCTACAATTATAATTAAGCAAGGAATAATGCATTTTGATGGACATCTAGCAGTATCCACTACGATCTGTCACATAGCTAGCTGTTCATCCATGTGTGCAGAATTTGAAAACATCCCCGACTGTAAAGCAAGATGGCATTTACCACAAGACTCCACACTTAACTCTGTATAGACCAAAAATGAAAAGTTAGCCTCACTTTCTTAGGAGAGAATCCCTTTAAGTGTAAGGTACAAACTGTACTTTCTAGCAGCTATTCTCTGTTGAGTGTTTTTACAAAAACTGAGCACAAGTTACTCTGTGCAATTACTAGGCCTGTTTCCAAATACAAAGACCAACCAGCAGGCAAGCACTTGAAATCACCTCTAGTAATCAGCAAAAATGCCAGAAATGAATGATTTTATGTCAATAAGGAACAAGTGATTAGTCTTAGTATAAATATTGAAAATCCTTTAATATACTCTAAAAAAAAGTTTCATAGGATTAAAACACTAAATAATTAAGAAAGACAGAAAAAGGAAAAGAATTTACCTACTTAAGAAAAATCATAAGACAAACTTTGTAAGAATAATTATTTTAGCTATTTTTCTCTGTAATTAGTATAAACTATTAGTGTCACACTGTTAAAAATACCGATTAAACATAATAGTTAATTTTAGAAAACTCAAACAAGCACGTCCAATGCACATACTAAGTTGAAGCATTACAAATTGCCAATATTTGTTTTTTTTTGTTGTTGTTGTGTGTGTGTGTGTGTGTGTGTGTGTGTGTGTGTGTGTGTATGTATATATATGTGCGTGTGTGTATATATATATAATTGCACTTTAGGTTCTGAGGTGCACGTAAAGAACATGCAGGTTTGTTGCATAGGTACATACATGGCAATGCAGTTTGCTGCCTCCATCCCCATCACCTATATCTGGCATTTCTCCCCATGTTATCCCTCCTGAACTCCCTACCCCCCACTGTCCCTCCCCTAGTTGTTTTATGGCTACATAGTATTCCATGATGTATATGTGCCACATTATCTCTGTCTTGTCTATCATCAATGGGCATTTGGGTTGGCTCCAAGTCTTTGCTATTGTAAACAGCGCTGCAATGAAGATACGTGTGCACGTGTCCTTATAATAGAATGATTTATAATCTTCTGGATATATAACCAGTAATGGGATTGCTGGGTCAAATGGAATTTCTGTTTCTAGGTCCTTGAGGAATCACCACACTGTCTTCCACAATGGTTGAACTAATTTACACTCCCACCAACAGTGTAAAACTGTTCCTATTTCTCCACATCCTCTCCAGCATCTGTCTCCAGATTTTTTAATGATCGCCATTCTAACTGGCATGAGATAGTATCTCAATGTAGTTTTGATTGGCACTTCTCTAATGACCAGTGATGATGAGCATTTTTTCATAGTTTGTTGGCCTCATATATGTCTTCTTTTGAAATGTGTCTGTTCATATCCTTTGTCCACTTCTGAATGGGTTTGTTTGTTTCTTGAAAATTTGTTTTAGTTCTTTGTAGATTTTTGATAGTAGCCCTTTGTCAGATGGGTAGATTGCAAACAATTTTTCCATTCTGTTGGTTGCCGGTTCACTCTAATGATTTTTTTATTTTGCTGTGCAGAAACTCTGGAGTTTAATTAGATCCCATTTGTCTATTCTGGCTTTTGTTGCCAATGCTTTTGGTGTTTCAGTCATGAAATCCTTGCCTTTGCCTGTGTCCTGATGGTTTTGCCTAGGTTTTCTTCTAGTGTTTTAATGGCGTTAGGTCTTATGTTTAAGTCTTTAATCCATCTGGAGTTAATTTAATACAAGGTGTCAGGAAGGGATCCAGTTTCTGCTTTCTGCACATGGCTAGCCAGTTTTCCCAATACCATTTATTAAACAGGAAATCCTTTCCCCATTGCTTGTTTTTGTCAGGTTTGTCAACGATCAGATGATTGTAGATGTGTGGCATTGCCTTCGAGGTCTCTGTTCTGTTTCAATGGTCTATATCTCTGTTCTGGTACCAGTACCATGCTGTTTTGATTACTGTAGGCTTGTAATATAGTTTGAAGTCAGGTAGCATGATGACTCTGGCTTTTTTCTTTTTGCTTAGAATTGACTTGACTATGTGGGCTCTCTTTTGGTTCCATATGAAGTTTAAGTTTTTTTTTTTTTTTTTTTTTTTTACCAGTTCTTTTAAGAAGGTCATTGGTAGCTTGATGGGGATAGTGTTGAATCTCTAAATTACTTTGGGCAGTATGGCCATTATTACGTTATTGATTCTTCCTAACAATGAGCATGCAATATTTCTCCATCTGTTTGTGTCTTCTCTTATTTTGTTGAGCAGTGACTTGTATTTCTCCTTGAAGAAACCCTTTTATCCTTTGTTAGTTGTATTCAAAACCCTTCAAAAATTAATAAATCCAGGATCTGTTTTTTTAAATATCAACAAAATAGAGCACTAGCTAGACTAATAAAAAAGAAAAGAGAGAATAATCAAATAGATGCAATAAAAAAACAATAAAGTGGATATCACCACAGATTCAACAGAAATGTGGCGATTCCTCAAGGACATAGAAACAGAAATTCCATTTGATCCAGCAATCCCATTACTGGGTATATATCCAAAGGATTATAAATCGTTCTACTATAAGGACACATGCACGCAAATGTTCATTGCAGCACTGTTTACAATAGCAAAGACCTGGAACCAACCCAAATGCCCATTGATGATAGACTGGACAGGGAAAATGTGGCACATATACACCATGGAATATTATGCAGCCATAAAAAACGATGAGTTCATGTCCTTTGTAGGGACATGGGTGAACCTGGAAACCATCATTCTCGGCAAACTGACACAAGAACAAAAAATCAAACACCACATGTTCTCACTCATAGGCGGGTGTTGAACAATGAGAACACATGGACACACGGAGGGGAGCATCCCACTCTGGGGTCTGTTGGGGGGAAATAGGGGTGGGACAGCAGGGAGTGGGGAGTTGGGGAGAGATAGCATAGGGAGAAATGCCAGGTATAGGTGAAGGGGAGGAAGGCAGCAAATCATGCTGCCACGTGTGTACCTATGCAACAATCTTGCATGTTCTTCACATGTACCCCAAAACCTAAAATGCAATTAAAAAAAAAGAAATACAAACCATCATCAGAGATTAGTACAAACAACTATGCACATAAACCAGTAAACCTAGAAGAAATAGATAAATTCCTGGACGCTTACACCCTCCCAAGCCCAAACCAGGAAGAAGCCAAAACCCTGAATAGACTAATAACAAGGGCTGAAGTTGAGGCAGCAATTAATAGCCCATCAACCAAAAAAAGCCCACATCCAGATGGGTTCATAGCCGAATTCTACCAGACATACAAAGAGGAGCTGGTACCACTCCTTAGGAAATTATTCCAAACAATCCAAAAAGAGGGAATCTTCTCCAAGTAATTTTATGAGACCAACATCATCCTGATTCCAAAATCTGGCAGAGACTCAACAAGGAAAGAAAACTTCAGGCCACTATCCATGATGAACATAGACGCAAAAATCTTCAACAAAATACTGGCAAACCGATTGCAACAGCACATCAAAAAGCTTATCCATCATGATCAAGTAGGCTTCATCCCAAGGATGCAAGGCTGTTTCAACATACACAAATGTATAAACATAATTCACTACATAAACAGAACCAAAGACAAAATCCACAGGATTATCTTAATAGAAGCAGAGAAGGCCTTCTACAAAATTCAGTAGCCCTCTATGCTAAAAAACTCTCAATAAACTAGGTATCCACAGAATGGATCTCAAAATAATAAAAGCTATTTACGACAAACCCATAGACAGTATTGTACTGAATGGGCAAAAACTGGAAGCATTCCCTTTGAAATCTAGACAAGGATGCCCTCTCTCACCACTCCTATTCAGTATTAGAAGTTCTAGCCAGAGCAATCAGGCAAGAAAAAGAAATAAAGCATATTCAATTAGGAAAGGAGGAAGTCAAATTGTCTCTATTTCCAGATGACATGAGTGTACATTTAGAAGACCCTATCATCTCAGCCCCAAATCTCCTTAAACTGATAAGCAGCTTCAGCAAAGTTTCAGGATACAAAATCAATGTGCAAAAATCACAAGCAGTCCTATACACCAACAACAGACTTAAAGAGAGCCAAATCAAGAACGAACTGCCATTCACAATTGCTACAAAGAGAATAAAATAGCAATATTTGTTTTTAATGTACTAAAGTTGCTAATTTATGCAGTTCAACCTAGAATTATAGCCCATAATTAACACATTAAAAATATACTCGATTTTAAAAGGAAATTGTTTTATTTCCATTAAATAGATATAAAATAATTCTTTAATATTTCAATTATATTATCTGATAAATTTATATTTATGTGATTTTTCCTGACTTCAGCCTTACTCCTGCAGGTCTATTCATATCTTTGCCCTTATAATGCTATATATCTGTACAGCATGGTGTTTCTACTGTCACATGTGATCCACAGAACACTTGGGTAAAGCAATTAAGGCATTAATTACTACATGTCCTATTTTACAGGTAAAGAGATAGAAACCTATCTTTTAAAAGTCAGGTTCTAACATAATCTCTCCTAAGAGATTTTCCTTTACTTAAATGTGTGATATGAAGATGGTCCTCCTCTATGTTTCCATGATACTCATGCATACCTCAATGATAACACTTATTATGGGCACATTAAATGATCACCCAATTGACTTGCAAGCTCCTATGTGCCTCTTCCTAAAATGCTCCTGTGTCTCCAGCAACCAGCATAACGCCTGGCACATAGCAGACTCTCAATAAGTATTTTCAAATGAATTTATTCTTTTTGAGTAACAAGGCAATACCCCTACACACACATAAACACACAGAGACACAGAGCATTTGAGAATACATTATAGTATAATCAATTTTATTGAAAACTGAAGTCGGATGATTGAGATTTAGATTTTGTAACAGAAATGTAAGCAACTTCAAATTGAACAAGCAACATTAATATTTTTACCTATGTTTTGGCTATAGTAGCTTCTCAATCTCTAAGTAATTTCCTTTTACCCTCTATTCTCTTCATCTTTTGATCTTTCCCCATTATTATAAGCACTTTCTCCAAATCAAATAGAAAACCAAATCCCTTTCTTTTTATCACACCTCTTTCTCTCTCTCTCTTTGTCCCATCTTGACTCTGATTTACTACTCAAGGAACTTATGATAGAATTTTTCCAATCATAGTTTCCTCAACAGAGAATTCTGGTATCAGTTGTTAATGTTCTTTTTTTTTTTTTTTTTAATGTTGCCCAGGCTGGCCTCGAACGTGCAGCCTTGCCTCTTCAGGCGCCAGGACAACAGGACTGAGCCACTGCAGCCCCCTAAAGTAATGTTCTTTTAAGATTCCTGTATGTATAAATCTTACAAACCATGCATTTGGAAAAGTGGAAAATCTCAGCATACTACTATATTCTATCCTAAAAGAGTGAAACTTGATTGTGAAACAGAGATGCAGACTGTCAAGGACTGACACTAAACAAATGAATATTATCAAGTTGAAAAATTACCATCTTGAGGGAAAAAAGAAAAAAGTATAGACAAGGCAGCTTAAACTATCTGCAGAATATAGATCTTTGACCCTTAAGCTGCCTGTCTCAATTCTAATTGATTATCTCCCTTATAAGCTTCTTGAACAGAATTAATAAATGAATCATACTACTTCTTCCACATCAAGCAGTTTTTAAGTGAGAGTCGGCATTAAAACCCAGGTGTTTGATTTCAGGGTCAGAGTGCTCACTCTTCACTACAGCCCATATTTTACCTTTGGTTATTTGCAGGGAATTTAAGAATAAATAATTCAGATTATGCATATTAAGCGTGGCATATGTAAAACTGCATTTACATAACTTACTCAATTTTATACCATTCTTATCTCACTTTTCATGTGGTGTGGTATTTAGCCTTTCGCAAACTGTTTGAACTTAAGGGTTATGGTTTCTTTAGTCTCCATGGAAACACTGACTATATATTTGTGTATTGAGGGTTTTGTTTTGTTGTTACCCATGTTAGCTCAGCAAAATGTTCAGTTATCGCAGATAAATTGAAAATATGTTCTGCTGAAATAAATAATTTAAAATGAATAGTGTTTTTTATTTTTTCATCTACCTTAAATAAATAGCTTTGTACTAATACTGACTTTCAAGTTAAGAGTTATAGTCTAAGAAATTGCATCACTTTAGCCTCACACACTAAAAAGAATAATTTGTTTAATATCCTTGCTTAGTATTTGAAATTGATTTCCAGGTAGGGAATTTTATACGGTAAATGAGTTCAGTACATGTTCTGACATCATCTATTTAACTGGCAAAAAAAAAAAATGTTTTTAGCGATTTTCCTGGGCAACCAATTCCCAACAGTTTGATAGATTTGGGGTTAAGGTCTAGCAGTATACGCTGGCCATAGTTCACCCCACAATTTTCAAGGGCAGCTTGAGGTCAACTTGCATTGTTGTAAAACCACTGTAGAGAAGACAGACAGCCATGGCTTTCTGTGATTACTGCTGTGCCACTTTTCTCGAACTTCTAGATTTTGATAAGCACAATCTGTCAACACGTATATAATCAGAAATGCAGTAACCTGTTGCTTTATTATTTATTTTGCACACCAGGCTGACAAAATTGAGCCTTGACAGAGTTTCAAGATTTTTCAGTGTTGATTTTTCGGAAAACTAATTCTGAAGCCATTGAATTTTTCAATTTAACATTTATATTTTATTCTTTCAAACAACTTAAGAGATCTTGTTATTGGAGGCAAGAATTGGTGAAACTAAATTAATTCTGATATTTCCCTGCAGGGAATGAGATGTAATATCCAATCAAGTTAATAGAATCTCTAGATGAAATGATTAAAAGGCAATTCTCATGTTTTCTGGGATCTGAATAATTTTTGAATAGTTTAAAAATTCAAGCCTCTCTTATTACAGGTCATAACTCTTTAATAAATCACAACAGACAAATCAGAATTTGTCAAATTACATTGTTTTGAACATCATGGTCAAAGTTTACTAGATACTTGAGATTCTCTTTAAAAATCAATTTATTTGGTGATGTAAAAAAATTAGAAGAAAAAAAAAAACACTTTATATCTATTGCTGTGAAAAGGTAAACTGAACTACATTCCAAAAGTTCAGCACTTATTCTGCATACTAATTATAACAAGAAATAATTTCTCTTATAGAAACAGCTCAGGTCCCATGCTATTTCTGTTGTTTTTTAATCTGATGTCTTTCAACATAGCCAGTAGAAAAGAACACACTGGAGCAAGATAAAGGTTTTACTTTTTTAAAAAGGGGAGGGCAGGAAACCAAAAGCAATATTTGAAATTGTATCCTAATTCAATCTTGAATATAAAAACCCTTAATCTGCTACATAATGTACATTTAGTGGTTCATAAAGTTCAATTTTTGGTAGCTTCAAGCATCATATCAGTCCCTCTATTTATTCTACGTTATGTCTTGTTTGAAAATAAAAAGCTTATTATTTCCCAATTCCAAAACACAATTATAGTTTGTAGAAAAACAAGGGAGTCAGCTGACTTCAGCATTGAAACACCTAGATTTCACTGATGGGATTTTGTATTTAGAATAATAACACAAAATTGCATTTCAAACGAGTTGTTTATATACAACAAATTTACACATTTAGGTTGAAACTTGTATACAATCCTGCTTTTCTTTATAACGACTGATCATTTTAGGAATGTACTTCTCTCTATTTAAAAGAAGATGATCAACAAAAGAAATTTGTTCAATTACACAATTTTCTATAATGTAATTGATTACTATTATTAATAAAAGAATTTCTCATAATTTTACTAAGCCAATCCCAAGAGTATGAAAAAAAAAAAAAAAAAAACAGGTTGAACATGAAAACAGCTTTGTTAACTAACGTATCCATTTCCTGTCTTAACTGTGCTACACAAAGTCAGATGAGTGGGTTTAAAGTACACACAATAGATGAAAAATGAAAGTGAATGTCATTAGCATTTACTATGAGTCATGTACATGAATGATAATTCCAAAGGATAAAGTGGAAATTGAGGTGACTTTCATGAATTTTATTCCAGGAACACTGAATTGCAAATAATTTTCAAAGAAAGAGAAGACCATGGCAGAGACAAAGGGAAAGAAAAAAACCATTAGAAATATATAATCTGACAATTATTGTGTCATTAGAACCAGAGAGAGAAGTTTTTCAGAGAGAATTATCACCTGCTAAGCCCTGTGGAGAGGTCAAGTGAAATAAGTATTAACAGTGATTTATTGTGTAACAAAATGTGACTTTTTGCTAGCTACTGCACTTTTGGTAACTGGTAACAAAATAAGCTAAATTGTAAATGTTTGCAGTAGAGAATTAGGGAGAGAAATGCTGGAGACGATGAATGAAGACTCTTGGCTGTAAAGGAGATAAACAGAATACTAATTAGAAAAAGGTTAATGTTCTTGCTTGATGTTAAAAAAAATAAATAAACTGAGAAAGATGACCATGCTGAGGAAAATATGTTTGGAGCATAGGAAAATAATTTAAGCATAATGAAATGCTGGAAATGCCAAGAATATAGACTGACATTTTGTGAGTAAAATTTCTTTTGGAGAAGGGGAAGAGATCTTTCATGATATACGAAAGATAGAGGCAAAAGGGAGCACAGATCTAATGTCAGTTATGAAGGTAATGGAGCCTCTGCCACGCAGGACCCCAGACTATTAAGAGTTTTCATTTGTACGTTCTTCATGCGGCTTTTTCTTCTCCTCATTTTCAGCATTACCTTTTCATTTTTTTGTCATACGTTTCCTGTTCCAATTCTATTCAGGTTCATCTTACTATGGTGAGTTTTGCTCTTTATCCTTTTAAAAATCTGTTCACAAGATAAGCAAGGCATTCACAGGACATTTACAACCTAGATGCTAAATGTTATGAAATACTCTCCGTTCCTGGCTTGGAGCCCATTATTTTGTGATGGTGAATCATGCTTGTCCAGAATGAAGATGATGTGTATTAAGCAGGTACTGAATAATTTATTTTTTTTTAATTAGTATGCCAAACTTAGGTATTTCAAATTTAAGAATACAGAATTGTTCTGGATCTGCTTTTGGTTTCATACCAAGATTCAACTTGAAGATTTATTCTTTCCTTTTCCTGTTTTAACCAGCAAAATTGGGTAAAATCAATGAGTAAGATGAATAGGGTCAAGGAGCATGCTCTTTATCATATTTTGGATACATGTTTGTGAAAATCACAATAGTGTTGAATTAACCTTGTCAAATCTATCATATTTTCCTACAAAATTAAAATATATTTTCTGCTGAGCTAATTAAAAAATATTATTACATTAATATACAAATATATAAGCTTCTTGTATTATTTCAGCAAAGTTTTGGACAACTGACATTAATTTTACTGACAACTGAATTATTTTCATAATAATAACAATCTTAAAACAAATTTCAGGAAGCTCTGAGCAACTTTACTAACAAAAAGATTAAGATATAGATATACTGTAAATATTTAAAGGTGCTTTATCATGCTAGGAAACATATGATCAGATATTATTTGCTCTGGGTCTTCTTTTTCAATTCCAACCACTGGCTTCTGTGTTCACAATGGTAATTTTGTTTTGGTCTCTGCCTCTCCTGACCCTCTGAAGTTTGTATGTGCACAGATTCTGTACTTTTACCCAGCACAACATAGCCAAACACTGAAAGACCAACTTACGAATATAATCAAGGTAAAATTATACTTTATATTAACATTTAGGGGACACTTTACTTTCATGCCTGTGTTTTATTTCTGCCCTTTGGCCTTCCCTCCTGTTCCATAACTGCTCTTGACTTTGCTTCCCTAATTTGGTATCCCATGAACCCTTTTTGACAGATACATATGCTATGTTACTTCCCCAAAACACAGTCATGGAAATAGTGAGGGACAAGAAAGGGGTTAGTAGAATAAGTCAGCAGAATGCAAACCGTCTTCTACTTTCATACTATCTTCCATGGGACCTTTAAATTTTATTTATTTTAATGTCTTTGCAGGACCTTTCCATAATATTAAACGTAATATTTCAGTCTTACCTTTTCTCATCTAGAGCAATACAACAATGTCTTAACTGGGCTACTTGCTTTGCACAGGTACCTGTGATGTAAATTAAACATTGTGTCATGCTAATACCTATAACCTCTTAAATAATTCTCCCTTCATTTGTATAAAATTCCAAATCCATTAAAAAGACAAACAAGGTAACAAGCAACTCCAGTCTCATCTTTTCCACCAACAACCTTCTGATGTCTTCAATCTAGCCTCAAGTTTCTGAAAACATGTTCCACAGATACTATTCAGTGACATATTCATAAATATTATACAAACCAAATTTAATCCGAATAAGTAAATTTGATAAATTCTGGACTAAAAGATTATAAAAGAAATTTTTAACTGAAGATTTTCCCATATTAATTAATATTCATTTTAATTCTCCAAGAAGAGTGTAAAACACTTCTTCAACAATTTAACTGTAGCTCCTATAAAATGAAGCATCTTGAGTAGTGCTCTCATAGCCTTACTGCATTTAGACAGTATGCACTCTTTCACCTCCAGCCCTCATACCAGTCCTTCTGAAATACGTTTCTTCAGCTATTTTAAGTGTTAAACGTTGGCTCACTCACCTATTTAACCTATTTAAACCCCTTTCATCTTGCTTCCTGCAATATAGAGGCAAAAAAAAAAAGGCTAAATTATGTGTTCTTGCATTTTAAGAGTGCATAAAATGATGTGCTCTTGCAGCTAAGGTCTTACAGCTAAGATTCTGCAGACTGCCTGGTCCACTAAGGAGAAGCATCCCTGTGAGATTTGACCACAGACATAAACAACGTAAGGCAATGACAATGAAGTTATTGACTATTCTGTCAAGCATCATGGTGAGAACTTGTTCTCTAATAGTAAAATATTAGAAGTGCTGGAATATAGGCAATCATAGCAGTCGCTCAAACTTTAGAATGTCATGAATCAAGGCAGCAAATTTATACTTGCTGCTATGATTCTTTCTATAAGATTTCCAGGCCTGATTCTTTGATCTTCCCATAAGTTTTCTAAGTTAACCTTTTTTAAAAAAAATTTTTATGTTTATAGGTGTATAATAGTTATATTTAAACAATTTTTTAGCAATTTCTTTAAGTTAATCTTTACTCTGCATTAACTATTAGATGGAAATATAGGATTGGATTGCCTTAAACTACAAAACAATTATTGATAGAAAAAATGTTAAAGAATGTATTAGATTAATATATTCTGAAAAACAATGAGAATCTAGGAATTGTTATTTTATCTAATTGACTTTTAATTTAGTGAAAACCCATTTAGCATTACATGATGGTGGACTGATAGTCCATGGCATGCTGTGGTTAAACAGTTAAATTAGTAACTGAAATTAAGCATGTATTAAAAACAAGGTTTTGGTGAATAATAAACTTATTTTTAGACTACTATTGAAAGATGTAAGGAATATAAAAGTTCAGTGTTCACTGACTCTATTTAATTGCATTAGAAATCTTAAAGAAAATATCAAACTCAAAGTTTGAAAACCTTAGGTAAATCAGTAAAAAACAAGTTTCTTGTTTACTTTAACATCATTTTTCTCTCATAGTCACAAAATTTATGAGTTATATCTCATCCTATTACTCAAATATAGTATAGATTGAAATAATAGAATCAAAGAAACATACAAAATATGGAGAACTCCAAAATTTAAGTGGCAACACTTTATAAAATTCAAATGACTATGACTACACCAAATCGTACAGTCTCATTTCTTAATAGTGCAGCCCCTTCTCTGTCCTATGGGGTTTCTCCTGCATTAATTAAACACAGTATAATGATACAACCTGAAAAAGTTGCCCTGCAAAAGAGCCAATTCTTTCAGCTTTACCTTATTATCTTACTGCCATCAGATCTAGAACTTGAAACAGATGACTTTCTATCTCAGTGTGAAAATTACAACCACAAATTCAAAAGGAAGGATTATATACCAAAAGAATCACAGTATTTTCCTTGTTTATATTGGCAAATTTGGGAGATTATTTATGTAATGAATTCTGAGGGTGCTTCACTAAGGAAGGCAGAATTCAATTCAGGTTGGAGTGAATTCATTGAAATGGTCACACAGGGTATTCTTCACTTAGTGTTTTAACTCATAGAGATGACAATATGTGGTTAATTGAAAGAAGCAATAGTTCAATGGCACCTAAATAAATGAAGTTGACAGAAATTCTGGGATCTAAAAATCAAAATAATTGAACTCATGAACATAGATAATAGGATGATTACTAGAGGCTCAGAAGTATTGTTGGGAGATGATGGGAGGTGGAGATGGTTAATGAGTACAAAAAAATGGAACTATTGAATAAAACCTAGTATTTGATAGTACAACAGGATCTATAGGCAATAATAATTTAATTGCACATTTCCAGATAACTATAAGAGTATAATTGGATCATTTGTAACACAAAGGATAAATACTTAAGGGTCGAATACTGAATTTTCCCTTATGTGATTATGTATTGCATTTCTGCACCAAAATAGTTAATGGATCTCATAAATATGTACAATTATTAAGTACTCACAAAATTAAAAATAAAAAAACTGAAATAAAATTTAAAAAGGAAGTAAAAACTTTAGGCAGATTAACATTAAATGGACTTACTATATGTTAACTGAGACTAGGTCCTTGACAAATCTTTGAAAACCTATATGTGAGAGATGTTCCAGCTTCTTTAAAAAGTGATATGTTCATTATTCTTTGTGGGCAGGAGTGCTGATAGTACCACTGTGAATGATAGTATCCCAAGTGGCTGATGCCAAATAATAGAACTTAACCAATACATGCAGGTTACTGTAATAGACATACAACACTTAATTACCAAAAAGAGTATCACTGTGGTTACCATAACAGAAGGAACAGATGGTAATAGGAATCACTGGACTCAAATGGATATTTGGCAGTTCAATTGATAACTAAATTTCTATGATCGAAATACAAGGCCAAGCAACTAGGTTCTATTTTCATATATAAAATGGAGAAAGACACATCTTTCTAGGCCTGAATTAGAACTACCACAAAAGTATTCATGTATACTTTTCCAATTCACAAGACTTGATTTATAGAGTCAGAGAATTTTGAATGGGAGGCCTGGTAATCTTGAGAAAATTTCTAAAATCATATATAAGTATGTATGTGTGTGTGTATCTATATCTATATATATTATTGATATATAATTATAGATATATTTATTTCAGGTCTAGGAGTCCATGTGAAATTTTGTTAAACACGTCATGAGGTTTATTGTATATATTATTACATCATCTAGGTATTAAGCCCAGTACCCCAATAGTTATCTTCTCTGCCCCCTCCCTCCTCCTACCCTCCCCTCTCATATAGACCCCAGTGTCTATTGTTTACTTCTTTGTGTTCATAAGCTCTTATGATTTAGCTCCCACTTATAAGTGAGAACATTCAGGATTTGCTTTTCTGTTCCTGCATTAATTTTCTAAGAATGATAGCCTCCATCTCCATCCACATTTCTGCAAAAGACACAATCTCATTAATTTTTACGGCTGCACAATATTCCATGGTGTGTGAGTATCACATTGTCTTTTTCCAGTCTGTCATTTATGAACTCTTACATTGATGCCATATCTTTTCTATTGTGAATAATGCTGCAATGAACATTTACATACATGTTTCTTGGTAGAATGCTTTAGATCCCGCTGGGCATATACCTAATAATGGGATCGCTGGGTAGAATGGTAGTTCTGCTTTTAGCTCTTTGAGGAATCTCCATACTGCTTTCCACAATGGTTGAACAAATTGACACTCCTATCACCAGTGTATAAATGTTCTCTTTTCTTCACAACTTTGCCAGCATCTGTTATTTCCTGACTTTTTGATAATATCCATTTTGACTGGTGTAAGATGGTATCTCATTGTGGTTTTGATTTGCATTTCTCTAATGACCAGTGATCTTGAGCATTTTTTCATATGCTTATTGGCCATATGTATGTCTTCTTCTGAGAAGTGTCTGATCATGTCCTTTGCCCAAATTTCAATGGGGTTGTTTTTCCTTGTAAATTTGTTTAATTTCCTTATAGATACTAAACAGTAGACCTTTGTCAGATGGATAGTTGCAAAAATTTTCTCTCATTCCATAGGTTGTTTACTCTGTTGATAGTTTCTTCTGCTGTTCAGAAGGTCTTTAATTATACCTCATTTGTCAATTTTTGCTTTTGGTGTTTTCATCATGAAATCTTTGCCAGTGCCCATGTCCCGAATAGTATTGACAAAGTTGTCTTCCAGTATTTTATTTATTTATTTATTGTTTTTGGATTTTACAGTTAAGTCTGTTATCCATCTTGAGTTAATTTTTGTTTATGGCATAAGGAAGGGGTCCAGTTTCAATCTTTGGCATACAGCTTGCCAGTTATTCCAGCATCATTTATTAAATAAGCAATCCTTTCTTCATTGCTTGTTTTTGTCAAATTTGTTGAAGATCCGATAGTTGTAGTCATGCAGTCTTATTTGGATTCTCAATTTTGTTCCATTGGTCTATGTGTCTGTTCTTGTACCAGCAACATGCTGTTTGGGTTACTGTAGCCCTGTAGTATACTTTAAAGTCAGGGACAGTGATGACTCCAGCTTTTTCTTTTTGCTTAATATTTATTTGGCTATTCAGGCTTATTTTTGGTTCCATGTGAATTTTAAAATAGTTCTGCCTAGTTCTTTGAAGAACTACACTAGTAGTTTGACAGAAATAACGTTGAATCTACAAATTACTTATACATTTCTATCAATTTTCTATAAATTTTATTGTAGAGATCTTTCACCTCTCTCATTAGCTGTATTACTAGGTATTTTATTTTATTTCTGTTATGGTATTATAAGTAAGATTGCCTTTCTAATTTGGATGTTGCTGGTGTGTAGAAATGCCTGTGACTTTTGTGCATTGATTTTGTATCGTGCAAATTTGCTGAAGTTGTTTATCAGCTGAAGGAGCTTTTGGGCTGAGATTATGCAGTTTTCTAGATACAGAATCTTGTCATCTACAAACAGATATAGCTTGACTTCCTCTCTTCCTATTTTGATATCATTTATTTCTTTCTCTTGCCTAATTGCTCTGACCAGGACTTCCAATCTATGTTCAATAGAAGTGGTAAGAGAGGGCATCATTTTTCTGTGCTGTTTTTCAAGGAGAATACTTCCAGCTTTTGCCTCTTCAGTATAATGTTGGCTGTGGGTGTGTACCATAGATGGTTTTTATTGGCATGTTCCTTCAATACCTAGTTTATAAAGAGTTTTTAACATGAAACAATGCTGAATTTTATTGAAAGGCTTTTCTGCATTTATTGAGATAATCATGTGTTTTTGGCCTTTAGTTCTGTTCATTATGCCAGTATATTTTGTAAATCTTCCTCCTAGCTTTCTCCAAAGGCACTTGCAACCATTTACCAGAGTAAATGTGTATTGATGGGAAAAATCCTTGATTTGAGGGGATTATAGGATTATCTTCTGAGCTGACCTGTTAACCTCAGAAGGCTCTGAAGGTCAATCTAGTTCTTTGGTCAGAGTGGAGTCTAATGGGACTTGGTAATAAATGTGCATAGTTTTAGACTAAATCTATCTCTCAGTTGGCCTATCATATCTCAGAATGCATTTTGTATTTCATGGTACACACATGTAGTTTCAGCAGACATACTCAAACATCGGCAGGATCCACACATTGGTTCCTGACCAACACATTTATTGCTTTAATCAGAAAAAGCATCAAACGAATTTTTTCTCTACTGTTCTATCAAAGTTGGATATCAAAAACAGTACTATATCCCTTAAAAAAACTACAGATCAATGACATCCTCAAAGACTTGAAGAATGCAAGGAGAGTTATACTGATATATATAAATACAACTTACCTGATGAGCCTACTGATATAACAGATATGTCTTGATAAATAATATTAAGTATTGAAACAAATTGAAGACATAGTTTCACAAATGGTTTCATTATTTAAATGAAACAACATAGCCCTGGTACTTGCTGTGTAATATTGATTTAACAAAGTTTCCTCTCATCCCCAAAGAAGAAAACTGAAAAGTAGCTTTCTTTCCTTTGGCATAGTTAACAATATGCCTTTATTGTATCATTTCAGAGCTGTGTCTATTCCTTAATTTTATATATAATTTAGCGTTTAGGAACATTAATCATCTCATCATACCAGAGGATACCACTCTGATCTTCTGGATTGAAAATATTTAGATGATATAACCTAGTGAACAGTAACTAGAAGTATTGTGATGCCAAATGAAGATCCATACATGAATAAAATAAGAAATGAACTCCATAAAAATTCAGAGGCTTTCATTTAGATAAACACGATTGAAGTCTAGAATATGTTGATATCTCCTTCAAATTAAAAACAAAATGGTATGACTTGTACTTTATAAAACTAAAAAAGAAGCATACTCATTAAAAACTCTGTCCATTCAAAAAATTATCTGAGGCTGGCAATTTGTAATGTGTTCCATAGAAATAGAAGGCTCATCAGCTGTCTCAGGCTGGAATGCTTGTATGAATTGGTGATTTTTTTTTAAATGTATTTTTGGTAGGTTGTAATGCTGGCTGGTGTTCATAGCAAGCCTCAACAGGGGAATAACAGCAATTGACCTTAGGATTTTAGAATAAAATCTTGTTCTTCTCATCAAGTAACTCTACTGTTTCTGAGAAATAGAATTTATTATTATTATTATTATTATTGATCCATGTTAAAGGCTGAATGCTTTTTTACGGAAACCTAAGTATCCCAATAAATTGAGCTTGCCTTCCTAAATTTGGTGATATCTGATCCATTAAGCCATAAATTCAGACATCATCAATGGGACTTTATCCACAAGTAGTTAGCTTATGTTTTCAATGTACCAACTACTGCTACAACTTATAGGTATAACCTCTTTGTGAGTTCTCTATATCTCAGTGGCTGAGAAGAACAACAACAACAAAATGAGCCTGGTTTACAAAAGGCTTTAGCCTTTTGTAAAATACTTTTAGCTATTAACAGCTAGAAGTAAACTGTGGTAGCCTTAGGATCCCACTAATTGTCTCTGATGGAGATGGCAGGATTTTGATCTATCCTTTTAGCTATCTTTCTAATTTTCATGAAAAGAGAGATATACAGAGGTGTGTGTGTGTCTGTGTGTGTATACATACATATTAATATGTGAAAAGTGGTAATAGTTTATCAGGATGATTAATTATGTAGAAGTAGATTGGACTGGTGGCCAGAATGTCTAATAAATAGTGGCTGGAAATGTTGGAGTAATCATAAAATGCTCACCAGTAAATCCTCTCAACACAATTATCTTCATAATAGCATTATCAAAATCATCTATCTGTTCCTCAGCCAGCTGCTGTCCTCACCATCCAAACACTTGCTTAGTAGAAAATGAATATGAAGATAAGAATTAAAATTTTCTATGACCCCCAACAATATGAGTTTCTCCTCTGAAATGATGATTGTTTAGGTGATAAAACAACAAAGCTGTTTTTTTCTTTCTGGAAAAGCAGTTAAACATCATTTTCCAGCCACTTTTAATTTGACTTTAGCTATATAGCTAATTAGCACCAATGGTAAGGTGAAACATTACTTCTTTTGGAGAGTAAAGGGTGAGTGTGCTCCCTTAATTCATGTTTTTCCACTTGCCCTTGGAGGCTATGTGTTTGAAATATGTTAGCAGCATAGGATGGAAGAGCCATGGGAAAATGCGTGAATATCCATAAATATTAAACTAAGTGCTTTTACCTATAATATTAGACTATTAGGTAAGAAAATAGTAATTTAATTTTATTAAGCCACTGAGATTCAGGATTGTTTGTTTCTGCATTTATCATGTTTTGACCATATAAAGACAGTAATGCTTTCAATACTATTGGCTTAGCGGCCATATGGTGAGCATTAAAGGGACATATATCATACTCGATATAGAACAATATGTTTTATTCAGTAGAAAGTTGGTAAAACTATTGACCATGATAACTTAGAAAGCAAATTTTGAGTTTCCTGAAGCAAAATCTCTAGAAAAGCAGTTAAAAAGAACCCCTGTGTCGTTTTAGCAAGTATTGGCTACATTTGGCAAGATATTACAAGAAAAACATAAGCTTAGGAAAAAATTCAGTGGTTTTGAAGAAGAAAGAAAAAGGAATTGATAGAATTCAGAAATACGGGACCTTGAGGGACTAGAAAAATTGTTTGCTTTTAGGCAAATTTTAAGAAAAAAAAGATTGAGAAAACTTTAGTGACAAAAGCTCATTAAGTCTCAACATTTGAACAAAGGTCATATTAGAGATCTGAATTTCCCATTCCAGCCAGATAGCCTAAATATAATCCTTATTTTCTTGAAAGAGAGACATAGGCACTAATCTGAGAAAGGCTTGGTTAGGTCAGTGGAGCCCTAGAGAAAAGATTTCTCATTAGAAGAATTTTATATTGGACAGAAATGGCCATCCCTAGGAAATCTGCCACTTCTAGGCATTGTTTGTAAAGAGCTTAGGACTGTAGCCTCCAAGGAAAAGTTGAAAATTCTGCAGCTGGAGGCTGTCAGCCAACTAAGTAGGTTTTATTTGGAAGGTAGATCAGGTCATAGTAGCACATGTGAATGGCTGCCACAGGGCAGATGCTCTTCTTTATACCAAGCATCATAAATTCTAAGATGCCAGTTATTGTAATTGTGCCATTACTTTATGTAATACTAAAATAACATTTTAAAACACAGCCAAAAATCTATGACATGGTGCTTTATTATTATTTAAATTTCTTATTCAAACACTTCACATTCAGTTCTTTTCTTGAATCACTTTTTTTAGAGTTTTCAGGGTTACTATTTCTGCACAAAATGTCATATTTTGTGCCTTCAACAATGACTGCATGCAGTGGCTCATGCCTGTAATCCCAGCATTTTGGAAGGCTGAGGTGGGTGGATCACCTGAGGTGAAGAGTTCGAGGCCAGCCTGGCCAACATGGTGAAACCCCGTTTCTACTAAAAGTACAAAAATTAGCATGGTGTCTTGTGCCTGTAATCTCAGCTACTCAGGAGGTTGAGGCAGGAGAATTGCTTAAGTCTGGGAGGCGGAGGTTGCAGTGAACCCAAGTCACTCCATTGCACTCCAGCCTGGGGGACAGCAACATAAGCAAGACTACATCTCAAACAAATAAAAATAAAAATAAAAAAAGAATGAACAATGCATGTTTTGTTTTATTCACCCATAGCCAGAATACATATGTATGGAAAATAAAAAATAGAGTTGAGATATGTCTTTCATTTTTGCACTTCACGACTCACTTTGAATTTTTTTTTTCCTTTTGTTTCTTTTTTGTTTTGTTTTACTTTTTTATTTTTTTTTCCATGCCTATGGTGCTGAACCATGGTGATTTACAGATCTTAATACCCAAAGGAGAATGGCTCACAGTAGAGGACATACAAATGGGTTTACTAAATTGGAAATTGAGTTCATTATTTGACCTTTTAGGATTTCTCATTTCACTGAACAAATAGGCAAGCACAAGCCTGATGTGTAGCATTGGGGTGAATAATTAAATGAAAAACTGGGTTTTAATCTGTCACGAGAGCATGTGTAGAGCCTGAGAAAATCCTCTGAAACATCTTTTAATACTGTGGTATATACTGGTAAAAGATCATAGATTGATTTGAAAAGCTAATATAGGTGAGATCAGCAAGTGCTCTCAGAATCCCGAGAAATAAAGGTTTTGATCGATACTCTGTTAGATAAAGAGATCTGATCACATGAGCTGCTGGATGAAAGCAAAAAATTATCTGTAAAGGGGGAAGAAAATTGTAAAGAACAACTATCAGTTTGTGGCTAGGTAGAACAATGACTATAATAGACTATATTTTTTCTTTGTTCTAGTTATTTATAATAATTTTCATTTTTGACAATTCGTTTTCCTCTACAATTTTATATAGGATTTATTGGGGGTTGTCATATATACAATTATTTAATATATGACAAGCTATCAAGATAATATAGCAGTTAAACTAAAGGAAAATTATCTCCCAGTGATGGGCAAAAGACTAACAAAGCTTTAGAATTCTGCTTCTGGGTAAATGGTGAGTATATTTTCATGGACACATAGATGGCTGTATTATAAGTGAAAACATGTTATTATTATTTCAAAGTTAGATATGAGAAATCAGGCACCTATGTGTGGATGAGTAGCCATACCATGGATTCTGCAGTTGCTGTTAGTTTAACAGATGCCCATTTAAACCTCTTTTTCTAACGTGTCATCCTATACTACTATAGAACCCAGGAATCTAAAACAATATTTCCTAAACTTTCTTGCAATGAAGGCGTATATATGACAAAGTTCTCCAAAGATAGATAATTGTGTGAGATTTGGGGACAGATGTCAGATGTATAACGTGGTAGCTGTACACTTTTCACTAAAACATGCCTGTCATTTTATTACCTCCAGTTAGCTCCCTCAGCCCCTGCCTTCTGTCTGTCTTAACTGTTGTAGCTAGATTTTGGGCAACTATAATTTAACATGCATCAAAGTATCCACACTTTACTATACTCTTCCTACTAAAAATAATAGTGGTACCAAACATATATTCAGCTCTTAATATCCATAAATATTCTACTAAGTGCTTTATATGCATTATGACATTTTATAGTGCCTCAAACAGGTCCAGGAAGCTGGGTTTATCTTGTGATTATTAACATCATTTCCATGATATTAATCTGGAAAGAGGCCTGCTAGCTTCAGACCTCTTTTAGGGTAAGGACTGCAACTGCTACCAGAGTTTATATCTTTTAGTGACATGAAAGACTGTTTGGAAACTCAGAGGCTATCAATGAACATTTATTGAACAAATTCATAGCTGGGTAATATTCTCTTGCCTCTAGGACAGGGGCTAACTATCTTAAGGGTAGGATTGAATATTCTCAATATTGCTATGCACAATTATATGGGAGTTGGGAAAACCAAATGCATCATGTTATATATGTTAGGTAAGCTCCAATATGACTGGGATAGCTATTTACCAGATTAAAAAAAAATACTGCTGCATAATACATTTAGGTGGGAAAAATAGAGAAGCACCAATAGAATCAATCCTTGGCGGAGTAAACTATATTGCTGAGAATAAGAATAAATGACAAAGGTAAAGCTGTATTCAACTCTTAAAACATGTAAAATCTAATTTCAATTATGGCTGTTCTATAAACTAATTTTGGGTAGTGAGACAGAACTTACTTTCTGCAAGTAACATAATCACTTGAAAACTTGATATAATAATTCTATTATAAATTTTTCACATTCTTTCATTATTTTAAATATTGTTAACTTAATGAAAGGTATTTAAAAGACTGGACAAAGAAAATGTAGTATATATACACCATGGAATACTATGCAGCCATTAAAAACGATGAGTTCATGTCCTTTGTAGGAAGTTGGATGAATCTGGGAATCATCATTTTCAGCAAACTGACACAAGAACAGAAAGCCAAATACCGCTTGTTCTCACTCATAGGTGGGTGTTGAACAATGAGAACACGTGGACTCAGGGAGAGGAGCATCACACACTGGGGACATTTGGGGGGGTAGGGAAAAAAGAGTTGGGGATGGGGAGGGGGGCAAGGCAGGGAAGGATAACACGGGAGAAATGCCAGATATAGTATGCACCTAAAGTTAAATAAATAAATTTAAAAATAATAAATAAATAAATGTAATATTCAGTTCTAAAATAAACTAGAATTTCATTTATAAAAAAATTTCTAGATTCAGCTAAGAAAAAAATATGTGACAGCTAAAGAAATCAATGTGTATGCAAGTGAACATTTTTGAAAATTAAGCAGTTCCATATCTATATATAATTTTTTGTTTTCAAATGAAGCATGCATATATATAATTACACTTTGAATAACACCATGGAATTCATTCAAAGTGTCACTAATAATGCTGGAAATACTCCCAAGTAGTGAGAAAAAAGTCATCACATTATGAAAAAAAAGTCGAATTTCTTGATAGACGCTGAAGATTGATGTCTGCAGCTGTGGTTGTCTATCATTTTCAGACAGAGGATTCATCTTATGAACAGATTACATAAACTTAACGATATTGATAAATACAGTATTCTAAGTGTGTTTTTTCTTCCTTATGATTTTCTTAATAATATTTTCTTTTCTCTAGCTTGCTTTATTGTAAGAATACAATGTATAATGTATATAATGTACAAAATAGATTTTGATGAACTCCTTATGTTAAGGGTAAGGTAACCTATTAATAGGGAAGTTTTGGGGAATCAAAGTTATGTATAAATTTTTTGCTATGTGGGGGGTTGGTGTCCCAATCCCCACATTATTTAAGGGTCAACTGTAATTGAAGATGCATTAAAAGGACAGGAAGTCCTTTTATGAGGTAATGAGAACTGACTTGATATACTAAAAGTCAAGAGAAGATACTGATGTGAATTGTTTTTGGATCAGGTGACTGTGATCAAAGTAAAAAGAAAAGAAAGGAGTGGATGAGAAAAGATGTTTATAAGCTAGTTGTGGGGATGTCGCATGACACTTTCCAGGCATGACATGGAGGTTAGCTTAAGCTAAGCTGTATTGGAAGAGAAATGGAATAGTGGCAAATGTTATAATTTAACAAGTGCAATAGACACAACTTGAATATACTGGAATGGATAAAACGGTTTTAGGAAAGAGGTGTTAAATGTTACTTCTGGGTTCCATATCTTTATAGAGGCTCATGTTTCTCATTGCATGACTTTTACTTGTCCTTCAGTTTCAACTAAATTGCACTTTCTAAACAACTAATCCAACCCACTTAACCTTATGTAACCCATATATTTAATAAAATATTAAATATATCCACACACATACACACTTACACACACACTATGTATCCACACACATACACCTTTACATACACACACACACACACACACATACATTATCTGTATTAAGCAACTAGAATTAAAGGGAATGGTTGAAGAAACACATTCCCAGGATATATTTGAGAAAATTAATTCCCCACAGCAATTCATAAAACCAAAATATCCTTAAAGTTTGAGAATTTGGGAAGAATATAGAAGAGTCTGAATAGAAAACAGTTAATGGAAGAAAAATTACAGTGCTAAGACTTCTGAACAAATTAGAATTTAGTTGTACTAGATTGTCAAAACCCCAAGGTGAAATAGAGAATCAATTGGCTCCAGATCTCCTCTCATATCATAGAAAAGAGACAGGTATGTTTCTAAAGTCTCAACTGAAGACGAATTTAAAAGTATTATATAAGGTACACAACGTTATCTGTTTTCCTTTTATTTTTTAATGGATTGAGATATAATTAATATAAAGTAAAATTCACTCATAATAATATAGTTCTAAAATTTTAACTTCTTTCCTCAAAGATCTGCTGGTTCCTATTGTTTTGTCTATGATAGAATGGAGTATAAGTAGAATCAAAGCTATGCAGTATTTTAGTCTTTCTTTTAACACTCAGCATAACACAATTAAAATTTGTGCGAGGCTGAAAGATGGCCCCCGAGATATCCAATCTGTATTAGTCAGTTTTCACACTGCATGTAAAGAAATTCCTGAGACTAGGTAATTTATGAGGAAAAGAAGTTTAATTAGCTCACAATTCTGCAGGATTTACAGGAAGCATGTCTGGAAGGCCTCAGAAAACTTACAATCATGGAGGAAAGTGAAGAGGAAGAAAGGATCTTCTTCATTCTCATGGTAGCAAGAGAGAATGAGTGAAGCGGAAAGTCAGACAACTTTCAAACAACTAGATCTTGTGAGAACTCACTATCACAAGCACAGCAAGGGAAGTTTGCCCCCATGATTCAATCACCTCCCACCAAACCCCTGCCCAAATAGATGGGGATTACAATTCAACATGAGATTTGGGGGGAGGGGGACACAGAGCCAAATCTTATCTCAGTCCTAATACCAGGAACCCATGAATGTTACTTTATATGGTAAAGTTTTGGCAGATGTGGTTAAGAATTTTGAAATGAGGAGATTACTCTATATTATCCAAACAGGTTATAAAGGCCATCATAAATGTCTTTGAAAGAAAGAAACAAAGGTTATACACATAGAGAAGAGGAGGAAGCAGATTTTGGACTGATACAGTCAAAGAATGCTAGTAATCAGAAGTTAAAAAGGCAAGGAACTGGGTTCTCTTCTAGACTCCCTAGAGGGAGTATAGTCCTGCTGACACCTGAATTTTAGCTCAATAAAACTAATTTTGTACTTCTGGCCTCCTCACCTGATATATGAAAGTCTAAATTTATGTTGTTATAAAACTTCGCATGTTATAATTTGTAATAGCAGCCATAGGAAACTAATATACTATGAGCTTCTTCCATGATGTTGCATGCTTCAATAGATTATTCCTTTTTAATTGCTGAATATTTTAATGCTTGATGTATACAATTTATTTATCCATAAACCACCGAGTGAACATTTAGATAGATTCTAGTCTTAGAAAGTTATTATTAAAAGCTGCTATAAATATTAACACACAGGCCTAGATATAAACATACATTTCAGTATCTTTTAGGTGGCTACCTTGGAATAGCATTGCTGGGTCACATATGCCATATATGGGTCATATATGGTAAATATCTACTTAAATTTATACGAAATTACTAAACTATTTTTCAAAGTTACCTTTCCAACAATTCTTTCAGAGTTTCAATTGTTCCTCACCCATGCCAACACTTGGTAATTTCCTTCTTTTAAATTATAAAAAAATTCTCTAGAGGATGTATAGTGGTATCTCATTATAAATGATTAATTATATTGAGCATCGTCACGTGCTTATTGATGAATTTCCATGTTTTTAATTTTTAGGGGGAATGATTCTAGTTTTTGGTAGTTTTCTAAGTAATTCAGATTGACTACTGGATACATGACAGAATTTAATTCCCCTATTATTTTAATGTAAGCATAAGCCTTTACAGAAATCAGATATTAGGAAAATATGAATGCCTCAGGATATTAAATCGTTTTGGGCCACACATGTAGGTTACAATGCTGAAAGCTTTGTCTACAACATGTGCCTATCTGCTTATACAAAAACATACATAGACACTCACATTAAAAATTCCAAAAAAGGCCGGGCGCGGTGGCTCAAGCCTGTAATCCCAGCACTTTGGGAGGCCGAGGCGGGTGGATCACGAGGTCAAGAGATCGAGACCATCCTGGTCAACATGGTGAAACCCCGTCTCTACTAAAAATACAAAAAATTAGCTGGGCATGGTGGTGCATGCCTGTAATCCCAGCTACTCAGGAGGCTGAGGCAGGAGAATTGCCTGAACCCAGGAGGCGGAGGTTGTGGTGAGCCGAGATCGCGCCATTGCACTACAGCCTGGGTAACATGAGTGAAACTCCGTCTCAAAAAAAAAAAATAAAATCCAAAAAAAGCACATTAAAAACAAAAAAAACATGTGCAGTCAATAAACAAAAAGAAGCTCAATATAATTGATTATTAGATAAATGCAAATCAAAACCATAATGAGATATCATCTCACATCAGAGTGGCTATTATTAAAAAGTCAAAAAATAACAGATGCTGGTGAAGTTGCAGAGAAAAGGGAATACTTAAACACAGTTGGTGGGAGTGTAAAATAGTTCAACCATGTGGAAGACAGTATGGTCACTCCTCAAAGACCTAAAAACAAAAATATCATTTGACCCAGCAATCCTATTACTGTGTATATACTCAGGGGAATATAAATCATTCTACCATGACACATGAACATACATGTGAATGTTCATTGCAGCACTATTTACAATAGCAAAGACATGGAATCAGCCTAAATGCTCACCAATAACAGAATGGATTAAAAAAATGTGGCACATAGGCACTATGGAATGCTATGCAGCCATAAAAAAACAAGATTGTGTATTTTATGGGGAAACATGGATGATGCTGGTGGCTATTATCTTAAGCAAAGTAACCCAGGAAGAGAAAACAAAATACTGCACATTCTTACCTATAAGTGAGAGCTAAATGACAGGACACATGGGGGAACAACAGACACTGGGGTCTACTCAAGGATGGAGGGTGAGAGGAGGGAGAGGAGCAAAAAATGGCTATTGAGTACTGTGTATAATGCCTGGGTGATGAGATAATCTATACAAAACAAAACAAAACAAAACAAAAACAAAAACCCATGACTCGAATTTACCTATGGAACAAACATTCCTATGTATCTCCGAATTTAAAATTAAAAAAAAGAGGGAAAAAGAGATGCCATAAACATAAGCAAAATAAAATGTTTTAACTTAAAAAATAAAAACACAACACACTGTCAGAACTTTTTGTTTGTTTGTTTTCAACCTCAATTCCTTAACACTGTCAGTCCTCACTCTAGTCAACTTATCATGACTGGAACTTATATAAGATTATTAGTTTAAGAGTTTAAGTCTATGCTTTTAATAGATATTCTGATTATTTTTCATTTTATTTTCATATCCATCATGAATGTAGTCATTTTATATTTACTTTCAAATCCATTCTTTGCTGTGTTATATCCTAGCCATTGATACTTCATCACAGTAAAAAGAAAAGCAGTTCTTAATCTATTAATATTATCAGGTACTGTTTGCATGTACTTATTAATTCTGAGATGTATACCTCTGAAAATGATATCAAACCTGTGGAAAATTAGTATAAAACTAAATAAGTTAATATTTTTAAAACCCTTATAATTCTGGTGTAAAGTAAGGCCTTAAGTGCTAGTTACTATTATTCATTAATTTGAGCTGGTTAATAGTTCACTTAACATAATTCTAATTTTGTTTAACATAATTCAAATTTTGCTTGACTGTCTTTTCATTTATTACATTTCAGGGTTATTTGTATTTGAAAGTTACACTTTTTTTAATAGTGCATCAATTTTTCTATGTGTATGGCCAATGGAAAAATTACTGCTTATATTTTAAATTTTGTAATTATGGGCAATACTTTTTATTTTTTCAATAAAATTATGTTATTTTTCTTTTGTTTTCCTTCATGTCTTAATTTTAACAAGACATGGGTAATTCCGCCAAAATATCTGTAACAGAAGACCCCTGAACATACTTACTATAAATCCTTCATTCTACAGTCACAGGCTAGAAAAGGGAAAAAAGAAAAAGCACCCCAAAACCTGCCTTTCCCAGAGCCATGGGCCTCCAGTAATTATTCAGTGAAGAATAATAGGTTGAAAGTTTTTTACATCAGAGGATTTTATTTTCCTCTATGCAAAGGCAAAAACACAAATCTTAGATACTTCACCGTTAAATGTATTTCTCAGTGATTCGTGATACATTGGCATCTAAATCAGAATCATCAAGGAGACATAAAAATGTTGATACCAAGGTCTCAAAATAATCCTATTCAATCATAATATCTTGGATACAAGTTAATAATTATTAACTTCAAAAGCAGGCAAGGTATTCCTAAAACCATGATTAAGAAATAACTCCTAGAACTATTTTTCCTGTATATGAATTTATTTATGTATTTATTCATTTATTTATTTAGAGACAGGGTATCTTTCTGTCACCCAGGCTGGAGTGCAGTGTCATGATCTTGACTCACAATGACCTCTGCCTTTCGTGTTCCAGTTCAAGCTATTCTCTTGCTGTAGCCGCCTGAGTGCCTGGGATTATAGGCATGTGTCACCATTCCCAGCTAAATTTTGTTTTTGAATTTTTTGGTAGAGACATGGTTTTGCTATGTTGGTCAGGCTGGTCTCAATCTCCTAGCCTTCAGTGATCTGCCTACCTCAGCCTTCCAAAGTGCTGAGATCATACATGTGAGCCACTGCGCCCAGACTTCTTTATGAATTTAATAAACTGCTAAGGCTACACATAAAGCTTGTAAACATAATGGAAATTTTAGTTAGTTGTGCCTATTTCTTTGAAATGTAAAAATTAAGAACTAATTGAATGGTGTTATTCATTCTTGTATTTCTTTTTTTTTTCCCATTTATTTATTTTATTGCATTTTAGGTTTTGGGGT